>NC_137740.1:14277664-14877664 GCF_963264785.1 Psittacula echo
CTTGAGCAAATTACAGCATGTTGTCTTGGAATGAAGCCACTGTTTACTTTCTTATACACTCTCAGACCAGTCCTTGCAGGACTTCCGTTGAACAACAGATATTTTTAGCACTGTTCATCTGAAAATGAATAATTTTCAACTTTGTTAAAACCAGGTCACCACATGAAGCTACGAAGGGTAAGGATACGAAAAAGTAATCAATCAAACAATTGCTAAATCCTAACTATAAATCTAGTGCAATGCATTGAAACTGCAGGAGTGTTCCTAAGCAACACAAACAGCAAGTTGTTTTCAATGTTCCCTGTAGTACACTTCAGCTTTTCCTGCACAAACGGTTTTCAAGGTCCTTATAAATCAGTTTTAAAGAGAGTGAGCTGATGGAAAAATCATAGCAGCATGCAAAGTAAAAATCATGGAGAGAATCCTGCCATACCCCCTAACACCACAGAAGTACAATGTCCTACTGTGGACTTTTTGCAAACAACATGAATGGTTTGATTGTCTTATCATTAAATTACTTGTTACTTCAAGGCAAATATTTTTATCCCAATTCAGGCATAAGGCTTGCATAGAGGTTGTGGAAAGTAATTAAGGAAAAAAAGGACAATTACTTCTTTAACCTTGCCATCTGTCTTTACCCTCTGTTTGATATGGGCCACTTGTATTCCTTGTACACCTCTCACACAACCCCAGTGTTACTGTACAAGGTACTGCTCTATGGGAATAAAGATTGCAAAGTATACCTTTTAACAGAAAAAGAAATAATCTTTCTTTCTCTACAGATCCTCCAGAAGATTAAACTGTTACTTCTGAAGGCTTCCTTTCATCTCTGACTGTATTTAAACTTAGAGAAGATAGAATTTGTATTAATCGGCAAACTTACCTTATATTTTCATAGCAACTAACTTCTGGCTTTAACATTGCAGTGTGTCGAAATACTTTATAAATAATCACTCCGAAAGCCAACAAATTAACCTGCGGTGAGTGAAGAAAGGAACTATTAGTTCAAAACAGGATGCTTTTGAATTTCAGTAGCTGTTACACATTGAAATTCCTGGGCACTGGAATGGGCTGCCCAGGGAAGTTATGAATTCTCCATCTCTAGTGGTGTTTAAGGCTGGGTTGGACAGAGCCTTGCTTGACATCATTTAGTGTGAAGTGTCCCTGCCCACAGCAGGGGGGTTGGAACTTGATGATCTTAAGGTCCTTTCCAACCCTAACTATTCTACAATTCTATGATTCTATAATTCTATATTTCTATGAAATGAAACAAATCAGATGAAGTTTCTGTATATTTGAAATCTATCGAATCCAGTGCTAGAGGAGAAAAACCCCACTCCTTTCTGTTCCACTTCTATGAAGAAAGTATAAGCCCTGTAATAAACATCGATAAAACAAGGCTGTAATGACACCTTATCTCAACAGTATCACTACAAATGGTCTACAAATGTTTATTGATATTATTGGTAAATCTCTTTGATTTCCTGCTGAGATTATTGTCCTTAAGTAGAGATGAGGAAAGGGAAGGGAAGGGAAGGGAAGGGAAGGGAAGGGAAGGGAAGGGAAGGGAAGGAAAGGAAAGGAAAGGAAAGGAAAGGAAAGGAAAGGAAAGGAAAGGAAAGGAAAGGAAAGGAAAGGAAAGGAAAAATGAAAGGAAAGGAGAGGAAAGGAAAAAGGGAAAGGAAAGGAAAGGAAAGGAAAAAGGGAAAGGAAAGGAAAGGAAAAAGGGAAAGGAAAGGAAAAAGGGAAAGGAAAGGAAAAAGGGAAAGGAAAAAGGGAAAGGAAAGGAAAAAGGGAAAGGAAAGGAAAAAGGGAAAGGAAAAAGGAAAAAGGAGAAAAAAAAGCACCCCTCCTCCCTATGGATTTTCTATTATACAGTATTGTGTAGAGCTTGACTAAATGTATGTCTTTTGTTGCTGAATAACATTCATATCATCATATGTTATGAATGGTCTTTGGGGTGTGAAAACTTTCAAGTGGCGCAAAAAAAAATTGAGGTTTACACAAAGAATTTTTAAGAACTAACTTTGGTTGAAAGGCTGTGTATTCTCTTTTATATTTTATGTTTGTTCCATAGGTGAATAATTTCAGTATTTTTTCCTTCCTTCTTTAAAATGGCATTACTTTTTTTTCAGTTTGAAATAGAAAAAAGCAACTAAAAACCACAGTTTTGCAAATGATGCTCAGTTATAGTTTTGAGCCTCTGTTTGCTCAGCTAGGCTTCATTGATCTTTCATTTGAATTTATACTACATTCATTTAACAGTGTGGATGGGTTTGCTTTCTTTCTTAGAAGAAAAAATCTTACTCTGCTTTGCAGCATTTAACATCAGAATCTATTAAAAATGTTAGTAAATGAACCACATTTTAGCTGGATGTCATCCAGATACTATTTGTAGATCCTTGGTTGTAATCCCTTGGTTGGTTCCTGTGGGCTTCCAGCTGTAGGCTGAATAGAATTAATGCCTTCCCCAACTTGTTTCTCCAGAAACATTGTATGGTTTTCCTCCCTCCTTCTTTAAAAAAAAAAATACCCATAACCCTCCGAAATGAAAACAAAAGGCTGATATAGGAGCACAGCATCACTTTAAAAAGAATCACTTTCAATTGTTAACATTTATGTATGTCCTCAGAATATTTTTTGTTGTGTCAAGGGGGGAGTATGTGATATTAAATGCAGCTCTGCTTTAATTAGCTGCACGCTCATACTTTAATACAGCATAATGTATTTACAATTTGATAAGACAGGAGATAGAGCTGATTAGCAGTTTAGGGAATTAATCCTTCACTGAATACCTTGTACTTGCACTGATCGTGAGAGCTATTCTGAAGCTCCATATATTTAAAATTGTAATCGATAATATCTCCTAAACCAGCAATTTTTCAAAGTTAATTATAAGTCAGTCAGCAGTTGTGGGTAATTCTACGCAGACTTAGTTTTTATCTTATATTTGTTGATGAATTATATATCAAATAACTTAGTGCACACACTGTAATCTGCATAACCTACCTAACGTATTTACTAATCTGAAAAAGGTAGGGTGAAATGTGATCAAAGTACCATGAGCATGGAGAATACACACAGCTACAGAAAACAGCTATCAAGATCACAGCACAAACCACATGACCAAACTTCCTCTCTGCTGTCTTGTCATCAAAATCACTAATGTCAATGAGAAATTTCTTTTTACCATTAATAGGTTCTGTAAGAAGCTTTAAGGGCCAAACCCCCTTATCTTTTGGCAGCATAAACCAGCTGCAGAGCTGGAGATGTTCTCCTGAGCATGGAATTGAGCATGAGCAAGGACGGGGGGAGGCTGAGGGGCAGATATGGGGCCTCGCAGCAGCAAACTCTATTTCTCTTTGTCCCAGTGGGGCTCCTTTACACAAATACTATTTACTCTATCCGTTATACAGAATAATAGGATTTGGCCCTCTGCATTAAAGTAATACCCATTAACTATGATCTTTTCATTCGTCAGCCCATTCTAATGGGAATAATCTGTACTGGGGGAATGGGAGAGGTTAACACCAGCTTCTCGGAGTCAGCTGCCATAACACAATTATAGTACAATATGTCTCAGGTAGCCTCGCAGGAGGTAGTGTTACAGGGTAATGAGGGTTAGCTTAACTTCTGAAATACCCAGTCATTTCTAAGATTTATTAAAGCCTTAAGTTGGTTTTTTGTGCCATTTTGAAGCACTCCATCAATAAAAAGTGCATAGACTGCCTTCACACAATGTTCAGTGTCTCAAAACAGCAACATAGTGTGGTTGTTTTTATTTCTTTTCAACCTAAGTTAGAGACCTCTGGAACTGCATTTTGTCCTTATGGGACAAACCAGGTAACAACAAAGTAATTGCAATTGTTCAGTGACACAGAAATGCAGCAAAATTTGAGGGAAAACAGTAACATAAACTCATGGGTAAATCCAGGACAAAAAACTAGCTAATGTTAATGTGCCAAGTGTAGCCTTTAGAGAAAACTGGTAATCCAACAGGAATCCTAAACTGAACATATTCTGCTTCAACCTGATACTCTGCATGTTCTTTCCCTCAGATATTTCTGGGAAATGTAAAGTAAAAAATTCACATTGGATGGCTGAACTGAGTAGGAATACTGAGAAGTTGAACTAAAGTAAGGGGAAATGGCCTTTATATAACTAATATCCTCAAAGAGCCATACGTATTTCAACAAATGGCATGGAAAATCAAATCACCCAAAATTCCCAGACAAAGAAACAGCCACTTAAGAGATTTGAATTTGTATCTGAAACCAAGCTTCAAACGAGCAGAAATGGATGTAGTAGGCTGTAAAAGTCATCAAAATATAGATAGGCACAAGGAATCCTGGATCCCCTAATCTTCTAGCTAGGACAAACTGAGGGGCTTCTGGATGAGAGGCACTGAAACATCTAAAAAAGCTTCAGCTGCTACTTATAGCCAAATACTGTTTTATACTTACTTTGGTTGTAATCGTGTGTTTTCATTTTTGTAATTAAAGCACAATCTTCAGATCTTGTTGAATAAACCTTCAACGATGTTATAATTAAGGCTGCCTTAAGGTGACAGGCAAGGTGAATGAGAATGAAATGGCAAACATAAGGCACGTTGTCTCCAGAGAGGCAGCAAGTTGAAGTGGAGCAATATGTGCAGGCAACTGTGAAAACAAGCTCAGGACGGGCTTTGCACAGGCCTGGAAAGGGCCAGCCTGGGGACTGCTGCTGCCACATGCCGGCTTTGGGGAGAAGTTACCTGCATAATGAGCAGAGATACTCCACAGCTTTGGGCAAACCCAAAGCGTGAAATGTTGTGGCAGGGCCACGGTTTTATCAACTGAATAATGACATTACAGTGTGACATGGCAAGTTCCTGTGCCTTTGTTTTCAGTGTTATTACATGGCTGAGCAGTCAGAGAAATGGCTGCACGTCCTGAGAGGGGCTTCTCGGCAAGTCTAATAGGCTAAAGGGGAATTGCACTGCTTCTAAGCCCAGAACTGAATCCGCTTTTTCTCTTATTTTATTGAACAAGCCACCCCAAACTTCTACTGGGTAAATAGTGCACTCAGTCCTTTCTATTTCACAAAGGAAACCTCCAACTTTCTCCCTGCAAGCCCAATTCTGTGAGGTGCTAAGCATCCTCAGCCCTCCCTCCCCCCGAGATTCAGCGGGAATCAGGTTTCACTCAGCATGCTCAGGTGCACTACAGGACTAATTTTAATAATTAATCTATTCCCCTCCTTTTTTTTTTCTTTTTTTAAGTGATTAATCAAAGACAAGGGCTGATATAGGAACAGTCTCCACTCATAGCATCTCCAGGGAATCATTTCTCCTTAAAGATATTTGTACAAGTGTTTTTAGCTTTCTTAAATTCTGGAAATGTTGTGGTGTATTTATGAACAAACGGTAGAAAACTGTGAAATAGACATTGAATAAGGGCAGTTATTATGATCCCATGAAATCAGGATTCTCAAGATAGGGGCATCTACATTTATGTATCTGTGTAACCCAGAGTAATCTCCAAGGAGCCACAAATCTGTATGAGCTAGGTTTTATTCTACACCCGTGACTGCATTTAAAGAGAAGATGGTAAGTGGTACATCTCTCTTGGGGAGATCACCTTTGTGAACGGTCACAAGGATTTAGGACTTAGGAATGACTTCTGGCTCCATGAAACCAGTTGCAGGACTCCTATTAAAAGGAGCCCTGTCAAGGCTTTACACATCCCAGAGAGTGGTATTCTCAATGGATTTACAGGCAACAGTGGACACTGCTCTGGATATCACTCTGCAGATTAGCACTTGCATGTATAATGGATGCACATTGTGGTCTAGAGCAGGTTAGTGAAATTTTCCTGAGGCTGTTTTGGCAATCTCCATGGTACAGTTCCCATGTTCACAACTGTGATGTTGGCTGGTAAGATAGAGCAGGTACCCAAGGAAGAGTTCAGAGCTCTCCAGAGTGGTACAAGTCCTATGATTAGATCTAACCCACAGCCACAACATTGGTCCAGATAATTTCCTCTTGTAAAGAAATTCACAGGAGAGTAAGAGCAACTGAAAATTCCAAGAAATTTCCTGGTGCTTTCCTAATCATCTTGTCAACAATAAGGAGGTTTTGCCAATGGAATTAGACTGTTCACCAATCACATGTATTTTAGGATAGGATGGGAAAAGCCGTGTATTGTGTTAACCTAACTCCACTTAGAGATAGGATGGTTCTGTAACTCTGTTTGCAGATTTGCATCCCTCCCTCTGTCTCAATGCTACCAGGGATCAGGTTAGGAAAGTTAAAGCCATAATAGAATTAGATCTGGATAAGGCAACAAGAAAAGCTTCTATAGGTACGTTGGTGATGAAAGAAAACTTAGGCACTTTCCAGAAGGAAACGGGAGACCTGATTACCCGGGATATGGAGAAGGTTGAGGTAGTCAATGACTTTTTTCCTCAGTCTTCACCGGCAAGTGCTCCAGTCACACCGCCCAAGTTGCAGAAGAGAAAGGCAGGGACTGGGAGAATGAAGCACCACCTGCTGTAGGAGAAGATCAGGTTCAAGAACCTCTAAGGAACTTGAAGGTGCACACGTCCATGGGACCTGATGAGAGGCATCCAAGGGTCCTGAGAAAAATGGCAGATGAAGTGGCCAACCCATTATCCATCACATTTGAGAAGTCATGGCAGTCTGGTGAAGCTCACACTGTCTGGAGAAGGTGAAACAGAACTCCCATTTTTAAAAGGTGGAAAAAAGGAAAACCCTGGGCGAACTACAGGCCAATCAGTATCACCTTGGTGTCCAGATAATCCTGGAAAATATGCTAAGGCACATGGAAAAAAAGGAAGTGATTGGTGACAGCCAACATGGCTTCACTAGGGGCAAATCATGCCTGAAAAATTTGGTGGCCTTCTATGACAGGGTTACAGCGTTGGTGGATAAGGGAAGAGCAACTGACAACCTGGACTTGTGCAAAGAATTTGACATTGTCCCACATGACATTTTTGTCTCTAAAGTGGAGAGACATGGATTTTAAAGATGGGCAGATTGATGGTTAAGGAACTCTCTGGATGGCTGCACTCAAAGAGTTGCCGTCAATGGTTGTGTCCAAGTGGAGACCAGTGACAAGTTGCGTTCCACAGGGATCAGTATTGTGACCAGCACTGTTTAACATCTTTGTCAGAACCATGGACAGTGGTATTGAGTGCACCCTCAGCAAGTTTGCTGATGACACCAACCTGTGTGTGGTGTGGTCAACATGCTGGAGGGAAGGGATGCCATTCAAAGGGACCTGTACAGATTTGAGAGGTGGACCTGTGCAAACCTCATGAAGTTCAACAAGGCCATGTGCAAGGTCCAGCACATGGGTCAGGACAATCCCAAGCACATTACAAGCTGGGTGGGGAATGGATTCAGAGCAGCCCTGTGGATAAGGACTTTGGGCCATTGGCTAATGAAAAGCTCAAAGTGACCAAGGCAATGTGCACCTGCAGACCAGAAAGCCAACTGTATCTTTGGCTGCATCAAGCATGCAAAGAAGGTGATTCTCCCCCTCTACTCTGCTCTGATGAGACTCCCCTGCAGTACTGCATTCAGCTCTGCGGCCCTCAAGACAAGAGGGATATGGCCCTGATCAAGTGAGTCCAACGTAGCTGATGATCAGAGGGCTGGAGCACATCTTCTATGAGACAGGCTGAGGGAGTTGACGTTGGTCAACCTCAAGAAGAGAAAGCTCCTGGGAGATCTGACAGCAACCTTCCAATACCTAAAAGGTGCCTACAAGAAATCTGGAGAGGGACTTTATAAAAGGGTATTTAAGGATAGAACAAGGGGTACTGGCTTTAAACTAGAAGAGAGTAGATGTAAATTAGCTATTAGGAAGGTGTTCTTCACTGTGAAGGTGGTGAGACACTGGCACAGGTTGCCCAGAGAAGCTGTGGCTGCCCCAACCCTGGAGGTGTTCAAGGCCAGGTTGGACGGGGCTTTGAGCAACCTGGTCTAGTGGAAGATGTCTCTGCCCATGGCAGGGGGTTGGAACTGGATCTTAAGGTCCTTCCAACCCAAACAATTCTATGACTATGTGGTTCTTTCCCCCAAGATTAGGATCCAGAAGAGCACTGAGATACAATCTTATCTATTGTCTAAGCAAATTACAAACTTCTCTGCTGATTACTAACCATATTTCGCAAACTAAGTAATAATGTAAAAATGAGCACGTAGGTCCTAAAATGTTAAATGTTTCAAGCTGTTGGAGTTTTGCTAATAGCACATTGCTTAGTAACTGCTATATTTAAAATAGGTTCTTCATTTCACTGTTAAATGACCGCATTTTACATACTGGAAGAGCAACATAATGTTCTATCCTTAAGTAAATATGATGTTAGTGCTTCACACTACACGAAAATCTCTCAGTGTAGTTATAGAATGATAGTTATTTTTAGTTGAGCACTGAATGGTATGAAATACACAAAATTTAATAGAACATGCAAAACATCTGCCTGCAAATAAAAATATTTGCACTCATGTTGAAGAGTTGTAGTTTCTTTCATAATTAATTACAATTAAATGGTAAGATACTGAGTGAAGTGATGTATTTTAATTCTGCTCCATCAAGGTAGCTGACAGCTGTCAAATTTGGCAACTAAGAAATCTTTTTTCCTTCCTCTCCCCCTCCCTTTTTCTAAGCAAGACAAAAGAGCACTTGAAAGCTCAGAGGGAAATGGTCCATCTTTCGTGTCGGTAGCTCACTTAGCACCTGGACATCAGGTAAAATGAAACAGATCAGGACAGGGCATTCAAGAAAATTTTGTCCAACATTTTTTTGTTGAAAAATGTCAGCTCATTAGCAGTAAAAGACATTTACTGTTTTAGACTATACTTTCACCTGGAAAGGCTTCCTGACTAGGAAAGCTTTTCTGATTAAAACCAGAAAGGACATACCTGAACAATGAAAATCCCCACAGACAGGGCATTTATCCAGGATGTTGGAGGCATGGGAATAATTTTCTGTTATACTTAATATTCAGACTAGGCTATGACCCTTAGTTTTTCCAACCTCTGTACCAGCTATTCATTGCTATTGCGCTGTCAGCCCTGCTGGATCTATTCCATGCCATATAATAATTAAATATTCACTGGAGCAGGGAGACCTGGATCTCCCTCATCCCCCCCCGTTCCTTATCCAGGACTATGTGAAGACGGTTCTTTTTTTAAACAGTGGAGTAATTGTTTAATATGACGTTGCGGTTTTGAGGCTGTTTCCAATACACATGTATTTATATAATGAAAAAGGAATTGGTAGTTTCATATATGATATCTTTGTGTAAAGGATACACTCCAGCCTTTGAAAAGTTATTAAACCACTTTAAATACCAGCCTTTTGAGGCTCTCTGGTGTTACAAAGAAGAGAAGGTATGAGAGAGAGGCAGCTAATTCTAAAGATTCACACATACTAGTTCTGATTCAGTCTGAGCACTTTATATTCAAACTTCAAAAACGAAACCCCCAAATCATTCCCTTTTCCTTTCTTAGTCTCTGTCTCAATAATTGATGAAACCATCTATATGCTGATGTCAGATCTCACAAAAAAGAATGAGAAAATTTCTCCTGCTGCTCTCTTAGGCATATACTTGAATTTTTTACATATATCATATTGAATTTGGCTCTTTCAAAAAATGTCTGAAGTTCAGAGCAGCTGTATCTGTATCAGTCTTTACAATGACCCTCATTATGAGTGTTTGAATTAATGAGCTTGTGATGTTCTGAATTTTGCCACAGAGAGCAATCCATTTCTGTCTTTCTGGCTGTATGGCTAATGGCTGGGTAAAATGCCAACATTCAGTGGGTCATCGTTATTTCAGTCAGGGGAGAACAGAATTAAGCTATTAACAATACAACAGTTTAAGCTTCAAACTGAAAATATATGCCATATTAATTGCATCAAATTGGACACAAGCTGGCAGTCAAACAGTCTGGGTTTGTCTCCTGACTGATTTATCTCATTATCATGTCCCCAGTGAATATATCTTCTCGAATGCTTTAGGTATACAACAGCAGCCTTACCTAGGAGTAGGAACTGCAACAAAACCATTAACAATCTCCGTTTAGGCTATATTTTTGGAAATACTTTCATTAATGCAGGATTAGAATTTTATGATTCCAAGATTTTAATGATTTCACTTCTTTTAAAAGGTAAAACATAGCTAAATGAGTTAATTTCAAACCCTGTCTCAGGAAATACACAATTATCACACAGGGTTGCTCTTTACATATGGATACTTTCAAGTTGTTATTTTACATACCTTAAGCCGTAGATTTAGACTCAATTATATGTTTTCTTTATATTTTTAGAACACTTACAGCAAGCTGTAAATAAATATATAAATAAATGGAGTTTCCATATTTTTCAACAGAGTAATCAAACTCTCAGACTTCAGATTTAATGTTCTTTCTTATTTGATTACAAAGCTAAACACAAGCTGACCTTAGTATTTTTATTTAACCTCAGTTCTGCAGCCAAGTGCAGCAGGGATGAACCAATAGAGCTGTATCTGACCTCAGCCATAACTAGATCCAGTGATAGGAACGGGTTCTATCTTGCTCACAGTGTAATTAATCACTTTATTTACTCTTTGCCCTTTCCAAGAACCTTTTTAGAAGGTGCATTTACTTGTAAGCTGGTCTATGACATAAATCAGGCTCTTTAATGAATTGATCCCAGGTGCCTCAAAAACTTCAGACTCCATGTTATACCTCTCTAATGGTTTCTTTGCATGAATGCAAAACTGTCTTAGGCTGCATCTGAAGCCTTATGCAGAAGCCTGCATGAGTATTTTTATGTGACAAAGAGGAGTTGTACATTATCTTTTAGCACAGCTAGCTTCAGCGAATGGGTGAGATACCATCATGATCATGACTGAGATATCAAGTCTGACAACAGGCTATATTTGCCATTTTGGAGGTGTGACTAGTTGGCAGAAAGCTGTCTATGCCTTCCACAGTTTGACAAATACTCTAAAAGATTTGGCCCTTCGGCTTTTTAGAAATATTCACAATTCTGCTGTGGATGTAGTCACAAAATCCCACCTTACTCAAAGCCACAAAAACTCTTTCAATGACCAAGTGAGATTTCCAGAGTATTCATATGCAATTACTACTGTAAATTTAAATTTGCTTCTCTAAATGCCTGCAAGCAATGAATCAAAAGGACAGTAGAGTAGTGGAAGAATATGTGATATGAGTGAGAAAATATGTAGTGTGGATGTAGTCATTGTGTAATTACTAAGAAGGTCTAAAATACATCAGTCTATGTTAACTATCTAAAGCAAACCTATAGTGGTCCTTTTAATAAACAATTTAGGCTAAGCATATGTTTTTATAGTAATTCTACTTATAGCAAGGCAGGGTAAAGAATCAGCAAAAGAATATTAAGCAATTAAAAAAACAAACAGAACCTAACCTGATTTAGACAGTTGTGTTTTTTCTTGGAAAAAAAAAAAAATAGAAATCCATTGAGGCTTAATATATATGGAAACATAAAGTAGGGGACACAGTTTATCTTACTAGAAAAGAAGGATGCCTGTGGCATTAACCTACACTAAGCTATGGGATGCTTCAGGGAAACTGCACAGCCAGCTGGCACCTGTGGGTACTTCTCCCCTTGCCCTTAGCATCCACTTGTACTCCCTCTGCTGCTTCTGCTTGCTTCACTCTTGATGATAGGGGACATGCTTGAGTTTTCAAGTCTAATGTCCTTTCAGTGAATCTGAGGGAGAACTTTTAGATGTGTTTTTTTATCATATTACTTTCTAAGTTGCTTTAAAAAACTCAAACAAACCTTTTTTATGGAACATCTTTCTAGGATCTTTGAGCTTTACATGATGAATTTGTTACTATATAGCAACATAAGAGCAAGTAATTTTCATGTTGCAGAATAATAGCCACAGCCTCTTTTCCCAAGTATTTCCAGGGACTTTAGAACAGGGGCTTTAATGGCAGAGGAAGGGAAGAAGGAAAAGTGGGAAGGAGGGACCTTAATTTCACATGAAAGCCCTGGTGTTGCTGAGAAAACTCCATCCACTGGGTATAGCAGTATGGAAGCTGTGGCTTGGAGTTTAAAGCTTGTCCTGTCCACTGAACAGGGCAACTATTTTCCAACTCAATGATTATTTAGCACAGCATTTACTGCTGTTGCTGAACACCATTTTGGTTTGAACTGATCTGTTTCGACCAAAGCTGAACACTCAGTCTTTAATACCACTATATAATTAATTATCTTCACTTTATCCACAGTTGTGTAAGAAATGCCACGGAGACACCTTTAACTGAAGCCACAGAGGGGCTAATGAAAAGGAGACTATTTTTCTCTCTTCAAGAACAATAAAGCAGTTGCTAGTCCCTGTAGGAATTTTATTTCCACAGAAAAGGCAGACTGAGGAACAAGAGTGGATATAAAAAAATGTTTAACCAACTATTTTTTGAAAAATATGCGGTAAATGATACAGAATATGCTTTTCTCATCTATCTAAGAAACTTAACTAAGCATTTATCACAAATAACCCTTTGGAAAAAAATCCGCAGATTTTTCCAAAGTATAAATATTCATTAAAAAATATGAGATGGTGGTATGGTTTGTTGTAATGGAGGTTAGAAGTCAAACAACTTTTTCATTATTAGTCCTTAGAATATCAAGAAATGTCAAGAGTAAGAAACATGAGCTGCTCACTGAATAACAGGAATAATAACGTGAAGAAGCCCAAGGAGGCAGTGTTCTTAATTACATCAGGGTAGTGTAACTGACCTTAAAGGGGCTGCTTCGTTGGGATTTTTGCCTGTCCCCCCTCCTCTTTTTTATTTTAAGTGGGAACAATGGACTGTCACACTATGTTCAGTGTTAGAATCTGCGAAAACGTAAAACTTTAAACTCTTTGAATATTTACTTTTCTACAAGGGAGATGTTCAGTTTGAATGGCCTAGATTAAGTACATGAAATATGTGAGTATATCAGAAAACAGCAGAGTAATGGATTTGCCAGGAAATTTTTCTGCATTGATTGCAGCAGTATTACTAACCCTGAATCAACCTAAATGCACAGAACTGAGTAAGTATTAGAGCTGTCCAATCAGATTTGATGAATGCACTATTCCATTAATTTTACCTTTTTTGTTGAATAAATTATTTGACAAATAATGGTAAAATTCATCAAATAAATTATCTGATGAATGTATTTTTTAAGTAATCGACTAGCTTTAATGCATATGCAGGCAGTTCCTTAATGAAAAGCATTACTCTACTGTTAGCCTGCTTTCATCACTCATATGTCACTTTTTTGTATTTTGCAACTGCAATCTGTATATTTTATTCATTTACCCATTCATTTATACATGGGAAGTTTAAAGCAGTATGGTTAATCAGTCATTGCAATTCTTAGAATATTTTTGCTTTACAGTTGATTATTCATTAAGTTTATTACATACAGGAATGCTTAATAAAAAGAACTTGGCTTTTCTGAAGACACCTCTCCCAAGAACTATTGGCTTATATGTTCCAAGTCAAGTTGACAAGAATGTTCTGAAAATTACAGGGTCCATTTATAAGCCACTTTTGTAGTTGCAAACACTGCAAATACCAGTTGTTTCAAGAAACTGGAGCTTGAAGCCAAGCCAGACACCTTCAAGGTCCCTGAAAACACACATAAGAGGACTAAACCAAGCGAGTACAGGAGCCACCTCCTTGCTGCACAGCACTAGGATGTTTGGGTAAAAAGCACAGAGAGGATTATTTGAATGATGTTCAATTTTGGAAATATTCTGACCTCAAAGAGCAAGTCTGGA
Organism: Psittacula echo; assembly: GCF_963264785.1. Taxonomy (NCBI): domain Eukaryota; kingdom Metazoa; phylum Chordata; class Aves; order Psittaciformes; family Psittacidae; genus Psittacula; species Psittacula echo. The sequence continues at coordinate 14,291,486 of NC_137740.1, forward strand.
TTTTGTTATTACAGAGGTGATCTCAACAAATGATACTGACAGATTTTTACTGTTAAATGGCAAATTGCACCAGTTAATGTTACATGTCACACTTCTGAGTCTTGGTTCTTCACAGAGGTATGCCAATTTATTGTGGCAGTGGCAGTGGGTACAAGTCCAGCTTGCATGAATCAAGTCAACGTTGCCAAGGTGATATTCATGTTATCATGGGTGGCTCTGAACTTGATCCACAAAGCTCAACAAAGCTCAACTGAACAGATTTAATGGGAGAAACTTTTGGGAGAGAGGTATATTAGAAGGCTTGCCTATAGCTGCACTTGGATTATCAGTGATTCTCTTCTAAATTTTCCTTTTAATAGCTTGCAGACTTTCATGAATGCAGCATTAATAGTCTTTGCCAACCCTTTCAAACAATGTAATTTCTACTGCCAGCTGGTCAACTAATATATAGAGCTGTCCCTCACAATAGATACAAGTGGAGGGATTTATCATCTTTCCATGGAATTTAAAAGATAAAGTTTCCAGAAATGCCAGTGATTTAGAATAAATTCCTTATAGGGAGATAAAACTCAGATTGGCTCCCACTCAACACAGAGCAAGCTGTCATGTCAGAGGTACGGAAAGCCGTACAGAAGTCCTGCACAATGGGAAAGAGCTTGTTATTGGCTGACATTTTATGCTCATCAAAACTGCAGCCGCATTGCCCTGCAGACAAATGGGTATTTCTTATTACAGGGAGATGGTTAGTGTAAGTTTATTACCAAAGAAAAGAACATGTTCTATGGATATTTTTTTTCATACCTTTTATCTCTGAAGCTTATATTTGTATTTGCCTCAATCAGGCATGGGTTGTGGTGTGTGTGAATGCTTGTCCCTTAAAACTTGGAATAAACTCACTTTTCTATTAAAAATTTTAAATACTTCTTATAAATAATTTCTCCATACTTGTATGCTTTGATCTAATCTAATGCATAGTTTTAGCTAAAATGCTTGTGGTTCTAAAGATTACAAGTATTAGGAGGAAGAAATAAGTTCTAGAAATTATCTTCAGCTTGCAGCTTGCTTTACAAAGGTTCAAAATGCCCTTTCTTTGCTAACTGCATCTAAGGAGCTCCTGACCCACTCCTTTTCATGTAAAGTAACCAATCTAATAATAATAATATTTAGATGGGATATGGCCATATCTTTCACTTAAGAATTCAAATAAAACATTAATATTAATAAACAAATACTTTCAGAAGTACTGCTTCTGCTTAGGCAATGAAGAGAACTTAGTTTGTACTCCTGATAAACACTTGAGCTCCCTATGGCTCACTATTACGGTAGATTTAATGTCCAGGGATGTGTTTGAAATAATGTACCCTGAGACAGAAAATCCACTGGTACAGAACTGGTCTTGTTCTATATCATTCACATATTGTCTCAAAGCCATATTACAGTATAATCTAAAGCACAAATCTCCTGAGTCCCCACTCTCTGAAACTTAAAGTGCCATTTGGGTACATGGGCATTTGTCCTGACAATTTTAATATTTCTGTGCAAGAATCATTTTTGTGGTGAGTGGCTTTTTAGAGACTTGGCATCCAAACTCTCCAGGCTATCTTGGAAAACTTTGAAAACTCAAAATTAGTAGATGAAGCTCAGGATTAAAGGTAAGCTTGAAGCTGTCAGATTTTGCAACTTTCTGTATGAGGGTTGCAGTAAGCTATCCGGTTATCCAAGAACAAAAATAACATTTCCTTTTCAGAGTCCTTAATCACCTCCTCTCCCTCCTCCCCTTAATTAGCTGTGGGCAGAATGGAAACCTTGGAAAAAGATCAGCTTCTGTAATTAAAAGGACTTCCTGAGTGGCACTACTTTGGAAAAAGTTTAATGTTATTGTGGTATCCATGCGGTATGATTAATAGGAAAACTGGACAATGGAAATCGAATTACTGCCACCAACATGTCTTCCACAAAGCAGACATCTAACACCAACTTTATCTCCAACATGTGCCTATTTTCCTAAGGTTTTCCATATTTTCCTTAGACACTAACCTGGATAGAGTGTAAGCCAATTACCTAGCCCCCTGCTCTCTTTGGAAACATCAGTCTTGCAGTTCAGGCTTCAATTTGCTATGACCCTATCAAATTAAGCTGTCCAAATACTTTAAAAAATGAAAATCACACAGCAGACAAAGCAGCTTGCTGAAAATGGGTTGCCTTTCCTCCCATGTCTAGTAACATGATTATGAAGAGACAATAACAAAGGTATGCAAATACTGTGAAAACAAGTTATCACAAAACCATTCCATAACATGCAAAAAAACCAAGACAACCACCAGGCCATTTGTTGTCCAGCTACAGCTCCTTTTTGTGGCTTCACTTAGGCAAAGGAGTGGGAGAAAACAAAAGAAGCTCTCTGGCTTCTATCCTCAACCACAGGTGGGCTGCACTGGCACATAGGGCCCGTATCAACCTTTATTACCTCCACTTTAAATTTGCAGGGAGTGCTGGAAGATCTAGAGTGCTGAAAGAATGGCTACAGGCCTTATAGCAAAATGAGGCTACAGGCCTCATGCAAATCCATGCTTTGCAGGATTTGCCTCCGCTTCCATCTAGACTTATACGAAAGCCACTGAAGGTCTGCTCTGCCTCTATACTGTGCTCTGAATTAAGCACAGCTCAGTTGGAGCTGAAAACAAGGTTACAGATGCATAAATTTGGGGCATTTTGTATATTTTGATAATGCAGCTTTCCTGTGCTAACAGTGCAGTGATACATCACTGCCCATAAGTCTTCACCTGAAGGCAGATGAGGAACAGGAATGATAGCAATAACAAAAAAATCCCATCTTTGCTGCCTTCATGGAAGAAAGAGATAAGGTCCAGAGTGGAAATAGGAAATTGACAATTTAAAGCTAAGAATTGCAAGAATTTCCTAGTAAGGGATAGTCTCTTCCCATGAATTTGTTTTACTGTAGTAACCTGTTGTCCATCAGGGCAATCTGACAGCAGAAGCACTGATCCAAGGGAGGTTACAGTGCCTTTATCCTCTCAAAGTCTGCTGTGCTCACCAGGAGGGTGAGATTGGGAGGAATCACCCTGCAGTTGCATCTGGCAGGTTGCTTCCAGCCCATCCCCAAACTACAGTAGGAATTTGAGGTGGAATTTGATCAGAATTATACCTGATACTTTATTCAGCTTTGAAATTGCAAACACTTTGAAATAAAACTGTGCAAACACTTTAAAATAAAACTGTTTTACTATTGTCTTGTGTGCATTAGGCATTGCCAGTTCTTTTTTATAAATCTTCATATTTATCACCAAATAAATAAATCAAATAAAAACCAGTGTATGGTTATAACTGACTTGGCCACAGATGCCACAAGTCTTCACCATTGTACCTTCTCACTACATTAGCTCCAGCTATTGCCAGATCACTGTCAACTCAGTCATACACAATAATGCCCCATTACAGTTGGAATGGTTTGTTAAACTTTATAGCGCTCAGAAATGCTCCTGAGGCACCAAAAATGTCTTGTTTCAGAATTGAACATATAATACCTCCCAAATTTGCAGGTTTGAAGCCACTTCCAGTAAGAATTAAAAAGACCCTCTTCACAGCTGAAATAGGGCTATCAATACTTGGCTTGCCTGCCCATGTGAAATAGTGGGTTCTTTTCTCTGACGTCGCAATTTAGTTTAAAATAGCTTTGATGATGACAGGGTACATGCAAGTGATAAAGCCACAAAGATGACAGTCTAATCTTACAAAGATGACCGATCACTGATAAGAGATTAAGTCACACAACATTTGAAAAACCAGATTATCTGTCTGCTAGGATAGTGTCTGTGTACACCTCCTGCTGAGCCATGCTGAGATGCCAATGACATACAGAGATGCTGCTTCTTAAAAAAGAGAAATGCTTCACAGAATTTCTGAAACCATCAGAATAGACAAATGAAAGCAAGCAAGAAAAGAAGCTCTGGTTTTATACTGAGCTTTTTTTGGTCAAATATTCATTTTTCAGGCTAGTAAAATATTTAGACGTACAGCACATAAATAATTTAGAGACATTATAAAAAGGTCTAAATTAGCCAATTCTGCCCTATAATTAGCACTCACAGCTATGCTGGCAATGGGTGGGTGGTTATTAAACACCTTTTATTATCAGTTTTATGCACCACAATAAAAAATGAAAATTATACTTACAAGAATTATTAGACATGCTGGTCCTATAAAACTCCATATAAAGTTGTTCTTCGTGCTGAGCCAACATCTGAAAAGTAAACAGCAGAAAATACCTTAAAATATGCTGTTGTGACTATTGCATCCTTATGTATGTTGATTTGGACACAGAAACAGTGACTTACACTTCTGTGGTGCCATAGTACTTGTATCCTAGTGCGGCGGAGATTCCAACGACCACAGCTGGACTGACGTAGCCAAAGACATAGAAATTCTTATGCAAGAAACCCTTGTTGTAGATGACTCCCACTACTATAAGGTAGAGGTGAATACCTTCAATGCACATCCATGCAAAAGCAGCTAGAAGGAAATAATGGAGTAATCCAGCAGTAATTGAACAGAAGAGCTAGAAATTCAATCAGAGAAAGCAAGAGTCATAATTCTATTAATATGTCTCTGTTAATATAATAGCATATGCACAGCAACTTAGTGAACTCTAAAGTGGTGGTCCAGCAGCCCACATGTAATACTGATTGACAAGAACTTGGCCTACACCCATGAGCTCACTTGTTCATTAACATTTTCAGTAGCAACTGGTAAGATAAAGAGACGACATTCAACTTCTAGTGCACTTCTTCCCAGAAAAACTATATAAACAACTTGACAAGGTTGATCCCTTAGTTACGTCAGAGTAGTTTGTATGATTTCCTGATCTAGATGAAGTTCATTTTTACAGTTTTGATAACAGTGTAATTAGGCATCACAAGGAATTATTTTCAAAATGACTCTTGTTACTACAAAATGTTTGTAAAACGATATTTCTTGATCAGTTGGTATTGGAATGTCACCTCATGGATAGCAGTTCATATTTTTTCAAGTAATTTTAAATTCTATTCAACTACTTGCAGTAAGATTATTTTGATAATTTATGCATAACTTAATTTCCTAAAACTATTCTGAGATGCAAAAATCATCTTGTATGTACAGCCCATCTTGTATGAAAAACAACAGGGACAAGTCAAGACCTCACATGCATAAAGAAAATTGGTCCTCCAGCCGACACTGCTGTATCTTAAATGCTAGCTTGGCACTACAGATCTGGCCTGGCTTTTATAGAAAATTATCACCCAGAAAGCCACCAATGTGGCTTTGTACAGCATCCAAAAAAATGAGAAAAGTGAAAATGATAAGCATATCGAGACCACAGTCTTAGTTAAGATGACAAAGCTTAAATGAAAGCCATAGAGCAATGTCAGTACACACCAGTTCAGATGAAGGCCCTACTTCTTTAAATGACCATTTTGTATTTTCTGTTACTAGACTGGGAAACCAGTGTCACTGGAATATTCATACTGATACTATGAAATATAGGAAGTAGATGGAAGATACAGTATATTTACTTTTATTTACTTTACAACACAAAATCAAGATATGAGTGAAAACTACCCACCTTATTATTGTTCATATTAATTCCAATCAGAAAAATAAGTTCCGCCAGGAAAAGGCTGCAGCAGAGGTTTTTGTGAATTGTCGTTCTAGTGCTTTGAATTTCACTGAAGAACCAGAATGTAAAAATGCACATGGAGAGGCAAATCAACGAAATAATTATTCCTAGCTGAGTGATTCTTGTAAGAATGTTATAATTTGTAACACCCTGGGGGAAAATTATAATATAATATTTAAAAGAACAGCTTTGTACCTTCTCAAGAAAGACCTCATTCTATTATACATTTTTTTTCTTCTTTTCTACAAAATATTAATCAAAACTGTTTGTAGAGTTTCACTGCAAACTTACACTTTGGATAGTATAAAAAGTATTGGTTTTTTGTAAAACATAATTCTAGGGGAAATTAGTAATGAACAGCATATATTTCTGCTCTTACGTTTTCTGATATTTCTTAACAAAACTTTTTTTATTAACATCAGTATCGCCTAATACGATTTAAAAAATCAGATCATTTTAGTGAATAACAAATACACTGGCAGTAGGACATATATTAATATGACATGAACATTTTCTAATATAAAAGGACTTATCACAGCAGTGACTTAGATAAGCAAAACTGAATAACCTTCTTACTGAATTTGCAACATGATCAAAACAAGTCTCTGAAATAACAATCACTTCAAACAAATGCTATCCCAGATATGTAACATGAACATTCTCCGAAGAAACACAGACTATTTTAATATTGGATGTGAATATTTTCTGTACAGGAATACAGTTACATTTTCTGCTTGGTATTTGCACAAAGAATCTCATGAAGTACATGACTGTGCATCAGCATAAGGGTAGTATTCAGCTGGCCATAAAATGTATCTAAGCAATTTTTTTTCTAAATAAAGAACCAGAGATTATTCTCCTCCCAGCCTTCCTTTTCAAAATAACCGTATAAGTACCTGCAAAGGTTTCAAATTTAAACTGAAGACTTAGGATGCTATTTAGCAACCAGGAAACAGCCTCTATCAGCGTGAAATTCACAGTGTGAGAGAACTGTCTCAATACAGTATATTCATGCTAATATTCTGCTTGCTGTCAGTTCTGATACCTTGTAAAGCTGCCTCCTGAGGCAGGACCTGAGCCCCCACAGATCACCACACAGGCTTTGGAAATCTATGGGGCCTCTTAATGTAACAAAGAGATAAACTGAGTGGCCATTCTCATGATTTTGTGCTTGTCATGAGTGCCCATGTTTAGTAGTCATAAACTTCACACTGATTTATGCTGTTGAAAATTCTCAGGAAAGAATTTAAAGCAGATTTTTAGATGCCAAGGTTAGACAAATGGGTAGCAAAGTTTTGTGAGAGAGAAATTCAGGGCCATATGGTTACTGACCACTAGTGAATGCCAGTTAAATCCCACAGCAGTCTTAAAATGGGATTTAAAATTAAAAGCAATGCACCAAAAATAAGCGCAACAGACTGTGTATTTGGAACAAGATACTTTGCTGCATCACTGCTCTGTAATACTGCAGAAAGGACAAAAGGAAAATCAAACACATATGGGAGGAATTTTGTCTGCTCTGTGCACAATAAATTGTGTTTGCTGAACAAAATCAAGAGACAACCTAAAAGGGGAAAAGTACATAAGTTGCACTGAAATAAAAACATAAGGAATGAGGATAGGAGAAAGTATGAGGTAAAACACTAAATTAAAATAGCACTTACAACAGAGCCACCTGAGGACATCAAAACAGCAAAATGAGTCAGATGATTACATTTGCATGAGATATGAGTGGAGTTGGAATGTGTCAGCTCACAGCCTTCTGTAGCCCAGTTGCCATTCATTGTGTCTGCTGAGTAGTTCCAAAACGCACATTTAATATCTTTATCCAGAGTCTGGAACAGAAACAAGACGTTTTACTGATGGCAAAAGGCAGGATATTTCCTATCAAGAGACCTTTCTTACGTTAGCCAGTGCAATTCATTAGATACTGCTTGCACCTTTGGAAGGTTGGGAAACAAAAATGCCATTCTGCAAGGCCTATTCCAAGCAACTAAAACATGGCTAGGGAGGGAAGCATCTTATCCACACAGCTAACACCCTACCAAAAATGTAGTCTAATCAGATTACTGAAACCTTCTGACACTTGCAAAGGCATTGGAATTTTTACCTACTGAAATAATTGTTACATTGTTACCTGCACCTGCTGAACATGGACTAAACCCCAAGGTTACTGCCACATTGCTTGTCCTGCTCACAGTCCCTTTCAAATGAGCAGTTTGAAAACTGACACTTATTCTGTGCATTTTACAAAGTGATCTGGGATAAAGCCAGGGTCATATCACACCTGCTATATCAGGTGTGATGACAGCGCTGAATAAGACCATTAGTGTTATTCATTACAGTTAGTGCTTACTAACTCATCAAAGATAAGGTCCCCACTGTACTAATAGGCTGTATAAATATATGTAAATTTATATAGAAGACAAATAACAAATATAAAAGCTGCATGACCAAGGTTAACACCTTGTCCTACTGTCAATCTCCTTACACACTTTCTTTATATGTTTCATATGTTTCTTTGTGCAATGCAAGGTGATTTTTCATGCATAGGTGGAGTCAGTAAAATCTATGCACACTATGGAACTAAAATTATTAGTTTTAAACAAATGTGTTCAGATTTCAGGAATAACAAAGTTGCAATATTATAGGTTCTGGTATTTTCTCCTACCTCCAAAGTAACTTTTCGCAGTAACTTTGAAGCATATCTTCGTATTTTTTAATATGCATGCTTAACCATGCGATAAACTTTCAGAAACCTCACCTAAATACAGAATATTCAAGACCCTGTAATATTCTTTGTTTCAGGCATCTACATTTTATTCGTAGTATAACCCAGCAAAGCTGGCATTGTTGCCCTTGCTTTAGTCCCATAGCTATTTTCAGTTGTATCATATTTAGTTTATTGCACTTAGGATGTCACATTTGGAATTTATCTAATTAGAGAAATAAATGACAAACATCAGGAAACAACAGAATTATGTCTCAATATATCATACACTGCAGGTATGGTTACATCATATATAATGATTAGCTATTATTTTGTTTTATTTGAAGTTGATAATAAAAAAGCCTCTTACCTTCGCATACTTTAAGGTAAATGTTATTTTCTCAAGCTCATAGAGTGTAGGTGGATTTGAATTAATTGCCACAGCTATAACTGATGAGCTTACGGTCTGTCTCTGCTCTGAAGTATCTTTTGAGGAGAGGTTTTTGGGCGATGAAAGCAAAGAACCAATATTGCTATACCGCAGAAAGACAACTGCAACGGTGCCTATCAATCAAATAGACCATGTTCAGTGGTTTGTGGGGTTTTTATTGAAGAACAATATTGAAGACATTAAGAAAACAATAAACAATAGACATTATTACTGCTATTGCATAAAATACGCAAAACAGATGGAATCTTTGTGGAATACTTACAAAAATGTTTTAGACACAATGAAATATAGCTTTATTTAAAACAATGTAACTGCCATTAGAAATATCTATGTGTACTCACACTGCGAATTCTAATTAGATATATACATGTATACTTTTTTCTAGAGTAGTACATGCTTGCTGCTGTTTTACAGTTGGCTACATACATGGTGTCAGGTCTCAAACTAAAATGGCTCAGACCTGAGGTAAGTACTGGGCTTCTCTGAATTACCTGGCTTACTTTGACTTCCATTACAGTGGAGCCAGAATGGAAAGCACATAGGGAAAGATAAAGCAAATGGGATTTTAGGATGCAGTGCTGATACGAAAAAAAAAGAAGCCATGATTTTTCTCCCTGGTACCAAAGCAAATCACTTTTTTAGGTACTGATAGGTGGTGAGATTCAGATAAGCTGGAAGATTAAGATTTAAAAAAATATTTTCTATGTTTATTAGGTCAGGTGTTTTAATACCAGAATGTTTAAACACATTTATTTATTTTCAGTGATAACAGTAGTTGCAAACCATTTCTGTAGCACTATGAGTTCCAAGTTAACTTCTGTGCCTTACTGGTTTTGGTACTAAAGAAAATGTGTTCTTGCCCTAGTGAGCTACTAATTGAGACACCAATTTTTGGAGGAGAAGTAAGAAAACTAGTTGATGGGGCCAGTCTGAAGTCACAACAGATCTATGGCTAAGAAAATGATAAAGCTCAGGTCTCTGGTAACAATATCCAGTGTTAAAGCTCACTGTACACTGGAAATGTTAGAAATACCAGTCTTGAGACAGTAAAGGGGTAGGACAGATGATGATAAAAACATCTTGACTCCTCTGTAGTTAGCAGGGCTGAAAATCAGTCTTAGTAGACTGCATATTTGGTTATTTACTAGTGGGTACAAGTCTAGCCAAGGTGTTTAACAACCCACCTACTCTCCAACATTTGTTTCTTACCATTAGGATGAAATTCCTCTCTCTTCTTTGGAGAGATCTTTATATAATCTCCCCCCGTGTATACATGAGGGTGAATGTGTTTCATGTGATGTGAATCAAAAGCAAAAACCTTGAGTGCTGCAAAAGAAGAAAAATACTGTACAAGTCAGAGCTCCATTACAGTGTACCATAATTTACAGTTGGATTAATAAATGTGCTATTGAATTGCATAATTACCATGACTTTTAAGAGTATATCATTGCACCATTTCAAGAAAAATGCTATTAATATGTTTGCTTAAACCCCTGTTTTATTATTTTCCTGCATACGCTTTGCTCTCATACTTTTTCCATGAAAAATATTGTCTTTTATTCACCTTGCATTAAATTAGGAACTGGAAAGAACAATGTAGGTTACTCTAAGAAGAGCTATTGCTTTATTAAAAATGCATTTCTGAAAGGACCACAAATCACAATTATAAAAAGCAAAGCATAAAATTCTCTACTGAATAGTAACATTTGATAAAAGCCAATTTTTAAAAAGTATATATTTTATAGTTATCTACCCATGCTACCAAATGCACAATGCACCATGAAATAATGATGTGTCTTGTCAAAAAGCAAACAAACAAGCATCATCCCTCAGGACACAAACTACATTAGAGGACATTGAGCTCTTTACTTGGTTCATTATAGTGCTGAGTTTCAATCACCCAGAAAGGGAACAAAAAAAGTCAATCAGGCCATTTTTAAAAAACAAAACAGCAAACAAATCTAAAACTTGACTGATGGAGGAATATCACTAAGCTATACCATCTGCATTGCTTATAGCACAGCACACAAAAATAATATGAGCTATTCAATAGACCAGCTGTCAGAAAATGTTCATCAGGATGTAAGAAATAGTTTTCTGTAGCTGGAGTTTTGAAAAGCTTGGAGTTCAAGAGCTTGAACCATGAAAAGCAGCAGAGAGAGAGGGGTAATATTGTAGGTCTTGTCCCAGAATAAATGTTTGGGGCACATTTAAGTCCTGTGGAAAATACATTGATGCTGAAAAACCATAACAAAAGATTGCAGTGTTTGGGTCCAATTTGGAAAAGAGCTCATCTAGTTTCTCATTTTAGAACAAGAGCAAGACAAAAAAATCATCCACCTTTCAACATGGAAATTCCTCACCATTCTCTTGATAAGCTTTTTTTCTCACCTTGGTCTGACTGACATCTACACTGCTACTGGAGACTGCACTTGAATCCTATCTTCAAGACCTTCATGGCCTCAGCTCTGTAGCCAGGAGATCCTCTCCTTTCTGCCGGGGGGTGGGGGGGGTTGGGGGGGGGTGGCGGGGCCTCACAGCCAGCTTGTGGCATCACTCTGTATCTGCTTGCAGGCCCAGAGGTGCTCTGGACTGACATAAATCTGCTTCTAGAGAGTTTATGTAATGGAAAAAAATCTCTCATTTTTCATGACTCTTGCTAATTTACTTTCAGAAAGTGAAGGAAGAACAGGTGGTTTGACCTGCCTCGGCATCAAAGGAAGAATCTTATCAAGTCATCTTACAAATTGGCAAACTGGTAAGTGGTACTGAAGGACCGTACTGAATCTAAAATAAGAAATCAGGTCACATGCAGTTTGGGTACACTCAGAAAAATGAAGATGTGACCATTGCTAAAGTCATAAACAATGCTTTATCAGGATTTTCAAAAGCAGCTGGTATTAACCTCACTCTGTTCTCATTGAAGGAATGATAGGACTATTATTAATACAGGAAAATCAGCAGGAGTTGTTGTGAAGGCACTAGCACACAGGGAGAAAGGTAGGAAAGCACGTGCAGTTTAGCCCAACTGGTTCTCCTCAGATATTCCTCTTAAAATGGAAATTCCTCTGAAAAAAAAGCCACTCCAGATCAGACTCACTAGCTACAATCCTTATTCCATGATCATTTACAATACCTTCACTGAGCCAAAAAGAGGAAAAAATCTGTATAGGGCAAATCTAAGTTTCGTTCCACTGGTAGGGGTTTTTTTAATGCATATTAGATGCATAGGATAATTTTGTACCTGTAAGATGAATGCAGATTCACTCTTATGGTGTGACTATAATGAGAGATTGAAAGAGAATCTGAAAGGACAATTTCCCACAGCTTCTGAAGTTTTTTCTGGGCTGTAGGCTCACATGTTCAATCATTGCAAAATATGATACCTACACTGAAAGTCAGGTGTTAGTTATGAAACTCATACAAATTAGCACCTGTGTGTTTCACATAACACCATTTCTAATCTTCATAATCGTGCTGAAAAACTTCTCAGTGTAATCCACACCTGAAGTCTATCTTAGATTAATTTTCTTTATCTTACCTATGTCACTTGCATTAGCATCTAGCTGTGTTGTCTTTTTGAAGTTCTGTGACATGAGAAGCGTTGCTTGTTCTGCAGTATGCAGCAGCTTAGTCAGGCTCCGTCTTTGGTTATCCACAGGAAGAGCTTCCCAGACTGTAATCTTGTCTTTTTGTAAAAAATTGTTCACAGTGCTAACCAAAACCTGCACATAAAATTATATGTTTAAGTGCAAGAGTCATAAAATAAGACACACATCCCCCTCACCCAATTTTAAGGCTTGATCTACTCACATTAATGGTTGTATTACGAAGTGTTTCATTATCAGAAACAGAGTAATGCCTGGTATTTAATGATGAATAAGATAGTGCTTCAACATATGAAATCACATCTACAGGTAAAAGCGGTCCCAAAGTATTTTTGTTAATTTCTTGCAGCATCTCCAGGGGTGTTTTCAAATGACTAATCTGAAAAATAAAAGAACTTGCATCTTAATAAACAAGTGAAGTCACATTTCTGCAAGTGAAAGTAAACCCAAAGCAAATGGCTGATTTCTGTGAATTAACATACTGGCTTTTAAGATGCTTGTGCATAAAAAGAGGCACTATTTAAATCAATAGGTTGTACATGTCTGCTATAATCTTAATTAACAGTTACTATAAAAATAAGCCATATGCTATCATTAAACTTTTTTTCCCCACTACTGGAGCTCATTTTTGTTTCCCCTAATTCTCAAAAATTAACTGGTAAATGTTCTGCAAAAATCATTAAATATCAGTGATTTGATTATTCCATTGACTCTCTTCTGTTAAATTTTTAGTTGAAAAGGTGGGAGCAGAGAGATAGTATTAGTATATTTGGTAGGGTGTTGTTTTTTTTTTCAAATGCAGATTATAAAGCATGTAGTTAAATCAAACTGTATTGCCTATTTCATCGTCAATGTTTCAGTTTATGAACTGCTTAATGCACTTATATGAAACAATTGGTTTAAAAAGCAACAGTCTGAAGAAGGTGAGATGAAGATTAAACTGCAAATTTGCATTTCACAGCTGAATAAGAATTCTTGTTTCATGATACTGAAATTTAATGAGATTAAAATCCCCCCCCTCAAAGAAAAATATCAAAGGAACCCCAAACCCAACACCTGATTTTGTAAGATCTGTAGACTCTGCTGCTGAACAGCTTTTATGGGGCTTGCTTTGTCTTTGCAGCTGATTCAAACTAGAACACAGGCTAAAAAACTAGGCTAACATCTGACACAGTTATTTATGCAAAATTGAGGTATTTTAACTTATTACTTTAATTTGACTATGTATTTTAAAAACAGAAAATAAAAGCCCAAACTCCTAAATCCTGCTGTGGCATTTGCCATGTCTGCACATGTAAATGTGGTAAGCATATGTTACATTTAATAAAATACATTACATTACAGGTTAACACAGAAAGCATGTTAACACAATGACCATCTTACACTAGGTTAATAAAAGCCTTTCAATTAATATCTTTCTGAATTTTGTAACTTTGACAAACTGCTTAATATAACATCCCAACATATACAATTTGATTTAATTTATTTATGCTTATGTTTCATTTATCTTTTTAAATTAGACAATACTATAAATGTAGACTAATGAACAGTGATTCCATTAATGCTTTTGGGTTTTTTTTATTTTGCTTCTGGAATCTCTGTTTCTGGTGAAAAAGAAATCTTGAGTCCAGAGTCTCTGAGTCTATAAATTCTGCACCACTTTACATACTACGCTTTGGCAGCAAATATATTAGCATACCAGGATGTTATTGCTCCATTTTCTATTTTGTCACTTGTTGACATTACTTTTGTAAGCTATCTTGCTGCCTTTCACTCTGAACAAGCAAATAATTGCACGTCAGTAAATGCTGCAGTGTGTAACTTCAGAAATTATAGAAACAGTTGAATGATCATCACACTTCTGAATTTTTCATGCATCGTGACTCACTTTGCTGGAAACATAACACACATATTCTCAGCAACTTATTATCATGATTTGAACATACAACCCAGTTCAAATAATTTGAAATTATTAAAAAGACTTCTGTAAACATACTTAAGTTCAATTGTATGCTTCAAGCATTCGTCAAAAGCTCCTTAAGAACTATTATAATTGAAATAACAGTTTCAAATAGAAACAATTAAAGGATTTAGAAATTAATCTATAAACCAATGCTACTTACCCCAGCTAAAGTTCTGTTAATATGTTCGGTTATACAGTCTTTGTAAAACTCACACTTGGCCTTCGGATTTTCTGTAGAAATTAAACAGAAACTAATTATATACTGCAGTTTAATCAATATTCAAGATATACTCATTTTAAGAGCTCTTGTCATTCCTCGCACCACCAGTATTCTGAATTTATGCACATTAAGACACAGCACTTCGTTCTCAAACTGCAATTACTGGGACTTGATCTTGGCCAAAGTTACAGCACTGGACTGACTCTCAGCTTTTGTTTTACTCAGGTAGAGACTTAGGCCCCTTTCCTTGGGACTTCTACAGGTAAAGTTAAGAGACAGCTTGAAATTACAGAGAGAAGTACAGATCTGACAACCACTATTTCAAATGGATTTCATCACACTGTTTAGCAACAATATATTTACAAAATAATTCTATTCTCAGGAAATGTAGATGTCACTGCCTTGCCTCTTTTTCATGTATTGCTGATTAATCTAGCCGAAGATAAAGAGGCACTGGTGGGTTTCTCAGAAGATGTAGCTCTATAATAACACATAAACCTTTATAATATCATGTACCTTGGCAGGAAGTGCCATCATTTGGCTTAAACTGCAATTTTCCCGTGGATGGTTGATAACCTTCCTTACAGGAGCAGTTAAACCCTCCATCCACGTTTTCACATTTTGCATGATCTCCACAGGCAACAGTTCCTTCATTGCTGCACTCATCTACATCTGCAAATATCGTGAGAAATTGAATTTTTCAT
Organism: Psittacula echo; assembly: GCF_963264785.1. Lineage (NCBI taxonomy): Eukaryota > Metazoa > Chordata > Aves > Psittaciformes > Psittacidae > Psittacula > Psittacula echo. The sequence continues at coordinate 14,306,816 of NC_137740.1, forward strand.
TAAGTATTTACAGACTAACACCTTGCTGCTTTGTTGATAATAGCCCTGCATGCTGCAAGCAGTTTCATAATAAAATTTCATGGAATAAAAAAAACAAAAAACTGAAATGGCAAACTTCACGGCAAAATACCTGCCAATTATAATACTTAGGGATTAGAAGGATAAATCATAATTGATCATATTTTTATGCCACCACTTTTATTACTATATAATAGTACATTGTTCACGTTTTAAAACCATGAATTTAAAGCCGTAAAACTTTTAAAACCATATTAATTCTATCATAACAAAATGCTCGGCATGATGCAAATCATCAGAAAACCATTTTCCAGAGATTAGACTAAATAGATTTTCTCAGCCTTATGATTCAGTTAGAAAAGAGAAATAAAACTGCAGCCTTTTCTTTTAAGTCACAGCTTTAAAAAGATGCTACAAAAGATCACTTCATCCATTTTGTTAATCTAAGATTTAAGCTCTGTGCCCTTTAAAGTGCTTGGCATGTGGGATATTTTTTAATTCACATTTAAATTACATTTGCCTAAAATGTCTTCTGTGCTTCTAAATAATTTGCCATTAGGTAGACGGGTTCAGCAACTGGGTGGGGCACAGTCCAAGAGTAAAACTGATGAATTCCGGTAAGGGAATCCATGAATTGATCAATTTTGGAGAGCTGTGTACTAACTCTTTGGCTGGAGTAGGGATTATTTTGCATTATTTGGTTGGCCAAGGATAAGTATCAAATAACTCAATGGAGAAAGTAAATTGTGAAAAAAACCCAAATCTTTCTGATGAATGACATAATGGACTGTGAAGTGCTGTGCTGGAAAGGAGAAAAAAGTGAACAGCTTTGAAAAAGAACAATATGAAAAGAGTTGAAAAATGAAGAAGTGATACATGAGCAGATTTAAAGGAAAGCCTGAGAACTGAACTGAAAGAAAATAAAGGTAGAGAGGGGAATGGGTGAACTAGGGAGAACTAAAGAACCGGCATGACACTGAATGTGGGAAATAAATTTGTGAAAAAGAACTGACTGACCAATTATAGAATCATAGAATCATAGAAGAGTTAGGGTTGGAAAGGACCTTAAGATCATCTAGTTCCAACCCCCCCACGATGGGCAGGGACATCTCACACTAAACCATGCCACCCAAGGCCTCGTCCATTAGTGGAGGAGAATAGCTACGTGAATTGATAGAAGACTTTTGTGTAGCCAGATGGATGTTAAGAGCAAACAGAAAGATATAGAGGTTGGAAACGCACTCTGAGCATATAGCAACTATTTTTGCACTCTTATTTTTATACAAGACTGTTGGTGGTTTTAAAAAAGGAGTAGAACAAAAATGAGCAATCATGTATGTAAAAAAAGGGTGCTAGATAAACAGAAATGGTAGAAAACCAGAAAAACGTTCATTCCCCAGCTTTCTTCTGCTCACAACCGCTGGGGTTCTAGTAGATGGTTGAGATCCCACCTCATTCTCCTGACTGAGCAGTGAGTCTGATTTTCACCTGAAATGCTGCATTTTAAGCCTGAGGTTCAGATGGGGAAGGCTAGGTGGGGCTGTGGGTGAATTTGCCTTCCCCAGCAAATCCACCTCAGCCTTTCACGGATAGCTGCTATGGAGGCAGTGTGTTTGAATGGACTGGTGCAAGCACCAATATTTAAAGTATGAGGTTAAATTATACTTATCTGCATTAGGGCAATAGTTTGCTTCCACATTTAATGCCCCAAACTGAAAATGTTTCTCTTTAATGAACTGAGTTTTACATTGTCTGTGTTCATATGGTTTCTGTGACCTCAGTATTCATGTAGTCATGGAGCTAACCACGTTATACATCAGTGAATCTGGCAAAAGTGATGAAGAGGGAGGGAAAAAGCGTGATATAGTGTTACATAGTCTACCTCATAATTAAATGCTGTCATTTAAAGACATAAGGCTAAAATTCTTACTCTTGGCATTTAAATAACCTCTCACATCAGTAAATTATAAAGCTCTTTTTGAAACAAGTGGGTGTCTGTCAGTGCCCTGTTGTGTGACTCTCTGTAAGACAAACTTTGAATGAATTGAAGCAGCAAGGGTGAAAACCATGGCAATACCAGTTTGTATAACAAGAACACACATCAGCCTTATACCAAAGATTTCTTTGGCCTTGTCAGCTACACAGAGATGGACATGTACATCTTAACAGCATATTCAGTGTGTAGTGCAGTGCTAAAACACCAGCAAATGAAAACAAGCCTTGCTAAAACTGATAATGATTTATAAATAAATACATAAATAAATTCTTGAATACTTTCTAGACTACCACAGCTAAGTATTCAAGTTTCCATGTGATTTACTGGTGCAAATACTTCAAAATTGCTGTGATATTTCACTTTTCATGAGCTTTAGTTTGGTGAATCATTCATTTGTCATTATTGGGCAGTCACACAGATTACTCTTCCTCTTGTAATTATGTCAGATATTAAACATAATAGAGATTTTAATGAGAAATCAGGATCATCCAAAACAACAGCAGAAACTTAAGTACCACAGCACATCTCTGGCAACATCCTGACAGAGACATGCTGTCGAGTATACACAAGTAGACTTTCTGCAGTTGAGCTGTACATATGGAATGAGTCCATATCACGCCTATATAATTTACTGTTTCCTGGAGAAAAAAAAATAAATCTCCTCGACAACAAAATGAAGAGGAAATATGCCTGATCTTGCAAGGTATTAATCAGCTTCACATCCCTTTTAAATCAATGAGATTGTCAGGGGCAGCCAGCAATTTGTGACAGTTGCAAGAATGCTTCTTTTAAGTTCTTGCTTTGAAATGCAGTAGCTGTAAGTTTTTGTTTCTTTATATTTTGTAGTTATGCCTTTTTAACCAAATGTGCAACTGTTGGACCACACATGGACAGCAGCTTGTCAGTGCGTTCAGCAATCCAATTTTACTGGATCTTTGGGGCAAGGATCTCAAACCGCCTTTCTTGATCTACTACAGGAGTGGGGCTGGGCTGCCAAGGCTTGACTGAGCAGTCTTCACAGAAAACATTCCTGAGCAAAGGCTGAAGAACAGCAGCTTTTTAAACAGAAAAGCATTTGCCATAGCTCTGCAAAAGGCCCTGGCCTTTTAGTAAATATTCAAAACAAATCCTGGAGCTGAACTTTGAAGCTTTTATAATAGCTCCAATCAGAAAATAATATCACCAACACCACCTAGGCTAGTGGGAAAATAGATTTAGAACCTTCTATTTTATTTCTGTGCTTTGTCACTCCTCATTTACTGCAGCAGGCAGGGAAATTCCAATTAAATTAAAAGTACTGAGAACAGTTATTATGTTCAGTCTTGCCAATTACTGGATTGTACCTACATCGCTTTGATTCTTCACCAGTCAGTCAAGACAGCTTGATGTCTACATTATACCTTCTGCTTATTAGTAGCTTGCAAGTGATTGAAAAGTCCAATTGCAAAGGACTAGATATTCCCTCCCCATGTCTCCATACTGTGGAAGTCAGCAGCACACACAAAGCAGAAATGAAAAAGCTACGAATAAGCACAGGCAAAAGAAAAGTTAGCCACATAGCATATCCCATCCACTGTATAACTCCCCTGACACAGAAAAGGATGTGATGGAGAAAGGGTGCCTTCCCAGTGTTCTCAAAAATACCTGAGTAAAACTAATAGCATGTTCCTGGAAAAGGCAGAGTAGCACAGATGTCACTTTCATTTTACAGATAGCCATTTTAATGTTTTTACTGTGTTGACCAGGGTGAAAAAAGTAGGTTCACATTTCACCTTTTCAGCTGCAGCTGAACATTCAATAAAAAATGAAGTTAAGGAAAATCATGGCTTTTATACTGTAAATAGATTTTAATAACTCATATGCAGGACAGCAGAAAAATATAATCTTCAGAAACATCACATCTCTGCATTCCTCTTTTTTTCTTCTCCATTTTCTTTCTTCTTCTCTTTTCTCATCTCTCTCTTACTACCTTCCAGTTCCACCTCTATCTGCATGTTTCATTACCATCTCCTCACCAATTCTACCCTCCTAAAATAGATAAAATATTGCTGACCCCCAACAGAAAGGTTGGGTTAAGGCTGAACTGACATTTCCCAAAGCCACTGTACCAAGTTTTCTTCTGGTCCACTATCCTGAGAGTTATAATCACTTTGTATTTGGATGTTTAGTATAGTATCCAAAGAGGGGAGAAACACACATATGTATGCATCAGGACTTTGAAGTGCATTCACACACAAGAGTGATGTACCATACTTGCACCACTGGGAAGTCCAGATAGGTTTGATGGCATAAAGACATAAACATAATGGCATACTCTCCACAGTTCAACTACTGCATTTTCAAAGGTGCTGCCATAGTGTCATACATATATATTAAAGAGAAAACTTAAGACTTTGCAGAATTTGAAAATATTCTGGCACCTAAAAACTTGAGTAAGATGGATACTTGATAGCTCTGTCTTCTGAATTGTACTGGATAATTTGCGCTGTATTTACAATGACAACTTCAGTGTTTGCTTTGGGGGTGTGTAGTACATCCTGAATACACTACTGACAGCTGCTTGCGTGCAAGTCATATCTGCCACCACCAGCACCACCATTGGGTACAAAATATCCTATTATGGTTTCCCTGACAGATAAAGTAGAAAATTAATTGTGGATCAAAAGGCTGTCTTTAGGACTCACTGCTTGCTAAAGTAATTGGTACACTTGTATAATGAGAAAAGGTGCCCAAGGTAATTTTCTTATTTCAGTGTGAGTTTTGGAAGCTCTCACCTCTTCCCATATGAATTTACAAAAAGGAGAAGAAAAGTGGTAAACTAACCCCCAGTAGCGGATAAAAAAAGATCAGTCTGCCCAGTAAAGAAAAGAGGGCAATAGAAAAAAAAAGGCAAGCTAATGGTGAAAAGCTAAAGTGACACAATAACAGTCAGAGAAATAACTTTGAAGGCAAAACTTCTGAAGCTGAGAAAATGTCATAACATAAAAATCAAAGCCTGGACCAGAAACAGCAAGAATATTTACAGCTTAATGTGCTAACAGTCTCAATCCCAGCTAATTTAAGAACGATTCATAGCAGCTGGGTAAAGTGGAGCTATTTTAGATGGCTGTGAGCAATGGGCAAGAAATGTTGATTAGATCACTTTCTGGCTTAATATGCAGCCATTCTGCTGATATTAAGAGCAGTAAGAAGAGAGGTTGTCAGCACTCACAAGCTCACAGGAGACGTATACAGAATGAGACAGTCAGCATAAAGGCATAAAGGGCAATAGACTTATTTCTCATTTTCTGATTCCCTGAGGACTGTTGCAACATATAGAAAAAATTACCAGGAGTTTGAAAGAAGAGAAATAGTTACAGTTCTTCCATCCAAAGGAAACCCTAAAGGATTGCAAAGCTGTTCAGAAACAACATTTTTCCAGAGAACTTTTCCTCCCCTGTAATCTTGAACAGGTTCCACCCAACTGCTACAGAAACAGAGGCTGATGGATGGCACAGGAGGTAGATTAACTACTGATCTTGCTCATTGCTTTTGATCAGACTTGAAAAATTACCAAAAATATCTCAACCAAAGCCCCCAAACGACAAAGCACAGTTTTGGAGCATAGTAGATTACTTGTATGGGGAATTTTGTTGGTCCAGAGCTACCTAAATGCAAAATACTTTTTCACTGCTTTGTTTTAAGAACATGACCACTTTTCTCACAAATCAGTGAAACAGTAGCATAAATAGGTAGATTGGCGATTTCTGTGTTACCTTAACTATATATTCATTGTCTGAAACTGTGACATAAAAATATTGCAAACAGAATAAAGATTGAAGTGTTACTGAAAGCAGTGGAAGCTGCTGTGTTACCAGTGAGAACTGTGGGGCTGCTTTGAAATATTAAGTCTGTAACAGTCCAAGTTGAGGGAATTTTATATTCAGACTCCAAACTTCACAAATCTAAAAGCATTTTGCTAGATTTCTATAATTAACAAAAGCCACAAGAGTGACAATGTAAAGCAAGTTGGCAGACGTTAATAACTTACCCACACAGGAGGTTCCATCATTAGGTACAAAAGTTTGTTGACCATTGCTGGATTTGAAACCAGGCATACACATGCAGAAATAACTTCCCACTGTGTTTGTGCAATTGGCATGCTCTCCACAAGGCTGAGTAGCATTTTCACATTCATTATCATCTGTCAAGACATAAATTATGGAGAAATATATTTGCATTTGCCGATTGAAGAAAACAGTAAAGAGTAAGCTTAATGTGGACTCTGGTATTTTATTTATATAAGTTATTAATGCTGAGCTGGCACTCTTGGTGTTTGTCTATACAGTTTTCCCATTGGCAAGGATGTAATCAGGTGTTCAGCAGCACTCTTCTGCCCTCATTCTGCGTGAGTCAACAAATGAGAAAACCAGCAGGATACTGAAGTGAATGGTTTAATTGGATATTCACTTGGAATAAAGGACTGAGACAAGTGTATGTTCTGCCATGGTTGCATGTTGTAACATTCTTTTGCTATCCAAAAATCTGCAAATAGAGAGTCACACTGAGGATGCAGCTGGGAATTTAGAATCATAGAAAACAAAGCTCAAAAGTATATCAAGAAATCACTCACTTTATTCCGTAACCCAAAGCAGGATCAATATAGCTAAACTATTAGGGGTTTTTTGTCCTGTTTTTGAAGACATTCTGTGGTATTGCATAGCAGTCCCAGACAATAAACTAACCAAGTTTGTCCTACTGACTGACTTGAGTCTTCTTGAGCATGACAGGGAGAAGACATGATTTCAGAAAAGACACCTAAGGATGAGTTTTAGAAAGGTGCTTCTACTTTCTGATGGCCAGTGTTCTCATAAGGTGCTGACAGAGATAAGGGACAGGTAAGTAAAGTGTCATGTAAGCTAGAACAGATTAAAGTACACCAAGAGCACGGTGTACATGGTACAACAATGTAAAATGTTGCAGGGATACATTCGGCAATATAACTTAATTACAACCCCCAGTATAACAGGAACAGGACATTATTCAGATTTGAAGTCTGATGTGATTCTGAACGTTATTCAGTTGACTCAGAAAGGCAAATATCAATTCAGAACTGCAGCTTTCCTTGGGGGAGTTTGGGTCAACAATATCAAATGGATTATGGTCATTATAACTAAAATTGAATGCAAATTAATGAGGAATCCAAGTAAAAAAGCACCTTTCCAACACACACCAACAATATTTATTCTACAGCTTTGATATTCATGAGAATACAGCAGAAATGGTGTATGATTTGGTTATTAAAGAATGCCAAACTAAAACCAAATTAGTGTAAGTGGAATTATGACAGGGAGTTAAAAATGTGATGTTGGTCCAAGTTCAAAAGCAAAGCATGAGAATATGAAAAATCCAGTTTGGCATGTGCTATTGCAGAGTCCAGGCCCCAGGATACTTTTCAAATCTTGGCAAGAAGGTCTACTTTGAATATCATTTGCGTGTGTCTGTTTAGCTCTTTTGCAATCGCAGTTTGCTCCCAAACCCTGGCATTTCAGGACAAAAAAAAAAAAATATAAATATTTGACTATCTTATTTTAGTTGCCAAGTAAACCTGGTCTTGGGAAAGTATTATAGATCCTAGAAAACAATGTGAGTTGACTTTGGAAAGCTCATTGGATAGTAGTCATGGAAGATGAGAAGCAGGGCACTGATAACCGCAGGACCTAATTCACAATAGAGAAATGACAGAGTTAAGGAAAGAAAAGCTACATGTAAGAACTTTCCTTTTTAATTTGTTTTCTAGGAGCTCAACTATAGTCCTCAAAATCCACAAGTATTATCCTTTTTCAGGCAGTCCAAAGATTTTATAAGCAATACTAAAATAAGTCATGCAGTGGTCATCAATAAATTCTTTACAATTATGCTTAGTAAACTTTACTGGATTATTGGCATTTTTCCTCAATGTTCAGGATGTCTAAGGGGTTTAATGGTAATTGTATTGCCTTAAGAGGCTTACCTGTTGAAAGAGCCTCTCAGATAATTTGAGAAACCTTCAGAACATCAAAGAAGACTAATAGTACCTTACATTGCAAACACAAGAATTAATATTTTAGGGTTAAATTCATAAAAAGCTTTCTTTTCACTATTCCCATGGTCTAACACAATACTGATCAGACCATGCTGGGGCATAATTTACTGGACCATATCCTGCTTCCATTTTAAATTAATGGCATAAAAGTCATTGACGTAAGTAGGCCCAGGGTGGTGCTCACTATGGAAAACTACTGGGTTAATGAGAAATGGAAGTAAGGAAGAAGTTTTCAAGAAAAAAAAGGATGTTCATATGCAGTTTGACTAGATTTGTTCAATCCGCCTAATTTCACACAAAATATTTTACAAGATCAACAACAGTGGCAAAATATCTTCTAGTTCTCCGTATAAACAACTTAAATTTTTTCTTCAGACAGCAGTTCAATATGAAGCCCAGGGACCTAAAATAGTTTTCCAAATTTTCCGTTTTTTTATAATATTACTGAATTTGTGTTTTAAATGGTGTCAAGAAACATAACAGGATTTATAGATGGAAAAATATATATTTTTTTTAAAGAAAATTTTCTGTCTGTGCTAAGAGAATACTTTAAATGACAATGAGCATATCATCCACCTGCTTTGTTTCTACCTAATTCAATAGTGGCACATGCATTCATTGTTGGCACAGATAACGACTGAACACTTCAGTTCCTGCAAAGATTTTTTCTTTTTTTTTTTTTTTTTTTTTTTTTTTTTTTTTTTTTTTTTTTTTTTTCAGTAACTAATGAAAAAATTGGAGACTTCTAGAGACAAGGTTGGCCAAATCATGTGGTTAATTATTGCGGCTAAATGGTAATACTGCATTCAAGTTTCTCTGATACAGAAGACATTTCTTGAATAGCTGTGATGTCTTGAGAAATGACAGTTGAGGAGGTAAGGAGCAGGTTGTGGGGGGTTTTGTTGTTGGGGTGTTTTTGTTTGGATCTTTGGAGGTTTGAGGGGTTTTGGGTGTGGGGGGTTTTTTATCATTTTTACATGCCACTTCTGTGATATTTGAATTGTTCTAAAATCTCATCATTAAATAAAATAAACCAATCACACTGTAAGGAAATTTATAAATACTTTCCTAGGAAACTTGGGTTAAATAACCCATAGATGTGTGAATACAGGAATACATATGTGTACTGTATGTATACTTATGTATATGTATATGCATGTATGTGCACATACGTTTATGTGTACCTGAATATCGATAGGATACTTGCAAGATACAGGTGTAAAATAAAACCAATTCTCCCTTTTCACTTTAAAAATGCAGTTACTATGTATTTTAATGTGCATAAATGTAATTATGGTTAGATGGAATTGGGTACTAGCTGCATGCAATCGTATCTCTACCTGTCTCTCAAAAACGTGTGAGGATCTTCAAAAGCAAAAAAACCAAACCATCTGAAAAGCTGATATATCCCTTTCAAACTGAATTTTAAATCAGGATGGTAATTCTGTATTAAAATTGCTTGTGTTCATTAAAAGAACACCATTGGTTTAAGGATTGAGTAGTCCTACTGAGAAGCTTGGGCACTGATGGAAGTCTTCCCCTGTCACACAGAGCTATAAACTGGATTCAGTGTTTAAACAATCACTCTTTTACATCAGGTAACATTTTTCATTAGGTAAAATGTGTATTAATTTTCTTTAGTAATGATATAATACATTCTTGTATAAAGAATATTCAATTAATTTAAAAGCAGTAAAACACATGAACAGAAAAAGGAAGAATGATTTGTGGATTTTAAGGACATGATGCAGTTGGAAGCCAAAAGAATCTGATTTTAGGAAAAAAAAGAAAAAAAAAAAAGATAGAGGTGGTTTCTTTTATCGTAGTCCGTGTACTTTCTAAAGTTCTACCCTGTCACGTATCCCGCCTTAATTCAGCATGGTTATAAAATTATAACCTACAGTAGGAAAATGCCAGGGCAATACAGCTACAACATGATATAATTTATTATTGTGACAAGCATGAGAAAATGCTTTGAATTACCAATTTTAAATATAATATTTTTGTAATACTGTTTACATATTTTACATTAAAAATGTCATGATGGAAAGTCTTACTGCAGCAGATTTATCAAAACAGCTTTGAAGGATTTCCATTACACTGGGCACATCTCCATGATAGACTTTTTGATGATAGGATGACATATATATGAAGAGTTAGTTTTGGGATGAAACTTGTCATATTAATTCACATTTGTGAAACTTTTTATTTTCCTATGTGTAAATTTTGAAATAAACTGTTCAACCCTTCATTCAAGTAATGAACAAACAAAGCTGAACTCACTCAAGTTAAACAGAAATGTTTGTGCATTTTCAGTCCTCACCAACCCGTAGAAAATAAGATTTTTTAGAAGTGAAATTTTGCATTGGGAACATATTCTGGCCTCTCTGGCATTGAATTATTTTAATATAGTGACCTGATTGGAAAACTAGCAATGTTGAACTTTGAGTTTGGTCACCGGTGATAGCCACCTACGGTGGGAAGGCCCATGGCTAGACAGACCTGCATCTACCAAGGCTTTCTACTGGGGCCTTGCTTCAAGCAGAGCACTCAACTCTCTTGTTCCTCTGCTTTGGCAGGAGCCACAGTCATAGCTTCCCACACAGGGTAATCTGTGCTGTGGCCAGAGTGCTTTGTGTGCTCTGACCTGTATAACCAGCCAGGCTCACCAGAGATGCAACAGATTTCCCAGGGCAGCAGAAATATGGCTTTTGCAGGTGAAGTCTTCTGACACCTTGACATTGAAGGATTTTAATGTATTAAGATCTCCTGACCAGAGCTTGAGTTTGATATACTGAATTTTCCCAAAGCCATACCTGAACAAGCATATGCATGATGGTTGGATTTTCATAAGTTTAATGAACACTTGATGTTAGTAAAGACCACAAGCAACTCATATTGAAACTGTCACTGTATACAACAATACATTCACGTTGTATTCAGTGCATTCCTTAGATGACATAAAAAGAAGCAATAAAAGCATCAACAATTAATATTGTCTCAATCCAGGCCTTTTGAAAACCAAGGTTGGAGGCCTCTGGGGCATACCCATCTGTCAAGAGCAGCAGTGGCAGCACAGGGCTAGGGACCGGTACTGGACACAGTAGTCTGAAAAGTGGACAGCACTGCATAGGAAGGAAATGCAGCCGGAATGGCTGGGGAATACGTTGATTCATTGCATCCGGCTGTTCTCTTTCAACAGCAGCTTCTGCTGCCAAAGCTGCTATGGAGCCCCTGGGGGAAACTAAAACTACCCTTCCCTAGTGTAGCCCTCATGGGAGAACAGTACTTGAAGTGCCTCACTTAACCCCTCAAAAGCAAGGAAATGAAAGGCTTCCTGTAAAACAAATTCCAGTGCTACTCACCCTGCTGTGTTTAGCTTGTCTGGAGGTCTCAGAACAGTGGGTGATCTTGCATACATTACTTCAGTGCTGCAGGACTGTGCCTCTACAGACATCACAGCCCAAGAACAGCGATGCCATTAACAACCTTGCTTTCCTTTTCTTGTGATGCGTTTCCATTAATGGCAATTTAACACGATTTTTTTATGATTCTCCAAAGATTCAGTGTTCAAGTTTGGTCTAAATCAGCATGAAAGAGCAGATGCTTAGCAAAACCACTTGAGACTGTACAACTGGGCTGGAAATCTCATTTAAATATGAATTGCTTTTATAATGGGCCGGATTCATCTTTGTCCTGCACTAGGGCAGGGGACCATGCAGTTGCTGCATAGCAAATCTTGCCACTGCAAGCACTGTCTTGCTAAAATTTCAAAACTCTCTACCTCCTTGCAAGAACTTTTCACCATGCCTTCTCGGAATATTTTTGTAGCTTGGCAGGAGTTTTTAATTGGTTTGAACTTGATGGCTCTGCAGCTAACTGAGCTCCTAAAATTCCTTAATTCAGCAAACTAAGATTTTCTCTCACATTCTTCACAGGTTATGAGTATATGCAGAGATGATTTCAGATCAGCAGATCTTCCATGTATGGTTGAGCTAAAGGGTCTCACACGAAAAAGTTCCCTTAGTCCCAGTTTAAGAAACAGGGCAGAACAGTCTTAAAGAAAGGCACGTTCCTACATATTCAAAACAGAATCAGTTTGAATTTCAGAGAATGGACAAGGTTCGGAGAGGCTAATATATTATCTAAACTGCTTCCTTCATCTCTCGCTGGTATTTTCAGACTTTACAAATTAAACATGAAAAGCATTTATTATTGGGTAAGTGCCAGTGATGAAATTGTCATTTGTTTAGCCACATGGAACAACCTGCCTTTTCAACACTTGTGAAGTATCAAAAAAAGAAAGTCTATAATTTGTGATCACTCATATGTGAAGAATAAGGGTGGGGGGCGGGCAGAGGAGGGAATCTTTAAAAGTGCTAGTCCTTGACTGGAAATAAACCATTTACCCAGACAAGTATCTGCAGGAATTTGAGAATAAAAAGAAACAGGGTGCTCAAATCAGTGAAACAAATGTAAAGGAGGGAATAAATAACTGTTGAGTGGCCCTGTCCTGCCTTTTCCCCAGCACTGCCTCCCCTACTGGAGAACAGGGGTCTAAATGCACTGCAGACAGTAGCAACATGCCCCCACCTCTTACCCCAGAGGAGACCTGAAAGATGCAGTGACCATCAGAGACTCAGCAAGAAAGCTTCTGAGTTGTGCAGCTGCAATTGGGGAGGTTTAGTTTGGGTGTCCAAACCCCAAATTAATTATTTATTGTCTCTCTGACACCCCTTCCCTAACCAGGTCATCAGGGGAAGACCTGTCAATACTATGAAGATTCACCCCTTCTATTATAGGCACAAGTCAGAGCGGGTCAGGCATCCCTGCTGATCCGGTGAGCAGCGTCTCAGGGTACCCACAGGGGTGCAGGTGAGCACAACTCACATTACAGCTCAGGTGCAAGGGCCTAGGAGCTGTCACTCACTCTTTGGGAAGCAGACCATGATCTCCCTGCACCTACAGCACTCCAGGCTCCCCTTCTGCCTTTCACCCAGGAAGGCAGCACTAATTCACCAGCTGAGCACCTGGCTTCATGACCTGCTAAAATGCAAAGCTAAAGAAGGAGTGAGACTGCAGCAGAATAATGTCAGGGACAGTAAAATGGATAAAATCCAGGATGAAAATAGACTGGCTTTGGTGGTGAGAAGCGAGAACCAGATGAAATCTCTGGAAAACTGGAAACCAGATGAAATTTCTGGAAAACTGGCATTGAATAGGAGGGGATAAACAATAACACCATTTTCAGTTCAAGTCACACGCAGCTTGTGGTTAGTCATACTGTGAACTCAAACAACCCAAGGCTCCCATCTGACAGGATGTGAACGAGTGAGACATTACCACTCAAATCTAAACATTTTGGTCCCAAGCAAGAGATAAGACAGAAGAAAAACAGCTTAGCAAACGGGGAAGAATAAATTCCAGGCAGCACTTTCCCAAATTTCAAAACAAAACAAGAAAGATATTTATCCAGAAAACACAGCTGGGAAACGCATCACGACTTTACAGTTTATATATGAAACCCACTGCAGCGTCATCATGCTATGTGAAGATGTGAAAGAGGGGGTAAGTGAGAGACAGCGTGGCTTGAACGAGGCAGAGAAACATTAAGTTAAGCATTATCTGCTGAGCTTTACTGAACTCACTAGAAGCATGCAGGAAAGACTGATAAGAAGTAGTGCTGTTTTGTGTCAGGATATGAACTTCTGCTTCAGTCACATAGGACTAAGTTCCTAGGGTCTTGAACACCATGTGGCATCAGTAGCACTGTGTTTCCACCATGCTTGGGAGCATGGGCTGGAAGCACCTAGATGCTCATGAAGGATTGTCTGCTCTGGGAGCCCTCCACAGTGCACAACGGGCAGTTTCAAATATTTAATGCCAGTGACAGTGTGAGGCATGCAAGTTTATTACATAGATGGCACGTCGTGGTGGATACAAGTGAGAAAGTACATGGATTTCTGTAATGCTTTATGGATTAACTATCCAGGCACAGAGATAGTTGTATGTTAAAGCTAATTTAACCGAAGTTGATGGGAATCACTGACTGTCATTTTGTTTGGGATGATTAATATTGTACCTGTAGAAGCTAGAAATTAAGATCCAACTGATTAATTTCTCCCTAGAGTAGGCAGATGGGAGTATTTGAACTGAAAGGCAGGCTCAGGTTCTGAAGAAGGCTTTTCCCCAGCTGACCTGCTCAGTCACTCCTTCTTGTGACAGGCTCTGAAACAGCAGGACTGTTCTGTTCACCCGCAAGTAAATGCAGAAACAACATGTTCATGTTTGGTTCAAGTGCATGAAGAGTCTATTTCCATAACAGTGCCTGACCTCAAACTCACTAATGTCCAAGGAGTGGCTCCCATTAACCTACATCTTTGCTTTATAGAAGCAACAATGCAAAACATGCCAAGAGCAGAAATCAAGGATGAAGACCACATTGCTCTTCCTTTCCTCACCCCACACAGATCTAATTATCCAGCCTCAACTTCCTGGCAGGCACTCTGTGTCAAGTTTACTAGTCAGGGATTAGAGAGAGTGCAATTTGGACACATCATCAGTGTCTTGGTTCACTTCCTTCAAGCACATGGAATGAAAACAAGGTGAAGTGCACATGAATGGGAACATGCTGGATTCGAACTGCCTGCAGTGTGCAGGTTTCAATGTTTCTCTGAATGCAACCAGCAGAAGAGTTTCAGAAACTTCCCAATTATTTAATACCATCTTTCCCAATCCAGCTTTTACTTTTGTTGCTAACTTGCTTGTTTTCACTGGAACACATCCTTAAACTGAAAAGCAAAACAGTACATGCACAATCAGATTTTTTTTTGCTTAAACGAAAGTGAGCAGCACATCTGTCCTTTACTGAGAGGAATTTGCCAGTAGATAACTATGCCCTTGCAGAACTGAATGGGCAGTCCAAGTAGAAGTTTCGTTTCAGCGCTGAAAATAGAACTGTACTTAAAACAAAACAAAAAAAATCCTACCCCCCCCCCAAAAACTAAATGTCACACCAAAAAAAAAAAACAGAACCAAAACCCACACAGCCCCAACACAAAAAAACAAGCAAAAAAAAGAAAAAAAAAAAAGTGAAGCATTTTCTATTTACTGTAATGCTGGCATAAAATCGGCACCATAAAAGTAGATGTATCTCAATTACGTTGTTCAACCCTTTCCTCCATTTATATAAATGCCATGATTTATGCTGCATATACATATCCCCCCCCCAGTACTCCAGTAGCCACTGTATAATAGCATATTATATAGAATAGCAGGGAAATAAGACTCGAAGTTGTTTAAATCCCAATGCACCTGGTTCTTGTTATTTCCAACATTAATTTCTGAAAACTCTGCACAACTTTCTGAATCAAAATACATAAACTCAGCATGACACATTCTGGTATTTGTCTAAATTCAAACTTTCTTTTGCATATTACATTAGAATCTG
Source organism: Psittacula echo (assembly GCF_963264785.1). Taxonomy (NCBI): domain Eukaryota; kingdom Metazoa; phylum Chordata; class Aves; order Psittaciformes; family Psittacidae; genus Psittacula; species Psittacula echo. Next base: position 14,322,344 of record NC_137740.1, read on the forward strand.
TAAATTGTTTTCTTGTAGAGGAAATAGTCCCTAGTAGCTGCAGAGATTGTACCAAATCTTGGGATTCATTGAACTGCATGCAACAGATGTTCAATGTATCCAAAGAAAGGCAATATAATCAGATCAGGATTACTCCGTCCATATCTAATTCCCAAAAGCCACTAGATGGATATCTCCTACAGCCCATTTCACAAGGGTCATCACTTGGAGGTCATGATCTCTCTGGCTTCTTCAACAATGCCCCATTTAATGGCAAGTGAAACATAAGACTGGATGTCAGGATGAACATGAATTCTTACATCTCACATTTCCAGACTACCTTTGTGGCCCTGGGAAGATAAATTCTGTCAGTTTACATTTACCATTTTAGCAACATTTTGGATGGAAAAAAATAAAACTGAATTCTACCAAAAAAGTTTTTGCTAGGATCTTTAATAGGAAGCCTTTATTTGGGCAACAAGGACAGATCCATATGTAGAAGGACAACAAGGCTCAGTGTTTAACTAGAAGTCTCTCTTCATGGTTTTGAATCTGCTACTTAAAAATAGATGGTGCATTATCTTCAGTAAATTTTGTCCTTTGAAAAATAATTTGCTGTAAGATATCTGAAACAGTATTAAAAACATTTCTTGCTTTTACCCTTGAGATCTGTATTATGTTCCACTTTGGACTTAAAAAGCAGAGTACAATAAAAGATGTGGCAAAATTGCTTAGAGAGAAGTAATAGCTCAAATAACATGGAAGGCCATAAAACAGTGACTACAGAGGCTATTATTTCCCATTGTGCAACAGTATTCATTGATTTCTGAAACCACAGGCTAATTATGCTCTGAGTGGACAAAGTACTTTAAGGAGTCTAGTCTGGGCATCAGAGACATTGAGTTCATCATGTACTTTTGTCAAACCCAAGTTATAGTACTCAAGACAAGAGCAGCTGGATGAAATTTGATTGTCAGTACTATTCAGGAGGTGACTTAATGCAAGTCTGTGAGTGCATGGACTTGTTTTGCTCTAAATTAATATTAAGGTTAGGTCATTAGAAGATAATATTAACAGCAAATAATAATGTATTTATTTATTTATATTTTTAAAGTCAAGTTCATTCTTGTAAAAAAATTACATGTGAACTAAGCATCTCCTACATAGCTTTCATGTGGCTTTGTGACAATATGTTTTCTGTATTAGCCCTATTGGTAAGTTATCCCATTTAAATGCTCTAGAATTCAATAGCTTCACTACTGGATAATAGACTAATTCACAGAAGGAAATAATTTCAATCTATAACTGAGAAAAGCCATTAATTACTGGAAAACGTCCAGTCTCCAAACTTGAAGATATCAAATATGGTCTGGCAAGGAGGAGACAATTAGACTGAGGAATTCTACCCAGAGGGAAAACATGCCAGCATTACTTCAGCTAGACTAATGACTTCAACAATAACCACTGAAGTATTTCCAGCTACTGTCAATGCTGTAAGTATTTAACTCCATGGTGAAAATGCCTTAACTACTGACAGTGATATCCCAGAGACTGATCCCAATGTCTCATTTTTGATAACAAAAGGCACTATAAAAGCATACAGTGTTTGGTGTCTGCCTGCCTTCACAGCCCCTTCCTCTCCTCCTCCCCCGCCTTTTTTTTTTTTGTCATCTGATGTGAATTAAAGTTAAATGTAATGATGCAAATGGAATTAGAGGTTACAAAGCTCAGGAGAAGTGGTACTGCTCAGGCTTAGTTAAAGGCTTGCAGGTTTTTGGTAATCAGTCATTTTCCCATATAATAGCCAAGTATCATTTTAGTAGAATTTGCTCATTTGAAAAGTGTATAGCCCTTCTCCCTTTTGGAGCAGCCTCTTCCACAAACCAGACTGCTCTAAAGGCCAGATTTCCTCTTTCATCATTTCCTCCTGAACCCTAGAGCTTTGAAGAGATGGAGCCTGTGATCTCCTCATGCCGAATAGTCTTGATAGCTCTTTCTGGACCTTTCTTTCTAAGGCATACAGTCTGGAAAACTTTAGCTCTGTGTCTAATGGCAGAATAAATTAACTTATTCAGGTCCCCTAATGAATTTTGATTGTGAAGGGAGCATATAGCATCCTAATTCACTCTAAATTGACTTTTCCCTTGCTGACTACATCAACAACTTTGCTCTTAAATAGTTATTACATGCTAGGTTGAAATATTCTGTTTATTCATAATCAGTGTTGTCTACATAACTGTCATTTTCTAGCAAGGGTATTTATTCTTAGATACAGGAGCTTAGACTTTATTATCCCAAAGACACAAAACACACTTAGTAGGCAAAAATATAAGTTCCATTAAAAACATGTCTACAGTTTGGACAGAAGTAATACTTATAACAGGAAATAACACTGAAATGTGGCACAAGTCAGAACTGAAAACACTTTCAAGTTTGCCTACTGTAATACAACCTGCCACGTAAAGTGCTATTATGTGCATTTTATGCCTGGGAGTGCTGACAGGCAGAAGGGTGTAGATATGTTGTATAAATGCTTTGTATCTTTTAGCAAATGGAGGTATGCCTGTACACCACAACAGAGGGCTACATGATGCTCAGAGGCAGGTTATACTGCAAGCAGTGAGGCTATGTTAGTGCCACCCTCTAACCAGGCTAATGAGTCCTTTAAATACAGACTCCATTAGCCTGGATATAGCACTGTGCTGCACAGTCACACTGCTTGCTATTGCCTGACTTGGTTTATGCAGTACTGTGCTGTCTCTGCTCAGACGACACTTGGAGACAAAGTCCCAATTACAAAACACAGAGAAAACACTGCTGCCACTGATTAAAGTGAGGGGTATAATTTACATACTAAGAAGGCAGAATCCACAGAAAAGGAGGATTTTCATAAAGTACTGAATAAATGCATGTAAAACATAACAGATTTCCACAGACTGCCATGCTGGGTATCTGTCAGGGAGGGAGGCACTGCAGAAGCCTTCACTGTTATTTTTCTAAGCATTACTCAGCTGCAAAGTTCTCGGTGGGAAATGCTAAAAACTTGTTTCCTGAGCAAATCACTTAAAAAAACCAACCAAACAAAAAAGTAGCTTCCCTTCATTTATTGAAATAAACCTCTCAAAGTAAGTGCCTAAATCTAAGTTCAAGCAAACACAATCAAGATAAACATCTTGATTATCAAGTAGACTGAACTTGCAGAAGCATTGGGTAGATTTCTACAGCATGTTAAGTATCCCTGAAAGTTGGGCCATTTATTAGATATGTGAAGATATGCTGCAAGCTTCTTTTTGCAAGTGTTGGACAAGAAACTATTTTATCCAAAAGCAGCAGTGAAGACTCTTACTCTATTTTTAAACCAGGAAAACTATTACATCATGCATCAAATGTTTTGCTCATTAAAAAAACCCATTGCCTTTTGTCCTCTGCGCCTGTCTCTGGATGTACCAGCACAGGCAGTTCTATAGGATATCCTTAGTTTTCCTCCAAAAGTCCCAGCTTAGTCAAGATACTGAAGATCTCAAAACAATTTGTTGGGAAAGGTTCTCTATGCTTAAATTTGTTGCAAACTTAATATTACAGTAAGCATTAAACATTTCTTTAGTTTATCCAGTCAAGTGGAGTAGGTTTACCTCTCAAATCTAAATACAGGCTATGCACAGAGAAAAGTAGTGTTTAGAAGACATTTATTTTCAAGTTGTCAAGCTGTTAAATATGAAAATAACTGGATTACAGCTTAAATTCTTACTGCAGCTGCCTTTGCTTCAGATCAGGTACCATAATGTCAACCTTCAGAATCTCCTCCAGAGATGCACTGAAAGATCTGGGATATGGGATAACTGAAGCCAGAGAAAATGACATGTTCGGGATAGGACAGCAGCACACTCTGTTGCAAAAAGGGTAATTATGTGCTTTGGAAAGGCTGACATTTTACAGAAAGATGACTATTATTCAGGAGGACTTTACCAGTTCCCACATCCACACAGGAAACTGAGTAAGGAAACCAGTTAAGAGGAAAAGAATGTCGCAACATCCATGTTACATCTGTTACAGACAAGTGGCAGAGTCAGCCTGTGAGTTAAGGCTCAGGAAAGGAGGAAAAACTGTCTTCTAAACTAGTTGACTTTTAGGCCATTAAACTGCAAGATAATGATGGGTTGCTTGTGGAGCAGCAAATTTCTTTAGAACTTCATTTGGTGTCTGTTTTAGCCAAAGGCTGCGCTGTTGTGTTGTTTTACATTTAAACATACCCTACTCCGACAAGCCACTGAAGTCTTTAAAGTCTTCTCATCTTTATTGCAGACAGTACTTTGATCTCAGTGCCAGAAAAGGTCAACACACAAACTTCAGAATTAGACTTGTTTACATCCAACATACAATACAAATAAATGAATGTGGCAAGGACATCCCAGGCAGACAAAATAAGGCCACACTTTCCTAGTTTTACCTAAAATGTTTTTACCAACCATTGTGCAAACGATGTCATCATCAAATCCAGTGAAATCCACTTATTGAAGGGTTTTCCCCCTCAAAATATTTCATCAATCATAGCCCAGAAGGGCTCTGTCATAGGATAATTGAAACTTGGCGTACCAACAAACAGCATGCAGATATCCTCAGCATCCTTATCTATACAATGGGCAGGGTTGACAGCCATTTTATTAGCTGAGATATTGTTACCCCCATCAGATAAAATAGTGTGTTTTGTTGCTTTGATGTTTTCTGTCACCATAGCAGAGCTGTTGTTTTCAAATATATGTTTAAAAGAATAGCTGTGGTAGCAGCTTATGTTCCATCACAGTAACACTGCCTACAGTCATCTCACAGAAAGAGGCAAGGGGTGCACTAATTGCACTTTATTAGAAAGAGATGGAAAGAACACATGGAGTTTTTTCTAGTTATTTTCTAGCTGCAGTTATTTCTAGTCAACACAGAATCATGGAGTCATCTCTTGTCTACATTTGTTTTCTTGAGAAAGAAAAGACCACCAGAAAGTAAATTCCCTCTGAACAGATAGCCAATTGAGGAGATACCCAAAAATTATTTTGACCATCCCTGTTTTCCTGCTTCAACATACAGTATTACTAATCCACAGAATATTTAGTGGACTAAAAGAGCATTTGGGACTAACTGCTTATATTTAACACTTCTTCACAATAACTGCAACTATTATAGCACTCAGAAATATATATCTTACTTCCACATGCTCAATTAGATCATGCAGACTTTGAAAGCTAACAAAAAATCTGTCATGCAGAGCAATATGCAAACCCATTTAATTTTCTATTTAAAACCTTCCCAACAGAGTGGACTTTTCTTGCATTTCAAAACAGCAAGCCTGTTAACCAAACTCCGAAGGTGGAAAAGTCTGCTTGTCGACACCAGGCTTATCTCACTGTACTATCACTTGGGCAGTAATTATATGAAGTGCTGTAGACACAATCTAATTATTCAACATTTTCAGCTGCTACTGAAGACGCCCCGTCTACACTAAGCGCAGGGAAGGGCTGTGGACTCTCCAATGGACTGCATGACAGATACTGTCCACATCTTTTATGTCAGCAGGGTGCTAGCACACCAATTTCTGCTGAGGGATGCTGTTGTGACGATAATAGGAACAGCACAATCAGAAGTCACCAGCCCAACAGGAGATCTCATCTTTGGTGGCTACTCAGCGAGAGGTAGCTCCCAGTAACAAGAGGCAAAGCAGGTAAGAGCAAACTCTTCCAGAAAATACAGGCATTTGTGTTGACCTTCATAGTTCTACACATACGATATGCCTCTAGAGAGACAGCAGGTGCTTTTGTTGATGCTGAATGCAACAGCCCTGACTTAAAGACACACACATACCCCCCACCCAGTAATTCCCAAATACAAAAGGTGGGTTCTGACACTTTTATTCCAGCTCTGTGTTGCTTTTTCTTCTCCTGGAAGGCACGTCCTGCCCTTTCCTTTGCGCTGTAGTCTCCTTTCCTAATTTTCCACCTCCATCTATGCTCCTGAAGCCACTTCCAGAACTGAAGGCAGTGATCTGGATGCACCTTTGAAGCTGTGACCTTGAAAAACTTACAGGTTTCATTTTCATTTATTGACTTTGCTATAGACTGTGCGTGGAAGCCTGGGGAATCACTTAACTTGCCTTTGTCTCAGGTCCCCATCTACAAAATCCTTTCTTCTACCTTGTCTGTTTTAATTTAAACAAAATAGACTCAAACTCCTAAAGGTTACATGTCCTTTGACAGCAATATGAACTCATTTGGCACCTTGATCTTGTTTGGGTAAGCTTAAACCAAATAACGAATCCTAAGAAATGAATCAATGTGAAACTTCTGCTTAAGCAGCACTCTTCAGAATGTTTTTTGTTTGAGTGAAGGATGGTGCAAGAATAAGTTGCATAGTTGGAAGGGTACCTTGTTATCCTCACTAACAAGCAAAGCTAAAAAGGAAATTCTGTCATGGATTCAAGTGGTTGGGAGATTTAACCTTGAATACTCTGTTGATATCACAGAGATATTACACACTGCGCATCCCTGTTTCTGAGCCCTGTGCTGTTGTTTCCATTGTTGGGCACTGAAGATAGTCTGGAGACACAGAGGGGAGGTGTTTTAGCTCAGTCAGTGGATGCCTTCCTTGCAGAAACTGAGGCATCTCTCTCAAGTAGACCAAATCCTTCCTTAAAGCGAAGTTTCTTTTCCCGTGGAAAAAAATTCTAACATGGAATTTAAGATAAAAATTGTGGCCAAAAGTGAGGGTTGTGATAATCTATTTTGAGCAGAATAGCTTCTTACTTTTAAGCATACTTTTAATGGGCATCTCAAGGCTACAGCACTCAGTGCTTTAGAAATGCCTGAAGTACACGAAACAAATAATTCTACAATATATAGGTGTTTGGGGCTGGGGTGGGTGGTTTTTTTCACTTAAAGCTTTAACTTCTGAAGTCAAATTGACAACTCTAATACTTAAAGCTTATACAAGACAGCACAAACATCAAGTATCAAATTCCTAGCAATGGAAAATATCTATTTTAAATAATAAAAGAAAAATCACATAGTTTCCCCATTTCCAGTTTCCTGGTTTGCAGGGTCCATGTGTACATGAAGTCTGATTCACAGATACATAACTTGGCAATAAAGCTTCTGCAAACCCAGTGATCCTGCTACTTCTCTCCTGAAATTCTTTGTTATCCAGCTTTGCATACACATCCTGTGTACACCACATACCAGATCTCTTGAAAATTAATAAAATATTAGAAGTTACGTAACTGTGCTACCTGAATTTGTTGATGCTTTTAAAAAAATATAAGAATTTAATAGATGATAAACCAACAATAAAGAGAATAGAGACTAACAAATAGTGGGAAAGTCAATGGCAGAGAATTACTCTTTTCATTATCTGCACATTTTTCTTCAGACAACAGCTGCTGCCACACTTCAGACTTACATCTTTGAACGTCACCTATTGACAGGCTTAGCTCATGCCTGCTTGTTTACTTGCTTCACAGAGAAAGTAACTAGGTAAGGGTCCCACCTTGCTCTCTGCATTTAAAAACATGGAAGCACTTACCCTTGCCTGCTTTTTCGCCTTCTGCTCACTGCCATGATGCGTGCCTATACCCTGAAACAGACTGTCATTGGAAATCTCAATGTTGTTTCCACTTCCTTCCCTTTTAACAGCTAGTTTAAGACAAAGGTAGTAAATTAGTATCTGGAGCATTGGGACCCAGGAAACTACTCAGCTGCAGTTGAAATTTGGTGTGTGTCAGGTGTGATGAGTTCTGGGAAAAAAAATCGGAAACTTCCACAAATGAACTGAAACTGCTGGAATCACAGCACAGTGATGAAAGGGGCTTTTCTATGAATAGAGCGCTTCTTGGTCACTTACAAAGGATTATTCAATTATCTAATAATTTAACCTTTGGATAATTAAATATTTTTTAAAAGGAGGAGGGGAAAAAACCAGCACAAGGACTTTGCTTGAGCAGATGCAAAACTGACACATCTGCCTCCCTCGATACTAGCAAATTGGCTCTTTCAATATGTTTCATTTGTTCTCCTGCCAACTGCCGATCTCTCGTCAATTTACTCTCAAACTTGGAAGAAAATTAAATGGTTTGATGACATACTGGTTTCTGTATTTTATCTTTGAAATGCAAAATACATATTTCAATGATCTTAGAAATGTTTCACATCTTTGAAATCTTTGCAATTGTAAGATGTTGGCCTTGAACCCCACCTGGAACAGAAAGCTGTAACTCCATCTAACTAAATTAAACTAGGTAGCTTATCACAGCTGGTGATCTTGTCCATAGTTTTTCTACAGATTAACACAGAACATGTCATATACTTAGAAATATGTGGTGTGAAAGGCAGTGACTCCCTATATGCTTTAGGCATGCTTGAAAATACCTATACCAGATGATTGCCTAAAAATGCTTCCTAATAGCCTTAAATACTCAAAATGAAATGATGGAACTGTCATCACAGCAAATCACACAAGGAAAGAAAAATGATAGCAGCATTAACTGCATCAGCCACCTGCTCTATAAAGGCTATTAATATGATGGAAACAGTATGTTGGCTATGCCATACATGCAGGCTAAACCCCCTAGCAGGTCCAATATCCTGTGCTACTAGCTGTAATTTATATGCCTATAATTTATACTGTACTATAATATATAAAACATTTATCAAAATGCCAGCTGGAAAAGACTAGCTGCTGACTGGAGTTCTCTAATTCCTTGCTCTGTGGCTACTTAATTCTTTAGTCACAACTTGACAAAAGGATTTTGGCACCAACAAAAGGATTTTGAGAAATGCCTCTGTTACGCTCCTTGATATTCTTGGGTCTACCTTGATTCTGCCAGCAGTAAGCAGCCCAGTGTCTATTTTTCAGCAGTGCCTGAATTCCACTGGGAATTCTGATAAGGGGATGAGGTCCTATAAACATAATATGCCTAATACACATATGCGAACCTGCACTATGCTCAGTGCAGCTGCAGTCACTCTTATTCAAACGCAGAATCATAGAATAGTTAGGGTTGGAAAGGACCTTAAGATCATCTAGTTACAACTCCCCTGCCATGGGCAGGGACAAACATGGGAAGAAGAAAAGGAGAAAGAGAACAAAAGAGTGGCGATGTCTTCTTCATAAGCAGTGGTTTAGCAAGCAGGAGTTTAAATGCAGTCCTAAACAAACCTGCTCTCCCTTGGTCCTGAAAAGCACCCTAATCACCCAGCTGCAGACAGTACCTGAGCAGAAATACACTCCATCCCTCCTACTGAAGCTGCTCCAGTTGGCAACAGCAATTCAATCACCCCAAACCTATGAGCACATCTCTCCACCCAGGCAGGTAATGCCTTCATGCAGGAGTCTTGGTTTCGAGTTCCTGCCCTAGGGATGCCTAATGTATTTTATCCAAGAATTGTTTAAAGTAAAATAATCTGTCATATAAATGAATGGAAAAAGGCTAATTTTCAGAGCCACTGCCACTATGGATGGCCAATATAGATGAAAGTGCTTACATTTAGACATTCTTGACTGAAAACAATGGCTTCCCTCTTTTTATGCTAAGTTTACCCATCTGTAAAGCAGACACATTACAGTTTACCTAACTCAGAGAAATGGGATAATACAAGTTCAGCAAAAGAAAGGCTCCATCACACTGCTTTACTAGACATAAAAAGGTAATATGAATATATGATTTTAAATCAACATTAAGATAGTGTAGACTCCAGGATATTTCTGATATTGCTTTGGCTGAATAATGCAATTCATTTTCTATCAGGTCTCTTGCCATGCTTGATATTCCACAGAGCCAGCCTGTGTTACAAGATGTACATAGCTAATCTGCTGAGAAAAGAAATCATAAATAACACTTTATCCTGCATTATTTTATTCATGAGAGCATTATTCCAATTGGTACAATCTTGAAGTATGGGTTGGATCCTGGGATCATATGCTGACATATCCCAAGTTAGTCTGCTAACTTGGGATAATTTAATTCTTTAATTCCAGAGGAGGAAGGTGATGCAAAATCTTCAAGGCAGTCATATCTCGTTTAAAACTTCCTTGTATTTTTTTCCTTGCATAGTTGTATAAGGAAAAAGTCTCATTATATCATTATCCATACTTTCCTAAGTGAGTACTCTGAGCAGGGCATTAACTTTATTAGAAGTTAGTTTCCAGGGTGGAAGTGACAGCATCTGCCTCTGATGGTCACCAGCACAGAAAGTTTGGCTTTTTGAGAGCTCTCAGAGCAGGCACTCAGCACTGCAAGAAACAGGAATCTTTTGAGCAAGTTTATGTTGGGTTTTTTTCCAGGAGCTAGACTGAAATTTTTGTAGTATGTTCAAAGTGTTCACACATTTCTCACAAGTCAGCCATCACATTTTCAGTAACATTGTTTTCACAGGATAATTCATAGTGATATACAAAATGAAACCTGTTATCTCTTTGATGAATGCATTTTAAAGTCCAAGGATAAGCGTGGGTGAGTGACACAAAGACAGTGAGGATTTCCAGAGCAGTGACAAGAGCTGGCAGAAAGGAAAACTAGTTTCTTTAGGAGTGGCTTCTCAGGGGTCATCTCCCAACATAATTTAACTGTACAAATCTATACTTATGAGGTATGTATATAAATTTGTGCTAAAACTTCATTAGACACCATGCCTAAAAATTCTTTGAGAGAGGTGGATTCCAAGGTCATGCAGATATTGACCAGAAGATCTTGTTAGATCAGATGCTGAGAGCTGTCTCCAATGACAGTCCTGGATACTAAGCCACTGTTAAATGTCTGTCTTGCCACAGATTTATTCTGTATGTGCTTGAAACTGAACCATGTCACGTATTTGGCAGTAAATGTAATCCCTCCACAAAAACAATTTGATCTTTGGTGTGATCCTGCCATTCTATGGCAAGAATAGCTCTTGGTACAGCCAGTGCAAGGTCTGACTATGTATTTCTGTTCTGAGGAAGGGACAAACCCCAAACATGGCATTATGAGAGAAAAACCTCATGTCCCCAGTAATCAACATGGCCCAGATGGCATGACAAGAGACGGGCTACAGATACAAACTGCATAGTGCACAAAACTATCTGAATTCACTCAGAGAAACTGGTTTATTATTTTGTTTTCAGATGCCCCAAGTGGCATGTGGTGCAAACAGCAGCACAAGAGTTACTATGAAGGAAAGCAAGGCATGTCTCATTGTTTGAACAGCACCAGGCAAAATTACTGAATGAATGACAATGCAGGGATCCTTCCCTTGAGCAAACAGCTGCAGAATTCCCCTGTCAAATAGAATCCTAGTTTTGAGACCCTTTTTGACTTCTCCTGCTCTTTTCTTCTGTTCAGACCACCATAGCAATCCTCCTTCCCCTCCTAACAGCCACTCCTTGCCTTTCTGTCCTGTCTCTCTGACTGTATAACCTAGATTATAGCTAGTACTATCTCTCTGCCATTCCTTGTGCTCTGGTAGTACTACTCACATGTGACACCCCATTGCTGAAGGGTATGCCTTTGGGATATGCTGTTTTCTTTGCCTTAAAACCCTAGGTGTGAATCTCAGCAATTGCTGAAAGTCTTCCAAGAATAAGGGGAAGAGTGGGAGAGAGAACCTGCAGTTATCTTCTAGTATGATTACTCTCAATCTCTTCTCAAATAATGGAATAAAAATTATAAGCGTAAAAATCACTTGGAACCACAGGGGAACCATGACCAATAAACAGTTTGTATTTTCAAAGAACAGGTCATGCCAGACAAATGTAATTGCTTCTTCACTATTTTCAGGGTTAGCGTACGGAAGGAACAGAGTGACTGCAATATTTCTGGGCTGTAGTATAAGTGTTTGATACAGTGGCTCACAAAATCTTATTAGAAAAATAATTTATAATGTCTTGGATAAGAGTACTGTCATGTGGATCGAAAACTGGCTGAAGGAATGTAAACAAAGGATAATGACTCATGACAAACAGCGCTGTGCTGAGCTGTGAAGAGGTATCCAGTTGGGTTGCCACAGGAATTGGTGTTAAGCCCAGTTTTATTTTACATATTTATTAATGCTCTGGAAAAAGAGATGAACAGCCTGAGAATCCAATTCACAGATGATACTAAATTACTAGATGCTGTTAACACCAATCAGGACAGAGAAATTATAGATATATTTCCCTCTATATACAGAGGGAAATCAGAGAAGATGGGAACGGGAAGAGTCAGTGACCAGATTTAACTATACAAATATGTGAGGGAGGGTTTTATGTCCCAAATCATAATAATGGGAGCCCACAGACAGACCAGCCAAAAGCAGTTTACATCTGGTCTGTCAAAGGCTAACACAGAGAAATTACAACAAACCAGCTAGGAGATAATTATTAATTATAACATTTTCCCAAAAGATCCCAGTAAAGGCTTAATTTTCATTTTCTAGTCTCAATAAATTTCAGTGTTTGGGATTTTCTAAGATTTTGCCTGGTTGCATGCTACAGAGTAACATAGAGGTAATAAGCTTGCTCAAGAATTTCACTCTCCACAAGCAACTCAACCCACCAAAACAGAATGTGCTTAGAGGTGTAAAAGCAAAAATAAATTCTCTAGCTATTTGCTGTAGTTGCTTAATAGATCCCACATTATGGAAAGAAAAAAGATTTCTTTTTTCCAAGCACTATGATCTATATGCTATGGAAAAACCTGTGAAAGTATTCCATTGTCCTAATCTAGTTTAGTGAAACTATGTGCAGAGGGATTAACTACAGCGTATTTTTATTTTTTTCTCATCCATTTATAGAACATATTTGTATGATGCATTGGGTAAGGGTATAAGTTTTGTGAATTAAAGTTAGACAGTATGGTCTATATACTTGTGTGTATTTATAAAGAATCTTTTCCTACTATGTTATTGCCCAAGGTGTAGAAAAATCTAAATAGACTGTAGGTCTAAACACTCTTCAGTTCAAATAAAATTTTGCCTCTGAAGATAACATTATATTACTCAAAACAAAGCCAAGGAAAATAGATAGGAATATCTCACATAAAAATTCATCTGGATACTTGCAGTGAACAAAGCATTCCACAAGACCTGTAACTGTTGAGACCTGGCTTCCTACTGTCTTACCTCTTGGGTTTGCTTGACTTTGGTGGCTAGGGAAATGCAAACTCAAGGTCAAATTATTTCAATGGCTCAGTCCCAAGTAAGATTACTCTTTCATGTGGATTCTTCAGTATATGTGAGTTTACAGTATAACTTTTCATATCAGGTTATTTACACAAAACTTTAAGTTTTTTAAAAACTTTGGGTTTACTTGTTTTTTTTTTTTAATTTAGTGCAAGACAACTGAGTTCAAAAGGTACTGAGAATGATCACACTGCAATGTCACTCTTACAGTCTGCTGGTTTTGGCTGGGATAGTATTAATTTTCTTCATAGTAGTTGGTATGGATGATGTTTTGGATTTGTGCTGGAAACAGTATTGATAATAAAGGGATGTTTTAGTTATCGCTGAGCAATGCTTACACAAAGTCAAGGTCTTTTCTGCTTCTCCTTCACAGAGAGGGTAATCAGGTATTGGAGTAGGCTTCTCATGGAAGTAGTGGAATCACTATCCCTGGAAGTGTTCAAAAACCATGTAGATGAGGCCTTCAGTGATATGGTTTAGTGGTAGTCTCGGCAGTCCTGGGGTAATGGTTGGACTTGATGATCGGTTGGACTTGATGATCTTAAAAGGTCTTTTCCAACCTGGCTGATTCTGTGATTCTCAGTCCACCCCACCAGTGAGTAGGCTGACAGTGCAGAAGGAATTGGGAGGGGACCCAGCATGATATGTGACCCTAACTGACCTAAGGGTTTTCCATACCATACAATGTCTTGCTCAGCATATAAAGCTGGGGGAAGAAGAAAGAAAGGGAGGACATTCAGAGTTATGGCATTTTGTCTTCCCAAGTAGCCATTATGCATGATGAAACCCTGTTTTCCTGGCGATGGCTGAACACCTGCCTGTCACCGGGAAGTGGTGAATAAATTCCTTGGTTTACTTTGCTTGCATGCACAGATTTTGCTTTACCTATTAGACAATCTATTATATTGTCCTCATCTCAACCTATGAGTTTTCTCAATTTTACTCTTCTGATTTTCTCCCCCATTCCACACGGGTGGGGGGTGGGGGTGGAAGGGGGGCAGCTGCATGATACTTAGTTTCCAGCTGGGGTTAAGCCATGACACACAGAAAATCTTAACACATCTGCTAAGAAAAAACCACCCATGAAAGATTTCATTATTCCCTAGTTTCTATCCTGGCTAGTAAAGATTGATACGGAAACCTGGAGAAAAATCAACCTGCGAGTGTGTAAGTAATGCACACAGAGGTGCCTTCGGGTTGCTTCAAGTCATGACAGAGCACAGTTTCAGCAAAGAAGTGAAAATCATATCTGGCTCCAAGTACAAATCCTGAATGCCTGTGGGTCTGATTTCAGACACATCATGACACAGAGCAGAGTCTGTCAATGACTGCCGTAAGAGATGAAATGAATCAGCCTTTTGAAATATCTGTAATTGCCAACGACCACTATTTTTTCCTATAAGTATCCTGAAAGAGAATATTAAGGGAGTGAGGTTAAAGATTCCAGGAGGAGTTTAGTTGTAGTCCTATCCAAGTAAATATAAATTTTGCTTTTGTACAATGCTTTTACTTGCATGACATAAAACAGTAGTGTGTGAATGCTTTATTTTTTAAGGGAACGTTAAATCTCATAAAATTCTTAGGACTGGCAAGGGAAAAATCTCTAGGCCTAAATCCCATTTGATGAAAACTGGTATAGTTACTTTGAATTTAGAGAATTCCTTTCAAATATGCTAAAAAGTAATTTCAATGGGTACTATTATATTATAGTTTTCTCTTTTGTCTCAAGAATTTAACACACTTTTTCTGTGGAATATTTGCAGGGACTTTTTCTTCCATCAAAATTTGTACAGAAGTCAACCCCAAATTTGCCTAGAAAAGTTATGTTGAGCTTGTAGTTTCTGGGAGGAATCCAGCAGCATCTTTGTATCTGGTTATCTCAAAACTTCACAACTTTAATTTCGAACCATACTATTTTCCATAGAGGCAATATCCTCAGTGCTAGTCTGAATGCTCTGAATGTTAAGTGTCTGGCTCTGGCTGGATTCTCTACATTTTCTGTCTGTGAACACGTAGCACATGGCCCTTGATTACTACTTTTAAATTGATCCGTGTCTGCTATGAAAATATATTGCTTCATAAAAGTCTTTCAGAGTATCAGCTTCCAAATTAATGATCTTTCTCTCAAGCTCCGACTTTGAAAGCTTACAGTACAGAATCGTGCAGTCCAGCTACTTGAATCAAATTGAAATTCATCCATCTGCAATTCAGATCCAAATTTTTTCAGTGCTGTTGGCTCATCTCCAGGTAAAGAGCAGCTGTTGTCCTGTTAAAGTGACTGTAAATAATTCTAACTTCAAGCTTCAAGAGTGAAATTCACCCTGCTTCACTGGGGACCACTTAATCCCCAGGATGTTCCTGGGCTTGGTCTTCAGCTGGTGGGAGCTGTGTAAGTCTGCTGTAATTGACAGAGCTGTGCTGCTGTACACCAAAGATCTGCCCTGGCAGAGTTAGCTCATGGAAGCATGGTGCTACAACAGGGCAGCATGCACTCGCTGGGTACAGAGGGATGTGGGGTCATTACGCTGAGCCAGAAACCCTGACTTGTTATGCTGATTGCACTGAGTGCTTGCACCCATATATATATTCCAGGTAAGCAGGTGATAAAAGGCTAGGGTATCTTTCTTGTGCTGTGACTATCTCTTTTCATCCCCTTGCTTTTTGGGGGTTACATGTGTTCTGTAACACAAACACTACCACACCAGGGAAAGACTTGGTTACAGCAGAGATTCAATAAAGTGTCTAGAGGAAGAATTTTGTGATGAAAAGAGATGGGCCCTAAGCAAGAAAGAAGGTGCTTGCTGTTAAAGCAACTATATCAGAATAGCAGATGAATCGTGATGTGATAGCAGCATTTGAAAGGATGTTTTGAATGGAGCTGTCAGCAAGTATTTTAATAGCAAGTCTTCAATTTCTGCTTTATGGGGTTTTTAACCACCAAGAAGAAAACATAAGTAACTAGGAGGGATTTAGGAATTGTTTGGTATTTGGCTGTTCAAAGAAAGAAAAAGAGCTCTCCACATGCATTGCAGCTAATGAAAATTGCCATTATGGCTTTTTTCCCTCCATTTGCGGATGTTAAACACTGTAATAATGCAAAGTCCTTATGATTTTCTAAATCTTCTCAATAAGGAGGATATTATCTACTTATTTAATTACCGAATCTCTGATGGCAAGGAGCTGCTACCACCAGCAGCTCCAGCTCATTCACATAGTTCCCCTCCTTAATAAAGGGTCTTTGCAGTTAAAAACAAAGTAATAAATCAATCAAAACCCCAAACTGCCAACAGATGATAGAAAAAAAAAGGCAGTTCAGGGACAGATTTTCAATTGCTCAGCACCCACAACTGGGATTATTCTTTTGAAACAACACAGTCCTCCTTTAGGCACCTAGGATAGAGCCAGACAGTTCAAAAGTGCTCAATACATATTTCTTTGGAAAATCCACCCCTAACTGTGGCTTTGTGTCCTAGGGTCATTGTGGCTTGCAAGAGTCAATTGCAAGTCACCCCCCTACCAGAGGAAAGTCATCAGCAATACCCCTTCTGCAGGAAACTATAATAAAATACATTACTGTACTTATCTGTGTGCTTGCCATTGCTTACTGCAACAAGAACAGAGGCAGCAGGTATATCAAGACGCTATTTTTACTACATTGCCAGTGAAAGCAGCAATAGCCCTGCACTTGGATTTCTGTTCCAGCGCTCAAAACCAGATGTCCGTGTTGCAGCACAGACCCCTTACTAGTTTGAGTGTCAAGCTGAAATTTGAATGCTGCTTTCTGCATGGCATGCCCTGAGGGTAATGTGCCATTGTCAGGTTAAAAGTTTTCTGAATGTTCATCAGTCTAAGGCCAAAACTTGAGTAAAAATTCAAAAGCACTTTACAGCTAATAAAAGCTGCAATAGCTTTCTCTGAAAACAGAGAATACAGTCCAGAGGCCTTTTAGCACATCTCTCCCATCCAACAAGAAGCATTTGGTGGTATTAGCGTACTACCTGTTTATTCAAGAGGATGTACAAAAAGTTCACTTAACAGTTCTTTTCTTTGCAGCCCACAGCTGTGCAAATATTATCCCAGCCTCTCCTCTGACATCCGTCTAAGCCTCAGACCTCCTGAGCAAAACGATACGAACGGAGCTCAGCACTTCTGTAGCCCACCACTGTGTCCTGACACACCTTGGACTGAATATCTAGCTTCTGCAGTGAGAGAAGCGATGCTATGTGATGTACCCCTGAAGCAACAGCTTTACTAAGAACTTCCTAGATTTTAACCATGGAGCTGAGTATGATCAAAGCTTTGTGGAATCAGTGTACCAAGATTTGCATGACAACCCTAAAAAAGAAGCTAAATCACAGCTTTGCATTGTTTACAACTGCTATGCAGCATAGTTTCTATTTTGATTAGCCCAGATGAAACACTGTGTTAAGTTTTAGAAACTTCTCATCTTTGCTTTCAAGTCAATACACTTCTGAAGGGTATTTGCCTTTCCTATTTTCTCTGTGGTAGTTAGGGAGATGAAATTCTTTCTGTATGCACCAGATATCTCTTACACAATGGCACAGAAATATTGATACTTTTATGTTGCACAGTGGGTCACATTTATGAATTTCTGCATTCTTCATCACAACTTTAAATAATGAAACATTCTGGATAGGTACAAAGGGCCCAAACCCATTTGTCTGAGTAGCTCCAGCTGCCACTAATCTCCTTTCTGAACTAGTTACAGGCTGATTTTGAAAAGGTAGAGCTTCCTCAGGATCAATGCTACCTACCAAAATGATTTATTCAAGACAAATGTAAGGCAAAGCCTCCGCTGCAATGCAATTTTCCACCTACTCCTTTCCCACCACCACAAAAAACTAAAGAAAGGCTCAGAGCTTCTATTTAGACCTGCAGAGCTTAGCTGAATTTCCCTTTCAGTTCATGCCAATATCCTGAAGAGTTTCTCTGGTGTTTTTTGGGGCCTTTGATGTTACAGAGATCAGCAATGAAGACCTTCACGTGCTGCAGAGATCACCATTGCAAAACTCCCTCCCTCTCATGACACTGCTGACGCAAGCTGTGAGATGGGGCTGTGCTGCTCTCAGCCCATTTGAACTTTGGGGTTACCCAAAACCCATTACAACATGAAGAAGGCAGTGAGGATCACTAGACTCTCTCCCAGCCTGGAATCAAATATGAGAAGACAGGACAAGAGTTGTAGGAACAGACCTACAGCTCCTCTGTGCAGCTGGGGCAGGAGAGAGGCAGTGGTCTCCTGCAGTAGGATGAATTCAGCTTTTCTCTTAGCTTTCCTTTGGTAAATTTCTGGGAATGAGAACTGCAATACGTCAGCCTAATTTCGCATTATTTAAAAATGAGATTCAGACACTTTGCCACAAATAAATATTAAATATATAAACATGCAAGTCACCATCTATGCTTATATTCTCCCTCACTGTAACTTACTTAGATTGCCACCTATGTGCATAGCTTTCATTACAAATAAAACATAAAAGCCAATGCATATCCTGAAGAGCTATTTTTCTTTATTGCAACACCATTACATGAAGCCTACTAACATAAACAAAGATTGGACTCGGCTGTTTTTGAACAAATAACCATTTATTGTCAAGGCTTTTCAGGAGCTTTAATTTTCCTTTTTGAAAAACATGATCCTGCACCAACCTAACAAATGTGTAATGTTAAGTAATAAGCAAAATAATGGGACACCCTGCCACACTAGTTTATAGACAACTTTAGACTGTCACAGTTGTACAAGTCTAAGCTAAGACAGAAACCCAGTTAAATAAAGGAGACGTATTAAATCAGCAACCCACCTGCAGAGTCCCTTGGGGCATAGCTGCTGTTTCTAAATGCTACAACTGGCCTTTCAAGCAGGAGGATGAACAGGAGTAACAGTCCAAGGGCAGAGCAGCCCATGTGCTGCTCTGTTCTCCCTGCTGCTGGAACAGCATGAAGAAAAGCACAACCAGAGAGCCTTTTCCCCGTACCATCTCCTGGCACAGCAGCAGAGGGCACAGAATAGCATGTCAAGCCTTGGTGCTTGTTGAATGTTAGTTCCACCAGAGATCTCCATTTGAAGTTATCATGAATCTTTTAAACTTAACCCGAAGTAATCACAAAACAACCTATCCATTAGACAATGAACAGAGATTATTCAACTTCCTTGTACCACAGCGAAATAGCAGCTTCCTTCCTGCTAGTGATTGTAGTTGTGATTAACTGCGCAGTTCAAGGTAAAAGAAGAATGTGGTTCCAGGCATATATGGTTTCCTTTAACCTCAGCAAAACACAGTGCCAGATATTTCAATTAGTGTGTACCAAGGTCACAAAATCAATTTCTTATCACCGAAAAACACACATACTGTAAATTTCATTTTCGAGCCATAATCTCTAAATTAAATCTGTGTACCTTAAAAACATACAGTGCAAAATTGCAGTCCTTCAGGCTCCCCCTCCTCCTGCAGCCAAGCAGCATTTTCACAAACATCACCTGGCTTTGTGCTGTATATTTAGAGGACAATGTTTGGTTAGATTCTAATCTTCTTGGAGAAGTCATTATCTCTTTCTTTGGCAAATAGAGGCCCAAAGTGTCAATTACCTTCTTAAACCTTTTCATACACACAGGGCTGAGCAGGGTTTGATATCTGTCTGCCAACAGCTCAGTCGGCAATTTTTCACAGTCATACACAGAAAAATTGTGCACCTACATATCATCCTAGGTAAATTACACATTTCAAATGAGGTTACAGACAACTTCACCACTCCTGGCCAGTTTATTCTGCAAGAGGAAAACAAACAAATAAAACAACAAAAAAAAAAAAAAAAAAAGAGAACACTTTGTCACTATCGAACTGTGTGAGTTATTGGACAGAGACAGAAGTAAAATGAATAAGCCAGACTGGCAGGATATTATATGCAAATTAATGTAGCTGTGCAGAAATGACATCATCATCTCTTTTGTGTGCAATTCCTTATGATTCTTTCCTTGTTAAGTGAGTAACACTAACTTTATAGCCCCAAAGGCAGCTGCAGAATCTGATGGCTGTAGTGGGTTCTACCATATGCAAACCTAGGTACAGAAGATATCTCAAGCAAGAGGAATTTATGGAAGCAACTTCTTTCCCATAAATCCCAGTCTTTCCTTAATAAAAGCTAATTTAAACTATACAACCACAGAATGAGTAAAACTGATAATTTCAAGATTGCTTTACATTTTTTCATGGAAAAGGTTGGGTTTTATCCACATACCTACTCATACATAGGTCCCCGCACACACGTGTGTACATTTAATATACACATATGAGCATACATGTTCTGGAAATATCTTTCATCCTTTAACTTCAAACCAACAAGTGAGAAGAATGTTTTGTTACTGCCAGACCTATCTGGACTGCTTCAGATCCTAGAGATATAGGAAGTGAGTCATATCTCTGGTAAACACAAAGTAAGCAGACTCTGAAATAACAAGTTTAAAGCTCCTTAAATGAATTTTTCCACAGCCTCTAAACATGTAACATATTGATTGATTCTTAGTACCATAAAGAAGGATGAAAAGAGTATTTTCTCAAGAAAGGAAATTAGAATTATTTGGCAAGGGTTAAAACACATTTTGAATTAAACAAGTAAGAAACCATCCATGTGCAGCTGATCAGCTTGAAAGTTTGGGTGCATTTTTGAGAGAGACAAATAACTTTTTTCTACCACATCATCTACACACATCTTTAAAACCTTTCTAGATACAAACAGGACTAATTTAAAAGAGAGACTGGATACTATTAAAGATGTAACAAGAGGAAGTTTGGCTTCTTCCTGGCCCATTTAAAAAACACATTACTGTATTTTAGTCATGCTGAAAGTACCGTTTCAAGAAAATGTAAACAAAAACCATGGAGAAGAAGAGATAGCTGCTTTTTTCTTCCCCCCCCGCTTTTTTTTTTCGCCTTCTGTAATTCTGTGTATGTCATGAGTCTACCATGGGCTTGGTCAAAGGCTTATTAAAGTCAGGGTAAATCTTGCCAGTTATAGTGGGCTGTTATCTCTGTTCTAGGCAAACTGCATTTCCTGGCTGTAGGAAGGAGAGATGACCTGAAGATTTCTCTCTTCTTCAATTGAGAAACTGGGAGAGATTTTTTCATATGAGAAAACCAGATTCGGCACTTTGAATGCATAAAATGCGTTGTGTCAAATTTTTATGGATTTAGCCATTTACAGAGGTACGACAATTGGTGCAACACAGCCTCTACTGTGTTTTATTCAGCAAGATTGCTACTTCAAACATCCTGCACTGCTTTCCATCTAATCAATGTTCTCATGCATCACCAGGTGCTGTCGTAACACACTCCCCCCTTTAGAATCACCAATCTACTCTTAAAAGCTTCAACTAAAATATACTTTCAATAGTAGCTAGCTACAGCAAATAATTTCAGTTCTAAAAACTAAAGTCAGCTCTACAAAAAAATGTTCTATTAGACAAAGGTAGGGCTATTTCAGGAACATAAACATAGTTCTGTCCTTTGCAACTAAAAGGCAACCATGCAACTGCTAGTTAGTCCCCAGCAGTCTACATAAATTGTAACCATTAAAACCTTACCCAATTCACAGAAAATTATGTCACCTTGCATGTGAAAGGGCCATATATATAGCCGTAGGTCCACAAACGGCCAGGAGCCTGCTACATTAACATTAACACCCATGCTTTCCCAGGCAAGTGGGCTGTTATGAACCTTGGTATCAAAACCTCCTGGATAATTTGTTCAGGTTTTTCAATTTCATGATTTGCCTACAGGTTTAGTCCATCATGTGAGATCAAGATACCTCAGCTGGGTAACATCTCACAGCTCAGCTGTCAATCTCTGCACTTCAAGAAAAGGTGAAAGACATTCAGCTACACTGAAGATGATACAGACTGATGAAGAGATGGAAGGGAACTGTCAGTTCCCTGTAGAGGAACCCTGAAGGTATGGGCTTAATTAAATATAATACCTACGTATGCAACAAACAGGACAGTGCCTCCTAACACTTCTTGGGATCAGCAGAAAGCCAGACACCTAAACCTGGAGCAGGAATTCTGAATTCAAAGATGACTTCTGCTCTTTCACAAGCCCACACTTTGGATTTACCGTGCTCCACCCTAAAAATGTTAATAGATCCATCAGAATTTGGAGGCAAAGCAGCAGAGACTGAGAGATGAGATAAGGAGGGAAGAGGAAAAAGGGTAAGGAAGAGCGAGAGATGAGCCTAGATGTTATGAGGAGTATCTGAAAAGGGCTGGGAATCAGTGGTCTGCTTTGGCCTCCTGCATAGCACATCCCGTTTTCCAAGCTGTCACCCACTGTGTGGAGCTCTGTTATTTGTGTTTGGCTAAGGCATATCTTTCTCCTGCTGTGCTATGCTAGAGCAGCTGCAATTTGCCTTTTTATAGCTTGTGGTAACTGATAGCAGTGAAATGAATTTAAGAAGTGTGTGGATTGGATCTTCCGTATCAGTGATTTCAGACTATTTGGTAAACACAGAAGTGACATCCAGTGATTTATGCCTGCTGGTAACAAAAAAAAATTCTCTTCTGGTGAACCAGCGTTTTGATTACATCACTTTCTATTGAAGGACACTTATGGATAGAATGATTATACACAGTGGTTTTATAGGGCCATGTTAATTTAAGAAGTAAAAATTCCCACAAAGCTATACACCCATTGGGTGTTGTAGAATGGCAATGGTGACACCAATGAATTAAAACAAATTCAGTGACTGCAATGAAAGTTGATGGTGGGACATAGTGACATCACCTTAGAGAAAAGAGCTGACATATCAGAGGAAAGCTCCTTTTTACAGCTGGCAAAAGCCAGAGAGTTGGTCATATGACCCTCAGTAAAACAAGAAAATATGCTTGTGTTCAGATATTGAATAGACTTTCAATTTGATTCAGTTGAGTTTACACAAATTGACCTGTGTTCTAACAGGGATTCTGTATTTTGATATAAAATGCCACTTTGAACTGATGTATTTTTTGCCTCTGGAAAATGATAAATCCTCTTACACTGCACTTCAGAAAGAGTCAGTGCCTTGCTTCAGTATACAGTTTTGTTGATAGCCTATATCCTTGCTCACTATTTCTGGAAGAGCTGTAACTATTTTGCAAGTAAAACTGATTAATTTTGTAGTATAATTTGCAAATGACATTTAC
The DNA here is from genome assembly GCF_963264785.1 of Psittacula echo. Lineage (NCBI taxonomy): Eukaryota > Metazoa > Chordata > Aves > Psittaciformes > Psittacidae > Psittacula > Psittacula echo. Next base: position 14,345,684 of record NC_137740.1, read on the forward strand.
AAGGGAATATTGTGTGGGGATATCTGGGAGGGATATTGTGTTCAGACTTTTCCTGCTTGCCTGCCTACCCTACTGGAACAAACAACACTGCTTCATTTTCCTTCCTTATTTTACAAAGTTAAAGTAAACACTGTGATCACACTGTTTACTTTAATTTCCTGCAGTGTGCCAGCAAAGCAGCAAATTGGCAGTCAGCAATCAAGAAGCAGCCAGTATTGAAACAGCAGAGCTGCTTAGGAAAGCATCAATGATGCCAAATAATTTTTCCCTCTGTTTTAAAAATAAAATATTGGCTTCTATGAAGTTTCACTTCCACCCTAATCTTCTCTAAAGGATTTGAAATTTTGTTTGTTTCTTTTAATTTTCTTTTGGAAGAAAGCTGGAATTATGAGCAACACCTAATTTTTATGGCCAACTCTTTTTATATAAAGAAATGGATTTACAAAAATGGCAAATATATGCTATTTATCTGGACAAATTCCATGGCATTTTTGCACAAAAGGAAGTTAACTTGTCTATAAATCAGTCTTATCTGGATATTTTTTATTTTTATGTCGAGAGCTCTAGCTGTGCTACTTCAATTAGGTGTATGATAACATGAACCTAAAGCCTCATGCATTATATTCCGAACACACATCTGCCCAAGAATGGAATCTTAAAAGGCAAATAATTATATTTTCAGAGGTTGCTCTCTCTCATCTAATACTACATAAAGCAAGGAATATTAATACCAAAGAAGTAGTAAGAAGAATGGCATAGTATTTTGTACTTCAGAGGTGTAAAACTTGACAAGGTGACTCATTTATTGCTTTCTGGAAGATACTGTACAGAAGGAATTTATTGCTGTGTAAGTTATAACTCCAATATACAAAAGAGGCCAGATCCTACAATCAGTTATTCTCCTGACTATGTGCATTCTTGCACATACTCTTACTGAAGACAATGAGATTATAAAGAGGATTAGTTTATTGTTAGTCTGGCCAAAGTTTGCCTTTGGAAAGTCCAAAACATGACCTAATTTATAGTGGTTGAAATCTTGTGGGAAAGATTGTAAGAGGATAATTATTTTAAAAGCCATGACTTTGACACCAGGAAATTAAATTCATATCTATATGTCTTTATCTATACACAGCAAATCCAATAATCTTGAGCTCTCTACAGTCACTTAGCCAGCTGGCAAAGGGAGCAAAGCAAAAACTAACAAACCCGATTCCTAAGGTATGCTGACATCAGTGATTCATGATTCATCAATAACGGTGCTAGGAAATAAATGTAACAGGGCATTATTGCCTTTTGCAGCAAAGTAAACTCAAGGGAAAATGTTTAAGTGCATCACATTGAAAAGACAGAGCTAGCAAAGAAATAACTTTTACAAGTATTTAAGAGGTGTTACAAGCAAATGAAAGTAGAGAAACAAACGTAAACTTTTTAAAAACAGTAGGAATACCTGTAAATAAAAAGGGACAGTTTTCCAGCTACAAGCTTAAGTGGACTAACAGGAAAACTAGCATTTTTTTGTTCTCCAACATTTTTACAAAGAGAAAGAATTTAAATTGCTTGTTCCAGAATAAACCCTCGAAAAACGGTTCTGGTTTAATGGTCCACCAGGATAAGCACGATGAAGTTGGTTCTATGCTATGCAAAATTACTAATGCTGTTGACAGTAATTATGACTCTCACAACTTATCTAAATCACTAAAAAGGCAAATATGTAAACACAAGGTATCACATATACTTGTTAGAAAATTACTGTATTAGCAAATAATTGACGATCTCCTTTGAAGGTGACTGCACTATCATTGTAAAAACCTAAGATTATTAACTGAAAAAAAATAGGTAGCTATCCCTAGAACAGCAGATTCACCTGCTTTCACTACATAGAACAAGAAGATCTAATACATCATTAAACAACTGAGGCTTTTCTTTATATATCTGTAGCCTTATACTATTTATGATAGAGTTTGGCCTGTATTTCTAATCTGTTTTAGAACCTACCCAATTAAAACCCAGGTTACTTGTTTATGCTATTAAAGGACTACTGCACAATATTAATAATGCACCATGGAACATGCCGCTCCAGAGAAACGTTGCCCTTCTTTCAGGGGCAACAGCCACATAGTTCTGATACAAGCTTTGTTGTTTGGCTAGAGGGTGACTTTGGTGGTTGTTGAAGTATTTTAACAGAGAAAATGTTCTCCTGACAAAAGGCTTGCTTCAAACCATTGCTGCTTAACTGCAAAGCACCACTAATATATCTAGTAGCTGTTTTTCCTGGACTGACATTGCAAATTTCATTTTAAAGATTGAGTTTCCAAACACTTAGTGTAATTCTTAATAAACAATTAATTGATTGACAAGATCTGCAAATGTATATTTCACTGTACCAAGTTTTCTTTACATGCTTTATAAAGGTTTTTATGAAGTTTGAATGTAGATTTCCCTAAAAAAATACAGGAAAAAGAGAATGTAAGAAAAAAGATACTATATTAGGAAAAAGAATATGGAAGGTAAGATAAAACTATCCTTACACAAACGGATTTAATAGCACTATACTAGATACATATATAATGGATGGATTTAAGAATATCACTGACGTCATTGAAGAACAACAGGTATCCTTACTGTAAATATAATGAATGATTCATAATCACAACCTTCTAGAAAAGTACACACAATGTAGAGGATACCGCATCATGGTAGATAAATAAATCCTGGTTTGATCTGTTTCTGTGAGCATTGCTAAGAGTTGACTTGTTTTTTCTTCTTTCTCTGCATTATTCACAAGTGTAGGCCCCTGACTCTGCAAACATAATGTACACTTAGCTTTCAAATCAACCTACTTACTCATGGTAGTAAAACTGAATTAGTGCAAATACAATACTAGTGTAGTGAAGGCCATTTCTTCTTATTTCTCTCTGACCAGATTGATAGACAAATAATGATTTACCTATATTTAAGGCAAGGCCAGCATTAAATTTAAGAAATATGTTTAGTGACTACATGACACATGATGCAAAGAAGGGGCTTAGACAACAGTGTTTGTTCAGGCTTAAGAAGACAAGGCAAGAGGGAAATCACTGTTTTCTACAGCTACCTAAGGGGAGGTCATGGGGGTTTAGAGGGGACATGAAGCTAAACTATTATTTGAAATGTACATAAGAGGCAAAAGTTACAAGCTACAATAAGAGAAACCACAACTAGATATTGAAAAAAGTTTTCACAAATATAGTAGTCATCACACTTATTCTAGCCAGGTTACCTAGCCACATGTCTACCATGCTAGACACCAGAATGGGGGCCCAGAGATGTATGTAGTTTTCATGCTTGGAGATACTCAAATCTCAGCTGGACAAGGCCCTGAGTAACCTTCTCTAAGTCTCTTTCAAACAAAATTATTCTTTCTTTTTTTTTTCTTTTTAATTCCTTACTCTTTATTATTTTAGCTAGCTTATTTCTCTCTAAGCATTTCCAGCTTATAAAATGGTAGGCAGCTTTCTTAGGAAAAATGTCTTTGCTTTCTAAATTTTCTTAAAACAAGCACACTTCCAAGTACACCACGGCAAGTGAGCTATAAAAATCCAAACTCAACTTGGGCCGCTTACCTATGCAAATACTAAACTGAAGTGCCTCTCTTACTGCTAAATTTCCCAAGATGTGTGAAACAAAAAACCTGATCAAATAGATGCTTAATATTTATAACTATTTCTCAGGACACTGAAAATTCAGAAGATTCATATGAATTCAGCCTGCTTGCAGCTTGGCATAGTTATCTAATAGAAGAAATAAGTACTAGAGCTACTCATAGTGGAGGATAACTCAAAAATAAAGGCAAGGAAAATGTCCTTTTCTTGAGATGTAGTGGAAAATTAACATTGGCCTCATACACAGGCGTGTCTCTGTGGCACAAACACCTCCGCAGTCCTCTATAGTAGCCCAGAAGCTGTGTTTTTGATCATGATCAGCTGCTGGGAAGAGTGGTCTAGTGTTGTGTGTGTGTGGATGAGATGAGAGGGCTGTATTGTTGCAGTCATGTCAACTCTATGCTTCAGAGGTCCTGAGTCACAAGGGAAATTGCTGAAGCTGAATCAGAGAAAATACATCAGCATCTCTCATGGGAAAGCTGGAAAACATATTATACTCAACTGAGATGCATGGTATGCTATATTAAAATATTAGACTGAGAGAAAGTTGTGGAATTTTTCAGAAACAAAGTTTTTGGCTTTGAGAACATGTTAGTGTAAGGTGTTGTGACACAAGATTTAATCTTTGAGCTAATGAGCTCTTGAGTAAATTTTTCAAGCAAGCACATAGCAGAAATGCATATAGGTAAAACCTGTTTACCGTAACAGAATGTTATGCCATTTCCTGTATATCCTTGGGAGCAATAGCAGCCTGTTGTCCCACCCTGAACTTCACACCTGGCATCTTTGTGGCATGTCATGTTGCAGCTTGCAGAAGTGTAGCCATAGTCCAGCAGACTGGAAATCAGAACTGGAACAAAGGAAAATCAGACTTATGTCTTTATCTAAAAACTTCATTCTAAGCTCTAAAACCTGATATGGGCAAAAGATATCCACAAAATTGGTGTATTCCAGTAAACTTATCATCATGGACTCAGTATATCACAGGATGGGGCAAGGGCCACCAGTTACGGGGACTCTTTTGATAAAACCACCCAAGGGCTAGAAACAGCCGACATTGTAGATTAAGATACTGTGTATGTGCTCAACCAGTATAAAATTGGAAAACAACATCGAAGTTATTCAGTGATTTGGGAAAAACATTTGAAAACCTTTCAAAGCTCTCTTAGTACTCAGTAAAGCACAGACATTTATTTGTACTCTGAATTACGTATTGAGTGTAATTCAAGCTGCCCTACACGTATCAAGTAAAAATACCAGAGGTCCCCTAATGGGAATTTTTACTTTTATAAGCACTTCCATACTTGTGTAGCTAACACATATGCATGGTCTGAGACATTAAAATGACATGTCATAGTATTTGCAGCATTATGACATTAGGGTTTAAAAACTTATCCAGACTATTTAAAGCTAATCTCTTAACATGCTGTTTCCATGTTATGAAAGTTTTGTCTTCTTTTTTCCATACATAGGATGATTCCTAAAGGGTATATCTACTTTCGCTCTGCATGAATACATATGGTTTTCAACACGAAGGAAAAAGGAATCTCTCCCTTTAAGGGAACTATTATAATTATACACACCCTGTAATAGGTTAAAAATGAAGCAGTTAACTCAGAAGGGAAAGTAAGTTTTTTAATTTGTTCTTCATAAATAATTAGTAGGACAAAATGGAAGTTGCAGAACACAAAGATCCTTTTGGATGCAGTCCTGTTTTTCCCTACCCAAGTATGATTGTGGATAGCCTACTGTTACAATTAAAGGTTTCCTTGCTTCAGGAAATCTCACTGAGGCACTGTTTTCTTGGACAAATTAAAATTTCTCGAAAAATTCAAAAGACTAAAACTTACACACTTTTTTTTTTTTTTTTTTTACAATTATATATAATCCACATTGATTTAGTTATCACCAACTTTCATCTTTTCCCTCTATTTTTGAGAGAGGAGACCATTTTCCAGAGATTAAAACAGAAACCTGTGGGATTCTGTTGACATTTTACTGTTCATAACATGTGAAATCTAAAACTCCCCCAAGCAGACGGAGAGGGAGGAAAAAAATAATAAACACACCACAAGCCCACAGAACCCCACAATGTTTCTGGTTTTTACAGAACAAAACCCACAGTGAGATAAAGGCTGGTATTTGTGGGATTTGGTTTTGGAATGATCCTAACCATGCAATTACTGAATCTGGTAGCAGCCCTGATCAAAGCTAAAGTGACTTTCAGTCTCTTGTACCCAGCAGCTTTCCACCACCTCCAACACATTTTTTCTCCCTGCCAGACCCCACTCCCTTCCCACCTGCTGCTTGCTCCCCAGGGAAGGAGATTTCACCTACCTAGGAATGGAAGCAGTTTCATTGGTGATGCTGTTTGCTGTGCAGTGCCTGGTGCAGAGCCCCTGTGTCACAGAAAAAAACTCCTTTCCTTAAAATGTATGAACATGTGCAAAATATGTACACATGCTTATCAGGAAAGCGACGTGCTGTTGCGGGCGCAGCCCTGACACTGCCCTTTGTCCAAGGCTTCACGTTTCCAAAAGCTCCTGAGACTCACAGGCAGGACAGGAAGGGTCAGGAGGGGCTTAGGAACGAGTCTTCTGGCAAGTAAGGAATAAACTGAGATGGGAATAAATGAGAAAGTAAAAGAGAAGCAGAAGCCTGGGTCTTGCAAGGGACATCAGAGAAGATTCAGGGCTGAGTGGGCTAGAGGACCATGTGCCTGAGATAGTGCCTAGGGCAGAGGGATGATGAAGCTGGAAGGGGTGAGCTGAAGCCTGGCTGCAGAAGGAATAAAGGAGTAGCAGGAGAATGGTGGAGCAGGTCAGAGAGGGTGAGGAAGAGGTGGAGGAGATTAGTAACTACCTCAGGGTTTACGAGCTTGGAGTTAATGGTCTACAAACTTCCTTCCACCTTTTCCTAGTGAGCTGAATATATGTGAGCCTCAAGACCCGTTTTTTTTCTGTTGTTTTCCTTTTGAGACAGTCTTGGCTGACTGCAATTGTTCTTCCTACCGCTTTCTTTGGTTTTGAGATAGGTCCTTACTGCAGCCAAGCAACGTTGCTTTAAGGGTAATTGCCAGTGAGGGAGGTACAGGAAATCTACTGAACTCTGCTTTGTGAGGAAAACAAAGACATATAGGCAGGGAGGAAAGAGGCAGGAAGGAATTGTATGGCCAGGAATCTGAGAAGCTGATGAAGCCAAAGTTTCTAGGAGTTCGTAGGACTGAAATAGGGCATTGTGTAATAGGACATATTCAATATAGCCAATTTGGTAAAGCATTTGGCATGTTTTTGTGTTAAATGTGAGAGTGGTTCTATCCTCATTATAGCATCCTAGTTGACGAGACCTCAGCATGTACTTACATTATGCATGGACATGGCAACATTTTCTCTAATCTTGTTATGGCTGATGTGGATACTGTCATTACCCAGCTTCCCAGAGATGATGACTCACATACTGAAGCACTGTAAAACTGGAGCACTGATGTATGCCTGTCTTTATAGATGGAAGCCAAGGGGCATGCACAAAAAGGCATGCTGCTGGATGAGTGGAGGATCTCTCTAAACTAAAAAAAATGTACGTGAGGTTATAGAATGTCAGTGTGACAAAACATTTCATGTCTGACAATAAAGTTCTGAGGTTGGAACTTTGGTACGGAACTGACGGGAAAGCATCAGCTTGCTCTTAAGAATTACCTGTAGATGTGGCAACATTTTTTCTGAACTTGTTAGGAACTATTTGTTCATCATCACTTTCCATTTTCCTGCTGGCTGGAGTTCAATGAGTTAAACTCTACTCGGGCCAGGGTGGTTCGAGGCATGTGGAAATAGCACGTAGGTGTCTGGCTGGCATAAAATACTTTTGTAGCACCTTGGCAAAGGGAGAGGAAGCTCCAGTAACCGGATGTTAATTTTTGTTGAACCACAGAATAATGAACAAAGGGTCCAGGTGTAGGAAGACTGTTTTTCTCTTGTTTGATTTTTTTGAGGGGGGGGTAGGACTTAAAGGGGAAGAGAGGAAGGGACTAGGGGTTAGTTTGTTTTGTTAAGTTTTCCCGTAACCTGATGCACAGAGACTCAGAGGAACAGAAAATCAGATGGATTGAGTGGAGCTCTGATCTGCATATCCTGTCCTTCATGCTGACGCGCTAAATTGTAAGCTTTGCTTGTCTGTACTAACTTACAGATCCTGCTGCTAAATTTCACCTAAGTAAGGGCTGGGTTTGGAAACCTATAATGCAGAAACTACATCTTATTGCCCTTTGTCTTTTTACTCCCCAAAATCAAGCTAAGATATGTTTAACAACAAGTACGTGGAGAGAGCGAGAAGTTACAAGCTAAAATTCAGGTCTTAAGAGCTTTAAATATATTTTCTAAAAGTCAGAGATGTACATTCCTATTTCATTTAGACAACAGCTTCCTGCAAGGTCTGTTTGGATAGACTGGTTAGACAGCAATTTCATGAATTGTAGTGATAGTAAATTTATAGTAAAAACTTTAATTCCTTTTCTGATTTAAGGCCTACAGAGAAATTGTGAATGACTCAGAAAAAATCTCACTATAAGGAGACAAATGACTCCTTTCCTTTTTGCTGGAAAAGCACATGATAACTTGCTTTTTAGTAGTCAATGGTCCAAACTTATCAAGAGAAATATGCAAATCACATCAGAATAGTTTCCATGTGGAATAGCATTGTTAAAATACTTACTCCACTCACAGGCATAGTGGACAACGTCAAAGGCAGTCCATAGGTCTAATTGGGAAATGGTTTACATTGTGAGGAGGGAGTGCATAAAGAAGAAAGATGTCGAAGAACAGAATAAGGACAGAAGAAGGAAGGTTAGGTCAAGAGGAACTGGGTGATAAAAGGAGCTTCGATCAGATTTAGAAGGCAATAGGGAGACAGTGAAGAAGAGGGATTTAGGAATATCTTAATGAGATCTCAATACTGGGAGCAGTGGATTACTTTTGCATTAGACTACTTTAAAAATTGGTTAATGTGAGTGTCATTTAGAGGCTGAAGACAGCAAGGTCGTAGTAGGCATGGATGTGGAGAAGGATGGACTTGACAAATATTTTATGGGGAGAATGGGGAGAATGAAGAAGAAAGGGGAGATTTCTGAGACATTTTAGAGATTAAACCAGGAGGATTTACTGATAATATCTATTGGCACACAGGGATAAAGAGTTAAACAGGTGGAGATGAGCAGATGAACACGTAAGAAAGCAGACACTTTCAAATTTGTGCTGTCAAAATTTTCAAAATACACTGAGAATAAAATATTGAGGTGTCACAAAACTGAAGGATGTCTGTCTTTACAGGCAGGGAGAAGGGACATGCACAAACATGCATATTCCTGGAAGACTGGAGAATAGTCTAAACTAAGTCAAATGGTGCAAGAACGTGGAATGCCAGTACTGCAGAATCCACCCCTGCTTGCCTCAAAATAAAGAAGCATTAAAAATAAATGGTTTATGGAAACTCTCCAAAAGACAGCTTTTCCATTCTTAAACATGGGAAGCAAAGCTTCAATTCTGTACTTAAATGTGTTGTTCATTTTATAAATAGGCTCATTTATCTTTGCAAGACTGAGTTAAGAGGACATGAATATACACAGGCTAACGTGCTTGACTTCAAACCACACATTTTTGATTACTGATCACTGTGATTACAACATCTTATTGCACTGTGAGTGTAGAATTCTCAAGGTTGTTGGGTTTTTTTTTTTGCTGGTGAACTGATAGGGAGACATCAGCCTGCTCTTAGAAATTACCGGATATTTTCCAAGCTTTTATCATGAAGAAATATATTCATTCACAGTGGCTTTAAAGGTAATTTGGATCCTGATTGTGCAGACAATGCTATAAAACTAACACCCACAGCTGATGAGGGAGGAAAGTTAACATTTCCTAGAGCTTAGTCTCAGGTAGCTTTCAAAAGATAAATATAAAGCAACTGCTTTAATTCCAGAAACTTCCTATGGTACCAACAAATGAAGAAAAACTGAACAGTGCTAGTATTTCTTTTAAATTAACGTAAGCATGACCGACTCTATGAAAGACATTTATACCTTTGGTGTGATCAAAATTGGACTGCTAGCTGGATATATGCCAAAGATTCTCACTACATTTGTAGTTTTATATTACACTGGGGAAAAACAAGTGTTGTATATCAGGATCTGTATTTCTTTCTCAAATTAGCAGGTAAGTATGCCAGTAGATACTTAGCAAGAGCCAAAGGATGTCATCTGAGGGGCATCTTACACATCTGTCTGCCAGAGGTTGCAGACCCCACTTTCAGACCACTATGGATCATCCTGAGAGGGGATGGTGAGAGTGTGCATCACACTGAGAGATCCTGAGTGTTCCAGGTAGAGTTCATAGATCTTCAGTCCTCTTGTCACTGAGTACCATGTATATTCAGCACCCTCAGACTCTGGTATCTAACTCATCAACATTGTGATCAACGTAATCCACTTTGTACATGCAGAACAGCCACATGCACATGCATACACTCAATTTATCTCTATCACATAAGCACATACATGCATCTGTTACTGAATTGGGCTGATACATATTTGATGTGAATAATAAAAAGATGATCATGACCTTTCCTTTCAGCCTTTGCTTTTTTTGACAAATGACTCTTCACTTGAACCACCAGGTTTGCTGCCAAAAGGAAAATGGGATATAAAACAGACTGAGGATGCACAAATACCTTGGATAAAGCTTTTTGTCTGATGCTTTCTATTTTTTTTTTAATATTAAATTCATTTATGGGTTTCATACCAAATCCTGTCACTTCAGGAATTTAGATGGTCTTTATACTACTTCAGAAATGTTTCATTTATCCTAGTCACTAGAGCAATCATAGGGTTGGTTTTTTTCTAGTCAATAAAATCTGGATTCAACTGAAAATGTACTTAAATGTCAGCTCAAAATAATGAATTTACATGGTTGGTTACAATTATTTTCAAATAAAAAATCCAGGGAAAACATTTTCTGAACACAGACTATTCTACCATAGAGCAGCCTATCTCAGAGGACTCTAGCTCAAAAGTATTGTTAGCATCTGTTTTATAACTGCCTCACCTCACCTTCCTTCTGAGTGCTTCATGAATGCTTATCATTTTAGGTGCAAATATCATATTCCATCTGAACATACAGGGCTGAATATACCTCCTGGGATGATGTAACTCTAGGCAATTCTGAAGCAATAAACACACAATCACACGTAAACATATGCATGCACACATCCTACTAAATCTGTGTAGCTATGTCCATCTGAAAGAAATTGCACATTTCAGTGTTCAGAGCCAGTTTCTTTCTGCTCTTTGCTTTACCCTGGATGAAGTCATGAAATGAGGGAATTTAAAGTGAATGCAATGTTTCTGAAAGCCAGATTAGCTGCCCTGAAATTGGGCTCTGTTTCCGCATCTGCTATAATACAGAGGGGATGTACAGGCTGAGTATAAAGGTCCTCACAGCTAAAAGAGATAAAGTAATTCCATTTCCAAGTCTGTTTATGTTCTCCTGGGACTGCTCATGCTATGGTACTTGTAATGATAGTCACATCTCTGCAGGATAGAGTGAACCTCATGAATAATTACACCAATGAAATGCCAGATTATCAGTCATTTTAATCCACACTCATTTTATACCAGAGCATTAGAAGAGAAGGGCTCTTACATTGCAGTGCTAATATGCTAACTGCCAGATAACCAGACTAGCTCCTAGAAGACAACAACTAACTCTTCTTTGTTTAACTCACATGGGAGAGGAGTTCTGACACTTCTTGTTCATCTATCATATACTCTTTGACTTAAGTAGTGGCAAGTCACTGTCTTAACCTGTCTAGGTGTTTACCCTCGTAACACTCCAGGCAATATTCCAGCAGGCCAGTATGCCACAAAACCATCCTAGATGTTACCTTGGGTAACAGGCTGTAAAATGGTCAGATTATAAGGTTTATGTCCTTATTGAATTAATTTCCATGTCTGTTGAGGAACGATAAGATCCTAAATGAGGATCTCAGGATTTGGTCATACACTTCCTAGGAACCTCCAGCTGCTGTGGGTTTATATCTTGCAGAGATTCAGGCCAAAAGAGAGTGGAAGAGGAAGCGTGATTATCTAGATGTGGCCACAGGGATGGAGAGCACTGAGGTCAGATGAAGTATACAATGCTGTAATAGAATGCTCTTTTCCATACTCTTAGTACCTCACAGTTATGAGCGTCCTGGTTAACAGCCCCTAAAAGCATTGCCCCTCTGCTGCTTTTGTGTTTTGCCCCGCTTCTCACTGTCTTGCCATGTCCAGAGCCCTCTTAGCCCTTTGCCCTCTTTCTTCTTCACCACCTACGCCCCTGCCCCCGCTGCATCCCTTCCTCCTTTCTCAAAGTGACGCCTCAGGAATTTGTGAATTTCCTATCTGAGAAAACTTTCAGAAGGAAAAATGCTTGAGGACTGTGGCGAGGGACAACATAATACTCAGAAGAGGAAAATATCGGCCAACCATTTAGGACTTAGAGTGGAAAGTTCATCCTAAGAACTGCCAAGAGTGCTATAAGTCAAAACAAAACACTGGCATTATAAACAATCGTATCATCACTCTGTGATGCATGGGTATTTTTCCTTCCTCACTGCTGTTGGACAGTATGTCCATCCTAACCCAGAGAGGTCAGAGCTAATTCATACCCCATCAATATGTACAAGTAGTTCAACTGATTTCTTCGAATGTTCATTATCTTGTACTTGTCTGCATTGAACTTCATCTGGTATCTCGTTATTCAGTCACTCTAGTTTTAACTCCTGAAATTCCTTACTTTGTATTAACTTAAATAATTATGTATAGTCAGCAAATTTCAGCACCTTGTTATTCATCCCATTTCCCATATCATTAAATATGAGTGGTGAGCAAATAGTAGAGAAAATTATTCATGAATATTCATTTGAAGTTAAAAGCAAATTCCATTTTGACAGCATTCGTGACTAGTCCTTGTTCACTTTCTGCAAACAATTGAGTACTAAAGATTTATTAGTGCAAATGCATCAAAAAATCCACATTTTATTCCTGTATACAAATAATTCCTCCAGACAAAATTTAAGCTGAATGTTTCTAGTCAAATCTCTAATTTCAGGTGTAGAGGGTATACCTCTAGAGAGGGGACTGAGTCCTGGAAGCTAAGAGTATATTTTGGAAGATGTCTCCCTTTCTCATGCATAGATTCTATAAAGACAAGTAAAGAGAGAACTGCATTTTTAACATATCCCATTCTCCATCTATATCAGCGCCCATCTAATGCCAAGCAAAGACTTGCAGTCCTGACCAGCCCTCCGTTGCCATCTGCACTGGCTCCTGACCAATCCCATACTTCCAACTGTTTTGGCTTATGGATTGGCTGTTGCATGTGTCCTGGCATTCTGTTTCAGTCCCATCTGGTAGGGGACTATGGACTCCCAACAGGTTTAGTTGTACAGGTGTTACCTGATGTTGGTCAACTGAGCCATTTACAACTCCTGCTAAGAGGCTGCCAGTGACAATATCTCTGCTCTCCTCTGCAGCTACATACCCAGATGAAGCCCCGGGAAGGTAAGTGGACTTTGTAGGGCCTTGTTGACCTTAACCATTTCAAGAAGAGTCTCCTTCACTCATACAGCAGAGATTGCACTGGTTACATGAGGCACAGCTTCTTTTTAAACATTACATTTTGTGTTTCTAAAACACCATCATGAGATATGTCATAAATCAAGATCATAAAAGAAGGAGATATTTTATAATAGAGGTTAAGAAGCCATCCAGTCTGTTACCACTTCTGTTACACATTGCACAGCAGTGCTAACCTAGATCAAGATTATCTCTGAGATCCACAAAGATTCTAGGAAGAGAACACAGAGAAGCAAAGCCTGTGAATGAGGCAGGGAATTTGCAAGACTGTGACACAATGCATGAGAAACTTTGCAGAAGCAGAGAGTAAATTGATCTGACTTCTGTATGCTGAGGCAGAATGGAGGTATCTGGTGAGGAGCTTAATTTGATTGCTTCCATCTTTTATTCGTTATTATTTTTAAGTAGAATTGATACTATGTTAAGTGAGAATATAAGAAAAAGAGCTTCTTCAGTTGCCTCAGTAAATTCACATCTACACTTCAAATTACGTTCTGAACACAATGTCAAAGTTCCCACACTCACAGGGCCATTTGGCCTTTTGGTGATTAGCCTAAATTTTTTAAGTCTGTTCTGCACATTATAATGATGAAACCAGAATGGAATATAGTCTGCAATGCTCAAAAAGGAGCAAGAAATATGTATTTGCCTCAGTCATATATAGTTAAGTATTTGAACACCTAGGTATTGCAGACAGTTCCTGACTAAATTCCTGCCTGAAAGCTAAAACTAGTGGAAATTTTGCTTATGCATGGCTGTAGGACTTTTTCTTTAAAGGAACTGAAATACAAAGAGTTTATTCATGTACTGCTTGAACTTGTACACTAAAGTCTTCACTTACTAATTCATATGTTTTCAGATTAACTTTTTAAAATATTTTCAAAATACACTGCTGCTATATGTATGTGGCATAGTCAGTGGTGATTATATTGTATGATACGGCTTTTTTCATAAGGCTGCAGGAAAGGAGACGCGCAGATATTCATATGCAACTTCCGTCACAGAAATGCCTGTATTTAAAGTGAAAGGAAATTAAAATGAGATTCCATTGTTTAGATGAGAAAGTGCAAAGGTTCATGAGTAAGTAATGTAATTCTGATTTTGACCTTTAGACAAAGCTTCTAAGAGCTTTCCAATAATGACATCATATTTACTTGGTGCTATGCCTTAGCTTGCATTGTTTTAATTATTTAAAGAATAAAACAACAATAGATTTATAGTATATACTATATATGTTATAACCCTAGCACTAATCACTGTTGCTTTAATTCAAATGATGGTATGTCAGACTCCAGCTCACAAATCCCTTCCCTACAGCCTTAAAACCATGATCCTAGAAACATCTGGGCACACAAATGGATGTATGTGAGAAGTTCCACACTTTTCCAGAGAGTTTCAGGGAACTGCAGGTATGTGGAAGATGCACATGTACATTTCCTATTCCATATTTCACACTGTTTGGCAATTTCCATTCTTTAAAATTCTCCCCTAGGTATCTCAAATTATCTTTTATTTCAGTATTTTCAAAGCCTCCCTATCAAGAAGAGGGTTTCCTTGGAGATTTTGAGAAGATTTTGAGCTCACTGGAGTCAGAGGAAATGTGCTGCTTTATGCAAGCTGAGGATCTAGTTTGATAGTCTCATCTTTGTGAATACAGAACAGAATGAATTTATTCAAACTTATGAAAGCCACACGAATAACTTTGCTTGAACAATTCTGTTGTATCCCGTCTGCATTTAAAGTGTAATTTAGCAGACCAAAATTAATTTTTCTTCTCTGATTATGTTTTCTACAGACACTAGAAAGGTTGATGAGTACAATATAGTTTTAAATTATGTGCCTTGTTTATGCTTTTTTCTTTATAGTCCATTACTGTAGGATTTGAGTGGAACCATATGATTATAGTCTTGGGTTGTCATGCAAATGGACTCATTTTGTTCCATTTCCCATTCCCCTTACCGTCCTTGTCAATACGATGGATAAATCTTGCTCTGTGTTCTGTTCTTCATAGACTTGCAAGGCTGTCATCAGAGTGGATTAATCTTCTGCCTGTGTTATCACAAAATTCTCTGTCCTAACAATGACTTATCACTGAATTTAAAGCCTGATATACTTCATACTCAATCTGTAGACTTAGTCTTGCAACAAAAATTGTAATGAGAGCTAAAAATGGTACAGAGCTAATCCATTCTTATCACAGCCTTTGAATTGTAATTTCATGGATTTCCTTGAATACAGCATTTTACTGAACAATCCCGAGAGAGAACACGATAGAATAACGTACTTGAAACTTCAATTTTAAATGTCACCTAAAGTAAACTTCCAAATTGTTTAATTAAATGACCATAACTGTATTAGACATTATTGCCAGCCCAAGTGCTGCACAAGCAGTTCTTTCGATAAAAGCCAGGACGTGGACAAACTATTATTCAACAGCATATAAAAACACCATTAAAAATAATGATAATGTTGGGACTTAAACCTAGAATAATACAAATTTGAGTGTTACTGTTTCCACATATAATCCCTTAACTCTTCCCTTCATGCCTAGCTATTGCATGTTTTTTAAACTGAGATGAGATTGCAACGCAAGCTTGGAATTTATTCTTTCCTCAGGGTTCTCACACTGGTCTGCATCATAAGAAAGAGATGTTTTAAGCATTTCTTTAAAATATATATTTATGTGTGCTCAAGATGCTACATGAAATAAGAAATGTTTAATATTTCTTGCTCTCTGGTGTAAGGTATGAAAGGCCAAAGAAGCTGATTTAAGCTACTTTGGATAAAAATCAAGTCTTCTAAACTTTAAGGTATCTTGATATTTTATTAGCATATTAGGCTTGTCTACATGGGATTTTAAAATAAGGAAAAGTGGTCAGTTCAAGGAAGCAAGGGCTTCCACACCACTTCCTAAAGCTGATTTACAGAAATTCCCATATTAACCATTTCATTTACAGATTCTGCTTGTTTGACTTCATAGTTGGCAATTTTGGCAAGGAACCCAGTGGAAACTTTTGCATGTCAGCTCTGTGATTTTTCTAACAGTGCTTTATGAGATGCTCCTAGAACTGGAAGGAGGCCTGAGACTCGCTATGTTAAACTGCCATGATGCTTTTCCTATAACTCAGCTGTGTTTTGCCAGCTCCATTTCTAAACTGCCATGAGAGCAGCCTGGAAGACACACTGCTCACTTACAACAGCCTTTAGTATAAACAGGATAATATCTTGTATTGGCATTCATACAGTCAGATGGATTTGGCTTTGTAGCTTTGGAGGAGTAGCATTATGGTTTCAGGAGAAGGAAATCTGAAGGACGAAGTAAAAAGCAGTGTGTGGTTTGGGTTTGTTTGTTTGTTTGTTTGTTTGTTTTTCCCCTTGGAGGCATTTCTCTGCTCTCACAAAGTGCAATATTGCTGCTTTACTTGGCGAGCTGTGAATGTCTGCTAGGATGCAATCCTAGGCAGCACTGAAGAATTTTATGCTGGAGAAGGTGATGGTCCTACTAAGCTGATTAGTGCTCATTCGAAGGGACAGAATAACCATATGAAACCCTTTTTCTCATGGATATGCTTGTTGCCTACAATGCCAAAGAAGGAAAAACTTGAAAAGCAGCAAGAAGAAGAAAGGAATGTACTGGGTAGTTTGGATGTTCCCTACAGGTATTGAGCAAATTCACTGCTGCCACTGGGTAAGAAATAAGAAAAAATAGAATAAACAGAAGAACATCTCAGAAATACAAGATGATGTGGTTAGGGCAATTCTAGGGAGAGAACCCGTCTTGAAATTAACATGCTAAACTAAGCTTCTTCTTTACGACTACAACTCATCTCATGTTGCACCCACAGTACAAAGAATATTCTAAAATGATTAAAATTTCTTAAGAAGCGCTCCTAGTTCAAACAGTAGCCCACTAATGCTGACATCTATACATTTTGATTTGTGGATACTACACAGAATTTCAGTCCCGATGCTCGCTCTGCACTACAGCACTGACACACAGATCAGTCTTGGGAGCCAGCTTCCATTCCTGGCTTTTACAAGCTCCACAGAACAAACTCAGAAATTACATTTTTTTTCCCCTTTATGGTAACCTGGGAGCCTGTCACCTCTTCTCAGGTGCCTGTTGGGTTGCAGTAATCTGTGAGAAACTTTCCAGTGTGCTGGTAAACACGCTGCATGCGTGCATTGGTAGAATGGCTTGCAAAGTACTCTCTGTTTTGCAAGAAAACAGGTAGGGAGCACTAACACAAGCTTGGTCCTGTCCTGTCTTCAGTCACTATCACAGAACATTTTTCCTTTGACTTGGCGTGGGGTGTAGGAGCAGGAATTACCATTATTTACGCCAACAGCATCTTGTAGATGTCTGCCTCTGTGACACTTCTCCAGATGGGATTGAGAATGCAGCTCTTTAAGTCCCAGAGCTCTACAGATGTCCAGATGGAAGACTAGGGAGTGCAGCAATCAGTGTGCAACTGGGTAAGTGATAGACCTGCTGCAAAGCTGCATTACCTCAGCCTTAAGGAGGATTAATTACAAAAGACCTATGATGCCAATTAATTCTCTTTAAAAAGTTGCATGTGGATTCAAAGCACTTTAAGCCAAAGCAGCTGTAGTTAATTCAACACAATGCTCCTACACAAATAAGTGTTGCAAGATATTAAGCACCTGATATATCACACAAATGGAAGTATCATCTGAGTTTTTTTTTTTTTTTAAGTATTCTGTAAACAGTAAGAAACTTATCCCCCCTGCCACCAGAGATGGTCTTTCTAAAGCAGACGGTAACCTCTAGTTTTGTCTCACATACAGCACCCAGTGCTGAATACTGAATGTGAAGTTTGATCCCAAAGTGCTGATAAAATACAGCTGATTTCTCAGCTTCGGCTGACAAGATTTGTTCATGCTTAAAAAAATAACACCTCAAGTGACAAGCCCTCAAGATTTCAAAGGAAGCCTAAGAGAATTTTGTTCAATCAGAAGGTAACAGAGATGCTCTTCCTGACACATTGCTGCAGTCTCAATGGAATAAGATAGACACCAAGGAGGGGGAAATATTACTGATCAGGTTAACATGAAAACTTTCTTTGCAGGCGCTAATTGGAATGCAAATCTTTGTACCATAAAAAACCTGAGCTATGAATAGAGCATTGGAATTTAGTTGATCAAATCTGTCAGTTTCTAAAAAACCAGGAGATACATGCTCTGATATACTTGACTCTCAACAGTTTTATTAATAGGTATATGGTACTTCAGCTTCCTTAGAGATACAGGTATAAGCCACTGTATATTTTTACACTTCAGTGGATTTCCTATGAAAGGCACACAAAAAAGTCTGATTCATAAGGTGAGCTGGAATATGCCTGGCAATGGGCACTGGCACTACCATCACTAGCTGAACTATTGAGGCAGCAGAGGTGTACCACAGCAAGAGGTGGGGCTGGCAGCAACTGAATATCATTGAAGTACAGAGGATTGCCATTGTTGCATGAAAGAAATTACAATAAAATGTATTATACATAAGCTTGTGAAATACCAGAAAACCAAAAGAGAAAAAAAGGAAAAAAAGCTCTACCTTACGCTAATTTTTGTTTCAATTTAATTGCCAAATAACTGTTAGCACTAATATGATGATATTTTTCCAAATTTTCTGCTCCAAGAAGCTAACAAATTTAGGAATCACGTACTGAGTGATACACTCACCTTTGGATGGATATGACAGAGTGTATGGGGGTGTGTGTGCAAGGAGACTGCTGGCCCATCTGTACAATGCTTATTGGTATGCAATATGACAACTTCCCCCACAGCTGCTTTCTCATTATAACTCAGATGGGTTAGTTTCAAAAATCATTTATCCACTAAGTCACTCTACAGATGTTCACTTTCACCCTATGAATCCTCTCCCTTATTTCCTCAAAGTGAATTATATTTTTCTCAAATCCCAGAACAGAATTTATCAAAGCATGAATAAGAACTTTTCAAAATTACTGTAATTAATGGCAAGCCTGTAAAGTCCTTACCCATGCAACGGCAAGTATAAAAGCCTGCAATGAAGTGTCATTAAAAATTAAGTTATAAACTAAAAAGGAACTGGAATTCTTTTGTTAATCTTCCCTCCCACTTCCCTCCCCCCAAAAAAAAATCCCCCAAAAAAATCAAAGACTTCGTGATCCTGTAATCCAAACTAACAAAACTCAGGTATATAGCACAATGTACGGCATCATGCTGTTTCGTTAACATGACTGTTATATGACTTATGTTTTATTATTGGCATAATATTTAATAGATTATGCTTGCATTTTCTGTTGCATACCTGGTCTCACATTATGGCTGAAAGATTTATTCTTTAAACAAAAGAAGATGAAAAAAGAAAATAAAAAAGGTAAATTAACAGGGTTATATTTCTACTCTGTGTATAACCACATGAAGCTTTTCTGATTTTCCAGCAATTCCAAAAAGCCTGAAACAGTTCCAAAAAGCCTGAGTCAAAATGAGAAAGCATTAACTGCCTGAAAACATATAATTTTAAAAATTAAAAGAGCAAAGAAAAAAATCTTCAAATAGAAAAATCCTTTCAATTTAAAATATTGAAAGATCAAGATACTGAATCAGAGAAAATAATTTTAACTTCTGTTTTACTTTTTATTTAAATTTCCATCCATCTCTTCTTGACATAAACAATTCAGAGTAATTGAAATGGAACCAAGTAAAAATTCATTGCCACCCAATCAGTATTTTCCAACAAGATTTGACCTACTTCTACCATTCTCCTGATACTTGGCAAGGAGATTCATTTATTTATGATTTTTTTAAGTTTATTTTTATATTTTTTCCAGAAAAAAATCCACAACTGGGGAATAAGTGCCAGCATAAATACATTTGACAGCTCATGGAGAGATAACTTGCTACCATTAATCCATCTGCCTATTAAGAGCATAAATTTAACCTGCACAGTGTCCTCCTCCTGAGAGTATGAACACTTAGGCTCGGAGACATTAAGTGAAAAGTAAGTGACTTGTTACCATGCAGGCGCATTGAGGCTTTGTGGGTGTGGGGTGGGTGTGGGCAACGTCTTGAGGACCAAATCCCAAAGCTGTGGTGGGGCTCTGGCACCCAAGGGCAGGTGATGAGGGGCTGTCCACAGTGACTGTTTCATGGCCAAAGCAAATACAACAGATAATTTCTGAATGGTCACGCACCCAACATCCTATCACCGACACCCAAAAGAACACTTTGTGATCAGGGATAACGAGTCCCATGGGGAGATGGTGGGCAGCCCTCGCAGGGCAAAGCACTCTTGGTGGGGAGAGACAAACCAGAAATGTAAACTGCAAATGATGCCTCCTGTTCTAGGAGAATCTGGGCCTAAAACTTGTATAATGTGACTTTGTTCAAAATGTCACAGCAGTCACTTTCAGAGCATTTCACTAGAGAAGCAGAGAGTATAAATATTACCCTATAATTAACATTATACAATATGTTTCCTATACAAGCTGACATAACTGTCTATATTTCAAGTGGTAGGTTTATACAGCAACGGTTGGAAATGAGCAGATTTACTGCAAATACTACCATAAATAAACTTTCCCAAACCAACATCAGTAACACAAACAAATGATTATGTCTGTTGTCTGAAACACAGCAAAAAGTGAAATTGTGGCAGGTGTGACACCTGATAGCTAAATCGAAATTTATAGAATGCATATGGCAGAATTTCATTTCTCCTTTTCATTTAGTGATGAAAAACTAGATGACAGACAGTGCAAAATGAAAACAGATGAAATGAATTTCTGCATGGATCCTGCCAAGTTTCATTTTCACCACAAGTTCTTGGAAGGCCCAGAACCTATTCCCATGTGCATGGCCAGAATTTGCAGATTCTGTGCTTTACCTCTTCATCCTGCCATTTGATGGTTTGCCAAGTCCTGTGTGCTGCAGAATGATTGCAAAGACAAGTCTGCTTATTATGATACCAAGATCTTTCTGTCAGACTCGATAGCCTAATTTTTATATAGAGTATAAATAAAATATAATAATATATATAAATATATACACACATGCACACACATTAGTTATAAAACTTCTCAAAGTCGCAGTCATTATAATGCTTTCTCTGATGAAAGTAGGAAGACTGGATAATAAATGAAGTGTAATGGAAATTCGAGATGAGTTTTTTAAATGTGTGCTGAGGTAAAAGGTGAACCTAGTTAACTAAGCAACAGATCCTTTTACTTGTCCAATATGAAACAAGATTCTCTGTGGAATAAGTTTCAGACAGACATGGAGAATTTATTTTTAATCAGCTTTAAAATACAGTCTATAATAAGCATGCCCTTAGGCAGTTACACTGTGCATGCCATCATAAAAAGAAAAAAAAGTGAAAAAAAAAAAGCCTACAATGAGGCTAAAGAAAAATGGTCAAATGAATGCTAGTTTTTTTTAATCCATGGTTGTCTTTGCCCCTGCTGAGGATTCCTATATCATCCTTTCATCAGGAGACTTTGGCAAAGCCACTCAGCGGGTGCTGTACGTTGGGGCCCACAAAAATCAATATAGGGAATATGAAGGCAATTTTTAAAAGCTAATGTGTGAAACATTAAAAATCTATGCAGTATAAAGCATGTATAATCTTACCAACTCCACAGCTCAAACGGATCAAACAGCAGAAATTGTGGTATATTGCACACTAAATTGAAATAACCTTTAAGGCTGAAAATTGATTCTTTGGGGAAAGTTTTTACAATAAAGTATATTAAGCACTTCAGATAAAAATGACATATCTTCTCATAACAGAGAAATACACTTTTGAAAGGAAACAACTGGGCAGTGACCTTATGGGCTAAATGAAGGGAATTAAGCTTAAAGGGGAAAAGATCAAAATTTATGCCTTTGGTACAAAGTATAAGAAAATTATCAGATAGTTTTAATTTCAGAGCATAATGTCATTCAATTCCAGCTTTGTAATTAGGAAGTACTAGTTTGAAAAATGTTTAGTCTTTTCTTGAATACAACATAATTTATGTAGCATTAAAATTATATTGGTTAAAGCTTTATATACCTCTTAAACTGCTGATAAGCACCAGTGCTGGAAAAAGAAAATGCCTTTGACAAAGTTTTCATGCACTGAAATTATCGCACTAAAATCAAGGTGACTGTTCAGGGGAAAAATCAAGCAAAACACATAAGCATGCTACAATCTACCTCCAAAAGATGAAAGATGAGGAGTATTTCTGTCTTGGCTGGGTAGCTGGGAACATGAAGAACAGAGAGATGAGGGGACATGCCAAGGTTATGCAGGAAGCCGTTGTCAAGGCAGGATCTAAATATATATCTTGGGAGTCCTAGAGGGCACAATATTGTCTCATTTTGAATCTAAGTACTCTGCCTAATTCAGTGCAATCTTCCAAAACAATTATAGCCTACAGCATAAGCACAATATACTTGAAAAAAAATTAATATGTATTTTGTATACAATTCCTAGCACAATTATCCTCCTAGTACACTAGCATGAAATCAATAATAAATAAAGAGGTAGGTAAAAGGAATCAGCAATATGTGGGAAACATTAAAAATAGAAAATCTTCACCAAACTCTATTCGGAGATTTAAAGCAGCCTTTTCTGCACTTAACCCTACCAACCTGTCCCTGTACTGTCTTGACTGGATTAACAGGGCAAAATAATCAAATATAAACCTACTTGGAAATTATCTCAGTTCCTGTATAAATACATACCTCAAAAGAGACGTACTTTGTAAGTTTGCTGTAAGAATAATAAATTTCATGGTTCCTTTCTTAATTGTTTCATTGAGACCTATGGAAGTTTCCTGTTAAAACTTCTACTCTGATGTGAAGTCACACTTGTCATCATCTAACATTTTAGTATACTGGATTTTATATCTGAGGAATTTAAACTAAAATATTAAAATCCTTTCCCTTCAGAACAGAAACAGAAATATACTGAGCACAGATTTGCATGAGATCTTTAGAGAGAGTGAGCATCATTAAAAATGCCCCTAATGCACCTGAAATACATGCTAACAGTCAAGAACTGAAGGAGTCAAAAGATGCTTTAAAATGTAACGAACTTCCATGTGTTGTAGTAAAAAAATAATTTTAAAAAATGACAGAAATTTCAAACATGTTCAAGGGAAAGAAAAACAAAAGGCTAAGTAAGATTACTGAGTAACAGAAAGGGGAACAACTATCAAGGACTTAGGCATGGCAAAATTCCTGTGTAAATACTTTTTTACATACTTTTAATAGGAAACAATAAGAAGTAAAGGTATATTGGGAACAAAATCAAAAAAAACAAAGGCAAAATGTAAACCTGATCTTTAGTAAAGAGAATGTAAACATATGCTTAAGAAAGATACAAAGAAATCAGGATCTGAAGGGCTGTGATCCTTGGGGACAAGAAACTAGCAGGGACATTAGCAGGGGCACCTGACATATTCTGCAGACCAGGCTCCACCACACAAATGTTGAACAAAATTTAGTGCTTTAGTTTAAACTGTGAGGAAAGGATGAGTGACCAGGACATGTAAACTTTTAACTTGGCTTTTGTTCCAGGTGAAGAACTTGAAAGGATCACAGCGGAATTAATTTATGAGAACCGATGGAGTGGAAAGCGTCTCATCGGAGTCAGTCTGGGTTTACTGAACTCAGGCTAACATTACTGATCGACTTTTTCCACATACCAAATTGGGCAAAAAAGGATGAGGTAAAATTAATCTGGACTTCAGCAAGATGTTTTGATCTAGTTGCAATCAGAGGAGCCACTGAGATAATGGAGATGAATTGCTGGCTCAAGATGATGATATCGTAGATAGTGATTAGTTTTCAGATAGAGTATTATCTGACTGAGTCACGGTTCAGGCTCAGCCAGCACTGTACTACATAATCTCTAATAATTTTAAGGCAGTGATTAATTTGGTCTTGACCAAATCTGTTGCTGTAATTAGGAGCAGCAATAAATAATTATTTCCTTAGAGCTAATGTAGAGGTGATGTTATGTACATTAAATGTGTCCGAGGAGAATTCTGGGTCTTGATGAAGCAGCAGTTATGACCTCTTATGTCAAGGAATGGAAGAGGTTGTGAGTCACAATTTATAAATCCATTTTTTAAGAGTTATTCAGAAAATGACTAAATGACTACAAAGACAGTGATGGGGGAAAAGCATTAGATAAAGTAGGAGAAGAATACATATAAAAAGGCCATTGAAAAGTAATTTTTCTCCTGGGATGAATATATGGGGGACATAAGCTATGCTTATTGCACAGTAATGTGTACCTGCTTTAGCTGAGTACAAAACACTACCAAGTAGGAGCGCTTGCATTTTCTCACCGCCTTCTGGAGCGTGACAGACTTGCAGATACCAAGTGGGAGAATTCAGGTCAGCAAGGCTCCTAATCCAGAGAGAAGCTTCAAAGCAATTCTAAATTGTCTCAATTATATTTAGAATACCATAAACTATGCATTTTATGTCCAAGTGAATTTTTTTGTAATGACATCACAAAGGGAGAAGCGGTTCATGAAATGGAAATCTAACATGAAATGCAGATTTCCGTAGCTGAGATGGAACTGAGCTTTCCTTCTCCATAACAGACCTACAAAAGCCCTGCTTTGCTTGCCAATCACACCATTCCACACAGCCTCCTCCTTTATCCTCCACTGTAATGTCCAGGCTGGGAATTAGAGAAGAACAAAGCATATTACTACTTGGAGAGTGAAATAATTAATTTGCACTTGTGCAGTGAGAAGTTTCAACAGTGCATCCTGTAACATCCTGACATTGTTACTGCTGCGGTGGCCTTCAGATGCTTCTCATGAGGTAAGAAACAGCCTTCTGGGCTGTGTTCTGATTGTTTACCATGCTGGTCAACTTTCGGATGTGGAGAGTACCCCCAAAAGTGCAAATAACAGCTCATATGAGATGCTGATCATTGTATGAATACTATGAACCAGCCCTGCATTCTTGCAACTGGATGAGTTTTATGGTGGGAAAAAAACTTTCAAAACCAGAAATACTGGCAAGAGCAAAGTTATGCTAATTTGCCTCAACATGAAATCATTTGCTCTGGTTCCAGTTTAGATCTGCTGGAACTGGAACACCACTTTGCATGGTCCAGTGTTGTCTTCATTTTTCCTTTGAATATAAAAAAGTTTGTATTCCCATTCCTCTAACAGGATGTATTTTTCCTTCTTCCAGTCTCCTCTGCCTGGCAGGAAACTGTATTTAGTGTAAAAAGATTAAAGAGTAAAAACTGTGGCTTTAGCCTATATTTTTCCATCTCTCAAAAGTTACTACTCAGCAGTACCTACCATATCCAGAGTATTTCTCCTGCTTTTTCAGTGTCTTTTCTCTAGGAAGATGAAGAAAAACATTTTATTTTAGAATGTCTGTTATCTAGAAAACAAAAAAGAAAGAAACCAAGCTGGCTTTCTTTTAGCAAATTAACCATATGCCTGACATCAGTGGGAGATGTGTCCTGTTAAGAGAAAAAAATAGCCTGTGATTTTAGGGAGATCTTTGCCAGGCTATGAGCTTGGCTTCTGATCTGCACACAGAACTTTTATGGATGCCTAAAGGTTTGTCAGAGCTTTCCCTCTACGCTTATGCTGATAAATACCAAAACAGATAAAAAGAAGAAACACTGCTTTAGCCTTACCTCCATACAAGAGACACAATATCATATCATAAATGGAATAACATACAACAAGCATAATATTACAAGATTATGGTCCAAAACATGGTGATGTTCCACATTTCCTGATACAGTCGAAAGCCAGAAATACCTCTTTTCCTATCCATTAGAATAGGCAATCCAAAGATTCTAACCCTAGAAACATTTGTGCACATTTAACTTCTACCAATAGTAATAAATCCTTTCCACTGGCCTCATCATATATTTAAAGTTGAGTAAAGACCAAAGAATTCACAAGGCCA
Source organism: Psittacula echo (assembly GCF_963264785.1). NCBI lineage: Eukaryota > Metazoa > Chordata > Aves > Psittaciformes > Psittacidae > Psittacula > Psittacula echo. The sequence continues at coordinate 14,371,934 of NC_137740.1, forward strand.
GAAATATGAGTCAGGGTTTACATGGAGAGAACTTGAGGTCCAGGGGGATTAAATGAGTTGCCAGGAAGTGACTATATATCAGAAGTAAAATTGAATTCAGACCTCCGAGACTCAGTCATCCAACTAAATCACAGGAGTACATTTCCTCTATTTAATCATTAGATAAAAAGTGAGACTGAAGAAAAACTTAATGTCAATTACTTTGGAACCATTTTTGCCTCAATTTTTGGGCCAAATTTCAAAAGTAGTATCTTTTTTCTACACCTAGACGTATCAAATTCAGAAAGGTAAATGCACATGGTAAGGGCCAATGAAGACTGATTTTCTGCTTGCTTGTTGGTTTTGTTTGTTTGTTTGTTTTCCTTCCCTAAAAGCAATTTGTAAAATAACCTAAAAAGCCTGTTGTTTATATATCAAGGAGACAGCAGTTTGATACATGTGTACCTGTTTCTAGTGAGTTGGAATCACAATGTAACTATGGTTTTGTTATCATATCTTTTGTTCCTGGGTTTCTATTTCAAGGGATTGATCAAAATTAATGTGGTCTTTCTACCCAATGGCATTTAGTTTTGTTATAAGATTAGAAATGTAAATTTGCAATAAAAGAAGAAAATAGGAAGCTGTTTTTAATGAATATTTTACACATGACTAATTAACAGAATCCCCTACAGGAATTTGGAAGTAATAAGGAATTGACTGAAAATAAATTAAAAATTAATAAAGGGGTCTCCAAACAACTTTGTTTATGAGCATTACCAGTTGCATTCTTAGTTATGAATATTTCAAGCTGCTTTGCTATGCAGGATGTTTTATTCTTTGAGTGTTCATAATTCTAGAGGTGATTAGACAAAAAAACCCCACACCACCACAAAACAAAATGTCTTGAAATGATAAAACCTACCTAGGGAAAACTTGCTAATGTGCAAATAATGGCTTAATATCCATTGGTTTTGTCTAATATTACCTGCACTATGATGTTCTTCTTAATCTTCAGCTTCTAAATGGAGTGAACAGAAATGCTCACTAATTCATTGAAAAAAAAGCCAAAACCCAAAAAACTTTCAAGATATTATCTTAAGACAAGAACTGCAGTAACACAGCTGAGCATAGTCATAACTGTTAGCTGAGCCTTTGGTGTATTTGAGGACTGTTGTGGCAATTTTGAGGACTGTTGTGGCAATCAGTGCTGGTCCAGCAGCAGTTTGTGGATGAGTTTGGGATGCAGTTTGGGATGTGCAGTATCAGAGCTGGGATGCCAGGCAACCATGGATGAAATCTGCACAAATATACTTTGCTAATGGTAGAAACCATGACTGCCACTTAGCTATTCCATTCTCCTTTTCTCTAGTAAATCTATACATCAAAGTTCATTGCAAGACAATGGGAAGAAAAAATATCTTCCCTTGTTTACAGTATATCTTCATTTAAGTCAGTACGGCAGAAATATTACAGAAGGAGAAAAAATATATTAATGCCAAGTGTTGTCATATGTCTGTAATATTTCAGCTTGCTAAAAATCTTTGAAATAAAAGTGATTTGAATTCTCTGTATTGCCTCTGATACAAAAACGGATATAAAAACATTCTCAGAGAAAGTAACCTAAACCTTCCAGCACTTTTAGCTGTGGAAGGTCAGAATGTAGACCCGAAGAATGCAAAAGAGAAAGAAATAGATGACCACTTCAAAATAAATAAATAGATCCACTTCACTGTTAGATGATCTGGTTGATCTAAGTATCATAATACCAAAGATAGATTACAGCAAAACTAGAATAAAATAGTAAGCATTGAATGAGGTTGGTTGTTGTTGTTTTTTAAGTTAAAACCGAAAGCAAACCATGGCAGATTTTGCACAGCTGATCAGTTCTTTCTTTCTGAATTTTAAGTACTGAAATCTCTTCTTAGGTTGTATGTTATCACTAGGAACAGAGTTCCAAACAAGTGATGTAGGGGATTTTCCTTTTTTAATAAGCAATGGTACTTCCTGCAGCTATCAAATGTTCATAGAGAAAGTATCTGGGGATGCATCTCAAGAAGTAAAGAACACATTTAATATAACATGAGAAGATTGCATGGAGTTACCTTAATAAGAACTTGAAGACTACTGCCCAAAATAAAATGATTGGCATAGTATTTTTATGAATTTATGCCCCCAGAATAAGCATTAGCAAAAATTGTCTTTGTCATGATAATAATAATAGAAGATTTGGTATCATACAAACAAAAAGTCTCACACCTTAATACAGGAAATTATAACGCTTCATATCAGCAGCTCCATTTCTCTGTAAAACAGAGCTAAAAGATCTTTCCCAGGTAAGTAAGTCCCTGTGAAGTGTTTGGGCATGTATCAGTCCCATTTTGCTTCAGATCCCAGGCAACCACATCTGCCAGAGGGTGCATGTCACTAGTGTTCGATGGCTGTCATCAGAGGGTCTATCAGACAAGACATATATATATCATCTCAGAATCCCCCCCTGCCCAGGTAGACAGATGAAAAGCAAAGGGATGCTGCTACCTCCCATGACAAAATCACCTTGACAGAAAACAAGATTAATAAAAAAAAAAAAAAAAAAAGCAATTCACTTTCTTTCAATCAACTAATTGCTTTTACACTTTCCCTGCCACCTGAGAAGTCTAAGATAGCTTAAATAATGAATTAGTATATAGGGTGTGAGCTTCTTCCTTGAAAAAGATCTGCAATATCTGCTGAGAATAAAGAAAATGATGACTCCATCATGGTCAAATGTAAAACTTCCCTTAAAGAACCCATTATATTTCAGGCACGGCAGTTCTCATCATATAACTGTTAAGTTTCTGCTTCCAAGTATGGAAGCACTAGAACTTCTCCATCCCATAGAAGACCATAATTTCCTTGATCAACAGCACAGACTAACTCTGTTTAAGCTTTCTAAAATAAAACAACTTCCCTGTGTTTTTCTGTATGAAGCATATGAAAGCCATGGACATTTTGCAATAAGATTTGGACTCAGATGAAACCTGAAAAAGCTCCTAAGCCTCTGAATTCCTAGCTGAGCACCACAATCTTCAGACATCATGTGTTAGCAGTTTAAAAATAACACTATGTATTCTTGAAAAGCCAAGAAATTCTCTCCAAGTGTGCAGACACTGGTTAGTCTCTGACCTCTTTTTCCAGTGCCCTCATCTAACAAAGAACCAACTAAATAAAGATGCAAACAGTTTTCACCAATCTGCAAATGTGATGCATTTCTTAAAAACAAGTAGCTGATTATGATGTTTTAGCCACCACTAAAGGCTTTTAAATAAAACCTTAAATACATCCTCATTGTAAAAAGAAATTACAGTTTCTGAGGTTTATTGATAAGGCCATTTATTAAGGACTTCTGAGCTGATTTGCTGTTTTGAAGATAAGCTCTGAACAACATTCGTTGGATATTTATTACATTCTCCACAGTCTCTGTTCATTTTTCCCCTTCCTAATGGAAATACTTTTTTTTTTTTTTTCTTTTTTTCCCTTAGGTAGAAAACCACCTTGAGTGTTTCTAACTGGTTTGCAAAGACTAGACCAAAACATAGTTGAAATTTAAATATCAGTAGCTGCCAGTAAACATTGGCAAGGGCTCCAACCATTGGCAAGAACTTTTTACAGAAAGAAATAACACTCCTCCTCTTATTGGGAATTAACGCCTGTAGCTGCAGTAACAGTGGAGCCGTGTGGCAGGAGCTCTCTAGGAGTGCGGTGTAACCATCACCATTAATAGGGCTGCAGTGCTGGAGGACTCGGCAGGTAGTGAATGAACAGCTGGGGAACAGTTTGATTCACAGATGCTTCAGTATTGCTAGAAAGGCCTGTGGTGAAATTCATGGATGTTTTACAAATAACAAACCCACAGCTATTCCAGCTGTGAATAGTCAAGTTGCAAATAATAGTCTGAGGGTCCAGGCCAATTTTTCCCAGAGCTACAACATATTGTAGTGGATCTCTGTGTGGCTCTGCAATACATTTTCCCCACAGGAATGACGGAAGGAAGGAGCTGCAGTCTCTCCTCCCCTCCCTTTGGCACCCCAGACCATACACGGTTCCCATCTAATGGCAGGTAAGTGCCAAATTCAGATGTGCCTTTACACAACCAGCTGCCAGATTGTAAAAATGTTGCACAGCAAACCTTTCAAACCATTCTACCAAAGTACTAAACTTTTTCTTTAGGTGAATGAAAAGATCAAGTACAGCTCCTGACTGACATTTTGCAGGAGTCTTAAAAACAAAAAAACCTCCAACAAAAACACCAAAAGAAAAGAGCAATTTGTATATATTTTCTAAGGTTTTGATGTAAAGATTCCTGAGAAAACTCTGGCAAAACTTTCTCACAAGACACATATAACAGGAAAGTAAACCATAAACCAGACTACTCAGGTCATATTGTTTAGTACAAGAGAACCGGAAACAAACAGAATAAACAGTGGAAAAGTAAATGAAATTTTTGAAGTCTCTCAGGTATAACTTTCCCAGGTTCTCCTCTTCTTATGAGCCTGAATAGCAGATGTTACATGGTCTAACTCTATAATTTGTATTTATAAAGCAGAGGTAGTAATAATTTGTACTAGCCATTGTGGAAATACTTACAAATAATAATTACAATGTCCCTTATTTTAAATGAAGTTATTAAATGCTCAGAAATGACATGCAAAACGGGCTTATAAGAACATACTAACCACATATACACTGAGTCATGATCCATGGAATAAACATAATTCCTTCCCTAAATAAATAAAAGGACTAGTAATGATTTGAAAAGCAGAAGTCTGTCCATGTATAAAGAACTAGAGATTATAAAAACCAGATTGAAAAATGTGTCTAATTGGCATTTCTAGCATCTGTTTTATTTTCATCTTCAATTAGGAGCCAAATCCAAAGAAAAGAAGTGCTTTGGATCTGAGTCAAGTTAGATATTTCTGGCTTCAGTTCATTTTTATCAAGTGCAATTTTACTGACTTCTATTTATTTATTTATTTTTATGGCCCAGTGTTTTTGCAGCACATTTTTATCTTGCATATGTGGGTGAAATTTTATATAATCTATGTTTTAATATTTTCACTAAAAGCTATAGAAACGCCATGAAACTCTGACATGCCTTCCTTCCCTTTTCACCCCGCTCCTCCTCCCTCAATCCAACAGTAATTTATGGCAATTATTTGGATCTATTGTCTCTACAATGCATAAAGAGTCTTGCGTCTTAGCACAAGCAACAATCAGAAATAATTTAGTGATTTACTTCCATCTCCCAGCAGAAATCTGCCAACAGCAACATGATTTCCTTTCCTATCATGAATCTAACCCCTAATATGTTTATCTCTCTGAAGACATTACCCTACCTTCTGTCCTTTCTCCAGATTTCCTGCTTGCACTCTGACAAGATTAACAACTTATTCTATTTTTGATCTTGATCAGGCTGGTCTTCTGAAGCCTAGTCCATTAGAAACTTCAGGGGATGCAGGTGGTGGACTGCCACTGACCACAGCAATGGCTGTAGTGGATCGTGCATCCCACTAGAGATACTTCAAACTCTCTGGAGTTCTATAGACCAAAATTCACACCCTAAAACAACTCAGTGGCCCTTAGGAAACTAGTACCTATTATCTACTTACTATATAGGCAGCCCTCCTACATACAACAGCTTAAATATGATATAGCTAAGACACAGCTGTGTGTTTATCCCTTGCAAAAACTAAGGTTGGAATCAGAGAAACAGCATCCCTATATAAAAAGCAAAGGTCATAAGATGTGAGGAGGTGTCAAGCAATTTTTGTCTTTAATGACAGCACAGTGAAAAGGACAAAGCTTTTTAAAGCAAACCCAACTATTCACTGTAGCAGTGAGTTCAAATAAGGTGTATTTTATTGCTTATTTTTCTTGTTGCATTACCCAGGGACTGTAATGTAATTTGCTAGTGCCGCCTGCCCTATTCAAATACATTAAAATAAGGATTCTTTTCTGTTTTCCAAAGAACATAGCCACTTTGTCCTTTGATCTTAAACGTGTACTAAAAATCATGTTTGGATATTTGATTTGTTTTTACAATGAGTAGACAGGCAGTGTTTTGCAGTGGGTTTCCATAATCAGATATTCACTTCTATCATTCACTTTTAAATAAAGTATAAAGTGTTGGCATAGGGGGAAAGTACAAAGCTGTATTAAAATGAAGTACACTGATTAAAAATGAATAAATATGTTCAAATAATGAATCTGACTATAAAAGAAGCCAAAATCTACATTCCAGTGCAGGCAATGTGTGAGGAACACAAACGTTTGCCTTATTTAACTATTCTATTTAACTCTACTGACAGCTATTCTCAATAACACTGAAATAATGATACACCCCTTTCATTCTCTTTCCTTTACATATATGCATATATATACGTATTATATGACAGATAGATACTAATACTGGTGTTTCTTCTGAAAACTTAACTCTGATTCAAACTCAGCAGACGAAGAGGCTGAGTTACCTCATCTCCATGTTTTCAATGAATGGTATTTCTGTGCCCATGAGAGCTGAATGCCAGGAATTAAACTGAGAGCAAGGTTAAGTACTTACACCTGTCTTCCTGGGACCATCCTGCTTTGATGCCATATTTAGCTCCTTATAAGAGATAATTAAGCCCTAAAAGCACTTTCATGGAAGACCTTTGAGCATTCGTGTACATCAGATCAGGGCTGGAACATGTAGCTTGCTGATCAAGTCCCTTTCTCTCCTAACATTAAAGTATTCTTTTTTCTTTCATGAACAGTCCTTGAAACTGCTCCTCTATATCCACTAAAACCTATAGTAGAGTCCATTGGACTGTCATATGAAATCGATTGAGCATTAAACTGAAAAGTCTATGTTTAAAATCTTGCCTTCATGCAAGCTGGCTTTACAACTGGACTGACCTGTAGCAAATAGTCAAGACCCTCAGAAGTGATATGATGGACCATTGTATAAATGGAAACTTGCAGTCAATCAGGAGAGTTTGCACTTCATTGATCAGCTAAGATGAGAGAAAACCATCTCTAAGTGCAATTCTGAAAGTCAGGGGAATTCTTACACATCTTGTTTACGTGGAGCAGAAACTAAAATGCCTGGATTCCTCGCCACTGTGGAGCTGAATTTAAATATTCAGCAAGCCATTGAAATATTGCCCTGAGACAATCTGTAGCCAAAACCTCAGACAAAAGAAAGAGGTAAGCCTCTGACTCTCACAAGCATTTCTGAACTGCTAGCATGCTGTAGCAAACCCAGCTCGCATTTCACACACACACACAAAAAGTGTATTACTGTTTGCATAAATATTGGCAACTCTAAAGGTACACAGTAGCTATAAATGCTGCATACTTGCCAGCATGAATTATGCTATCAGACATATATCACAGTTAAAAAGATATCAGAAGAAACAGGAAAGTTTCACGAAAAACCTGTAAAAATGATAGGATTGGATTTTGGCCAGTCCCATCTTTTATTCAGTGCCTTATCAAGAAAAAAGTGCCCCTTCCTGGTAAATGATACACTGATGGAGGAAGGATGGCAGGAAAACTGAGCACTGTAAATGCACTGAATGGTTTCTTTTATAATGGTATTTTGCTAATGACTCCCCAGTTAGACTGGTTGAGATTTGCATTTAAATCAAGGCTGAAATCCGGTTGTTTCACATTTTAATAGTTTTGTAGTCTCTAAATTTGGCACTGAAAACTTCAGAGAAGACCTTTCCTTGTTATTTTCTTTAGTAAATATTTACTAGATAGTTATTAAATATTTGCAAAGGAAAGCTGTAAAGGAAACAGCTTTTCATTTGTATCACATTCTTTGTGGTTTTACAGTCCTTAAGCCCAGCGAAGTTCACAAATACATAAGTGCATATTCGTGTGAGTACACACTTTACATTCCTTCATGTGTCTTTTACACTTGGTAACTGTCAACATAGACCATTCTAGAAAGTCTGAGTTAAGCATTCTAGAAAGTCTGAGTTAAGCACAAACCACTATTTTGCTAAACCAACCAACCTACTGCTCGTATTTAGAGGAGACCCTTCATCCATCTCTTGCTCAGATGAAGGTAAGTCCCTTGTCCCTTACATTCAATGGGCCTTTTTTTCTGTGTGGGGCCAGGCAGCTCATCACGTATATAACATTATTACTTTTGCATTAAAGCTTACTGTTACAATCATGGATTTTTTTGCAATTGCATACTTTGATCCATAAAAATGGCTTAATCATAACAGTCACAGGAAAAAACCACTGTTTTGTTGTAGAGATGAATAGCAAGGTGAAAAAATTAGAGAACTGACCCACAGCTAATCAAGGACTTGAAAAGTGGGTTGTGAAATTTAATAGAATCTGAGTCTAATATGTAGTTCATCATTCCTGCTCTGAAGCTTTTCTTTGCAGACTTGCTGTTTGCCCCATAACTCCTTAACTTATTACCTTTTTTTTTTTTTTTATTCCAGTGGCTAAAATCCCCACTACAGGACAGACCCTATCCTTCGTCTCTCTGATGTGAGCTGTTTCCTTAGTACTCAGTCAGAAGAGATTCACCAGACTCAAGTGAGGCAAGAGGTGAGGGTTTAGGTTAGACTAGATTAACAAATCTAAAGGTTTAAGGTGGATAGGGTTAAGAATGAGGCCAAGAAGAGAAATAATAAATCAAATGCCAAAAGAATATAAGGTAACTTCAGAGCTTATTTGCCTTTCACAGCTTGCATTACTGAGATGTACAATCTAATAACCCCACCCATGGAAAAAAAACCAAACAGCAAACCTGTATGGACTTCATACAATATAGTAAATATTTGGCTGAATGTATAATGTTAAAATTGGATTATGAATGAAGGGTGGAATTTCTCTTTGATTAGAGATGGATTAGCAAAGGAGTAGACTCAGATCAAAGACATAGTGGAAAGAATTAACACAGTTCTTGACAAGTGCAACAATTAGCAAAAAATGGGAGAGGAACATTTAAAGAGCAAAACAAATAGTTCCCAACTTAAGAGGGAGAGGGAGACAGCCAGCCTCCAAAGAGCACTAAACCTAGGGTGCAAGGGAGATATTGCCAAATCCTGTACATGAGAAGAAGCACTGAAAAGCTGTGTGCCAGTGGGATTTTCTCCTGTGTCCATCACGTTTTCTCCACTTCCTCCACTGTTCTTCTGCGCAAAAGATCCATTTTTTCAGTTACGTAAAAGGACAAGAAGAGATAAAAGCTGGGTTCAGGAAGTTATGCTGCCCAGATAACAACTCTTTCTTTGTTTAAATTCCTAAATGTGACATCCCAAAGAGAACAAATTCAGCTTCTCATCTTCTATTTCCCTTCCTCCTTTTGTCCATGTTGCTGTCAGTCTCTTTGACACATTCTTGTTCAAACACTCCCTATCAACTCTAATATTTCCCAAGAAGGAGACTCTTTTATGTTCTTCATCATCATGAAGACACCACACACTTCTTCAGGTCAATGAACAACTTCCTCTCTGACCATTCAACCTGACAAATAAATTACACTCAAACCTCAGAAGAAAATAATACATCTATGAACAAGATCAAACAAAATACATACTAACAGTGTATGATTCACCACAGGTCCTTTACTCATTTCAGTGTTACTGGAAATAGAGCTTATCAATGTTAACTAACCTAAATACATTTATGCTTTCAAAATGAAATAGTAATTTTATGATATCAGTTATCTGTAATCCAGAAACCCTTTGATTAGTCGTATAGCTTCCACTGATACAACAGCATTTAAAGAGAAAAGCTGCCAGGCCAAGGAGAGGCAAATGAGTAACGTGTAAATTATCCACCCAGGAGCCATAACTGGCTGCAAAAATGACACCACTGGTGCATTTTATGTAAGCACAAGTGACAATGAAGTGCTGCAGGTCATGGAAGGGAAAGCAAGCAAATGGCTGTCAGAAAGAACTCGATGATAAAGTATAGGTGAAGCAGAAGACAGGTAAAGCAGTGAATATTTAGACCCAGGACTGTAAACAAGTATTTCCATGGTAACTTAGTGGGTTTTTTTTGTTTGTTTGTTTGTTTTTTTGGGGGGTGGAAACATTTGAAAATTATTGCGGCTGTAATAAAAATTGCACTCTAGGTTGTCTTTAAGCCTTTTTTTAAGTGAGGGCTCACAATTTAATTCCTGTCCTGCATCATATACTAGAGAGACAGCTAAAATGAATAAATGCTGCATGGTTGTCTTAATATTTGAAGGATTAGGGCTGTAAAGGGTGTGGTGTGCACACACAGATAAATAATATGAATTTAAGGGATCAAGGTGAGCTATATGAGAAATTTTACAGCCTGAAGAACACTTCACTGAGATGTGCATAGTTTAGGTAAGTAGAACTCCCAAAATGCTATAAAGGACTTAGGATCAGATATTGCATCTTCCATCAATAAGAACAACAATAACAAAATAATATCAGTGTCCACAGTCATGCAGAAACATGCTTTACTGCTGTTTTTTGTCCCATAAAGATTTTGAAGACGTAAATCTTCATTAAACTTTTTAATTCCAAGGGAATTTTGATTAATTTGTACTTTAAGGAGATTTTTTTAAAATTTCTTTTTCTAATGTTTTCCAGATTCTGGAACTTCTGTTTTTCTTTTGTGCACAGACATGTTAAAATGATATATAATCTATGGGGTACAAATAGGGCACAGGATACACATACTTTTTGAACTACTGAGAGATAAAAATTCAAACTTGTCACAGATTTAGTTTTCTGGTAGTATAAGTAAGGTATTTTCTGCTTGTACAATAACATTCAAATCATTCTGTTAGCCAATCTCACCTATTGTCTTTTTCAGCTCAAGTTTTCTATCTTGTGATTGTGTATTTTTGCCCGAAGTAAAATAATATTTTCTACACCAAAATTCACACACATGGAATCAAATATGGAGTTGAAAAAAAAAAGTTTTGAATAATTAATTTGCTAAAAAACCACGCACCCACCCACCCAACCAAAACTCAATACCTTTCTTGAGTGGGAGGACAGAACCTACTTGCAAATTCAGGCTGACTTAAGGGAAATATTTTCAGAAAAAAGAAAAAAAGGAAACATTTTGCTTTGACCTGGTCTTTTTGCCCAGGGAGGTTGTGAATGCTCCATCCCTGGTGCTGTTCAAGGCCAGGTTGGACAGAGCCTTGGGTGACATGGTTTAGCATGAGGTGTCCCTGCTCATGGCAGGGGTGTTGGAACTGGACGATCTTAAGGTCCTTTCCAACTCTAACTATTCTATGACTCTTGACACCTTTTGAAACTGAAATTTTCCATTTGGGAAATGACAAAAGCTTTCCCTTTGACATTTTCCAAGTAAACCTTTTTGAATTTTTATTTTTAAATTAATTTTTAATTTGAAACAGACTAAAGTGAAAATGAACTAAATAAACTCTAAGGGGGGACAGAATATTTTGCTTGGGGCAAAAGAGTAGCATTTTTTTTGCTTATCTGAAAGAAAAGAGTAAATGGAATATTTTTCAGTTTTCAGTATTCCTGGACCTATACTTTTCCTCTAATTTTTAGTTTTCTGTTAAATCTATAGCATTCTTAGTTACAGTCCGTTCACTTTCACTGGGTTCTGTCCATTCATTTCAGCTGAACCAGAACATTTGTTGAAGGAACAAAACTTAGGGTCCTCTATAGTCTCTGTTTATAAAGATGTCAACTGTAGGGAAAGAAAGGAAATGCTGTATTCAGCAGCGTGCATGTGTGTGTGTCTCTGACTGTCCATCCATCCCTCCTTCATAGCTGATTCCCCGTTTTCCATCTGTTTAATTTGCTTAAGTGGTTAATTAATTTATGGGCAGTTTCTGTCAATACATTTAGTTAGCAAGTAGCTGTCACAGGATTATCCCATCTTACTAAAGAAGCTAAGGCAGCCAGGGACTAGTGGGAAGATGATTTTTAGCTGTCAAATAAGATGAGAATTTACTGATGTAAATGTTGGCATTTTGTCAGAAATCCTGCTATACATCATGGGAATAGGCACAGGACATTGTATCTACTTTTTGCTTATAGCAAAAGGATAGTCATTTCCTTGTGGGAGCTGCCCACCAGAGAGGTGAAGGTCAGTTTACTCCAGCATTTGCAAGGCCTGCTGAAAAAAGGAATACCTGGGCAGGTTTTTTGATGTTTGTACTTTTTAGAGAAACGTCCTTTAGAGAAAAGAAACTGTCAATGTCCCTATGAACTATGAGTTGTTTTCTTCATGTTTTTACTGCAAAAGAGAAATTGCCTCACTGATTCTTTTAAGACCTTTCCTCCTGCTGAACTCGGTCCCATAGTTTCCCATTTCACAGGTACTTTCAGTTCTCTCACTAGAGTGGGCTGTTCATGCATGGAGACATTTATTGCCAAATCAGGCTTGAAATGTCACTGCGCTTTTGCTTTTATTAACTGCCTTTACATGGTGATCATCATCTTGTTCACTGTGACTCAGCACTGAGCATTAGCGATCTATGTACAGCAGATCACCGCAGTGGGTGAAAGATTTGGGCTTTTTCCTCTCCTCTCTGATAATTGAGGCTTTACTTAGATGGAAAGAGAGAAAATATTAACACCTGGAATTGAGGGAAAAACAAACACAGCATTGTTGAGCTTCATTATAACTAAGAGCTTTAGTAAAGGGAACATCAGTGCAATTAGGGTGTAATCCAAAGCCCATTAAAGTTATTGGGAATCAGTCCACTGGCTTAAATAGGCTTTGGATCAGGCCCATATTGCATATCAGAAGGCAGTGCTGTCTGAGAGAGATCACATTTCGAAGTGTGAATAACACTGCTGCACACAGCTTTGCTGTTAGAAATTCCAGCTCTGTCACATTTTCTGTTGCTGGCATCCTCTTTTCATCAACATTTGTCTTGTAGCAGATTGTGGTTATTATTCTAAATCCAAAGTGCTTTTTGAAAAAGCATCATCATCATCCAGGCAGATCTGTTGAACAGTTCTATAACACAGTGGGCATGGGCATGGCTGACACAGCACAGAAATAAAAAGACACCCTGGAAACGTGTCATTTTAATGTCCTATCAATTTCATAGACTTTTTAAATGTTTTGTAGTTCTGACCAAAACAGGCCCTGTAAGCAGAAGAAAAAAGTATGATTGGGGTCAGCTGCTCAGAATCCCTGAATGTTTTGTAGAAGCCCAGTGTCAAAAGGCCTTGAAATAACAATACATTTTTTTCCCCCATATATCTGCCAAGAGAGGGAAGGTGACAGAAAGTATTCCAATCAGTAGTAACAACTTTGTCCCTAAAGTTGTTACTATTACGCTGAGTCAGGACAGGAGAGAATGTTGCATTGCCAAATTTAGGATGAAAGCGAAGGGAACATGCTAAAAGAGCTGGTGGTAAGCACAATCTCTTCTACCAACTTCTACCACACACCAGGGTGACGGCTTTTTTCTTTCTGTTTCCAGGCAGCTAAACTTTCTTGTGGGAATTATGACCTCTAACTGCCAGCATCATTGTCGTGGTTTAAGCCCAGGCTGTAAATCAGAACCACGAAGTCCACTTCTCCCCCCCCCACCTTTCTTCCCTCCGCTCCTGGAGGGATGGGGAGGAGAATCGAAAGAATGTAACTCCCACGGGTTGAGATAAGAACAGTCCAGTAACTCAGATATAACACAAATCACTACTGCTGCCACCAATAATAATAATGATAAGAGAAATAACAAGGGAAGAAAATATGATACCGCTCGCCGGAAAAGAGCCCGACCGAAAAGAGGACGTGCCCTTCCGGGTAGCTCCCACTTACATCCCCGGGCATGACGTGCTGTGGTATGGAATACCTCTTTGGCTAGTTTGGGTCAGGTGTCCTGTCCCTGCTTCCTCCCGGCCCCTCCTCCTCCCTGGCAGAGCATGAGACTCACAAAGTCCTTGGTCAGTCTAAACATCAGTTGTTATCAGCTCTTCCCAGGCCAAAAGTCAAAAACACAGTGCTGCAACAGCTACTAAGAAGGAGAAAAACTGACTGCTACTGCTGAACCCAGGACAATCATTTATCACCACCCATGGTTAGGGGACCAGTGTATAACTGCCATGTCCAGGAGATGCTCAAGGCATAACTATCCTGTCAAACATGGGAGTCACTGTGGGAAAGAACAAGTATAAATGGATGAAAAGGAAGGCATTTTCTGAGTTCTTTCTATGTTCCCATCTAAGCTGCAGGACTGTTTTTTCCTTATTTCTTGTTACTAGGCAAATTTCTGGGACATTTCCAGAAGCTGTGTTTGTAGGACAGGTGACAAAGGTAAGAGTAGGATGCTCATTGTATGTCTAAACAGGGACTAGCGGATGAATGAAAAAACATTTATGAAAGAGAAGCAAAAAAAAGCAAGTCAGGGAGTTGCTTAGCTTGATATAGGAGGCTCTGAATATACACTCTATATTGCTCCATATTGCTCAATCAAATTTGCAATTTCAAAATTTTTGCAGATTTGCAAATTTGCAAATCAACCAATTGCAAGCAAAGGTGGTGGCTCTCTGGGGTTGAAGATGGCAATGAGTGGAAGAGCCTATCAGGATAATCCACAGGAAAGTGATGCAGCCCACGAGAAGAAATATTTCTCTGGTGGGAGAGGTTGTCCAAAGCCTTAAACAAGTCAGCCTTGATATTTCAGGCCGAATGAGGTGATATTAATATTGCCAACTAATTTTCATTGTTGTCTTTTTTTCATTAGTAGCTTTCAAAAAGACTTAGAAAGGAGGTCTGTATCAATACCTGACATACAGAAAAAGCAAATAAACTGTACATGAACTATACTTGAAGAGCCTGGACACCTTTTGAACAAGCCAGGAAGAACAGATAGAAACAACAGGGCATAGAATATGCATTTCTTTTTCACCCAATTATGACACAATTCAAGGTAACAATTGCATAATTTATAAAAGCAGGAGAATTATCCTTTATCTATGATTGTACTATTAAATCTTGTATATGAGAGTTAAAAAAAACCTCAAACAAAACAAAAACAATCCTCTAGAAATGCTGTTGCTGAGAGCACAAAGTTTTGCTACTGGTACCAAGTAATAAAATATGGGAAGACAGGATGTAGAGAGTTTGCTATTCATGTTATAAATATGCATCCTCCTTCACCTGGCAGAGAAGATAAATTTAAATTCTCAGTTCTTCAATCCAGCTGCATCATTTGGAATTAATTTCCCTGAAGAAAAAGCGAGGGATCAAACAAGGTTGATCTCTGTTACAGTCACCGAATAAAATTGAACTTGATGCCAAATATTAACAATCCTTGGGCATAACCAATGGTAGCAACAGCAAATTTCTGACTCACGGCAAAATGTGTTAGTTCTTATAAAAAGGCTTGGATTAAGTTTATGATCTGATTTGCAGATGAGACATCTAACACAATTATATTCTGATGAACTCACATGTTAGAGAAAAGCCATCTTTTCTTCTACCACATTATTTTGCCATGACATCCAGTGTCTGTCTTGGAAGAAGATAAATAAGAGTTTGCTCTTCTATAGTTACTTTCTTCTGAAGATACCAAAATTACTTACAAACTTCACTTATTCAAACAAATGAAGAATGGGTAATTACAAATGGAAATAAAACTGTTCCTGGTGTGAAACTCAGAACTCACTAAAATGTAATCAGGCAGGAAAATTATTCCCCAGTGGAAACAGAAATAGCAGTTAGGAGATGTAGTCTGGACATACTCTTACACAAAGTGGTCAAGACCTCAGTTTCACATTTGGCATTATGATTCACATTCAATAGCTTATTACCCCAAGTACTTCCCTGTATCTTTAATTTAATGATAACCAAATACCAAAATGATGCTCCTGGAATAACCAGTACTATTTTGTACAGCATATTTCTTTACCCAGTTAGAATGCCTGATATGATTACAGTAGAAAGTGACATAACAGTGTTATCATGTTGTGAAGGAAATCAAATCAAAGTAACACCAATTTAATTTTCAATATAAGTGTCCATAATAAATGCTTAGAGTGAGTTAGCTCCACTAATTTAATGTCTAATTAAGATTAATTTCTGGTGATCATGTAGATAAGCTCTTATTCAATAACAGTTGATTGACAGTTGATTCTCACATTGGGGAAAGGGTTTCAATAGCAATTTCGAAACAGGGAAGATGTTCATTACAAATGTGACAGTTTGGTTATGTTTATGGTAAAGGTTGGGGAAGAATTGTCTTTTGTTATCGATTAAGAAAACCCACAGAAATTCTTATTTAAATTAATTGTAATTTAGTTAATAAATAATTCTTATTTAAAAGTCAAAGTGAAATGATACAACTTTCTTAGAATTCTTCTCTGAACACAGAAAATGAGTTTGCCAAATATATGGGTTGAACCCACAGGTTTGGAAGAAAAAAGTTTCAGCCAAAAACCACAACAATGTGCAGGTTCAGATTGTGAAAGCAGTGCCCATAAGAATGAGCAAAGCTTGTACCTGCTACCTGCTTAATCTATTAACTGGATAATTTAACTATGAAGCAGCAACAAGAGGATTATGCCCAGATTACTTTAAACCAATACTAAGTTCAAAAGTCATGGGCAATACAGAAGGAAGTGGACGAATTATATCAAAAGCTTCTTGAACTTTGAATAAGAAAAAGGCAGGAACTGAATGTATCAGCATGCAAAGCTTTGAAGTATGGTCAAGTCAGAGAGTAATAATTTTGCAATTTTAAACAATTTTGTTTTCCATTAAGGGCAACTTTCATTTTCTATTTTATCCACTCTGAAACAAGCTGTTTGTATCACAGTGTCAGGCATTCCCTTTTAGAAATTAAATTTTATCTGTCAGATATTAGTTGGAATATTAGTATGTATCCACATTCTCACACCCCATACATCCTGGCATTCCTAAAAGGATTTTGTGTAGAAAATATTTTAAGCCACGCTTACACAGAACAAAGCAAAAATCAGCTTGTATCTGTTCTGTGTATAACATGGACTGATTTTAATGTTACTTTGAAGCACATCCATCACTTCCACACACTGCTTTCTTTGGACTTTCTGCAAACTCTTCTCTAGCAAAACCAACTCATGCAGAATATTGCTACCCAAAAGCACATGGATCATAACATGTTGTGTCTAATGGACAAAGATATCCTCTGTTGAAAGGCTGAATTGGCATAATTCCATAAGCTGGTTTGGATAAATCCTTGTATTCATCATGATTTGCTATTAGCATTTTTTGAGTTTTCTGTCCTCCCAGCATTTCATTTTTAATATTAAGAGACCTGAAGTAATTTACCTACACTTGTTTCCAAAAAGGCATGGTAAAGGGACTAAGTTGAGGGTGGAAGAAAAACAAACCAGGCACCTTTCATTTGCTATTCACCAGCATTTCTATTTAAGAGTTCTTTGCTGTATTTCAAAAAGGCAGTACTCTTGCAAGAATGTACAAAAAGACAACTTCACCTTCCTGCTTTTCTAAAATGTTTTCCCAAGGCAGCTGAAGGAAACCAGTAAAGATAGAAATATAATTGTTTTGATTTCAATAAAAGTAACCAATTTCACCTCTCAGGTCAGGTGTTATGGTGTGATAATGGCATTTAGATGCAGAGTCATTTGTAAAGCAACAAGCATTTTTATAGCCTAAGGAACAGTGGTCCATCTCTTTAGCTGGCATAAATCAGCATAGTTTCATTGAAGCAAATGGAGTAACTCTGATTTACATAAGCCTAAGACATGGCTCTTTATTTCTCAGAACTACATTTTGTAATATCCTGAGGATACATTTTGAAATAAATAAATAATTCAGAGCTGTGTTATTCACCTGGCAAACTTGGCTTACATTGTTGAGCTAACACTCGAGAATACCCCTTACAGTAGGCAGGCACTGTTAGCTCACAATTTCACAGCAATATCAACAAATCTTCAGTTTGACTCAAGAATATTATGGAAACCATTTTCCCACCCCAGATCTCTTATCGTGAAAGAAAATCAAATTGATACCTAACACAATGGTTTCTTACAAAGAAATTGGCCATTAGATTGACATCTCATGCTTGCAGAGAGCATGAGACTCAAAATCCTACTGTAATTAGTGTTTGATGAAGACAGAACACCCAAAGCAAGGCAAAAGCAAAGGAAAATAGAAGAGCTGTGTTGCAAATAAAACTGGTTTATGCTGGTTATCAAGTGCTATAATTTAACAATACAAAAATTTTCTATACTAAACTCCAGGATGTATGTGGGAGCCCTTGGTAATTCCCCTCAGGCCCACTTGTATCCCATACTTTAAATTAAGGAGAGAGAAAAATACATTGGTTTAAATTTTACAACAATTTTGGCCTGAAGCAAACTGCACATTTTACCTAACACAAATCAGCTGCATTTAATTCCCCAGACAGCTGGCATGAACACAGCCTCTCCACAGGACACCTGAATTACGAAATTAGCACATTCAGAACTCTAAATCACATTCCATTACATTAAGCCCTAAGGTCCAACATTACAGAGAAGGAGAATAAATTGCAGAACTTCTCTTGAATTAACCCTCTTAGCACACTCTCAAAGTTAAATTGCCCTTTCCCCCTTTAAGGAGACATAGAAACTTAAACACTCCCTCCCGCCCTTTCTCATCTATTTCTCTCTTGCCAAGCGGCACAGTTTACGGGACATAAATTGAACATCTTGTCAGAAACTCACATTTGTGAATTAGCCCATCACTATCAGTTTTGACTCGCTTAGGAAATTTGTAAGTTAATGTTTATGCCTGGTCCTTCAGACAACACTGACCCATCTACTTCTCTTTTGCACAGCACTTTATTGCATTGCAATGGCACTCCTGGTTAAAACAAACACATAGCAATTGGATTTTCTTGTGTGCAAGCTGCTGCCAACAAAGCAGTAATTCCTAGGAGAAGTGATGCAAGTTTGAGAGCCTTTTTTACTTGCAGCTGTACAGCACTGACCTGATCTAATTAATACAAATTTCCCATTCTTGCTACGTTATGATTATGTTATTGCTCTGTTGCAATTAGTATGAACTAAAGACCAGTGTTTCACAAGCTCAGTTTTTAAGCCAATAGATGTGAAGAATTAAAAAGATAATGAAATATTAACAGCAGGCCTTCAAGGAGGAAGAATGTGATCAGAAAAAAAAAAAAAAAAAGTATTATATTTGAAAAAAAAAACCAGTTTCCAAGTTTTAGAGATTCTATTTAACATTAATTACTGAATATCAGTGCAAAGCTAAAGTATCTCAAACAGGTATAAAAACGTGTGTATTTCCTCTACACATGCATTCCAGTGCGTGGAATTTGGTGCTTTCCATTGAACTCCTCACAGCAGCTGCAGGCCAGTTCTGTACATCTGGAGTAGCCAAGCTGCATTCAAGGTCTCAATGCATTCGTAAGTTTGAACGTGCCTTGAGCTGAAAGTATAATCAAGATTCACTGGTGTTTACAGGGAATTTCCATCATTTGTCCATTCCTTGCTTCCAATGACCTCATTTTGCAGTTTGATAAGAAAGGAACTGAGTTGAATCATTACAGGCACACCCAATACTAGTTGCTTGAAACTACCTCACATCAAAACAGTAGCAATATCTGCATGGAAATGTGTCTCTGCTCTTGAATCTGCTCTCTTCCACTTCTATTGCACTGAGTTTCCATTCATGCTTTGTTGACTGTCACATAGAAGATAATTTTTTCAATGGTGACATTCATTATTTATCTGAGATGACTTCTGTTGTGCTGACTCTAGCCAGTCAATGTTGTCTCTGCTCTGAAGCAAGATAAAGCTATGCATTGCCATTGCACTCTTTCAACTTCCTTAATTAAACCAATTATTTCTGAGGACTTTTTACTACACTTACATAGAATGCATCTTTACCTCTTTTTTCTTGTTACAGATGTTGAATTACTATTATATGGGATGACAGAAATCCATGACAGCTATGACAATGGGTGCTGTACCTTGAGGAAAGTTTCACTGCTTGGAGAATAAGCAATGACCCAGTATTTACCACCAAAGCCTTCCATCTTTGCAAAAGATATTTTATAAACAACCTGTGTACTTTAAATTCTGTTTTAAATAGTAGATGTAAAGCTTGTGATAAACAGACTGAAACAAATCAGTTATGCTAAGAAAACCCCCTGGCAGCTAAGATGGGAATTTTGATATTTCATAAGATCAGCAAGGGACTTGCAACATGTTAGTGGAGTAATTTGTTTAAAGATGTCTGATTGAAGAACCAGCCCTCACGTGAATACAGCCTGGAGAGACTCCTGCTTAGGCTATGAGTTATGGCTACATTTTACAATGCAGGGGGACTTCCAGGCCCCTTGTCTTGCACTAGTTCAAGAGCGGTAGATGTCAAGCTCTAGAAATCAGTTTGATGAAACAAAGACTTTTGCAGCTAGGCAGCAGGTGCATAGAGGCCTGCTGAACTTCAAAAACAGATAAAGCAGGCTGTATAGACGCAGCCATTTAGCACTCAGAAAGCAATCACATAAAGGAAGAGGACAGCCACAAAGTTTCATGTATCTCACATACCTGGGGAAAAAAGTGAAAGATTCATGGCAGTTTCTACATTGTTTGTTGGGAATGCCACATGGAGGGCTCAAAAGAGGCATTGCTTCACTTGAGGGTCTTATGTTGCCTTTTGCAGCAGGGATTGTGGCCAAGTCCCACCTGTGCCTCTACCTGCTAAGGAAACCAGATGAATTTTTTCAGGCTCACGCAACATTGTAAGCAAGAGGCAGGTAATGAATGCATAAACTTTGCATGAAGAGGTTAAAAAGAAGACATCTCTGATATCAATAAATCCTATTGTAGCAGAGGAGAATGAAATATGTTAGAACAGTTGCAAGAGGAAGGCAGGCATCTCCCTCTCCCCCAGTGATGCTTAAGGAAAATGGGTACTGAGTATTAGTTTTTAGAATAGAGCAATTAGACCATGTTGTTATTTGGGCTGCGTTTTTTGCAGTGAAAACTAAAGGCATGGAATAACTAGTGAAAACAGACTTAGTTTAAAATGTGCATTGTTGGGTATTCCAAGAAAGGATTCATAGAATCCAAAGAACTTAATGAAAAATAATAACCACCACAGAGAACAATTTGCAGTAAGTGGAACAAATAGAAAATAATGAAAGCAAACTGGATTCAGTCTAATCTACTGAAACTCAACTCTTAGCTGACTGAGTACATGATAACGGAAATAATTAAAATTACTGATTGTATGGGGAACAAGAAAATAGCAATAAAGAATCCTGAGCTGAAGAATGGGAGAAACAGATATTTTTGCAAATATTGTGTTTTAGGCTTATTGAGGGTACAAAAGTGGCACCATATTTGAATATAAATAAAATATCTATCATAAGCAGTGTTTCCAGTTCTTTCCATGGCTTTTGCTATCCTGTTAGTCAATTTTGTCAGAAATTTGTCCTTGGGCATGCTTTTTGCCTTCTCTGTCACAGTGCATCAATTATACTTCATGCTATACAGTGACACTGGCTTGTGACATTGTTTTATGCCATATTCTGTTATTATTTATTAAAATCCTATAAAACATGCTTTAGAGACAAAACGACTTTAACATGTTTAACCATGAGTTCTCATTCATAATGAATTTTAATATCTTATATTAGTTACTGCTAGGGACACTGTAGGATTACAGAATCCCAACATGTTTTCCCTCCACTCTGTACAATTCAATCATCATATCTTCTAAGTCCGTGCTGTGTGTCAGCTCATGCTCAAGAAGCCAGCAATGACAGAGAATTGAGATGCGCTGCCTTTTTGCATTCTTTATCAGCCTTGCTTAGGAGATAGAATATTCTTTGCTGCAGTCCAGTAGCTGTGAAAACACAACTGAGTATTCAGTAAGCATCTAGCTAACGTTATTTATGAAAAAATAATTCAAAGAATGACTACAAGAGGACGGTGTTCAGCAGGAAGACTGAGTCAGAAAGCTTGGGTTGTGTAAGTGATTCTGCCATCTACTGTTCTGCTCATACTTTCTTCTGTATTAAGTTTCTGACATGTGGATAAGTATGAGGGAAATTACTCTGAAGATATATGTTGTGACAGATCATTATTGCCATCAGTATATGTCTTAGGAACACTGCAAACCAACTGTTTTGCCAGTTGAAGCATTTTTTATCTCTACAAGATGACTTTGCACTCTATCTCATATTCTTCTATGTTTGGAGGGAAAAGTACTTTCTTACTTTTAAAATACAATCAAATAAGGTGTTGAAAAAGTATTACCTAAACTATGCCTCTTTATTCTGGGGAAAACATAGATGAATTCATTTATCAGAGTATAGATCATGGTTTTCTGAGAACAGCATTTAAATGGAAATTGTTAATGGGAAAACTTCCCCATTCCAATGTAGAAATCCCATCCTCTGCAATCTAGAAAGCTTGAGGGATGTCCCCTCTCCAGAGAAAGGCAAACTTGCCTTGGGTGTGATCTTAACTGGTCTCTAATTTGGTAACAGAGATCTCTAACATTAATACATATCAGCAAAGAGCCATGATGATGATTAATGGATGGGGGCATCTGCTGCATGAAGAAACACTGTGAGCTGGGACTATTCAGCCTGTACAAGAGGCAGCACAGGGGGATCTAACCAATGCGTATGAATATCTGATGGGAAGGAGTTAAAAAGTTGTAGCCAGACTCTTCCCAGTGGTGCCCAATGACAAGACAAGAGGCGATCCGCATGAACTGAAACAGAAATTCCATTTGAAGATAAGAAAAACAGTTTTTTCCTTGTACATGTGATCAAATGTAGAAACAGGTTGCCCAGAGGGGGTTAGGAGTCTCCAGCCTTGCAGATATTCAAAATCCAACTTACCATGCCCTGAGCAATCTGCTGTAGTCTGATCCTGCTTTAGGCAGGTATTTGCACTAGGTGATCTCTAGAGGTCCCTGCCCACCTCAACTATTCTGTGATCCACAGGCCAGAGCTTATTATGCGTTTTTTTTAAACTCCCAGAAGTTTCCTAGGCTGAAAAAAAAAATCAGACTTATTGTAGCTGTAAACTTTTGTGATACTTGATCTTCACCCTGAGCAGGTCCTCAAGTTCATAATGAGACATGCAGACAGCACATTAATACCCTTTCCTTAGAGATAATAGCATCTCCTAAAAGAAAAATATTATCAAATACTATTTGGGGATAGCAACTGTGCTCAGTGAAGAGATACACAAATTGTGGATGAAGAAGACAAATTTTGCTGACAATACATAAATAGATGTATTGCTTTTTTAATATTAAACAAGGAAAAAATCCACGTTAATTCATTCTTCCTCAGCCGGAGAACTCATGGGCTGTCTTGAAGGAGCCAGAGATCTGCTGTGATCTGCTCAGACATAAAATGGAAAGTTTCTTCATTCCCACAAGGCAAGAAGGGATGAGAGTGAGAGAGAGAGACTGAAAGGCAAGGTGTCAAATCCCACAAAATTTGCTATCACAAGAACACGAGATAACTGAACAGTCTGAAACATGACACCCTAATGTGTCAGCTTCTATGGGATGTGTTACAGACTCAGATTGCAGAAGGCTGTGTATCCTGTTATTTTTAAATAACTGCAACAGTAGCAGCAAGGCTAATTCATCACATTTACATAAGGCATCAACAGAGAGCAATGGTGCTGGGAAAATGATTATATTAGTCTGGAGTATTCAGAAAGCAACTGGTTGTTGGTGCAGTGGCCATGCTGCATGCAAGACCATACAGATTCCCTGGCATGATCAAACATAAATGACCCCTTGTTTAGCAACCTGACTTTGGGCAGCACCTAGCTGTACCAAATGGAGTCAAGATCTGCAAATAAACTAGTTTTGCTCTGTTTTAGCAAAATAACCTAAGATCTTCAGATAAGATTGATGTATTTGCCGAAGTTGAGTATCAGTATGAGAATATTCTTTAACACAGTATTGAAGCTTGACCCTGGCTGTCTCCTTTGTACTGTGCCATCACTGCCAAGAGAATGAAGAGTTATTTTAGCAGGTCAGCTGGAGATTTCTTTGATGTAGGCAGAGTTATGCCACCCACGGTCATTGGGAATATTGCAAGGTGGGCCCAAAAGAAAGGTTCTGGGAAGGTGCAGAGTGAACTGTGATGGTATAGCAGAGCAGGTTCAGAAGGATCTCTCCCATGCAGCACATTTTAAAATATCTCTTAACTTCCCTGTGTGTTCTAGAGATCATCTTTGAAGAGAGGATTTAGGGAAAAGTCAGCATTAATCTCACTTTTTTCCTTCTTTCACCATGCACTTAATACATTGTGGCTAGATCATAATGTCATCCATTCACATGAGCTTTCTATGCAGGTACTGTATATTAAGATACTTAATGAACAATTCTAATTCTATTGTTAGAAAATTTAGAGTACCCCAGATGTCTGAAGATGTCATATACATAATTTGATAGCATGTTTAGATGGAATAATATTTTCTCTTGTTTTATGAAGATAAAAATGAACAAGTCCTTCATGATTGTTCTTTAACACAATGTATGACTGTACCTTAGCTACAGGAAACACTGGAACAGCTAGTGGTAAAAATCTTTTTTACCAAACTTTTTTGTTAAACTTTAAGACAGGAGCCCTGCTCTTTCTTTTTCAACAAATGAGTCCCATAAGACTATTGGGTAAAGCAGTTCAACTAGAATGATGTAATATCCAGGATGTTTCCAGGCATAAGTTCAATATGACTACATTTTTCCTTATTTATAAACATGTCACTTTTTACTGGCACAGCTTCACACATTCTTGATGAGAGCTGCTCTTTCCTTGGCAAAGAAACACAAATTTATTACACCACTATCACAAGATTTCAGTGAATAGAACCATCTTTGCATGACTCAAAGTTTTTACTCAGAGATAGAGCAGATTGAAGAGATAAAACAAGGAAAAACTTTCCTGAAATACAGGAAACTAACTGCAAAAGCCATAGATTTAGAAGGAAATGGGAACCGCATATTTTCTGTGGTGTGTTGTCTTATTTTGGAAAGAGTCAAAAATCTCCTGTGGGTTTGTCTCTGATCCCTTCAAATTATTTTGATGTATACTTGTAGGCTTAAAATTATTTCTCCTCCCTTTTATTGTGCTGTCAAGTTAATGGATTCATGTGTCACTTTCTATTTTCATTACAATTTCTGTCAGTAGCATGAAAAAAACAAATGTCTTGGTAATTTGTAAACTACCACAATGTACTCTCTTTGGCTTGACCTTGTCATTATTGTATAACTTAATTGGCCAACTATTCCACTTCTTTTCCTTTTCATAGCCTTATTATAGTGGAAAATGAGAAGAGACTTGTCATTGACCAGTCAATCAAAAGTATACACCATTTAGAGATGAAAATAACAACCTCTCAATTAATTTCATAGAATTAACACTCATTATGATAAAAGTCTCCTGAGATAAAGATTGAGATCAGGACTAATAAGCAGACATTTACCCATTCCTCTGACAAAGCCTGTAATAAAATTAGGAAATGGAGCAGTTTAATTCTATCACAAAATGGCATTTCCATAGTTTCCCCCTCAGACCAGACGATATTTAAGAGACCCTCATTTTCCTCTGTTCAAAGAGTCATAGCACATCTCATTTTTGGTAGTTCTGTTGGCTGAAGTATAGATTTGGCTGTAATTTCAAAAATGTCTTTCCCAAGATACCTGATGAGATTTTCACATTTTGGATTACCTCACTGATGGGAAGCATAATCATTTCACTATTACGTTGTTATTTCTTGAAATGGTTTTAGTTTTCCTCACACAATTTCTATCTTTGGATGGGACAATTTTAAACTTAGCAAGGAAAGGACAATCTTTTTTTTTTTTTCCAACCAGTGCCCACAGTGTTTGCAACAAGATACTCCATGCTCTATTACAATAGTAACAATAATATAAGAGAAATAAAATAAGAAATAGATATGACATAAAAAAAAAAATAAAAATCATGGCAGTCAGGTGAAGTTCCAAAAGACTGGAAAAAGGGAAATATAACCCCCATTTTCCAGAAGGGGAAAATGGATGACCCGGGGAATTACAGACCAGTCAGTCTCACCTCTGTGCCTGGCAAAATCTTGGAGCAGATTCTCCTGGAAGGCATGCTAAGGCACATGAAAAACAAGGAGGTGGTTGGTGACAACCAGCATGGCTTAACTAAGGGGAAATCCTGCCTGACCAATTTGGTGGCCTTCTAT
This sequence comes from Psittacula echo, assembly GCF_963264785.1. Lineage (NCBI taxonomy): Eukaryota > Metazoa > Chordata > Aves > Psittaciformes > Psittacidae > Psittacula > Psittacula echo. The sequence goes on from NC_137740.1 coordinate 14,398,111, forward strand.
GAAGGGGCTACGGAACTGATGGACAGGGGCAGAGCAGCTGACGCCATCTACCTGGACTTCTGCAAAGTGTTTGACACTGTCCCGCATGACATCCTTGTCTCTAAATTGGAGAGACATCAATTTGATGGGTGGACTACTCGGTGGATAAGGAACTGGCTGGATGGCTGCACGCTAAGAGTTGTGGTCAATGGCTCGATGTTCGTATGGAGACCGGTAACGAGTGGTGTCCCTCAGGGATCAGTGTTGGGACAGGTCTTGTTCAACATCTTTGTCGGTGACATGGACAGTGGGATTGAGTGTGCCCTCAGCAAGTTTGCTAATGACACCAAGCTGTGTGGTTCAGTTGATACGCTGGAGGGAAGGGATGCCATCCAGAGGGACCTTGACACGCTTGTGAGGTGGGCTGATGCCAGCCTTATGAAGTTTAACCATGCCAAGTGCAAGGTCCTACACCTGGGTCGGAGCAATCCCAGGCACGGCTACAGGTTGGGCAGAGAAGAGATTCAGAGCAGCCCTGCGGAGAAGGACTTGGGGGTGTTGGTCGATGAGAAAATGAACATGAGCCAGCTTCAGTGTGTGCTCGCAGCCCAGAAAGCCAACCGTGTCCTGGGCTGCATCAAAAGGAGTGTGACCAGCAGGTCGAAGGAGGTGATCCTGCCCCTCTACTCTGCTCTCATGAGACCTCACTTGGAGTATTGTGTGCAGTTCTGGTGTCCTCAACATAAAAAGGACATGGAACTGTTGGAACGAGTCCAGAGGAGGGCCACGAGGATGATCAGGGGACTGGAGCACCTCCTGTATGAAGACAGGCTGAGAAAGTTGGGGCTGTTCAGCCTGGAGAAGAGAAGGCTGCATGGAGACCTCACAGCAGCCTTCCAGTATCTGAAGGGGGCCTACAAGGATGCTGGGGATGGACTATTCATCAGGGACTGTAGTGACAGGACAAGGGTTAAAAGGGTTAAAATTTAAACAGGGGAAGTTTAAATTGGATATAAGGAAGAAATTCTTTACTGAGAGGGTGGTGAGGCACTGGAATGGGTTGCCCAGGGAAGTTGTGAATGCTCCATCCCTGGCAGTGTTCAAGGCTAGGTTGGACGAAGCTTTGGGTGGCATGGTTTAGTGTGGGGTGTCCCTGTCCATGGCAGGGGGGTTGGAACTAGATGATCTTAAGGTCCTTTCCAACCCTAACTATTCTATGATTCTATGAAACCCATGCTCCAGAACTTGCCATAAATCAGTGAGATCTGACAGGGGGAAGCCACTGGGGAAGGCTGCCTTATTATTACTATGGAAGTATCAGACACTAATAATTTAGTACCTGATTTAAGGTGACACAAGTTTCAAAATGAAAAACTGTTCAAGACAAACTTTTATTTCTGTGAAAAGGAGCACTGTTATCAAAGAGTCAGTGATTATGACAAGAAAGTATAGTCAAATATAGTTATGAATATTTGTTGGTCCAAAATTCTGGACAAATGTTTATGATTAAATATTCTAACTCATCATATAAAGACTGAATCTCTAATTTGAAACTAATAGTTATAATTGATTAAACATTATTATCATTCAATTAATTTTTTCCCTAGTAACTTTACTTGAGACAGCCTTTCTCTCTTACCTTGTAAAAAAACCAATCCTTCCCAAGATACTCACCAACACTTCACCTACTATTCTTTGGTCTTCACAGGCTACATCTGCAGAAAGCCACAAGCAGAAGAGAGAAAATGGATGCAGTTGTGACAGCAAGTCAGCTGACCATGCCAATTGCCTGATGGATACCAGATTAAAGCACCCAGGGTAGCGAAACAGTGATCAGGTAGGAATTACCTTTCTTTCCCCTTCTTTTTGATTTCAGGTCAAAGAGCACAGATTTGAAATGAGAGCATGGCCTTTGGAAAATAAGCAACCTAAACCTTTCTGTCATACACTACAATAGTTTAAGATTACTGGGTTCCACATTATTCTTTCGTACTTGAACAAATCAATTTACTGCTTGACAAATAAGCACATAATGCAAAATGCCAACTTACAGATTGGTATCACTAAAGAGAGAGCATGGTTTTATTGGCAAAGGACCATATTTCGCCTACATTGCAGATCTCAGGGCAGAAAGCTTTGTTTATACAGGATATGTGACCCATTATATCTGGTACGCTACAGAGAAACTATAGATATGGTCCAATAGGACTGGAAATGTAAGTATTCAGTTTGTCATGCCCAAACCACAAACAAAACTGTCTGTTCACAGGCATGTCAGAATTGTTATAAGAGATGTATAACAAAAGTTTAAAAACATTTTAGATAGAAAGAGTTTTTACTATCTTGAGATGCAGGAGTCTCCAGTGTTCTGTGTCTAGAAGTTTTAAATAATTAGCCAATTTTGATTATGGTGTTGACGATACTTAGAAAAATTAAAATCTCATTGATTAAACTTATAAAAATTGCATTCCAGAAATCTAACAATAACTTAATAGGAAGATAGGGAAAAAAATCTGCCTCTAATATAGAGGTTCTATAACTGTTTGGAGGTTGTAATTAAGGTATGGGAGGAAGGGGATTAAATTAAGCTGTGTCTTGACTGTTGTCTCTTCTGTTGTATTGGTATAGTATGGTTCTAATATAGAAAAATGCAGTCTACATTTAAATAATTCATGCTCTTTTTCATTAGAAAACAAAAAAAAGTCAATTTAAAAACTTGGTAAAGTTTTATGAAAGCCAGAGCCCCACAATAATTTTGACTCTGAGTTCCAACGTAACAACCTTTTCCTCATTGCTCTTTTTCTCAATAAAAGCAAATTTTAAAATTTAAATCTTTCAAACATGAGGAGGCCCTGCAAACAAACAGGAGTATGCAAAGCACTGTTCCAGGTTGGACGTCTGTCATTCAAATCACTGTCATGCCACAAGCTACCTTGATACAATCAGAAAGGAAAACAGAGATAGTTAGATGAGTTTACAGGATGATATCTGTATGAGCGACAGATCTTTGTGTTCTAGCAACATTATGTTTTATTATAGAACAATTGCTTCTAATAGCTTTTACGTTTATGTTCAATGTGTTGCAAATTCACGTCTGTCCCTTAAAAAAAAAGGAAAGAAAATAACTGAGAAATACTATGAATTAGCTCCTCCCCTTCCCCAAATACAAGCTTTTTTTTTTTTTTTCAATAGAAAGTAATTTGGGCAGCTGGTGAACTGTGGAGCTCACCAGTCTATGAGTTCTCAAACACACACAAACTGTGTCTTCATGGTTCAAGGAAGAACCAACATTACGCCCGAAAGGATTATCAATCACCAACTGCACAATATCATCTGTTGTAAATTGGGAGCCTGATTAATAACAGTGATTCAAGCATGGTCCTTGAAAATTGTGAACTTTATTGACTGACTGGACTGGTGACTTTCTCTTTTCATGTTGTTTGCTCTCAATTTGTGGTGCTTTCAGTTACTGATACTGTATACTACTATTTCTGTTATGATTGTTTTCCACATTATATAAAGTCAATAGAGAAGTGTCAGCTGAAGCAGGTAAATTTTTCATCAATCGTGTATAAGACTTGTTGCCCTACTTTTGATTTTTTTCCCTTATTCATCAGCAATTGTACTGCACCTCTGTTTTCTTCTCTTGTCATTGTGGGAATATCTAGAAAACAAGGGGAATTATCTAAACCCACTAATAAAACAGACTTTGAAGTTGTTTGCCTTTTTTAGAATTCAATACTTTTTCCTAAAGTATTGAATTAATATTTTTGGAGGAGTCCTTTTTTAAAAAAAATAATAGCCTCAGAAAGGTCGATTTCTATATTAGCATGCACATATAAATTACTTTTAACCTGACTTCAATTACATTGAATTTTGTATATTTTTCAAGTGATAAAGTCAACCTATGGCTGAAGAAAGGGACCTTGGTTTCCTATACCTCAATCATCCACTACATTTTAGGAGCTCTTTGAAAAGGAGCAGGTCCCACTTAACCTGTTTGGGGTTTTTGTTGTATTTAACTTGGTATGTTTTGTTGTTAACTCAGTATGTTCTGTTTTTAAATCCATCCTATTTCTTTAGTCTAGTCTTGGGAGTATACCACCAAATTTCTCTCTTGGCTGGCTTGGATGATCTAAACCTGATGTCCACAGGATTCCAACCAACCATCTTTCAAAATAACCTGGCAGAGCTGACCCTTGCTCCTGAGCTAATATATTCAAACTGTTTAACCTGTGAAGGAAGTGACACACTCTGCAGAACTCCCTGTAATTATGAAAAGCGCAAGCCCATTTGTTAGCCAGTGAGCAACAGTTAATCTATCCTGTAGGTACTTTACTCCCTAGATCAGCTTCACAGCAGCCCAACTGTGGAAGCTTAATTTTTTTTATGTGCTTCTTATATTAAAGAGAGAATATCAGTTGAGACTGTTATCTGACACAATATTCACTGCCACAGTTTTTAAAATTAGTGAACATATCAGCAAAACCTTGCAGTGCACAAAAACCCCTAAACCAACCACTCAACCAAAATAAAAACCAAACCCAAACCAAAAACTGCAGACCAAGCCACAACAAATTTAACATCGTAATAACTAAATTAATAAATAAATTTGAGACTTTCTGACAACCAGAGCTCATGAATGACAGTTGGCACCAGTCCCTTGAAAAAAACCTTTAGAATTATGACCTGGTGGCAAGGTGTACCCTAAAAGAAACAAAGCAGGTATTGGAGCAGAAGCCAAAAGTCCATATCAATTTTGCTGGAAGGTTAATGACAAGTGTCCATGAATGGCTTTTATAAACCTAAAATTGGTTTAGCATAGATCATCCCTGCTATGTTCAGTTGCCAGATACTATTTTACTTGTGGAAACTTCGAGGCTCAAACTTCGTTATTATTATTTGTAAATAAGATTTGCCTTTTTCTAGTAGACAAGTTGTTTTATCACTTAGATGATCTGAAAACAGAGACTGCTGGGAAGCAAAAGCCACACAGTTGAGAGTGTAATGTAATCACCTCAATTTTGCAACTCTAGTTGCTTTCTGCATCAGCTGTGTTGCTGCAAGATGGGAGGAGCTGGGGTCTGTGCATGGCATCAGCATCACAAAACTGCACTGCCCCACCTATTTTGCCTGATAGCCCCCAGAACACATCCTGAGGCTTTATCCTGTCATCCTATTTCTGCCCTCCTTCAGCCTTGACAGGACTCATCCCAAACCTCCAAGGCTGGTGTTATGATGGATTAACTTTGGTCATATATTCTTTTCTTTATTGAAATAGAAAACAAATACCTAAATCTGTATGACATCTCTATTGCTGTTCTCCTCTAACCTAATCACAGCAACTCATTACATCAGAGTTTTAGAAGCATAGCTCTAGATTAAAATGCCTGTCAGTTTTCAAATTATGTTTTATAGCTTAGCATTAAACCTCTTCCAGAGGCATGGTTAAAAGACAGTTGTTGACATGCCACAACTTCACACAGAATTTCACAGGAAGGCATTACAAAGGCACACATGGTACAAGACTTTATAATAGAACCCTGTAATTATTTAAGAAACACTATTAAAGGACCTTTACCCACTGGGGACTCAATTGTGAGCAGACTCTCCCTGTGAATCAAGCTCCTCAGCAAAGCAGTGGAATAAAGAGAGAATAAAAAATGCTGAGTGCCTCACTGATTTGTGGAATCTACTGGGAGGAGAGAGAGAAGCCCTGGGGATCTCTAGAAACTCCAGCAAATTTTAAAAGCTACAACAGAGAAGTTTGTTTTTTCAAAAATTCAGATCCATTCCCAGGAGACTAAAGGGATGTCTTCCTTGGAAGAGCACTTTCTTCAGCAGCAGGAAGCCATTTGAACTCCAGCAAAGTGAAATACAGACCAGTATGCTTTATGAGGAGGAACATTTGTCAGGCTGAAATTGTTAAAGACACATTCTCAAGAGTGGCATTCAGAAGAAGTGAGACCTAGAAGCAGAAGTGTTAAGAAACCTCAATACGGGAGCAAGGACATATCTAGGAAAATATAATTTGCTGGAAAATATTCCTAGATGTGTGGTATTTTGAGCAAAGAGCTAAACTTTATGGTGAACCCTATAGCATCAGTGATTTAGGATATGATTCAGTGTTCCCTTGAAATCAGTAGGAGATTTCTGCTACATTCAACAGGCTTTACTTTGCACCCATGTGGAATGGAAAATTCAGAATGTAATTTGTAGCTTAAGGTATGCAGTCAAGGGAGGAAATGCACTGCATGCAACAAATCAATCTGCATCCAGTCCAGCTGCCACAGAAGAAGGAAAAGATATAGCCAGAATGACTAGCAGGCAAAACATCAGGCGTCTATGGACAGACAAGCAGGTGAGCAACATCCAGGCAGAGTTACTGCCAATGGCTGCCCAAGGAACACCAGCCAGCATCACAGACCTCCAGAAGCAGAGCAACAGAAGCATGGATAAATGAACAAAGTAATGTATTTTAATGCAAGCAGCCATACAGTAGATAGCATGAGAAATCAAGGTAGCTGGGGTCTATTCTGGCAAGATGAAGGCTGAGGATGGCTGGACCTGCCCTACTCCAGGTGCCATTCTGGTAGCACGCTCAAGGCCAGGGTATTTCAAGTCCATAGCAGGGTTGCTTAAGAAAGCCATCTCTTTCTCTTTTTCTGAAATGTTAGCGATAAGGCTGGCACTACACAGAAGTTCCCAGTCTTGTATTACCACTTGGGTGCTCACTTTTAACTCAAGGCATCTACTTGTATCCATTGTGCACTGAGAAATATCGACTCATTGTGTCTCTGGCACGACCTGATTGAAGATGTCTGGAGGCTGCAGGTTGGCTCAACTGGACATGCTGTGGCAGGAACTCGGCAGAGCTCTTTCACTCTCTAGTTTATCCAGGGATGTTTCTCCCCCCTCACTGCTCCTCCAGGAAGCCTTGACCTCCCTGCTGTGCTCTCATCTCTTAGCAGTCACACACAACCACCACCACACAGCACCAGTACTGGCTATAGAGGGGAATATAAAGCAGAGGGTTCTGTATTTGTCACAGTGAAAGAAATTCTCTGCTATGTAGACAATACCAGCAGTATCATTAAAAAATACCAGCAGGGACATTTACATCTATCCACAGGGCTAGCTCATAGCAACAGGTTTAAATGGGACTGAAGTGACACCCCACCTGAACATTCAGCGCTTTAATGGAGAACACATGGATAGCTTTCATTTCCTTTGCTATTTGTGCCATGTGGGGAGCTATCATTGCCCACATTTCTGTGCAGGTCTAATTTATTTAGGATATGCAGTAGAAAATATTCAGCTTGGCAATTCTAATATGCAGTCCCCTACAGTTCACGCAATCCATTTTTTTCTTACTGGCTGGTGTTGCCCTCCTGCTGTATTAACCTGATACTGCCCTCCTGCTGCTCTGTCCACCTGCTTCAAATTTATTACCAAACTGCATCACTACTGTAGGATCTTCTCCCCGAGGGGAACAAGTTAATAGGGTTACTCTTCTTGATGTACTCAGATTCTTCTGCATTAAGATTTGACTACTGACTATGCATTTTTTTTTCATTTTCCATTCCTCAGCTGAAGATAAAAATCCTCTAGCGAAAGGAAGATACCTTAATGGAAGATACTTTAATCCAAACCCTGAAATAGGCACATAAGAAGGTGAGTCACATGCTATTGCAAGTTATGTTGTAGTATTTATTTCTTCTCAATACAAGAAGCAATTGAAAAATATACCATGTAATTTTTTTGAAGTAGATACCAAAGTAGACTAACACATAAAATGGCTTCCCCTTTTCCCCTTCTGGAGCAAACGTGTAAATTTAACAGAGAATGATAACCTATAAAATATTTAAATCATTACATAGAATAATATCCTGTTATAGAATTCCATTGAACAGTTTAAGCAATTTGTAGACAGGAATTACATCTTTATTAAACCTTACACAGGAATTTCTACCCAATCTTACTGGTTTCAGCCTTATTAAATTGTATGCCACCCTTCAATATGAGGCTGAAACACCTCCAATGCTGCAGATATCCTTTCACAGGTTACAGAAGTAAATTTGTTGCTACCTTCTTTTCTTCTTCTAACCCAAATTACTATATAGCACTTTGCAAACTCTTACAGATTTGCTGAGAAAACAATTCCTCACTGTCTGAAAATGACCATTTTTCCTTGTAACACATGTCTGTGTGCACACAGATGATAGAGGGGAAAGTTTCTTATTTTCAAATGCAACTGAATAAGCTCTTAGTGGAAAATTAAGGATTTCTGGAGAGAATTCGGCAGAACAGATGTATGCTTTCCCCAAATGAAAAACATGCATCTGTTTCTAGAAATCTAAACAATAACAGCAAAGCAGTCACACAAACAAGTTATGTTTAGGTTTTGTTTGTGGGGGGTTTTTATGGGTTGTTTTTTTCTGTTTTGTTTTGTTTTTCCTACAGATGGTTCTTATTTTTATACAAATGGAGAAAAAACCCACAGCGAAGTTTCTAAATGAAGCAATGAAGTGCATTCTTATCAATGAAATTTAAATGGTTTGCAGGATAAAATTGTTTCATACGAATCTGCTCAATTGTGCCTAAAAACTGTACAAAAGCCTTCCTTATTAAAATGCTGGCTTTCAGCCTCCTTGCTTCCATTTAGTCACAGTCTGATCTCCCTATCAATTCATTTTTTCCATTTCTGTTACCTGCAGATCATTTTGCTTTGCTCCTATAATATGGATTTAGAGTTTTCTGTCAGGAACTGATATGATCCAGAGCAAACCCTTTTGATTAGATATTCCTGTTCCATGCTCAGAGCTGACAGGAAGGATATGCTTTTTAATGTCATGAACAACATTTCCCCCTATCCCCGTAATCATGCTTTGCAGCCACTAAAAAGTGAATTGACAGGAGGGAGTTGCCTAGAGTATCAAAACTCCCCCATCCAGAATGGCAAAATACCTTAATGTAATTAAGTATTAGGATTAATTTCCTAATCCTTATATTTTTCATTTGTCCATTTGAGAGATGGGTCTCTAATTAAATTTTGCTTTGGTTACTGTAATGAGAACAATATCATCTAGAAGTCCAGCCACAGTCAGCCTGTGTGGATAGCAGTGATAAGGCTGGGTAATTGCAGGATTAATAACTGGCCTTTTATTGTGTCTGAAAGCAATGTAACAGTATATAGACTTTCCAAGTAACTTGAAAACAAAGCCACATTGTACAATATTGCTACCCTGATCACTTTTTCCTTTCACTTTTTTTTTTTTTTGCAAGCATGGGAACAATTGGACTACAAAGGTATGATAGTTCCTAGGTCATATTCTCCTCTAGGGTTTCCAAAAAGCAAGCAATGCTGCTCAGGCAGCTCCAGTAGCTCTCTGACAAAGTAGAACAAGTTTCAATAACTGCTGTTATTCCTCTTCATTTAACAGTGCAGGCCACAGGGTAACTGTTTAATGTGGTAGCCAGTTCCCTGAACCTCTTGTACATTTGCTGAGACATGAAGCATTTTCCTAATACTTTGAGCTTCTTGAATAAGTGCAGGATTTCAAAGTTAAAAAAAAAAAAAAGAATAAAAAATCTAGAGACCAATGTTGTGCTGAATAATCCAGCTCTGGAGACAGATCTTCTGCACAGTAGCATCCCTTCTTTGTGGCTGGGACACTTCACCCTCAATTAGGGAAAGCTACTTTTTAATAGAGATGTTCCCCTTTATGGCTAGGTAGTGGTGCTGAGAAACTGGTAGGAGCTAGGAGCCAGGCAACCAGCATGCTCAGCTAAGCTGCTATGGATTTTAATTAATGTGCAGAATAGGATGTAGGCTTGGACAGTTTATCCATGCCATCTGGTTACCGTATGGATGCAGGTAAAACTTGAACCTAATCTAATAGGTATGTAAATTGCATGAAAGGAGCTGGTAAAAATCCCTACATAAAACAAACTTGCATTAAACAGACAGGTGGAAGAAGAGGTTGCAGAAGTTGCTCAGGCTGTTGTGAAATCCCCTTGCACCATCATGAGACCAATGGGGAGTTTGGCACTGGCTGCAGAACATCCTGCCTGTCTTCCACCCTACTCCCTACTCCACTACCTCCTGGGTGCCATTCCCATAAAAGATTTGTTTTCACACCTTCTTCTGCAGAAAACATTACCTTCATTCTCACCTTCCTCATGAAATCAGATCTCTTTTCTCTCTCCTGAACAGGCTTCTCAGTGGCTATGCCACATATGTTGTCCAACCTAAAGAACTTCATAATAGATGCTCAAATACAAAGGCCCAAATGCAGGCCTGTCAATCCACACAGAACTGCATGGGATAGTGTTAGGATCTGGCTTAATCCCTCTGATAAATAATTAAAAAAAAAAAAATACCCAAGAAGTACTATTTTGGTAGAATAGACTCAATTTGCATCAATGTAGCAAATTTATTAATCCACAGGAATTCATAAAAAAAAACCCCAAACAAACAAAAATTTCTGCAAAACTAAATGCACTTAAAAATTTCACTGTTTGGCTTTCTTTTGCATCACATTTAGCTCATTCACCCTTCCTCATCATCTTTAATTTCCTCCTCCCGTTCTCCCTGTGCAACCATAACCTGCATTAGGAGACTTCATATATATCCTTCTCAAAGACCTTTAACAACACTCTGAGAGAAATTAATGCCATTGCTTTTCATTTAACCTTCAAGCCATATTTTCACTCTGATCTCTTTCTAAGATTACTTTAGTGTACATATTTCCAACATGAACACATACCTAACTTCAGCCAAATCCAGAAATTATGCCTCTCATCCAGTATCTTGAGTTCAACTGACTACAGAGACTTAGATCTCTTCAGGACATTATTTCTGTGACATTTTTGATTGGCAACTGAATTGGCCAACATAAAAGCTACCAAGTCTTTGTATATTATATCAGTTTAGATATGTAGAAGCATAGCCATTTCTTCCATATGCATTAGCTCTGTACACTACTGTAGATTAAATTGAGTTCAAACAGACTGAAATCCTTGAAGATGGATGTTTGTTAAATCCTGAACAGACTTAATTTCAGCATTCAGAGATACAAACTGAGTACTAGTATTATGCTTCTTCAATGTGGCTTTTTGTATTTGCTTAATAAAAGCAAATCTCTTAAATACAAAAGTCAGCAATGTGCCATGAGGGATGTTTCGAGGCAATTTTAAAAATAATTTTTCCATTTTACAAATTTTGTATTTTCCATAAGAAAAAAGATCAAAAGCACATCTGAATTCTAGTAATTAGATTCCTCAACCAAAACAGAAAATCATAAATGACAACTTGTTTGGTTTTGACAGTTCTAAGGCATTACTGCTCTTCTGAAAGAAAACAGAGAGGTGCTGGAAGACAAAGAGACATCCAATAATTTAGGAGTAAAGCATTTTAATTGTAGAGTACACGACCAGTCAGTGAATATATGTCAGAAGTGTGTATGTGTCTATGCAAGCCCATACATACAACTGATAAAGGGAAAGTCTCTTCTGTTCTCAAATAACGCAAGATCCAAATGTGGATTTAGTAAGAGATATTACTAGGACTACACTGCATATCCTGAAACCTCCTGAAAAAGCATAGCAGTATTTCTCCTCTAGAGTCTGTATATCTCCACAACTCGGAACAGTGCAGCTGGGTTGCTCATCATCGTGCCATGGAAATAACAGCAAAAGACTCTTCTGTTACTTTGTGAGAACACTGAAAGGTTGACTGATTTCTACTGATAATCTCTGTCCTGACATCAGACACTGTTGTTCCACCCCATGCCCATCTGCAGTGAAATAAAATTCTAGAAAAGAAAAAAAATCAGAAAAGACAAATGAGCACCGAGGCCTGAAACTGTTGCCTGGTTCTGAAAGATTTTGCCATGCTTATTAATCTTTAAACCCTTAAGCAACCTTTTTATTTTTCCCCTTTTAAATAGTCAGAAGTCAGTCAAGCTGCACAGCACCAAGGGTGTGTGCTGGCAGAAAATACACATCTGAAATTCCTTTGTAATCTAAACACACACACACTGCATTTTTATGTTTTGGATTTTTTTTTCAGGCTGAAGCTTACAAATACCATATATGAAGTTACGGATTAGAAAAAGTACTGCAACATCTCAGCTTTTCCACATAGGGAGAGAAGCATCTTTTTTCCACTTTTATGAGTGACATGATATCTTGCTTACGCTTCCTACCTTAGTAGTCCAGCTGTGAGATCCGTAAAGCAGCCATTGAATCTCCTGCCTCTTCCTTTAGGAGTGTCACAATATGAAGCTTTCTTTGTGTTGCCCATATGCCAGCAGTCTTAAAAAGGTGCTCTTGCTCTGCTGCAATCATCTTTGCAACAGACAGTAAGCTGATTTCAGGAGAACTGCTCCCTGTTTCAGTGAGAACAGAAGCAGGTTCCCCCCACAGCCCCCTGTTAAAAGTACTTAGCTGAAGCAACAGACAGGTTTTTTAATTCCTATCAAGAGTTCCTGGAACTAATGCTTATGCTGATCAAATTCTTCTAATTAAAAACTGTCAGTGTGAAACAGTCTAACATTTTGCTGCAAAGTGATTTGGTAAAAAGATAGATGAGGAAATGTTAAACAGCGAGTGCAATGTCATCTCTAGCAAGTCTATCAGAATTGTATCATTTGCTTCAGCTGGGGGGTAGGATTTTTTCTTTGCCATGTTCAGTATCATGCACAATAAAGAATATGAGTGCCCTAGATCTTTATTTTCTTTCCATGACCACTATTAAGTGTTGGAGTTGCACATATGTCCTTGACGAGATTAGAAATTTAGAATAGTTTAATTTGTTGCCAAGAGTTTCTCAAGTTATTTCATGGACACTAATTCATATTCCAGCTACCTAAGCAATCCTGGTCCACTCTACTGCAAGGAAGCCTTCTCCAAAATAACCAGATTAACTGAATATCCTCATTCTTCCTGTTTGGCAACATTGCCAAGTACTATGGAATCATATTCTCAGGATTAAATGTTCCTAAATGTTTCTGAATCCTTGTCCTCCTCTCAGCCACCGTGTACAGAAGAACAAAATACTCCTGCAATGGCTAAATTCTTCTGTGCCCATGGAGGGAAGGAGTAGGATTTCAAGATACATTAATACTTCCGCAAGGAAAATGTGTTAGGTACTTGGACTCACTGTTAGTCTCAATCCAAAGTAGGAGCACTTAATGAGCAGTAGTTAGTGGAGCCACATAGTGGAGCTCACATAGGTGAACAAAGAATGTAAGACTTCTACGTTTGAGTCAGACAGATCTATTCACATCCAGATGCCTCCATGACAATTACAGCAAAAGTTCACTCCAGGCAAGGGCTACCTAGTCATACCTGAAAGTCTTTTGACTGCAGTATCAGGTTGCTGGCAGGAAGCGTTATAAACCAAAGCAGTAAACACCAGGGGAAAGAAGAAAAGATCAGTCTGAGTCTCACAGATATTCAGAGGTTGGTATGAATTTCCAGGGCAGAACAGCAAGTGAGAGAGGAGACTGTGACCATGCTGTGTGACAAAGGCGTTTGTGAGAAGGAGCAGGGTAGATAGCAGTGGTGCCTCGCTAGCTTCTCATGCTGTTACGGGGGAAGCATATGGAAAGGGGAAGCATGGTGCCAGAAGGACAAATACCATCCTCTCTCCTGTAACTAGATCAGATAACAGTTCAGAAGCCAAAGCTCTTCTCACTGCATCCCTTCCTGGAGGTGCATGAGGCTACAGCCAAGCTCAAAGAAGTGCATGCATTACAGAAGTGAGTTTTAACATGTGGAGGGCCCAGACAGAATTAATGATAAATAGAATACACCTCAGAGAAGAAACTTCGAGTTTCTCCTCCAAGTTACATGCAGTTATTTGAACTCAGTAGGAGTAGTCTGTTTATAACTGCAAGCAGAAAGCAGTCCTGCGGGCCCAGGCATTTTTGGTCCTTTATTCAAGAACACAATATCTGCTTGATAATGCATACACTGTTTTGTCATTAGTTGTCAGTGCACCTCCCAAAACAAGTTGTCCCTGTGTGGTTTTATAATCATGGGAATATTCTCGACAGCCCTATCAAATATGTTTTATTCTGGCTCCAGACATCTCTGGAAAATAGCCTATTGAATCGCATCGGAAACCAGGGCAGAGTTGACTTCCTGGTGGACTCCAAACAATCCAACGGCTCTCCTTGGAAAGCACAGCCTGTGCTCTATTATTTGCGCAATGCCACAGTGCCCTGCAGCTGGGGTAATCGGCTCCATCTCAGCAACTCCACCCCCACCAAAAAGGGTGAGGAAATAGCGATCTATTGTTCCAGGAGTTTATGCAAGAGGGGTTTGCTTTTCTTTTTTTGTAAATTATTTTAGCCACTACTTGTAAGAGATAACAGTGGCCTGGTTGCTGAAATGCTGCCTTATTTCCCTATTTACCTCCTGTTAGCTACAATAGCAAATCACAGTGGTGTTTGCCTGGCAAGCAAAAGTGGAAAAAATGTCTGTACAGGACAGCTTCTTACTACTGTGAGGTGTCTCCTTGACATTAAATACAAAACAAAAAAACCCAAAAAAACACAAAGCAGAAAACAAGAACCCCAACAAAATCTCTCCTTTTCCTATTATCATATAAAAAAGAAAAAACATTTTCAACTCTGAGGCAGTGCCAAATGGTTCAGCAGATTTCAGAGACTTGGAGACACTGACAGACTGCAACTCCTGCTGTTTACCAGAGGGATTTAAGAGGTTCTCTTTCTTAAAATAGCTATATTTTTGTCTTCCTAAGGGTCAAAACTTGCCACTTCCACACTGCTTTCAGTAGACATTTTAACCATGCCACACTCAGCCATGTCAAGGGACTATGAAGAGGCTCTTGAGATTCTTCTGTCTGAGGCTAAATGGGAAGGATTGGTTGCACTCCTGCAAACATTCCCACCATAAACACTAAACTGCAGGGGAAAAAACACTTCACATGGGGTGTTTCACTGCACAAAAAGCCCCTTCAGCGTATTCTTATGGCAATGTATCAAGCTGGATAACATGAATCATATTTACCTTATATGATGTGACATTGTGACACATGACAGAGTACCTAAAAAATCATTACGCCTCAAGAGCTTATAACCCAAATGGAATTTAAAGGCATATTAGTCAGTTATGCCCACCCCCACTCCGCTATTATCTGCAACAGTGGGGGACTCGCTACGATGAATCAGAGCTTAGTGATTCTTTCCATGTGCACAGGAAACACAGATTAATGGAACAGTGACAAAAAAGTCTCTTTACCTGGTAAACAGAATTCAGCAGTGGGATTTTACTTAATGAATAGTATACAGTTAAGTACTTCGATCCGTGGAGGTGAGAGGTGTAGAAAGCTGATTAGGTACCTCATATCCTATTGCTTTTTCATCTGCTGGAAGCTTGATATTTTTAGCAGTCTCCTCACACAGTAGTCACCACAATTGCCAAGTTTTATGTCATGCCGTAATGCAGGGAGATGCTTCCCCAAATTAAGAAAGAAGCAAAATATTAATAGAGATCCTCGTTCCATCTGGTTTTCCCATAAATATTCCATTTCCTCACACTGGACACCTGCCATCCCCTAGTCCCTTGTCTGTTCACTCTGTCCCACCCCAGCAAGTTCCTTGCTCGGCCCCTCACCCTGCATTAGGAGATCTTTGTGGGTCTGGCACATTTGGCAGTAAATCAGCAAAGGCCCTGACTACTTTTGCATTAAGCATGCTCTGGGGCTTACTACACATTGCACTCTGGGGCATAGTTCCACTACAAAGCATACTGGATTTAAATTGTTTACCTATCTAAGCCTTAATTTATGATCTCTACAAATTCCTCTAAAATGAAAGAACCTTTTATTTGTTCCATCTTTATTTAAAAAATACGGGACGACTATCAAGGGCACAAAATGTTTCTGGCATCAACCATTCCTGCTGAAAGCCAATGAGACTTGGACATAAAAGTCTTGTTTATGCCTTTGAAAAATCTCTTCCATAATCTCATCAAGACTAAAAACCTACAGAATAAACTCTGAATTCAAATACTGTCATCAATGAAAAAAAGGATTTGCACGATATGTGGTGGCAGAAAGCTAGATTTGACCATGGGAGCAGCCAGCAGCACTAGCAGATATTAACTGGCCTGTGTGACCTTGTAATGATGTTTAAAAAAATTATCTGACTATAGGCTTGCAAGAGAAAAGAGGGGATGAAAGAGACAGGGAGGCGGGAGGCTACCTAGAGGACACTGGTTGGGTTCAGAGAGAAAAATCCATCATTAGGATTTACTCCATGCTTTAAGGAAACAAGGCCACTTCATGTTGTCCCAGGAGGTGATGCAGAAGGACACAGGAGTCAGAGGCAGACCATTGCCTGAGGGCAGAAAAACAAGCAAGAGGCTTCTTGGCAAATTCTCTCTAACCTTTAAGGGTTAAGGGAGTATCTAAATATAAAACTTTTTCAGGAAAACATCCAAAGGCAGGAAAACATCCAAAGGCAGCTGAGGAGAGCGACAACAAACGTGACCATATGTGGGGAAGGCAACTGGTCAATTACTAAATAATGCTAGATCACCTTCCCCAGAATTTTGTTCAAATTAATGAAAAAATAATGTTTTCATCAAGAAATTGATGGAGTCAGATTTAAAAAAAAAAAAAGAATTAAAACCCCCCAAACAACAAAACCCCCAAACACACACAAAACCCCCCATCCTTATTTCTCAGAACTTAAATTTTTATCCTTTCTACAGGGGAACTGTATGTGCGAGTGACTAATAACAATCCAGCCATCTGGACTTCCCTCAGAAAAACTCATGTTAATTCAAACTACACAGGAGAAAAAAGAAAAACCCAACCAAAACCACATATATTGCCTGCCTCAGAGCATTTGTAAAAGTGTTATGGTCTGCAGAACAGTCATGCACTGTCAGCAAACAGCAAACTTTAGAGCACCTTTAATGTTACACCACAGTGCTGTTGTAGTTGATAATTAAGATAGTTAATGTGCAAGCTGGCCTTTAAGTGTTACACTAATCAAAATAATGAATTGCTTTTGTATGATGACCCCATAGCTGTATCTTACTGATCACTGGACAGAAAGAGATTTTTTTTTTAATAGTTCGTTGTTGTGGCACTTGTAATTGTGCGTTTCTGTGGTGGTAATGAGAAAGGACATGACTTACTATCAGGCTCGTATAGGAGCTGAGCGTATTGGTGATCTACACAGATATTATCTGAGTAAGTGTGGCTCCCACAGTATCATATTCAACCTCATGGTCTTCCAGACCCAGAGGCAGGATGAGGAATTCAGTCCTTTAGCATTTCTTCATTACTCCCACAGGCACACAGTGTTTTCAAGCCCTCTTGTTAGTAGTATTTCTCAGCTATTTAGAGAAGCTGCTGTCCCCTGTGCCTACCTTTGTGTGGATTTATGGGGCATAAGGAATCAGGGCTGATCTGCTTGGCCAGTTGTTCAAGGGCAAGTGGGAATTTGTGTTTTTCCCCCCACTTACCTGTGCTCTGTGCTACACATTCAGCAGCACAAACAAATTCAATGTATTCAGCTTGCCAAGAAAGATTAGTACTTCAGAGTTGAAACCAGGGCAGATTGCATTTTAAGCTGGTTTTCCCTTTGCCTCCAGTTTTTTTGTTTGTTTCGTTTTGGTTTTTTTTTTTGGTTTTTTTTTTTGTTTGTTTGTTTTTTAAATTATTCAGGTTAGAAATGAAATGCAGTGGTTATATTATGCCAATATCAAACTCATTAACGTTAGGCAGAAAAAATATAGGAAGTAGCCTGCCAAAAGCTAAGCCTTTGCTTTTGCATTCATCCAGTAAAGTTCATTGAAATGGGAATTCATCCCTTTCCTCTGGATTAGAATTAAACTCCTGGTGTATTTAAGGAGCTGCATAAGGGATACTGGCTCAGATGATGCTCCTAGAAAAGTAATATTCAATATTACTGCTTTATTACAATTTTAGTTCTGTGACCTGATGTAGAAAATGCCTCATCCATACTCAGACAGGATCTAACCAGGAGCTTTGTCATGTGTACCAGTGGCCAGGTAGGTGTGCACCAGCTGACAGTGTCCAGCACTACAGACCTTAAACTTATTATGAAATATGTTATAATCATTAAGTACAACTACAGTAGAAGTACAAAATATAGATTTGTTTCTTGTTTCAAATTCCCTTTCTATGCAAATCCCATGGTTTCCCTTGCCTGCATTTTTTTTTTTAGACAGAAAATACAATAACCTTCTAAAAGTACTCTTTTTGTGCAATTTCTCTTTCTAGAGTTTAGGACTAATTTTTGTAGACTTAAAACAACTGGGCAAGATGTGGTTCCCAATTCCAGTATTTAATTACAGGGATAAATGCTTCCATAAATTATTAATTATTTTCTGGGAACAACTTTTGATTTGATGGACAACAGAACTATCATTCCATTTATTTCATTATATCAGTCTATATCATTGCCACATATTATTTCCCTTCCAAAATGTTTATATAGAATTTATAATGTGATGAAAATATCTTCCTCCTAATTTTTGTATGCAAATGTAAAATCTTGTCCATTTCCTCACAGTATTTGTTCTGTTTAATTGCATTTTAAATGAACATAAAGTAACTACCCCAAATATATTAGTATGATTCTGCCAGGGCTCTGTGGATTCTGCTGGCATGTGTTGAGAAGTCACTGCATCTCAGATATGATTTGATCTTCCCAGGTAGCCTGTCCTGAAGGTGGAAGCAGAGCAGTCCTAAAAAAGGACTTTGGGGGGCTTTCCTCCCCTCCTCTTTTCTGATCTTTTCCCAGTGTTAGAAAATTTAAAGCCCAGCAATGGCTTGGAGAAAAAGAGGCTTTTTCTGCAATCATTGGTTCTTCCTTCAGCCAAAACAACTTCAAAACATACTGAAGACAGAGTTAGACAGGGCTGGTTGGCTGAAGTGGCTGTAGGCTCCAAGAGACAGTAATAAAGAGAGAACTGGCAGCCATTCAGCTGAAATAAATCTCAGAGAGAAATATAATAGAAGAGAATACAAGTCCGAATCGATTTTCAAGTGTTATGTCTGCAGCAGTGCTGTGAACGCTCATCTCTCAGAAAACACCTGTATTTGTTCCCCCACTATTTGACCAGCTGTCTTCAGGTGAGCAGCAAGCATCAGCTGTTCCTGAAGTCTGATTGCAATGAGGCAATGAGGGCAGCAATACAGCTTTTTTTAACGATAGTTATGAAAATCCTTAAATTTGCCATTTGCAAGGACTTTACATTGTGGCATTAATTTCAGGAAAATAAGTCAATAATGCTTCCTTTTGAGATCCTTACTGAATCTTGCCTAATTCCTCTTGACTAATTATGCACAAATATAAAGGGATTATAGGCCTCAGAGGAGGAGGACTGTTTAAAAAAAATAAATCAGCTTGCCATGAGCAGTTAGGTCTTTTGAGGTTGAAGGTGAATTTCTTGGCTATATAACGCCTCCTGAATCTGTCAAAAACCTAAGTGCTCTAATAATTGATGGTAAGAAGAAAGCTCTGTCCATTTGAAGTTAGTTTTCTATGTGAAATATATCTAAGTATCTAATGTATTTAAGTAAAATATAAATCTTCTTTAGTGGGAGAGAAGAATAAGAAAAGTATGGAGGAGAATTAGAAAAGTATCAAGGAGATTTTCCAGTGACTTCTTACCCTGAAAGGGACATTTCTAGTTCTACTCAAGAAATTAATTTGATCTACAGAGCCTTTAAAACTAATTTTAATTCTTCAGAACTTGTAATATATTCAGTTATTTAAAATATTAATAAGTGCTCACTTTTAACAACATTTGAGATTGCTATCAGCTCTTCAAGCTCCCTGGCTTTTCTTGAGTGGTGAAAAGGGTTTCAGGCTAGATATAGCAGTGAGGTTAGAGGTAGAGGTATAAGAAGGGTATTCTATAAAGCACACTTTATAGGGTATAGAGTCTGAGTGGCCTAAAGAAAGGGCATATCATAATCTTACCTCCTCCAGAGTAATCTTCTAAAGTTTGATTCAGTCATTCACAGTAAAAAGTGTTAGAAATGTCAAGTATCATCATTTATGCTAAAACACCCTCCCTGAAACACACAACACTGAGCAAAATCAAACTAACCAAAATCCCAAATTCACGTAACACTGACTCCTCTATATAAAAGCAATGCCAATATTTACCCATGTTATTATCTGGCAAGAAGTGCATCTTGACTCTGGCTGCTCAAAGACAAATATTAATAAAAATCTGAATTTCTGCCTTATGGGAAGTTACTGACTTTTCTCCCTGAATCAGGATGAAAAGTTGATTTCTTTCTTAAAGTGCATTTCTGTTTAGAATGGAAATCAGAAATTCAAAATAATGTCTGTTGGTTGCTACGTTTTTCCTTTTAGAAACAAAACGCAATATTCAAGCATGGAAATTTCATTAGAATCCCAGTTCTCAGAGAAACTGTTTCCCTGAATTACAGTGGAAAACAATTTCAATTAAAAATCCCTGACCACTCCTTAGTATCAACTGCACCTTAGCCCCAATTCTCCTTTTTGTTTTTAATTGCATTTGCCATGGCATGCTATCACAAAAATTGGGTCTTTCTGCCACCATTTCTGCATCACACAGAGGCAAAACCAGCAAGATGGTACTTGCTCTAGTTTCACTTTTACATAATAGATTTACATTCGAGATGTTTCCTCTCCTGGGATCACTCCTGTGTGTTTTTAAACATTTGAAGACATTTTTGCACCTCTTTCATAGAGAAGGTTTTTCAGTCTACTCACTGTGCAGACTCAGCCAGCTCTTATAGCTGTGTGCAAGCGCCAAAGCATAAGCCCTGGTGTGTGACACAGGCTGCTTATAATATACTTACTTTGATAACAGATTAGTTTTCAAGAGGGATTTGAGCTGGGCAGCAGCATCACAGGCAGTTTAGACAATTGTGTGATAAATCACGGCAAGTGTATCTATTTGAACAACCAAATCCATCATTTCACTGTGATATTTTTTCTTACTGCCTTGTTACAGACACCAATATCATACCCTCAAACAGAGGCTCAGTTAACATGGAAAGCGAAGTGTCAAATCACTTGTGCTAAATGGGCAGAGTCTGGTTTTCTAAATCAACATTGCAGAACTGAAAATTAGGCATGATCTCTTCTGGAGAAAACTGCTCAGGCCACAGATGTAGCATCAAGCTCCTCATTCCTTTTGAAAAGGAGAAGAGAAACAGCTAGGACCATCCACACAGCACTCAGAATATATGCAGTGCAATATACCCAGGAGAGAGAGATCCAGTGACAGTCAAAAGGTAAAGCTTTTGGAATGGTGGATTCATATGGACTTCTGCTTAATATTTTATTAAGTATATGGTTCTGGCAATCTGTTTTTAAAATAGGATTTAGCATCCTTTGTCCCCAGGCCAGCACATGTGGAAGAATAACACACTATAAGCAGGCTAGAGGTGAGGATTAATAGCCATAGGCTGGTGTGGAAATGAAGAAATCAGAAATTATTTCTCTCTTCTCATGTGTTCATTTCACTAGATGTATGAGGTAAGCTGACAGAAATATTTGCCCCACAGATCATTCCAAGAATCTAGCAAGGCACACAATCTGCAAGATGGGAGACACAACAGGAGCTTTCCTGGGGCTTCAAACACAAGGCACAGACTTTTGTTACAAGACGTTATTGTATGAGTACATCCAAAACAAATTGAACTAAAACCTACAGGATAACTCACCTTAAACAATTGGAAATATCAATAATTTCCTAGCTGCATGTAACACACATACTGGCTATTAATACCAAGTCATAGCGGTTTCTCTTATCAAAAAGATTTAGTTCTCTTAGAGTTTATTATTATAGCTATTGTCAGAAGAACACTTTAAAAGTAATTCTACTGGTTTTATTTTTTCTACAGGGCAAGGACTGTCTCTTCTTATGCACCTATAAAATATACTGTAAACTGGCAAGTCTCTCTGGTGTGGAGGAGTAAATAGTACAGCTAACAACTCTGGCATTTGGTTGTCTAGTATTTCTACCTACATCCTCACTTTATAAGGCAAAGGTGGTTTTGTTCGTTTGTTCTTCATTTTCTTGTCTTTTCCGTGCTTCCTCTTTCCTGCCATAAGCTCTATAGCTGAACTGAGCAGCACAGTAAATGTGCACAATCAACACTGGCAGCTTGTTGAGGTTACATACAATAATTCAAACCCAACTAGATAGTATCCAGGAAGGATAGAGGGATGTGAAGCAAATATTTGGAATCAGCTGTGACGGCCAAGTGTCCTTTTAACTCATTCTACAATGTGTCTTGTACGACTGTCAATTAAACTGTAGTGCCTGTTTTACAGTTCATCTCCCTAAAGTGCAAGCCAGGTCAGTATTTATGGAGGCAGCAGTACGTGTATGTACAGTTGCCATGAATCCAAGCATGAGTAGTTTTTTGTTATAATCGTTCTCCACTGAAAATATAATGCAATATGTTGTAGTTTACCAACTGTATTTTTCAGCTTAAGTGTACTAAGCTTATATATTCCTTGTAATTTTATGACTGTTAGCAGTACATCAAGACTGGTATAAAATTGTTCAGTGTGAATATTATGATTTGCTGTTTGGTCTGATAAGATGTGCACATAAGAATTCATCTGGGAATCAGGAAAAGCAAATGTATATGCCTCTGTGAAGATTGAAGTCAATATTTTAACTTTCTTCTGCTTATTTGAACTTTTTCTTGCCTTCTGAGCAGACAAATAGGAGCTCACACAGCTTTAAAAAGGCCATTGTTACTCCTGAGTTTAGTCAAATGAGTAACCCAGGGTGAACAATTAACTTGAGAAAATGTAGTTTTCAGCCACATCCAAGCTCCTTATCCTTGTGGATATCAGCCAATTCTCACATGTAGTACCTGACCTCCAAATGGTATTTCACTGCAATTGCTACCATTTGCAAGACTCTGCCCTGGTGCTTGGTGTGCCACTGGTAGTTCTCTTTCTGTTTGAATTTTCTGTGCTTGTCACTGCTTACAGTAACAGCCTTGTGGCTCTTGGTTCCAGTCTCACTGCTGGTGCTGTATATCTTCACAGGACTTGACATCTTGAACGCATCATCCCCCTGAATTCTCCCCCACTCCCAGAGTACCTGCCATCTTTCCTCTTGATAAATAGCACTATTACAAAGAAAGTGGTTACAACAAACTGTCAAGTGATATACACTAAGTAGCTAAAGCTCTCTCCATCTTACAGCACAGCTAGAAGGAAGCCCCTGAGAAATCTGTCTCTACTTGCTTGTGATATACCACATAGCCCAAAGGTCAGACTGATCTCTTCTTTGCCAGGACTATGTTTACTGGTAAGGATTTGATTTTTAGCTCTTCAGCCTGCTCAGAGGTGAGACTTGATCTTATATGACATTCTACCCACTGGTCTCAAAGCTTTCCAGTTGCTCCTACTTTTTTTAAGGCAATGAAATGGTGCCCCAGATTGCCTGTCCTCTTTGGTCTGAATAAGGGTCCCTCGGCATCTTGGCTTTCCAGCTCAGCAGCTCTGCATTTGTGAGCCTGACGCTTGACTTTTCCTAAAGCAGCTGGGCCTTGCGAGTGAGAAGGTTTCCCTTGTTGGGAGGAAGCATCTGCTCTGTATGAACATCTCCTGCATCTAAAGGCTTGAGGAAGATCTTCCACACCACAGAACAGTACCCAACCATGGCTGCAGTCGGTTTCTCCCATAATTTCTTCCCAACAACTAATTATCTACAAAGAGTGAAATGGAGCAGAGAAACTGTTCTGAGGTATTTACAATGAAATTAAAGCCCCTCTCCACAATTATGCAGATCTAAGCCTAGAGCTTGTGACATCCACATGATAGATACACCGTTTGATGTTGTTTTCCTTACCAGTCAAAGAAAAGAGCTTCTGACATTTGAACTTTTCCTCTCTTCTACCATCTTTTTCCAGAAGGAAAAAGACATTTCTAAAAATAAATAAATTTTCATATTCAGTGGAATATTCACTTTTGTTGAAAAAAGTCAGATAATTTAGTGCATATTTAAAGAATATTTGGAGACATTTCAACAAAAGTGCTGTATTTAAACAAGTATCCTTCCTCTACAGACATGCAGATGAATCAATTGAACAATTAATGAAATAAAGTAATTAACTGCTTTTGTTTCCTAGCAAAAGAGTCACATAATCATTTTCTTGAGAAAGGTGTCACGTGGGCACTTGGCACACTGATAGACAAAGGTCTGTGAGTAACATTGTGATTATACTCCTGATTTTTATATAGGTTTGGCTATATAAAGTCTGAACATCCTTAATAAACACTTCACATTTATAAAAACTATAGATGTCAGCCAGTAGTTCATGATCTATTTACCTGTCTAATTCAGTGGATTTTTTTCCTACATTCTGAGATAGTCAGTTTGTCTTGATTTATTCAAGTTATTTTTCCCCTTTCAACAGCCTAATAGCAAACTATTTACTCCAAAATATGAAAATATATATTGAATCTCCATGGCACTGCTTAGCTGTGGTTACTCAGCTGTGCCAGGGGAGTCTGTTCTGTTCAGTATGGAAGGGAGTGAATCTATGCTGTCCATAAAAGCATCTTCCCACGTAATTTATAAACTTCCTTTGCATGAACATTAGGCCTTAAAACTTCGTTTCACATAGGATAACACAAAGCAAGGTGTTAGCCCAAAGAAGCTTCATGCACAATTGAAACTGATACCCATAGATTTCTCTTTTTGGAGTATTCTCTTGTGTTAGGAAAGTACAGTACCTCTATTGACCAGATACATTGCAAAAGAAGAAGAATAAACTGCAAAAACCATAGGAGGTAGAAGCTTTCAGCAAAAGAACATAAAATGGCAGGAGAGACATTCTTGCTGAGCTATTGGACTACATAATTGTCCAGAGATTTTTCTACTGAAGCTTGCAGACGTTTTTCCAGTGGAACAGTTTTTCCACCAGAAAATGATGATTTAATAAAATTGAAACTTTTCACAGCTGCACATTGATTTCTTCTAAATTTTTGATGATTATTGAAACAACTTGTTGAGGTGGTATTTCAACTTGTTTTATATTAACAAGAGTTGATATGAAGTGAAGTGTTTAAAATCTTTTTTTTTTGTAAGTTTTTTAATGAACCTCAACATTAACACTTCAAAATTCTTCATTAGGGTGAAGCGAAACTTTTTCTCATATCAGCAGCTCCTGCAGATGAGCCATTCAACTCTGCCTTGAGGCCTCCTGGTGCTTCTTTACCCTCCTGGAGACCAACAGTTTCCTTAGCAGCTTTCACCCCTTTTTCCATGTTAACAACATCCTTTCACTCCGTACCAGATCAGGGAGGGAGGGTGAGAGTGTGCAGCTATGCTGTTCCTCTAATATACCTCTGAGTTTGTGAAAAATTCAAAACTTCAAGGCTTCAGAATGATTCAGATAGATAAATAATTTCCTTGCAATTCCTCCTCATCTACTCCTCCACAAACACCAGAAGTGTCCAGCTCCCATAGCCTCTTAAGATAAAATTATTGACCTTTCTGTAATCTCCAGATTCCTCCTTCTCTTTTCTCTCACAGGTTTTCTGTCTTTCAGACTTGGCAAGTAACTTACCAAAACAAACACTGCATGAATACTGAGAACAACATCTGATTAAATGCTGGATGGTAATTGTAGCCGTATTTTATTTCTATTTTCAAACAGTAGAACAGAATAAGCTCCATTAAAAGTCTGACCTTTGAAAGCCACAATACTTCACTTATCTTGAGAGAACAATTCCTCCATAGCAAGGTCCCTTTGCTGGTGCACAGCTCCGTCTGCTCTCAGAAACAAAATAAGTTGCTCTGAGCATTTTAAGTACAATTCAGAAAAAAGCATCTTAAATTCTGTAATGCTCAGTCACATTTTGAAGTCACTTTCTCAAATATTCTGAAGGACTTCAACCAGTCAACTTTTCAGAATAATTTATGCACTTGAAAGTCTTAAATGAGCTGGTAGATGCCAAATACTCTGTTAAAACACTTTGTAACACAAACCCGATCTATACCACTGAGCATCATCAGGGAATAACTTAGTTGTAGTCCGGATTTAAAAAAAAAATAAAATAAAATGTTTAATTCCAAGATGAACAGTTTACAGTGAGGTACCTAAGAACCATGGGTTAAATCAACACTTAGTTTGTTAAACTTAATTGTTCTTTGGTCTCACAGGGTTTTTTTCCAAAACCAAAAGCAGAAATACTGACGAAGGGGCTGCATGCAGAATACCTCCACAGCCTCCTCTGAAAACTTAAAAAACCACATCCTCTCATGAAATTTCAGGCTTTAAATCTTACTCCACACTCTTCTGAAGGTTCTGGTATGGCCTATGTGGTCTATAACTAATTTATACTCATTATATTTCTACTGTTAGTTTACTTGAGCAGTGGTAAGGAAAATAACATCCTATATCACTGCAGAGATCTTGTCAATTAAATGCAGAGTGCAGTTCAGTATCTGTATACACAACTGTACCGTTGAACTTAAAGTACAGAGAAACTGTTGGGAATATGCCATGCTGCCTGTATGTACTATTACTCCATAAAATACTTCAATATTGCAATAATATCTGCCAGCTGCAACTCACTGTGCTTCACATCAAATCAAATTGCATAAGTGTGTGGAGCCAGGACCAGTGTCAGCTATTATGTGGCAGTTTTTCCTAAGGGGACATGCTGACAGACAATCAAAACTTTTCTTTAATATTTCGTATTGTGTTTCTGCTAGTGAGACTACCTGTCATGTAGCAATCATTCTTTGTTTGTGACACAGAAATAAAAACTGAAAACAAAAGAACTTGGATACCCATCTCAAATGTTTCGATTCAATGAAGTTTGTTCATGTCTGGGTTAGGCTTTGAACAGCCATATGCCATGGCGTGGTCATGGACTTAGGTTAGTCATTTTGGGGAACATCAGATACCCTTAACTGAAAATCCAAGACTCGCTTGCAAAGACTGAGCTCAACGTACACACGCAAACTCTCCTAACATAGCATACTGACTATGGTGGAAGGATGTCACAGATGGAAATGTTCAGCTTGGATGGGCTGAGCATGCAAAATC
Source organism: Psittacula echo (assembly GCF_963264785.1). Taxonomy (NCBI): domain Eukaryota; kingdom Metazoa; phylum Chordata; class Aves; order Psittaciformes; family Psittacidae; genus Psittacula; species Psittacula echo. Next base: position 14,425,199 of record NC_137740.1, read on the forward strand.
TGGATTTGATTTGAACTACCACTGCAGGGCAGTGAAATGTGATAACAAATACTTGTCATACCACATTGGTCAAAGTCTCAGCTTCTCTGTTATAATAGCAGAAGTAAAAGCAACAAGCAAACAAAACTCACAAGCTCAAAGGAATCCTTCCCAAACTGGAAGTCTGGTTGTACCATATTGTAGTACAGAGGACTTGCTGCATTGTCAGCATTACAGACTGCCTGCCTTTGTCCTGAGCACTGGCTAGAGTAAACTTTATATCATTATATACTGATGAATTGTACTTCGCGCAGAGCATTGTGGTCACGGTGTAAATCAGGAATTTTGTAGTTTGAGAACCTCACATCTATCCTCTATGCTCTAACAAAACATAATTTCCCTCTGTAGATTCTGCTATTCAAGTCACTTGCTTTTAAGAGAACAGCTAACATTTACATTACTTTAAACCAATGTATTTTAAAATCAAAACCACAAAAGTAACTGTCCAACATGTTACACTGGATACTTAATCCCTTTCTAGTTCATACAGTAAAATCACATATTCTTGGCCAGTGTTCCATTGCCTGTTCCTCAAACTTTTTCGTCCTCATTCCCCTATACATCTCTCTGTACAGAGTCAGAGTAGAGACAGAAAAGAATGGATGTATTTCCTCTTATTTAGTTTCCCAGCACTGTCCAAACCCAAAAACATGGGTCCTAGTGCTTGCTCCTTTTTATGCACCATAACCTTGATTAACTATGTACCTTCTTTGCTCAGGAATCGCCAGGGAGACAGTTGGAAGACCAGACCCTTGGAAACCACCGTACAAAAGACCAAAAGAAAGAAAAACATTACGGGTGAGAGCAGCAAGTAGGGTTCATACCCAGGTCTGGGAATACAGGTGGGCAGATAATGCTTGCTGTAAGAAGCTAGAAACAATGAAACTGATGGATGGGAGGTTTAGGCTGGATGAGTACAAAGGAAGGGCAAAGCTGCACATTTGTGAAGGGCACTGCTTAGCAATGGACAGAAGAAAAAAAAGGGTTCAAGTATGCAATAAGACATTTTAAGATTAAGGTTTGCTGATCCAAACCTCTAAACTATTAGAGGTTCATCCATCACTAATCTTGTTCCCCTTCATTTATGAGAAAACATGACCAAATATAATCAGTTGCAGCATTCTGGGATATGGTTATATCAAATTATATCTCCTGTAACAAGACACAGTGCAGTGGCATGGCCTGCATTTCAGCTGTAGTAGCAGTCAGCTTTTTCCCTTGAATGTCACATCTTACTACAATTTACTATCTGGAAGACTTGTAATTAAAACCATATGCTTCATTTTTTTGTTTGTTTTTTATGCACATAAGGGGTTCCACATTTCTATCAACTTTGCCAATTGTAAACTCATGTTTTTAAAAACTCTCTGTCTCCACTAACCTGTGGCCCAACTGCATGTAATAAGAGTAATTTGGAGAACGATATTTGGTTACACTCTATTGCTGAAAATTGCTGCTTTCCTCTAATGGCCTGAAAAATACAGAGCTAAACCAGTTAATCTGAGATAAACTAAAACTGAAAGCTACATTTTAGATTCAGGCAATTATATTCTTTTAATTAACGCAACATCATTGTGCAACAACTTATTTGGCTTTTCTAACAGCAAGGGTACATTTAGGACAGATACTGATCTCTTTGGTGATGCAGAGTGGATGTAAACCTGTCACACTTGAGAAACTTTGATACAGAGAAGTCCATCAATGCTGACATACCTGGCTGCATGCCATACTCCTGCCCACAGGTACATCATATGTAGAACTGCTACTGGAGTAGACTAAAGATGTTTCTGAAGTATTACTTCATTTTGGCTGCTGCCAGCTACCCTTGTGAGTGCCCACATGCCTGTTCCAGTCTTGAGCAGTCTTAGGGACAGGCAGTGCAAAAGTAATGGGTACAGGCCTCTCCCCCGCCTCCCCAAGCACTGAGACCAGGACCAGCTCTTCGTAGCCTTCATGTTAGAAAGGCATGAAACCCCCCAGAAGGGCTCATGTTTAACTGACATTCATTGGACCATACCCATAATTTCAGCATTTTTTCCATGCTAAATTGCAGCCTGGCTAGGTGAATTTTTGGCTGGTTTCTGGTCATCTGCAGACATGTTCATGTTCTGGCACTGTGACTTTGCATCCTATCCCTGTAACAGGAGCGGAGATCTGCCAGACACGGTAATGAAGGACAGATATCGCAGGAATGAAGGCAAGACACCACAATTCAACACATTTTGATTCATTGCTGTGGCTAACTCCATCTCTCATCTTCAGACAGCTTTCTCCCAGATCTCTTAATAAAGATAAGGCCACATAGCAGATTTTTACCATGCTATCTGTCTCAATCTCTCTCATCAATAGATACATGAGATGATAGCCCTACAAATATCACAGCTAAACCTTCCAGTTATGGCATGAGGGTCAATTGTTCAGTTAATGTAACCAAGCTCCATTGACTTCAGTTGAAAGGCACCCATATATCAACAGAGAATCTTTCTCTCTTCCAGCTTTTTGCTGTCTTCCTGTCCAAAAAGCCCTAAACCCACAAACAAACAGAACAAATTTTTAAGTGGATGCTGTGGCCCCTCAGTTCAAGAAGGACAGGGAACTGCTGGAGAGAGTCCAACGCAGGGCGACAAAGATGATTAAGGGAGTGGAGCATCTCCCTTATGAGGAAAGGCTGAGGGAGCTCGGTCTCTTTAGTTTGGAAAAGAGGAGGCTGAGGGGTGACTTCATTAATGTTTATAAATATATAAAGGGCGAGTGTCACGAGGATGGAGCCAGGCTCTTCTCAGTGACAATCAATGGCAAGACAAGGGGTAGCGGGCTGAAACTGGAACACAAGAGGTTCCACTTAAATTTGAGAAGAAACTTCTCACTGAGGGTGACGGAACACTGGAACAGGCTGCCCAGGGAGGTTGTGGAGTCTCCTTCTCTGGAGACATTCAAAACCCGCCAGGACACATTCCTGTGTAACCTTATCTAGGTGTTCCTGCTCCGGCAGGGGGATTGGACTAGATGATCTTTTGAGGTCCCTTCCAATTCCTAATATTCTGTGATTCTGTTCACAAGTTTATTTACTGGAAATATTTCTGTTTTGGAGAGATTTTCAACATCAGCATTACTGCTCATCTATTCCTATAATTACTCAACATTCATGCACAAATGCAAGATGCTTTAGAAAACATTACTTCTTCTTTACTTTGCATTTTCTTTATTTCACCATAACACCCACTCAAACTGCACCCTACTCTTTTTTTTCCCCTCAATACCAAGGGCATACTAATGTGGCTTTAAGCATTCACTAGTGGAAAAACAATATAATGGAGTTTTATGTTGTCAAGTCATATTGGGGTTTAATGGATGTTTCTACTAAACTGTTGGATCTATAGAAAATCAATCAACTAAATTCTTCTTATGTGTCATCATAAGAAAACTCTCTACCTTGAAAAAACAAGATTCACTTTATCTAAAATTTATAGATTTATCTCTGTCATTTATTTTAAGCAAGAATAAAACTTAAACAACAAAACCACAACAAAAGAGACTGGAGGAACAAATCCAGTGTTTAAGTTCCATAAACTGCTTTAACAAAAAAACCCCAAACAAACCTGTTGGAAGAAAAATTAAAGAGTGTCAAGTTACTGCATTGCCAGATTATTTAATTTCAGAAATACTGATTTTTTTTTTCACTTTCAAAAATGCCATTTTTATTGCTTTAAAAAAGTTCCAAATTAAAACTTTAAGGGTAAAATATAAGATCTTAATAACATGATGCCCTACAAAATAAGACATTCTTTTGGGAGAAGGAAATATTTTTCTCTCTTACTCCTGTCCTACAACCCTTAGAAGAGAAAATCCTGTTCTATTTTCACTAAAACATTTTCCACTCCTTCCCCCCACATCTGATATGGCTGCATTTACTCAGCACTACTTTAAAAATACCTCCAAGAGTCATGGTTAATGCTGACATGAGGCATGAGCTAACCTGTGGTGGCATCTGTACTAGAGTTGAATTTGCATGAGTGATGAACAAGGACAACTGGAAAAAAACAAATTACCAGTACAGAGAAAAGCCATAACATCACCATGTAAAACAAAAAGTGGTTTTACAGGCACTTTTTGAGTAGGAAAAGAAGTTAAAAAAGAGTACTACAAAATTTTGTTTTTCAGGGTGAGATGCACTTAGTAGCACTACCCTTCATTATTCCAAACAAAACTGTCTGTCATTCCTCATCCAACTTCATCTTCTGCCTAACTGAGAGAAGCTGACTGCTAAAGGGCAGGAACCAGTCAGCAGGGTTTTTCTATAGACAACAGAAAACAGCATGTGTGTATATATATATGTATAAAATGTGTATATACATACAAACACAAATTCTGCATTATCATCAGTAACTGTATCAAACCCACATTTAGTATCTGTCCAGATCCCAGTAACAGTCATCCACAGTTTACGATAAAATATTCAGGTACTGCTCTGAAATTATAACCCACTGCAACCACGTGTTTTTTTCCTGAACAGCCTATGAATTCAGTCAAAAAAATGTGAAATATGGTGCTATTTTGGAGAATATTCCATACAGAAAGCTTTCTGCATTTTGTGGGGTAAACGTTTATGCAGAGCATTACTGCTGATAGACATTGACTCTTATCAGTCATGCCAGAACCTAGAAACCTGTTATCCTCCTTGTTTTACTGAAAAGGTAATATAGAATCACAGAACCATAGAATAGTTAGGGTTGCAAAGGACCTTAAGATCATCTAGTTCCAATATACCTTGATGTGTTTCAGAGAGCCTTGCTGATGCACTCCGTACTCCAATCTCACCAAAAATGATGTACTAACCTGACTTGCACAACAGCAGTTGACCATTGCCAGGAGAATGTCACCTCTAAAACCGCTTCTAAGTGGAATGACAGCAGTTTGCCATTTTTAAGAGCACAGCATCTGAAGCACATGATACTAAGAGCCAGATGTGAGGTTAGACTACATTAAGAAATAGGCTTCTATAAGTCTCCAGCCAAAAAGTTCATCCCCTTCTCTTTGCATTTTCTTGTATCTCCTGTATAGTACTGGTCAGACCATATTTTTGGCTGCATTTTTAAATTATAAGAGAAGTCTAGGCTAGAATTTCAGTGAACTAATCTACTGTCAATTAGGTCCCTCTTTTTCCCTTTTTTATCCTGGATATTCATCTTACTTTGGACTGCAGTTTCAGACCTGCATTCAAATGGGAACAGCAATGTTAAAGTTATCAATTCAAAAAATGGCAAGGGAGAAATTCTGGGTTGTTATGCTGAAAACACCTGAAATGAGAAACCTGTCACAGGGAAAAGGACTACCTTGTACTTAAGAGGAATTGGAGCCTGAGAGTGTCATGCACCAGATGTGCAAAAACTGCAGCCAGAGACATCACCTACCACTATGCCATTTAAGGTGTCACTGCAGAATGAGGATCTGTCTTAATCCTGGAAGTTTTGGAGAAGTGGAAATACACAGACCCAGGTGTACAATCAAGAGTCTTTAAAGCAGCTGTTGACTAATTTGTGTAATTTAAGTTGTCTCACATGTCACAATATGCACCCAGCCTTGTACTTTTCAGAGTGACACGGAACATATCATATGCAACATATTGATGTTGCATAGTGGGTCTGAAAATCACTTGGATAACACAAAGTCAGAACAGTTAGTTTGGTTAAAGAGCCTCAAGAAAGTAACCCTCAGAGGTACTGGGACTTAATTACATACTATTACAATGTATGAGAGAGATAATGCGCTCCTTCAGGGGAGAGCAGGTGGTGGGTTCCTTTCTTTTCTTGGTGTGGACACCTGGGATCACCACAACATGTGTGGCTGCCACCCACACCTTCCTCTGGACAATCTTACCTCTGGACTTGGCAATCGTATTGCATTTTACATCGCCCGAGGACTGTGTTAGTACTTTTATTGTATTAGAGGCTATTCATATATGCAGAGAAAGGACAAAGACAACACAAGAGCTTAGCCTTTGTAAAGACATATAGCCACAATACTGCACTGCCATAGTTCAATGCACTAAGCTCTTAAAAAGGATGGCAAAGAGCTCATTAGAGAGCAGAACTCAGCTCTGTGCCTTGAAATACTTCAAAAAGCTATATGTTTATTAGTTTGGAAAAAAGTTGCTTTAAAAGAGACAAACTATCAGCATCAGAAGATTATGTGTTCTATTTGAGCAGTGAATATTTCAAACACTATTAACCTTGTTACAAAAATTAATCAGTAGCTATATGACTTGTCATTTTGCATCAAACTAAATTTTCACTTGCTATCAGTAATGTAATTTGTTATGAAACCGGATTATCTTACCATGCTTAAAGTAATTAAGAAAGAAATATTTAGAGCAAGAATTTGTTATATTTGTCACCTTATGACAAACTGACAGACTAGGAGTCATATTACGTAAAGACACTGGTTGTGACTGTGTTGAACATGGTATTTCCAAGCTTCTTAAAAGCCCAAAGCATCTAGAGGGTCAGAAAAGTCAAATCCAACCTCACCTTGCACCCATAACTCTCTGCCCCTCCCTTAGATGATTTCACAAATATTAGGGATGAAAGGAGTTTAAAAGGGCTTAAAGTGCCTGGAAAGAGAAGCTATGAGGAAGAAAAAGATAGGTTTGTAGTTGCTTGGGCAACTAGCATGTAGCTGCCCATGTGCCGACCTAGCACAACCTTGATGTGTAAGGCCCAGCAGGATTGTTCTGCTGCCTGAGCAAATAATACATCAAGTTTTATACTGCCCAAAGAATCTCTTATGTTTTTATCATCACTTTTCTATGATGGAGAAACACTAACTGCCCATTATACTAAAGATAGATTTCTTTAGCTTCTGCTGTAGAAATTTTGGCACAGCAACATGTCTGGCTTCGGAAGAGATCAGGCTACACAGAAATCACAAAGTGGACTATAGTCACCGAGGAAAACTCCCCCAAAAATTATTCACACTAACACCATCTTAAAAACAGTGTCGAGATTTCCTGCACTCCTATACAGCCACTTTTATTCACACACTTCAGAATTAATCAGCAGCAAGTGCAGGAGCTGGCACAAACATGTCCTTTGGTATAGTTATGCAACAGAGACATTTCACAATTAATTATTCTAAAAAGATAAACTCCCAAAAACTGCCTAGAGAAATCCAGCATCCAAAACAACATTGAAATACTGAATCTGGGAAAACACCCAGGATGTTGAGAGCATATACATGTTAATTATCTTTGTTGTTGTTGCTTTGGTATCTGAAGAAAAAGTAACAGTTAACTGTATGAAGCTGAAAAGCATATACAAGCCATATACAAGATACAAGCCAAATGAAACTAACTGGAGTCTTTGCAAACCATTGTCCTTACATTACAATGGAAGACTGGATGCATCCACGCTATTCAAACCTGTTCCGGTACTTGCTGGGTAAAGAATTGGGCGACAGATGCCTATTTCTGGCACGGGAGAAGAAACAGCCATACAACTCTGGTTCATGGAGCAATCATTATACTCTAGAAGTAGTTTAGTCTTCCAAAAGAGGAAAAGCTTCAAGAAACTATTTTGGTATTTAAAATAAAGCATTTTAAGGGGATCTGGGTTTCTGTAGATGGATGGTCTCTATTTTCCATAAATTAGCTCCATTTGATAGGTCTTATGTAAATACCATGAAACCAAAGCACTTTTATAGGATCATAGAATAGTTAGGGTTGGAAAGGACCTTAAGATCATATAGTTCCAAGCCCCCTGCCATGGGCAGGGACACCCCACACTAAACCATGTCACCCAAGGCCTCATCCAACCTGGCCTTGAACACCGCCAAGGATGGAGCATTCACAACCTCCCTGGGCAACCCATTCCAGTGCCTCACCACCCTCTCAGTAAAGAATTTCTTCCTTATATCCAATCTAAACTTCCCCTGTTTAAGTTTTAACCCATTACCCCTTGTCCTGTCACTACAGTCCCTGATGAATAGTCCCTCCCCAGCATCCTTGTAGGCCCCCTTCAGATACTGGAAGGCTGCTATGAGGTCTCCACGCAGCCTTCTCCAGGCTGAACAGCCCCAACTTTCTCAGCCTGTCTTCATACGGGAGGTGCTCACACCTCCCGTATATATATCACAATTATATATCACAACTGTAAATGAAAGAGATTATACTAAGCATGTGTCCAAGCACCAGTTTACCGTAAATTTATCCCATCTCAATAGATATAGAGTATTTTAGGCCACCATAAGAGCAAGACAACATTTTGGCTTTCTCAGGTATCTTATCAGGGAAAACTTACTTTTCCATCAGAGCCATAATTGCACGCTAGTAGATATACTAAATGTATGCTCCCAGGAAGGATTACCAAGTAAGCATTTACTATTAATGTTGCTGATAAAACATGGCTAAATTATTTTATAGCAGAAGAAACACCTGGAGGCAGGGGGAGAAAACTGCTTTTTAAGTCTCCCGTGGCACATTAATTCAGCTTATTTAAGTCAAGTGAAGCGCTGAGTGGTGATAGAAAGGAAATCTTCATGAAGCGCTTAAGATCTATTTACTGTCCTCTCTTGCACTGGGAACAACAGAATTACTCACAGAAAACGAACTGTTAAGAGTATGAGTAGCAGCAGTATAAGACCTTGAATAGTATGTAAATAAATAAATGCCTCATCCAGATTGGTAAGTATTAACTGTTTCTTTCTAGACTTCCCATCTGTATATCTCATTTTAAAGAGAAACAGCTCAGAGAAGAGAGGGCTCCAGGAAATGCTTAGAGCAGCTTCCAGTGCTTAAAGGGGGCTTACGAGAAATCTGGAGAGGGGATTTTTACAATGGAATGTAGCGACAAACGAAGAGAGATTGGCTTTGAACTGAAAGAGTGCAGATTTAGACCAGGTATTAGGAAAAAATTCTTTACTATGAGGGTGTGAGGCACTGGAACAGGCTGTCCAGAGAAGCTGTGACTGCCCCATCCCTAGAAGTTTCCAAGGCCAGGTTGGACAGGGCTTTGAGCAACTTGGTCTAGCAGGAGGTGTCCCTGCCCATGGCAAACGGATTGGAACTAGATGAGCTTTAAGGTCCCTTCCAACCCAAACCATTCCATGATTCTATGATTATCCTTTGGTGTCCAGAGAGTCTTGATGCAAGTATCTTCAGTCCTTTGTGCAGCAAGATTTTCTTCAAATTTAAACAGTTAATGTTCCTTCTTACACCCCTTTGGGAAGTTCACAACACTGACATCAAAGTTTCCTTGACAGTAATCTGCAGTTCATGCCTTATGCTTGCTGATGTACCCCGCACACATACATACCACCTTATCACCGGTTCTGAATAAATTAGCTTAACCTGAACATATCCAATTTTCATTGAGTACATCTCTTTCAAGAGATGATAGGAGCAGATTCTCATTTTCGATAGAAAATTAGGGGAACTTATTTAAGTGCTATTCAGCACAAGTAAAGACATCAAGATCAGGCCTTGCATATTTAGAATGACTTTACGAATTAAATCTCCATTTTCAGCCTGAAAAATTTATTAATTGGAAAGACAATGAAAAAAAGTGTACATAGGCTTATTTTGGCCAGAACAAAAGCAGTCACAACAGTAATGCCCAAGTTTTACCCACAGTCTGTTAGCTAAGGAACAGCAGTGGTTAGAGGAGCATGGTTTAAAGCTCATCTAAAGCAAGATGCTGGTGCTGTGTTATCTATGATAACACACTGCTGTCTCAAGGAGTCCTGATAGCAGAGCAATGAACAAAGAAGACATACCATGAAAGGGTCATTAAACTAAAGCCTTTCAAGATTTAGTATAGTGCCCTCAGAGGTGTGCAGAGAAATAGTTCTCATCTCCACCATATAAACCTACATGAAATAGAGAAGCCTGTACCACCTTTGTGCTGGTTACTGCCAGCAACAAAGGGATCTGAGAACCAGGGACAAGGATCCTTAATGTTGAAAAGATGCTCAAAACACAAAAAAAGACCAATGCATTTACCAATCTTTCTCACATTGTGGGATTCCTTAAGTATCATTCTATCAGGTAAGTGTCCTTTCAAGAAACAAAAACACTGACACTTCAGAGATTTAAAGAATCTATATAAAAGGATTTAATGACATTTTAGGAAAAGAGCAGCAGACACAATTAACATCAGCCTAAAGTTTTTGCTTACAAAACCTGAAAGATCTGTATCGTTTCAACTTTTTCAGATTTTATTGTCTAAAGTTTCAGAGTTGATTGTCCAAAACTGAAAGCTGTAATTCTCCAGCTTACAGTGATGTACAGTTTAGAAATTCTATAGAAAGCTTCATATAAGTCTATTCAATTATAGACAGCTTTTTCCAAAGGAAAAAAAAAACTCGTTGGAGGGTAGACTATTATCTACTGTACCTTGCATTCTCAGATTGTAGCTTATCAATTTGTTATATTCCTTAGAAGTACAGAGATACAGCAAGATCTTCAAGAAAAAAAAGTCTGATCTATTTGAGAACCTAATTCCTGCAGTTTATATCATGAAAGTTGCCATAAACATACATTGAAATTAAGTGGTTTTTATGTGAGAGCTGTTACACAGCTGTGAGAGTACGGCCTGATGTAGTTTACCACTCTATTACAAAATCTGCTGTCTTGTATTCAAAGTCCCACAGGAACTGCTGTTTAGCTGCAAGTCTTTTGCAAATGCCAATGCCCCTAGCAATAGATGAGGAAGAGTTATCCTTGTTCATCTCAAATCCCTTCACTTTCCACTCAGAGACTCAAAGAACCCAAGTTTGATCACCATTGACAAGCTCTGTTGTTGCTCCATTAGATAGCAATATTTCTAGTGTGCTGGATAGTCTACATAAAAGGAATTCTGCTATAATAGTGTTAACAGAAGCTATCAAACTTCCCACTGAATGGCACAGATTTGGTTATACCCATGTGATTGTGAAACATCTGCCAGGAAGAGCACTTCACTGCATTCCTTCAGCCAAAGGGGAACATGTGAAGTTGCCACACAAAACAAAAGGCTCTGGGAGCCACAAAGGTGATCAAGGAGCTTCGTACTGAAACGGTGAGGGGAGGGACAGTTTGGCAGACTGAATTTAACCGGAAAAGAAAGTAGCAAGGAGAGAAGTATTTGAGCTAATATTCCAAAGAGAGCAGAGCAACGGAGCTCAGCCTCAGAGCCTTCCGTGCCCAGGGAGGGCTGGCAACATGTTTGTTTGTGTCGTATTCAAGGAAACAGACTGTAAATTCCTTCCAACTAGAGATGGATTGCACTAATATGTATGACTGCCTATATTATCCTTTCCTCTCCTAATGCAGGCAAACCTACAAGGCTACAAACAGTGACTAATTGTTTGGGCCAAAGGGGCAAGGATATAAATGAGCTATTTCTCATTACACTGTTAGAAAATATTGATTACACAGACACAGATGGCAAACACTAGTCATGCTGGTATTCTCAAATCTCTGTACTAAACCTGTCTGGTATACATTCATTATTTTTACAAGTTCAAATTATGACTGTTTTCCCTATTGACAAACATGGGTTAAAAACATAATAAACAGAGTGGATTTGTGTGGGTATTATTAATGAATTGGAAACAACTGTCTCTGTGTTGTTCATCTCTCAACAGCTGTTTATATTTTATTTTATATCTGTAAAAACACTGCTTTGTAATCCCTTGATCTGTACAATAATTTCCTTTTGTTCCGAGCCATTAAAGGTGTCTTTGAACTACTCAGGGGAAAGTTGAAAAAAAAAAGACTACTCATCTGTTCCTTTAAGACAAGACCACTTTCATCATAAAAAATGAACACCAAAACCAAAGTAAAAACCAAAGGTGGATGAACTCTGTACTGCCATAGGATAAAAGTTAGGATATCTGTAGAAAACTATCAGTCATTATAGCTATAAATTGCTCTTGATTTGTGCAAAGGAACAGACCAAGTCAGCTGCACCTAATCTTTCTTCAGAGTTATCTTGTGCATTTATTCTCTGCTCTCTGGCTCACTAGGAATTCTGCTCACTGTTTGTCACAGCCAGGAATAAGACTGTTAAGCTCACCCCTTGTTGATAAGTAGGCGTTGTTACTTATGGATATCCTGTTGTGTTGGCCTCCTGGAGTCCTGAATTTTCTTATTGTTCAAGCCACAGTGACTTCAGGGCAGCATTCTTCACGAAACACAATGTTTAGTTGAAAATTTGTCAATAAGGGTTCTAAAAATAGCTGAGGTATGAGCAAGAACAAATAAGCTTCTCTCGATTTGCTTCTTTATAACAACTGTGTAACCAGAAAAAAAGAAAAAAACCCTTTAAAAACTGGAATGAAAAGGCAGTTCCTCAGCCTGTGATTTATCGTATCACTGACGAGATTAGAGACAATGCTGACTTTTTAAACAATGCACATAAGCAAATGATGTATTCATCACACCACTGGAAGAGCAAAATAAAATATGCCCAATGAGAAAAGCATTGTCAGGAAATAGAATAACATCAAAAGATCTCTTGGCCAGCCAGTTCAAATCAGAATAGCCTGAATGAAGCAAAAGAAAAGATCAAGATTTACAGCAGCATTACTTTTTTTTTTAAAGTTACAAAATGTCATAAACTTATGTTCTAGGGAGAACATGTGGCCTTAGGGGAGCTGAATAAAGGTGATTATTAAAACACCTGCTTAGAATGTAGTATATTAATGCATATGTTTGATTTTAATATACCTTTTGGGATTTAATGGCAGCTCCTATTTGTATGTCCAGACAGGCAAGTAATGTTGCATAAGCCTTACACTATTTTGCACTCAGAGAGATCCATGAACACCAAATTTACCAAATTACGCTTTTAAAATAATAATAATAAAAAAGCAACCAGATCCCTTTTATAGCTCAATATCCTCTTTATTATGCTGCTCTGTGAAGTATATGACATTCAATTGAAAGCAAGAGGGAGAGAGACATATAGAATAATCTAAAAGGGAGAAAAGAAAACCAAGAAGCATTGTTGAGGGGAAAATGGAAAGAAATGTGAGAGGCTCTGATCTAAACAAAAACAGAAAAAGACTTGGAAAGAATTTCAGAAAAGAAGTATGTTTAATTGCCTACAGCCCCAGGAGAGGTAATTTATGTGCCAACAAGTTATGGAGGTTTTATGTGCCTATTAGTCTGCTATTCAATTAAAAAATGTGTACTTACCATGGCAACCTCTATGTCTCATGATACACATGCTAATTCTAAGATATCTCTATAGAGCACCTTCTTAAAGAAACATATACCACAACACCAGGCATAGTCTAGATTTCCAGTCACAAAGAGGCAGTAAAAGGAATAGCCCATACTGAAATTAGGAATGATAGGCTTGGGAGTGGGATGGGTAATCTTACTATACCATTAGCAACTCCATATGGGAAACTAGCAGTGTAATGCATGCATACATATGACCTTGCCAGCATTTCCCTTGCATTTCCCTTCTTGTCCACAGACATAGCACTATAATGCATTGCAACAACGTTGCTTTTTCTGTGGGATCTGTTTTGGACTGGATCACAAATTCCTTAGGCCCTGCTCCCACCGAGACTATGTAAGCTTTCAAGCATACTCTCCTTTATTTAAAGCCTGCCAGAACATGCACCTTCCCTTTGTTTCAGCCTTTGCTGCCTGGGAATTCCCTCTCTCAGCAGCTCATGTCAGACTTGCTGTTCTCAGCAGGAGCTGTCCTTCTCCCTTTTCCTTATTTGAGCTTCCTGTAAAAACAGCTATTGGCAAGTCAGATTTTCTACTCACTGGCTTACTCCTTTTCAGATAAGGAGTATCCACTGCCAAACTTCTTGATCAGCTGCATGTGATTAATGGATCTAAGCATTTGTCACATATATGACCTAAGGAATGAACCTCCTTCAAAAATATACCACCCCATCCATTTTTAAGTGTTAAGGACAATTTAAATACAATCTTTATAAAAGTAAAGACAAGAAGGCATTGAAATTATAACCTACATTTCCAATGGCTTTCCTGTCATTAACTGCTTCTCATTATCATCTTCCTGCCTTTCAATAACTACTGAAAGCATATCAGGTTACTCTCCCTGTGGATGTAGAACTATGTAGCAGTCTGGTTGTCTGTAGCTCACTTAGGACTAGTGCTAAAGCATGCAGAATACAGAAAAACAAAAGTATCACCCGGCGTAAAGTTCTGGGTTTGCTGAGGATTAAGCTTTAATCACATTTCAAAGACATTTTGCATCTTTCCTGTGTCATGGTTTAACCCCAGCGGGCAACTAAACACCATGCAGCTGCTTGCTTACTCCCCTTCCAGTGGGACAGAGAAGAGAATCAGAAGACTAACAGTGAGAAAACTCATGGGTTGAGATAAGGGCAGTTTAATAGGTAAAGCAAAAGCTGCACACACAATCAAAGCAAACTAAGGAATTTGTTCATCACTTGCCATTGGCAGGCAGGTGTTCAGCCATCCAGGAAAGCAGGGCTCCATCACACATAACTGTTACTTGGGAAGACAAAATGCCCTAACTCTGAATGTCTTTCCCTTCCTTCTTCTCCCAGCTTTTATTTCTGAGTATGACATCATAAATCATCAAATTCATAAGGCCCAGTTAGGATAAACTTGGCTGGGGATGTGAAAGATAACAGGAAGGGATTATATACGTACATTGTGAATAAAAGACAGACTAGGGACAGTGTGGGCACTCTCTGCAAGCTATCAGGAGAACTGGCTACCCTGGATTTGGAGAAGGCTGAGGTTCTTCATGACTTCTTTGCCTCAGTCTTCACTGGCAAAGGCTATGAATGCACCACCCCAGTCTTGGAAGGCAGACACACGGACTATCAGAATGAAGATCCTAGTCCTACTGTAGGAGAGGATCTGGTTTGAGAGCATCTTAAGAACCTGAACGTGCACAGGTCCATGGGACCTGATGAAATCCATCTGCGGGTCCTGAAGGAGCTGGCAAATGAAGTTGCTAAGCCACTGGCCATCATATTTGAAAAATCATGGCAGTCAGGTGAAGTTCCTGAGGACTGGAAAAAGGGAAATATAACCCCCATTTTCAAGAAGGGGAAAATGGATGACGTGGGGAATTACAGACCAGTCAGTCTCACCTCTGTGCCTGGCAAACTCTTGGAGCAGATTCTCCTGGAAGGCATGCTAAGGCACATGAAAAACAAGGAGGTGGTTGGTGACAGCCAGCTAAATGGAAATTTTGCCTGACCAATTTCGTGGCCTTCTATGATGGGGCTACGAAACTGATGAACAGGGGCAGAGCAGTTGACATCATCTACCTGGACTTCTGTGAAGCATCCAACACTGTTCCACATGATATCCTTGTCTCTAAATTGGAGAGACATCAATTTGATGGGTGGGCCACTTGGTGGATAAAGAACTGGCTGGATGGCTGCACGCAAAGAGTTGTGGTCAATGGCTCAATGTCCAGTTGGAGACCAGTAACGAGTGGTGTCCCTCAGGAATCGATGTTGGGACAGGTCTTGTTCAACATCTTTGTTGGTGACATGGACAGTGGGACTGAGTGCGCCCTCAGCAAGTTTGCCAATGACACCAAGCTGCGTGGTTCAGTTGATACGCTGGAGGGAAGGGATGCCATCCAGAGGGACCTCGACACGCTTGTGAGGTGGGCTGATGCCAGCCTTATGAAGTTTAACCATGCCAAGTGCAAGGTCCTACACCTGGGTTGGAGCAATCCCAGGCACAGCTACAGGTTGGGCAGAGAAGTTATTCAGAGTAGCCCTGTGGAGAAGGACTTGGGGGTGTTGGTTGATGAGAAAATGAACATGAGCTGGCAGTGTGCGCTCGCAGCCCAGAAAGCCAACCGTATCCTGGGCTGCATCAAGAGGAGTGTGACCAGCAGGTCGAAGGAGGTGATCCTGCCCCTCTGCTCTCATGAGACCTCACTTGGAGTATTGTGTGCAGTTCTGGTGTCCTCAACATAAAAAGGACATGGAACTGTTGGAACAAGTCTAGAGGAGGCCACGAGGATGATCAGGGGACTGGAGCACCTCCCGTATGAAGACAGGCTGAGAAAGTTGGAGCTGTTCAGCCTGGAGAAGAGAAGGCTGCGTGGAGACCTCATAGCAGTCTCCCAGTATCTGAAGGGGCCCTATAAGGATGCTGGGGATGGACTATTCATTAGGGACTGTAGTGATAGGACAAGGGGTAACGGATTAAAACTTAAACAAGGGAAGTTTAGATTGGATATAAGGAGGAAGTTTTTTACTGTAAGGGTGGTGAGGGACTGTAATGGATTGCCCAGGGAAGCTGTGAATGCTCCATCCTTGGCAGTGTTCAAGGCCAGACTGGACAGAGCCTTGGGTGGCACGGTTTAGTGTGAGGTGTCCCTGCCCATGGCAGGGGAGTTGGAACCAGATGATCTTAAGGGTTTTTACAACCCTAACTATTCTATGATTCTATTCTAAATATTCCTTTGGTCAGCTGGGTTCAGCTGGCCTGGCTGTGTCCCCTCCCAGCTCCTTGTGCACCCCTAGATTACTCATTTATGGGGTGGGGTGAGAGGCAGACAAGGCCTTGGCTCTGTGTACACACTACCTAATGATAACTAAACCAACTTTGTATTATCAACAGTTTCCAGCAAAAATCCAAAACATTGCCCATACTATCTACCATGAAGAAAGTTAATTCTGTCCCAGCCAAAACCAGCATACCTTTCATTCCTTAATAACAAGGAAACTGGTCTTTTTATGAGTCACTATCTTTAAATGGCTAATATTTACACTGACGTGTTGGTGTTCACATACTGTTTTCTGATTGTAAGCACTTCAGAGGCACATGCTATGAGAAAATGGGCATCAAGTCACCAGATCAAACCCTTCGTAGTCACAAGCAATGTCACAGAAGGCTCAGAAGTCTTTTTTATCTTTTTTTTTTTCCCCAAAAAGATTCACAGCATGCTTAGTCCCATTCTTACTGGTAGGAAAACACTTGTTAGGTTTAAGGAAGCACAAAGAAGCACTGACCTGTGAGGAGCAGCTACTTTACACGCTAGAACTGATGAATACATGGCTGTATATGATACTTTCAACTGACGCCAACATGGCACAATGAAATGGCAACAAACTACAATTTCAAACTTAACCCCTTCACCTAGAATTTATTTTCTATAGCTGTGAGAAAGCGTAAAGTTTTATGCTCATTTCTGAGGCATAGAAATATCAAACTGTAGTTCCTCACAACAGTAGCAACAAAAGCACACCCAACTTACATGGCTTATCCAAAGCAACAATCCCACTTAAAATTTCTCTGCTTTGAAAGCTTCTCAAAAGCTGAACAGCAAACTGCCTTGTTTCTCCAGCAGGTAATGAGCCCTGCCAGCCACCTGACAGCTTACCACCAACATACTGATGTCAGCTGTGAGGGACCAGCACTCACACTAGGCTGAAGATAGGCTCACCTGGTAGTAAAAAGTTACCCAGCTCACGTGTGTGTATTGTTCCTCCCTGCTGTTTTTACATATCAGATTAGACTGCATTAAAAATGAAATGAAAATATGAAGTCCTGGTTGAATTCAAGATAAATGCTGTTTGTATCTTCCTACAACATTTACCTCTCCTCAATATTTGTACTGATGCAGTATGCACATCTTCAGAGGAAAGTAAAACATCTTTCTGAGATATGAGAAATACATGATTCAGTATATAATGCAAACTGTGCATTAGGAACTGTAATCTGTATCAAACTAAGGAAAGTTTTGAAGATGTTTGGTATGAACGTGCTGTACTAAATGTATATTGCAACTCTTCCCACTCCAGGGAGGAACAGATCTGAGCTGCTTTTTCACATGATGGATGTGAATGATTTCCACGAGCAAGCTACACTGTCCTTTTTGTATTATATCTCTACAATCCTGGGAGGGGAAAGTAGCTAAAAGCATCAATTTTGATACAAATCCTTTATGGTCTTTAAATTGGGCACTGCCACTTTAATAAGCCACACCTGGTTAAGATTCGTGTTCTGCTGAATTCCTCCCACTGTAATGAGCCCTGAACATCAGGCTGAGGCTGTGATCAAGACAATAAAATTAATCACCGGACCGTGCACAATTTCAGTAACATGAAAATTGCACGCAGTTAGATTTTCTAAGTAAAACTAATATTTCATGCAGGAGAAAGGGTGAGGTTTCAGTGCATAACAAAAGAGAATTTTGGAGGTTTAAAAAAACCTGGCAGTCAGCAGGGCCACGTGAAGGTGAATGCATAAATCAAATAACTATACCATCTGTTACAGAAAACTTAACGGGAATTAAGTGGCCCATATTTTCTAAAAATATCTTTCTTCACAGTGTGCAGAAGCACTGAATATCTAAGGAGGAAAACTGGAATTGGACTTTAATTAGGAAACTTTGAGTTTTGAATACAACATGAGTTTAGTCGAACTATCAGCAAGATAAGCTTATTAGAAAAGAAATAGGAATGAATATTTGCATGGTAAAAAATTAGATCCTTTCAGTGGAAGGAAGAGGGGGATTAAAAACATGTAGTGGCCCCATTTAAGTATTTTTTCAGCTGCAGCTTGAGGTCTTGCAGAGAGACACAAATAGCGACAGGCACACCAAAGCCAACTTCTGGGAGACTTTCTATTCTGGTGTGATCTAAAAACCGCGAGCCTCTTAGGTGACTTGAAAATTCACAAACAAAATAGGCTTCCTGCACATTTGAAAGTATATTTCCATGCAGCAGTTGTTTCTATGTAAATGCAGTATTCACCAGAAATCCCATTCAAAGTGCAGAGAAAAATGCGATTGTCACCTCTTTCTAGGCTCACCTCCAACGCCAGCTGGTGGGAAGGCACAACTTCTGGAGACTGCTGGTCGTTCTTTTCTTCTTTTTCCCTGTTAAAAGAAAATCATGGTAATTTGTTTTCTCTAGCATTGGGTTATAAAATCTTCAGGGATTATTTTTTAATTTTTCCCCAAGAATTTGATCTTTAATCAAGGAATCTAAAATTCCTGTCTGCACACAAACAATAAAGATAAAAACAGCAGGCAAACCTGAAAAGCATATATAGGAGTGGAGTAACAAAGACACACTTCCTTAGAGAGGAGACTGGTCCAAGAGCTGATGTAAGAACAGACACAGAATAGATTAAAGGAGATGGTACAACTGAGTATTTTGGGAAAATAATTTTCAGACTAATTTAGAAAGAAGGGAGAAAGGAAAAAGAAGGAAAGGAGGGACATACAAAAAGGTAAAGTGGCACACAAGAAAAAAGTAAACAAAATACATTTATAAAAAGAAGCAAAAAGGCTGATTTCGAGTGAACAGCAAATTGAGGCCTACACCAGCCTTCAATTGCTTCTGCTCTCCCTCCTCAATCTTATCTTCTCCACAGATATTCTAAACTCTCTTGGGAAAGATCTCCTATTATATATTTTTACAATGTCTAACAAAATAGAGCCTTGCTCTCAGCTTATGCCTCTTAATATTACTGTAGCACAAACTGTGAAGAGCAGTAATGGTAATAGTTGGGAAAGCTGCTCAATAATTTTTTACCTTAGCACTTTTAATAGCAAATGACAGTTCTGTGACACTGACACAGTTTAACTAGGCCAATAATATTCAATTTTTCTATCATGAAAACTGGAAGAAAATATCATGTTTCATTTCAGCTCATCCAAAATAAAAATGCTTGCTATCTGGACTGATTCAAAACATTTCAGAAACTGCATTTCAGAAACTGCACATGGATTCATGGGAATTCATCTTTTAAATAGCACAATCTTCCTGCTTCAAGATAATGCCTGGAAATGTTAGTATTTGGGATTTTTCACAGAACAATGAATTTTTGCTAATTGCTATTACTGGGGAACAGTTAGTAAATATTAGCAATAACTCATTGTGTGGTTCTCAGACTGACAGTGACAGGGAGTGACCACCTATGATGGAAGGAAAAGAAGGAAAGAAGTAATTCTTCAGAAGTTAGAAAACAATGTTGGAAAGTGCTAAAAGCCAGGTTGCTATGGAAAGTAACAGATAAGTGAAGCAGTTTTGGATGTGGTTCAATGGTGTAAAGAGTAATCAAAGGGTATTTTGAATAAGCATACTTCTAGAAATTACAAAAAAAAAAAAAGCTTTTTTTGTGTGAGTTTCAGAAAATGGGAGAGCAGGAATAGAGATGTCCTGTAATTAAAATGGCTCCTGTTATATAAAGCACATGTGTGGGCAGGTAAAAAAGGGATTTCATTGTTCTTTAGTGTGCATGGAGAAAGACTGCATTCTCTTGCAAAATCTGATACAATGCATAGAAATATCTATTTAAACATAATAAAATTGACATATATCAAAGCATAATAACAAGAATAAATGTTTTATTTGTGGGGTTTCTTGGAAGTCCTTGGTTTTCTTGTAGCAATTGTTTGTGAGCTAATGCATTATTCTGTGTTTGTTAATGTCCATTGCATAGTCCAAAATAATGAATTATTAATAAATAGTTAACTAATTTTTATTAAAGGTGTTTTGGGTCATGTATTTCCTAGGTTGTCAATGGCTAGAAGTTCAACAGACATAACACAGGTATTCTACATTCGTTCTGGAGTCTGCCAAACTGGTGTTCAGAGAAATGCATGCTATCCTTGAAGAAATAAACTCAGTGCTAGGTGCTGTCCCCTAGTACTCAGCAACACAGCGATCCATGAGGACAAAACGGGAAGCTGCTCACCTCACCTGAAATGCTTCCCATTGTTAAAGCAGGGTGAAAATGTGCCTCCTTAGGCCAGGGACTAGAAGGACCTTCAGCTTTCTCTCACTATGAACTACATTATTATATTATTATGTGGGCTGTTAGAGACTACATATGATGGGGATGTATCCTGGGCTGATGGGGTTGCCCTGGTAAATGCATGATAGTAGGGCTGCTGTGAGTAAGCCACTGTACCGTAGGGAGATTAGTACTCCTTGCACATAGTTACTGGGTCCTTCAGCCATCCTCAGTGCAGACATAATGTCTGGCTCCTTGGAAGGGGATGCTGCTGAGGGCTACACTCAGGGAGGAAAGCTAAACACACTTTCAAGTCTAAATCAAGAGCAGAATGTATTGGTGGGGATAGAGCAATACTCTTGGCTCTAAGGCGTGCGCATACACAGAGTTTATTTAAAGGTTTTGTTGTTAGCATTATAATTAGGTCCCCAAATATGCTGTGTATATATATAAAATTAAGCTCCAGTAACCAGGGATTTTCTAGCAATATATATGGTTGAATTCCTGTAATTCTCATATTAAAATCTTTTACCATAACAATCTGTATTTAAATAAATAGCCTGCTACATTGCTCATGCTCACTGAGTGTTATTACTACCTCTTTCCAAGAGAGAGCAGTAGCGAATTGTACTATCATTTTGCTCGATAGTTTTACTCAAACACACTCAATTTACATTTTCAACTCTATAACCTTTCAACCTATTGACCATGAAAAATGCTCCAACATAACGTGACACATATAAATGTTTAAAGTCCAAAGGGTAATTATCTATATTCATAGTTAAAACTGTGCCTTGATTTCACAATAGAAACCATATGTTCACTCAAAACACTTTCAATAGGCTAAATAACACCCAGATTAACCCTGAGTTAGTTTACTGGTTAAAATAATAGCAGCATCTTCTTCTAATTCAGTAGTTCATTTATCATTTTTGATCAAGGCACTGAATGTGAACTTTCAATATTTGAAAGATTAACTCGAAAAATAAACTGCATGCAATAATGGTAGAAACTCCACCAATTCTTAAATTTTATCTTTAATGTCATCTAATGTGCCTGATAACAGTTCAAAATACGTTATTTAGCTTCAAGTAGAATTCTGTGTTGCCTTGCATTTAATAGACTAATTCTCTCTCCCAGAAGAAAAAGGCAATGACTTTCTGACGGTTTTTTGTCCACAGAATAGTACTTAACAGATTGCCATTTAGAAAAATCTCAAGCATTTTCTTTTATGAAAAATGCCTTTGGTCCAAATCACTTTCAGGATGTATAAAAAGTACAGAACACAAGCACCCATGTAAGCCCTCTGCAGCAGCAGCAAGAAAAGTATAGCAGTGAAAGGTACACTAAATGGGGCATCATTTAGGTTTTGGAATAAGCAAACTATTTAGATACACATTCCCTTATCTTGTTTCTAGTAAGACAGAAAGAGATTATTTTGAACCTTTGGAACCACTGCAGCAGAAAATTACAAACAGAAGACAAAATTGTGTATTATAGGAGTAATGACAAGTCAAAGGAAAGAGACATACTTAAAAAAATAGCAAACAGGAAAATGACTTTTCAGTGAGTGCCAACTCTTTGCACATTAAACTAGTTAAAAGCTCCTTCTCTCCCTCCTTGTCATGCCATTGTTCCCTGTCAAGCAGCAGAGAACACCTCCAGCTAGTACATGATATACAGGATGCTTAATCAAAAAAGGTACTCTCTGTCTTTGAATTTGAATTGACATTTTCCCTATGTATATTACAAAAGCTCTGTGGAAACGGCAATGGACTATGGTACAAAAGAAGGTGGGAATTTTGCAGAAAGCTCACTAGAATGCTGCTCTCATTTCAAAATGACATTATTACATGTGGAAATGATTGCCTTAAAATACAGCTACAAGTATGAAAACAAAACAAAAAAATAAGTCTTTGGTCTTCAACTGAGCTGCAGCTTTATACAGTAAAATTGAGCTTTTGTGCATACTAGGTGCTTTTTTCTACCTCTCCTGCCTTGGAATAGAAAAATAATTCTCCTGCAGGGAGAGGCTGAGGCCACGTGTTTGGCTTATTAGTATAAGAGTGCTGTATCTCATAAATTTAGAATCTTCCCTTGAACTGCTGGCATTCTAAAATGCTGTAATTTTACATCCATCATTGCATGATATGCCCTAAACAAGTCAGTGGAACCATTCACCCTTAGAAAAGCTGGCACCCAACCAATTTATTCACTCTGTAAGAGTCTTTATACAGTTCTCTTGTACACCTTTGCCATCATTTATGCATCATTTACCATAAAGATAAGAACTTCTAATAAATCTGTTATACTGAATGCTGTAAGTAAACTGGAAAGGTCTTTCATATTTAATATCTCAATGACTCTATAGCCTTCATTTTGTCATATTGTAGGTTATTTCTGGAGGAGCTTTACTTGAGTCCCAACATTATTTATCAGCAATCCTTCTGTACATCATCATATAAACCAACATTCTGAACATTTGTGTTTCTATGATGACATGTTTTGCAAGATTAGTCCAAGTTAATATGTGTAGAGTATGACTTTCCTGGCTATGTGTAATTATAATTTGGATTGGATGAACTAGGCTTGAAGAGGACTAAGAACGGCAGAATTGCTTGCTGTATTTGCAGATCACAGTATTTTAAAAATTCAAGTTGTAGGAGTATTTTTTTTCTGCTCTATTTGCACTGAAATTATAGCAGAGGTTCCCAAAAAAAAGAGCTTGATTAGTGCTACTGGAAGAGCCTGTTCTGGAGGAATGCAAGAGCAAGAGAGTAGGTGCCTCCATAATATATAATACATGGATACCTGTCTCTTCCCATGTCACACAGTAATAGTCCTGTTATGGCCTTGGAGAGGAGGACAAGCTGGGGATAGAGGGTACATATCCTTCGGTACCTGCATTGGCTTTTCTTAAGGCTAGGAGCTGCTGCCATTTCAGTTCAGTGTTGCTCCTGTGACAGTGGCGTATGATCATGCAGATCTGAGGAACCTCCTCCTTTGTAAAAGTGGAAGAACATTCTGTGTGCTTTTCATTACATTTTAAACTGAGACAAAAGGTGGATAACAAAGCAGGTGAAGAGGTCATTAAATTTTCCTCTCAGTAAGTCAACCAGTAAAGAAGTGAAACATTGTTAATGTTAATCAAGCTAGATCATGCTCTGCAGATTAACAGATTCCTGACTGTTAGTGCCTAAAGTGATAAGAAAAGAGAGGCTGTTAGAAAACAAGGCAGGCAGCAGTTCCTGTTGTTAAAATGCTGGAACCAAATATATTTACAGACAGAAAGGCAGCAGAGAAAGAAGCTTTCATCATCATCGTGTAAATGATAGGATCGTGGTTTCTCATTGAACTCTATTTAAAGGATTCTCTAGAAAGATTCAGTTTCTAGGAATTGGCTGCTTTACTTTGTGATTTTGATCCCCTTCCTCTCCTCTCCCTCCCCATCCCCCCCCAAGTGGCACTCTCCTGATCCTCTATTTGATCCTAAATTTAACATACAAAGATACCTAGCAATTCTAAGTTAAATCAAGTACTTTGGCAAGTTTTATTTCTTACAGTCATTCTCTTAACTGTTCCTGCCTGGATAAGAGTTTGGTTGGTTTTTTGTTGTTTTTTTTTTTTTTTTTTTTTTTTCTGTAGGCTTGACTCTCAGAAAGACGCAGATGTGCTTCTGGATATCTAAACTGAGCCATGACTTCCAGGACAAAGACTTCAGTGATTAATCTAAGAGAAGGTAATTGCTAGGCTTCCTGCAATTTTTTTGTAGACAAACTTCCTCCTTTCTTCCAGTTAGCTTTTCAGCAAATATTTGTCAATCGTACAAAACATGTTTGTAGAATCTCTTAATATCAGAGGACAATAACATTAAGGAGAGCTGACTCAGCTGTGTTCAAATCTGCAAAAGTAATCCTATCTACTCTTTCGCAAGAGTCAATTAATATGAAGCCCTCTTTGTGAATTGTTCGCATTTATCTTTACTGTCTTCCATTCTTTTTCATTTTTATTATTGTTAAGGGCATATTTTTACATAATTATTCATCATATTTATAATTCTGAATTTTTATTAATGTAATCTTCCTTTTCTATTGAAAGGACTTTCTCATTAGGAATTTTAGGAACACTTTAAATCTTTTTTGTTCTCACAGCCCCATAACATTTCTTTTTTATTCTTTTCTCTTACAAATTTTGTCCTGGAGTGAGAGTGCTTTGTTGGCTATAATCTAATTTGATTATCTTCTAATTTCAGTAGAATTTTTGTATTTATTTCACCAAATTTCAGGTCGTTTTCATTTGAAGGAACATTGACTGCTTCTTTAAAGAGCAGTAGAAAAGAGGAAGATTTGAATATCCCTCATCAGTCACCTTCCATGCATTTTATTAATCAGAAATTAAATTCTGGACCCCCCTGGAGTCAATGACAACATTGATATTCACTTTGAAATGGCTAAGAACTTAGCTTAGATGTTTTAATGCAAGTTTGCTTGGTTTTCTTTGTACTCTACAATGGATCCATCATTGCCATACTAAATTTAAACAGTTTATAGTCCTTGGCTGTAGGATATCCCTTTATTTTCATATCATCAGGCAACTCCACCCTCTCAGTACGAATTAGATCTAGGGCAGTTTTGCCTTTTTTTTTTTGTAAATGATGAAATTTTCTCTTTGACACAGCACGCTTGGGTTTATCTGTTTCCAAACAGATTTATGAGCAGCTAAAATCCCCCATGAAGAAAGTACCTTCTAGCCAAGAATTTTCTGTACCCTGCTGTTCTTATGTTTGAGTGGTTTGTAGCTGATACCCGTTATTTTTCAGTTTTGCTTTCTAACTCCCTGAATCACTGTTACTAATTACTTTGAGCAACCTTGCAGGAAAAGATGCGTGTGCATTGATTAGCCATGTTGCTATAAACAGCACCACCTTACTGGCTTTACCAGCTTCGCGGAACAGGCTGTCAAGATTTTTAATGAATGTGCAGGAATTTGTTTCGAAGACTTGAGCTGTGCTACATTGCTGTGATTTACCATGCTGCCTTTGTGATTCTTACATATTATTGGCAATTTGGGGAATGAACCAGTGCAAACAAATGATCAAAATAGCTGAAAAAAATAAGAATGAATTCCCTGAGAAGCACTTCTACAGATGCAGTAATGATGAGACATTGGCCCAGATCTGGATGGCTTCAATTCCACATAAGTTCTTTAATCTAGTGTTTCCTACTTGCTAGGTGCCCCTGAAGGCGTCCAAGCAGCTAGCAGAAAATGCAGGTACAGGAATTTAAGATAAATAAATCTGGACTTCTGTGCAGGTCTATGTGGCAGATCACAGCTCTGTTCTCACAAGTAGAACAGCCAAAATCTATAATTCCATAGATTTATCTCACTGATAAGACTTTGAGGATAGTCACCTAAATCAAAAAATTAAACATATGCACATATGAACTCAAAAAACTCTAACTTACCTTCTATTAAAGGTAAACAGTGCTGATTTGACATTTGTTATGGCTAAAAAAATCAGTAGAAAGAGGAAAATATCTGACAGGATTAATCTGAATCCCTTTATATCTCATATGTGTTTTGTTTTACTTTGTGGCTGTTTAGGAACTATTGGTACTATTACTTCAGACCATTTCTTGAATAGCCTTTTTGGATTTTGGGTGGCAAGGCACTGGAACAGGTTGCCCAAAGAAGTGATAACTGCTCCATCCCTGGCCCCTGGCAGTGTTCAAAGCCAGGTTGGACAGAATCTTGGGTGATGTGGTCTAGTGTGTGGTGTCCCTGCCCATGGCAGGGGGGTTGGAACTAGATGATCTTAAGGTTCTTTCCAGCCCTAACCATTGTATGATTCTATGGTCTTGAAAACAGTGTTTCTGAATTACTTCTTCCTGAACCATATGAGTAAGTCTGCTTCTTCCATGTGCTTCTTGAATGCTTTTCAATGCATGCTGCTCCTCAGATAGTAGTCCATGAGACAGGACAAATAATTACATGGAAACTCTTGTCAAATTTCTACTTAGCAAATGTTAGCAATAAATTTCCATAAATTAAATAGTTGAAAAAATATTTCCTTTCTGTAGAGTTTTGAAGAAGAGACAACAGTCTGACCTCATCTGTTACTTAAATAAGTTTATTATTTCAATTAAACGTTATCTTCATAAACAGTATTGGATGGATGATGCTACAAAGGGTTTACGGTGTTTAATATTTGGTCTTTTCTTTTCTGGCTAATGCCTGTGATTCTTAGAAATTATATTAATATAGATGAATAGTGGAAAATGAAGCATTTACTTGCTATTTATGATTCCTTATACAGTGTAAGTGGAAAGCACATTTAAGCGCTGCACCCGTGGCTGTGCTTCTTTACCAAGACTCCGGCTGTAGTCTGAGTGAAAATCTACAGCTGTAGTGTCTATAGTGTTGGTGCTGGTTTTGTTGGACGATCTGTGCTCAGCCAAGGTCACTGCTTAGGCTGAAGGATCTATGAGGTGGATTGTGGGCAGCTACAACCCTGGCTGCATGCTTAACAGGCAGGCTGTACCAGGCACACCAGAAAGCAGCAGTTCCCATTAACAAGAGTGCTGTGAATACTTGATCAGTCCTAGGTTACTTTTGAGCAAGATTTGAGAGGTTTGAAAAAACCCTACTGCAGGCAGGGTCAATATACAGAGGTTTTACACTCAGAACCTTCCAATACACAGAACAGCCATGGTGCTTGCCAGCCTGCAGTGGTTTGTGGAACAGGACAGGGCAGAGCAGCCAGGGCTCATCCCATGCCCCAGACAGACAGAAGGCAGGTGCAGGGAAAGCCCAGTCCTGGCCTGAGCAGGATAACAACACCACCTGCACAGCACAGAGGCAAGGGGAGGAAGTCCACATGTGTAAGGAATTTTCAGACCCAGCTGCTAGTGGCAAAGAAATGCCCAGAGTCTGGACTGCGCTCCTTGCACAGCACTATGGTGTCCATAGCTCCTGGGGTCCCTGGTTTTAGGCAGCCTGGCTAAGCACCTCCACTGACATATCATTATGGACACGGACTTTCTGCTCTCCATACCTAATGTGTTCACCACAGCTTTGGTCTCCAGGGTCTCATGTGTGCCTCATCCCTCTATTTCCAACAGTTCTGGATTCAGCACCCTTTTTTATCCTTCCTCAAACACCAAGAGTGTAGACTGCAGGATCCCTGGAGGAGGAGTATTTTCACTGCCTCTAGATGGTAGGAGGAACAACTGTAGAGAAAATTGCAGTAAATCCTGCGCAGTCCAGGAATAGAGCTTATTTAATGCAGAGGAATCCTTGGAGAGTTTAGCTGCCAAGCTCTAGGAATTTTTCACAGAGTGTATGCAAACTGAGATTTTTTTTCTTTTTCTTTATTTTTTTTTTCCCCCCACTTAGGACATGTCTACAAAAATGGCTGCAGACAGATCTTGGAGCAGAACTTTTTACCTTAAACACACTGTATGGTGACACAGCGCTGGACCAAATCTGGCATGTTCCCAGCTAGCTTAGAGCACAGGCTGAGCAAGGCTGTGGCTGTCTGCACATTTCCATGTAGCCATACTCTTATTTCCTCAACTAAATTTTATTCCAGAAAATAAATACTTATTGTCTCCCTCATACAACCTTTTATATTTCTCTTTTTATTGCAATTCTTTATTGTGTCTCCAAACTGTCACACAACTGAACTTTTCTGTTTATATGTATGCACAGTATGAAAAAATATAATGGTCTAAAAAGTTTGGATTTAATGCAAAACAGCTGACAATTAAGGCATACTTTTCTATCCCAGCTTTCCTGTATAATAGCATTTGATTGTTCCTGGAAGACTGCAGTGCCTTTTTTTTTTCCTGTACATTTGTCTTGCAGAATATTTTTTAGTTAAGGAAAAATTGCTTTCCTGTGTCTTAGAGTTCTTCTGTAATTTCAATTTACAGTATGTCCTGTTGCTGCAATATTTGTTTTAGTGGAAAACTAGTAACCTGGATTGACTGTGTCTGCAGCACATTAGATTTTATGTATTACAATTAAATCCCTCTCTGAACCATCTGGTTTACAGATTGTATAGATTTTAAAATTTCAGTTTGTCCTCCCAGTTTACCTAGATTAGGACTGCCTTTTCTAGTTTTACTCTTCAAACATTCCATATATTTTAACTTTGCAGTAAAAGTAATGGTTACTGGCATATGAGGTGGTTAATAATCCTGAAATCATGGTTTCAGATATTATCACATGGAAGATATTTGCCAGGCAAAGGAGCAGAGAAGTGGGCTTTCAAATCTTGATGATTTTCCTCCAGTTAGAGGATAATTCATCTTTCCTGTACAATATTTCCCTTCTCTTGGCCATCCTTAATACAGGTAATACTATAAACTCTGTTCTGTATTTACGTAATTGTTTTGGCTCATACTGGTGCAGATTTGATTTTGAGATTTTGGGGATTCCAGTGAGTAGAGACTGGCTTTAGATCAGATTGAAAAAAAAGCTACTCTCATCAAAACAAAGACGTTTGGTATGTAAGTCCAAAATAGCAATGTAAAAACTTCAGCAAAATGTCTAAACAGCACTTGAACTCTTTAACAATACGCATTTGTCCTGCAAGTTCTTCTGAGGCCTGCAGGTCTGCCTTTGCAGAGGTACACATTTACTCTGCTTTTGCAGTGAGACACCAAACTCTGACAGTCATTCCTGAGGCACGGCAGTTGGATCTGGAAGGGATGCTTTGATGCAATGCCTTAAGAAGGTACATCATAAATTTGGGTATTTCTTAGATGAGGTGGGTTGGAGTACAGGCCTTGGGGGCTGTAATTTTAGATGAATTTAAATCCTATTTAGTTCCTGGGTCAATTGTTTGATCCTGCCACAACTTATTTCTGAGGAATTTGAGACTAAACCATTGATAGCTTTGGACTGGGGACTGTGTAAATAGTTATTCCATATCCTACAAGAAGGTCTTGCAAATTATGGCTCCTCTGAATCTTGTATGACAAGTTTTATTTTAGGAAAGCAGCCTAAGCAAAGGTTAATGTACATTTGGAAATGTGTTCCTTAACTCTCCAGGCAACTGTTAAGCTTTTCATGTTACTGTGCACATTTTTATTAGCATTCTTTTGTTCAAGTGTAAAAATACATGATTAGAGCATGCACATGAATATTTCCAAATCCTCATAGAGGATAGCAGACCAGCAGTCCGGAAGAGCACTATCAAATAGTAGGAATACCCAGAAGTGGTATTATTCCTGTAGTTAGAATTAGCATAGAATTTTTGAAAGTTGTGTTGAAAGTGTGATGGTAATTGTCAGTCTTGTAATGACAGTAACCACAGTTTTGTGTGTTAAACCTATTGGTGCACATATCACAAGTGTTTAACCTTCCCCAAATTATTTGGAATTGCATAAACTGGGATGCCACACTTCATAAAATTGGTCTTGTCAGATCACTATATGTAAGTTTTCTATGTTCCCTACCGATAGGAGCTATTTTAGTCCTTGCCGTGTAGCTCTTCCTATAAAGAAAAGATGATCTTGCAGACCTTCCCTTATACTCTATGTTAACTTATGGGCTTGGGCAGAAGAGAGAGTTCTAGTAAGAATTTTTTATATCATCTGTTAGGTTTTGTCCCAGTTCATTTTTGAACTGAAATAGAGCTCTCCTTTGCAGCCAATTTTTCTTGTAATCATGGACAGAATTTCTTTCACACTCCATTTTTTATCTTTTATCTTTTTACCATTTCCTATGGCCAGCCAAGAGGCATGTCATATGATATTTGATGAAAAGACCTTT
This sequence comes from Psittacula echo, assembly GCF_963264785.1. NCBI lineage: Eukaryota > Metazoa > Chordata > Aves > Psittaciformes > Psittacidae > Psittacula > Psittacula echo. The sequence continues at coordinate 14,455,734 of NC_137740.1, forward strand.
TAAACATTAATTTCCTAATGAGATAGTATGTAAGAAGTTGATTTTCAAGGAAGATATACTATCTATTTTATAATAATCTACTCAGGTTTTATATTATAATTGTAACCTGTAAATATTATGCTTATGAAACTTAGGTTCCTTTTTTAGTCCCAGTCTGTTTCTAAATTAGCATCACATTTAACATGCACAGTCATCATCTCATATAACAAGAAGGGTAATATGGCAAACTGCCTTGCAATAAATTGAATACTGAAAAAAAATTGAAACCTATCACACCCACTGAAAGTCTTGATGCGAGTCTGGATGAAAAGAAAATTCTCACAAACATCATGTTCTATCTTTAGACAGATTTTCTCAAAGATCCTGCTGAGATTTGCGAGTAGGTTTATTCCAAATAAACAAAAAATTCTGTTTGGTTGCAACCACAATGCTGAGGCAAGGAGGGAACTATATGGGAGGAAAGACTGCAGCATCAGAAGGCACAGGAACTCTGCTGTGCTCAGAATATGCAAAACTCACATGACAGTGCCATTAACCACCATCGCATTCTGGTAAGTGTTTCTTTAGTACCACTTTATGGCTATCAAGCAGAGTTCTGAAGATTTCATGGCATTACCAGGTCACAATACTAAGCATAAGTTATATTGTAAGGGGCCTCTTCTGTTCACTATTTCATAGTTTTCAGCATCCAGCGGCTAAGAGTAATGTATGCATTACTAAAATAAATAAATAAATAAAGAAAGAAAGAAATCGAAGGAAAACTGCAGAGTAAAGGAATTTCTCCATAGCAGAATTTCTTAGAAATCAAAAGTGAAAGTAATGACGACATGAGGAAAGTAATAAATAATATAAGCTCACAAGCCAAATATTAATATGAAACATTAACACAGAAAATTTTATGGAATGCTCATCAGCCTTTATACATGACTGAGGTAAAAAGGGAGCCCAAGCAAATAGGACAATAAAGAAGGAAGAATGGTAAGGACAGATCGAGCCTCAGAATGAAGCACCAGAAGAAGAATTTTAAGAATAAACCATTAAAACAAATGGTAGCATGTTCCCAGAAGTTCTTCAGGAGTTTTAAGGACTACAGGTATGAAATAGGTGTTCAATAAACTATGGTGTCTGACCTGCTGCTTAAATCAATGCTGGTGTCACAGAAATGGAAAGTATCAAACATTGTCAGTATCTAGGTTGCAGGTATGACTTCTACGACTGCAGATTTATCAGCTATATCTGATTTTTTTTTGTGCCAAAGCAAATAATGTAGAGTTAGATGATCTAGGAAGACCAATAGAAAAAGTCCTGGTTTATGCACCTACACAGAATTAACTGAGAACTAATAAGAAAAGGAATGACCTGCCTGCTCTCTTCACAACAGCTTTCTCACCAGAGCTTCCTAAATAAAATAAACTGTTATGGAATAGGAAGAAGTGTTTTCATATACCGGTTCAAAGGGGACAAAAAAGGTGCATAAGTGCTTTTAATAATAGAGTTTTCTAAGAGGATCCTCTAGGGACTGATACTAGAACATGAGTTATTCAATAAATTTCTACACAATCTGGGAAGGTGGGTGTATAGTGATGTAAAAAACTTTTTCCTGATAATATCATTCAGAAAATTTACATTGAAAACTGACTTCCAGCAGAGCATTCAATTCATATAGGAATAAAACAGTCTGAAGTAGACAATGCTATCGGTGGTCCTCCAGAAATTTCATAGCTGTGCTCATAAGCAATATGAAAACCCCCATTATGTAACAATTTTGGGGAGATTAGGAATTATTGAAAGGCTACAAACCAGAAAAGATGGCAATGGCATTTTGCAGGTTTGTGCTACTCCTCTCAAATACTGTGTGCTGTCCTGGCTATGCTATCATCATAAAGAACATAGGGGAATGGAAGAATGGTTGGTTAAAGAAAAGGATTATTGAAGGACTGGGTTGGTTTTTGTATGAGAAGAAATTTATTAAAAAACACTAAGTTTTAGAATTCATTCTGTCAAATGTGACTGAGATGCCCATTCGACCATAGATGGGGAGAAAATGAGTAGCAAATAATATTATTCAGTATTTCTAATGAACTAAAAATAATAGTATTCTAATTAAATGATCAGATGATAGATTTAAAAGAAAGAAAATAAACCAGAAAAAGAGTACTTTTTTCACGCATTATCATTGTGAATCTCACTAACACAGGCTGCTGTAGATAAAGTAAAATTCAAAATTAATTAATTCAGAAACAGATGTGAATTATTTTTAAGGAAATCCCTACTGGTTGCTGTTAAACATGTTAAATATGTTAAATATGTTAAACAGAAAGGCTGAAGTACAGGATCACAGCCTAGAAAGCTCTACTGTGAGGTGGTCTGTTTGTCCTGTTCTTAGATGGTTTTTCTAAGAATCTGCAGCACCACTAGTGGTGGTGAAAAAGCTGCTGGCTGATTTGGTCTGATCCTCCCATTCAATGTAGTAACTGGGATCTCTGTTACTATCCTTGAGGTTTTGATTAGCTGGTATTTTTGAAAAATACTTGCAAGAGCTAGCCAATTATTAACTGGCATTAAGCTCTTTTGTGTGTGCATGTATGTAGAAATTAGCTTGATTTCTTCCAATGTGTTTGTTAATCAGATTTAATTAGCTTGGATGGACTCCTGCTACCATTTTTCGTATATTGTTGAGTCAGAAAGTGGGCACACTGGATTCTGTTTTGCCATAAGTTAGAATCTCTTAAGTGTTGTAGATTTACCCTAAATCATTCTACCTCTGTTTAAAACCCCCGTTCTAAGATGGAAAGTGACTTAATATATTATTGTTGGATCTATTCCATGAATATCCATGACTTTCTTGGCCTCAGTATCATGAATATTTTATTGCATACTAGAACACTCTCTACATATTAGAGAGCCCATTTTTGTGACTGAATTTGGCAGGTGATTGTGCTTTTGCTGTTTCTTTAAAGTTATTTTTACTGGTATTATAATAACGCTCAGAGCCCCCATGTGGCTTTAAGCCCCATGGTGCTAGGTACTTTGGCAGAACTAGAGACTCTTTCCTGTCTGAAAATGCTGGTGGTCTGAACAGGCAAAACAGACAAAAGTGAGAAAGGAAAAAGCATAGCAGAGCAATGAAGTGACTTGCTCCCCATTACAGAGCATGTTCATGATAGAAATGAGGATTGTAACCTTAATTTTCTAACTCCAGCTGCTCTCTTGTTCACCCATTTGATTGAAGATAACTGAAGAACTCACTGTTCATCTTGCAAAACTGGGTTTACAAACTGTATTTATACTTTGTTCTTATAATTTAATTTTGTGTCAGGTAACGTGGGTTTTTTTGTCTCCTCTTTATAGCACGTAAGTTGTGCTTACCTACAAAACACTCCGGTGTAAGAAGGCTCTTACACAGTACATTGCATTTGTTATCCTTTTTTTAGAGAATTAACATCAACAGGCTTGCAGTGTTTCTTACTGTTGCCAAAATATGTTATGGTTTATCTGTTATGACTACAGATGATGGCGAATCTGTTCTGGTTCAGAAGAATTGCAAAGATTTTTAACACAGAATCAAGGACTTTAAAAGATACACATTAACATATATGTAGATATGAAATACTGTTCTTACCTTACCAATTGCTATGTGATTATATATGCAAAACCTTAAAAAGCCTCTGCTGATCATGATATAAAACAGTGATAAAGGGTACAAGGTGTCAGTGTCTAGAATAATTTGTTCACAGCAAATGTATCCAATAGCAGTGCTAAAAAAAAAACCCTAGAGGCCAAGTTAGTTTTTGAATCCCCGTGTGAGCCCTGGCATTGCAAACAAGATACTAGGAAAATTCCTACAGATGGCTGCTTAATGTGTAAATTAATCTGACTCAGTAAGGATCATGCTAGTCAGTGGCAGTTATAATTATAGATCAGTATCAGATCTTGCTCTACAAATTTGAACAACCACAAAACTACCATCCAGACACAGGTTTATTTAAATACTTTAATTATTTACTGTCAGAATTTGTGACACATATATGCTTCAGTTTGCAAACATTAACGAGGAACAATACACTACAGTATAGCTTGGACAAAAATAGAGGTAGTTAAAAAACCCCAACAACTAATCGCCAACCTCCAAGAATAAAGGGAACACATAAACCAATGTAATCAGCCATAACACATCTTATTGCATGTTGCTGTCCTCAGGAAGACAAGAGAACACCTCAAGTCCAACATTTTAGAGAAAGAAATAATGTAGGTATCCTCAATTTTTGAATGCATATTTATAACTTGAATAGAGAGGTGTGGTAAAACTTCAAGGCTACTGATGAAAGTTTACTTTAAGAAAATGTGTTCACAGTTAATGAGATTTGTGTGAATTTTCAACCTTTTTTTTCTTTCCCTGAAGTGTTAAAGGAAGCAACAACCTTGAAAAGCTCATCTGTTCTGGTTACTCATGTTGGAAAACAATCCCCTGCTCTCTCGGTATCAACATGAGCCACAGTACTCACCATGGCAAATGGGCAGCAATCAACAAATAAGCTCTACTTTTTTATTTTTATTTTAATTTTGTAAGAAAACCATCCGCTTTAATCCTGGCCATAGTCAATTAAATTGAAACCTAATTTAAATGTGTTAACTTGAATGTGCTCTCTCCTTTACAAAAGAAAGAAAAGAAGGAAAAGAGAAAAAGGGAGATAAACAGAAAAGTAGATGGCAGGGAGAAAGAGGAAAAAACAATTTAAAAATAAGAAGGAAGATGAAAAGAAGATAGAGAGAAAGATAGAAAGATAGGAGATAAATCAAGAAAGCAAGAAAGTGAAAGCAAGCAAGCAGAAAGGCAGAAAGGCAGGCAGGCAGGAGGGAAGGGAGGAGGGAAGGGAGGGATGAAGGTAAGAAGGAAGTGAGGAAGGGAGGAAGGGAGGGATGAAGGAAGTGAGGAAGGAAGGGAGGGAGGGAGGGATGAAGGAAGTGAGGAAGGAAGTGAGAAAGAAAGTGAGGAAGGAAGGAAGGAAGGAAGGAAGGAAGGAAGGAAGGGAGGGAGGGATGGAGGGAGGGAGGGAGGGAAGGAGGAAGGGAGGAAGGAGAGAGACTAGGTGAAGTGATCATAATTTCCTCACCAGTGTATACTTTCACATAGCACTGCAGCAGAATTTCTGCAAGCTTAGGGAGTGAAAGGTACTGATAAAGTGTGCTCTGGTGCCATTTGAGAAATGTTCAAACTGTACACCTAGTTTATAATATATATAATGGGCAAAATGGAACCTCAGCTCCATTGCATGTCTGAAATGTTAGACAAATTGTAAGAAAGAAAAATTGTTTCAGTGATATGTTTACACTTCAAGTACAAGCATTTGGACATTTTCTGAAGGGTTCATGCTGTGGCTTGTCTAAGCTCCCCACAACCACTGAATTCTTAAATATGTTTACTTGGAAAGGTCAATAGCTGGTTATCCTGTAAACTTTTGTCTAGGCTAGATAATAACAAAGTATTAGTTTTTGCTCATCTTTAGTTGTCAGCCACTCACTAGGAGGTATCCAGTGTGCTCATTTTTCCCCCGATTGTAAATGAGAGGGATAAAAGTGGATCAGAGGCAAGCAGTTGACTGCCTTTTTTTTTTTTTTACAGGTCCTGAAATAAAATCTTGAGAAAAAAAAAGAGACATTTAATTAAGTCATAACCCTCTACAGCAGCAGCATAAAGTGCATGAAGGAGCAAGTGTATTCAGCATGCAGGCAACAAAGGAAAGAAAAGTTGTTTGTTAAATCAAACAATAATGTATCTTGGTAACGTGAGGTTTCTGTGAGGTTATTGCTATTATACAACAAGAATACAAAAGCTATGTTTGTCGAAGGGTTCCTATATTCAACCATGCTGTTGTGAAGAAAGACTCTTCTAGAACTCCATGGCAAAAATCTAATTTATCTGAATTATAAACACTACTAATAGGAAAAAACCTAAAGCCAAAACAAACCCAAACAAGAACATAATATTTCCTCCCCTCTCTCCCTCCTCCTTCTCCCTCCTCCCTTCCAGCATTTCACACAAGTGGTTTCTGGAATGTCTGGTATTTTCAGTAAGGTTTCTAAAGGAAACAGTGTTGGCAAATTGGCCAAAGGGTCCAACACTGGCGTGTGTTGGAGTACAAGATGGAGAGTCATCCCCTAGACAAGACTGAAGCAATTGAGGTTGGCTGGAGGAAATGGTAAAAACAATACTTGCTCCTTTAATTGCATGGGTATATTGGTCACTGACTCATCAACGTTGCCCTAAGGGGTGTGGTTGTTACGCTGGAAGATCCAACAGCTGCAACAAGCAATTCAGTGTATATATTCTATTGTGTACGCACAAGACTTTGATTTCTCACTCAGGCTAAGGATATCTGCTCCACCAAAACTAGTGTTACTGCAGCGATCTCTGGATAAAGGTTAAGCTTGGGGGCCCCAAGAAATGAAAATTAATATGAACAGTAACAAATTGATGAGACCACAAATGCATTCAAGATGGATTCAAGCTCTGAACTGGCTGTCAGCAATTTAAACCAACATTACTTAAATCAGGCTACCAGAAAGAGGGATCCTTTTCCTAGTTGTGGTCCAGAACCTGAGCTAAAACCAATACTGCAGCCCAAGCTAAGAGCAGCTTGTGTACATGGGAAAGGGACACACTGCCTAAGGTTTCTCTGATTCTGAAGCTACTTTACCATCTGTCTCTGTTATCCAGGACAGCTCTTCCCCAGCTTGGTTCATATGTTAGATATATTTTTTCCGTACACATCTGAATGTGGTCAGCAGATATATAGTTATCCATGGAGTCCGCTATGTTGCTTGTAACAGTTTGTGCTGTGCATGTAAAGGACAGTTGGGTACTATTTGCTATTTGTATATTGATAACCATATGAAGACTTCTGGTGATGAATAAATGCTTTTTATTTGATTTTAACCTAAGTTCAAACCAAGAAGGTATATTCTTTTGGCAAGTTTTCACTTCTTAATAATCTCCAACAGCTAAGAAAACAGTAAGTTTATTTTTCAATGGCCATATATTTTAAATTCGATGATTTTCTATAATAAGCCTACAACTTACAAGTCAACATTTGAATCTAATTCAAAACCAGATTTTATTTTTTTTTTTTACCTTAAAAAAATTCTGTAATTTGGTCCAAGTACACATATAGGTCAATTGGAATTGATTGTGTTTCCCTTACTGGATGGATTTCTGATAGAATGTTTTAATACGTCAACATTTGTTTTTCTTGAACATTCTCTAATAATATGATTATTAGAGAAGTTGACATTATTCTACTATAAAAAAAGCCAGATCTTGCTCAAAGTTTCTATGTCTTGGCTACTGAAGAAAGAATAGATGTTTAAAAATAAAAAAAGCAGACAGCTGGGAGGAAGGGAAGTCATAATAGAGCATGATACTGATTTTCCTCTTCTCTTAGGAATTTAATGCTTCATCCAGAGGATTCCTTCCTGATTTTCTGCTGCAGGCAGTGTGTAGTATACCATGTACAGTTAATTAGGTGAGCTAAATAGTATGCAGAGATTAGCATGAAGTACAGTTAACCATGTCTGCCATATGTTCAGTTGTGCTTTATTGTGAATATGGAGGAATAATTACATTGTACCTGGCATATTCTACTGTTTCTATAATTTACATAGTAGTACTGCAATATAATGATGTTAATAACCTGAGACAAACCCTCAAAAGTAATGAAAGTCACGGGCCAGGACTGAAATTTTAATCTTGGTTGCAATGGGGATCAAGCCAATATTATGAAAGCAGCAAATTCTGTTACTTATTTACATACCACATTCAATCCTTACCTGAGAATTTCCTAGTCTATAAAAGTTGTTTCATGGTACTAGGGTAATATGAAGGATTTGGAGTTTGTTACTTGTAAATTTATTTTGGATTGCATCATTTCTTTGTGGAATGCCTTTTATTTTTTCTTTTTTTTTTTTTTTTTAAGCTATTTCTTGGAATTTCTAAAATGACATTAAGGGAAAATTCCACTGCCAGTACATGGCTTATGGTCTGATTACCAGAGTTTGAAACCCCACTGATTCAATCTCAGATATCATAGCTTTGTTAATTAGGCCTCAAATAACGTACTGTTAGGCTCTTCTTCTGGCTTTGGCTGGAGTGGCAACAGGCACTGGTGTAATGTGGCAGTGCAGGTGGGAGTAAAGTGTGTTATACGTGCAATGTTTTCTGCAATAACTGCTGCGAATTATTTTTGTCTGGTAAGTTTTACACATTGGATACATGGAAAACTGTTTCCAAGAGGGACATGGGAACGTATTGCAAGGAAACTAAATACCCCCACCATTACCCCCAACCTAGAAAAGCTACAGAAAAAGCAAAGTGAGGTCAAAACTGTAAAAGCCATCACAAGTGTTGTTCCCACAGTAGAGAGAGTTGAAAGCTTTGAAATCTTCAGAGTGAAAGTTAGAATCACTTTTGGATGCTCTGGACACCCTCTTTCAATATATTTCCCTCCAGCTAAATTGTTCTCTTGCATCTTAGCTAATATTTTCAGGTATTTCTTAATATGACTTTTCCTTAAAAACTGTGAAAGATTAGAATATGCATGTATAAAAGGAGATTTTTAACACTACAATGATAAAAGGCTAAATCCATCTGGTCAAAACACAAACAGCCATATGAAATTCAAGAAACTGAGATTAATTTTGGATTGATCTGTCCCCAAATATATTTTTCTTTTATTTATTTATGGAGAAACTAAGTAGTATGGTACTAACTCCTGCCTTCAGTGCAAGCACTTCAGGTGCTTTATACCTTCTAGAAGGCCATGAGAAACTTTTTGCTCATAAAATCCTGCAACTTCTGAGGCATGGTCCTGCTGTGTATGGAATCATGTTCTTAGTAATGTGTGCTTACTCCCCAAGCAAGGATAAATTAGAATAGTTATTGTTATCGGTTTAACTAAAACTTGAGTGCCACTAGAAATGTCTTTAATTTCTTTAATTTTGTGTACTCTTCTGGATGGCTAACATCTGTTGCATATGCAGTTATATTCTTTTCATGTACTTGGGGAGGGGGAAGAGAAAAAAAGAAGATAAATCAATGTTGGTTAGATCCAGGATGCCTTTGTTTGCTCTTTTGCTGGCTCCTAAATGAAAAAAAAAAAAAAAAAAACACCCAAAACAAAAAACAACAAACAAACCAAAAAAAACAAACCCCCAAAAGTGGTTTTGCAAGTATTCCTGCTTTGTTTTTGGTTTTGAGCTGGACTTTGTTTTCAGCATCTCTGAATTTTCAAAACTTAGCAGACGACTGCTAAGTAGAAACCTAAAAAACTAATTTTAAGACACTAGAGTAAGTTCACAGGACTTGATTTTACTTTTTTACTTGACAATTCTGATAAAGCTGTTCAGATAAATATCAATATACCTTTCAAAATAACTGCACTGTGACTTAGGATAATTTCAGATTGTTCTTTCTCCCCTTCCTACATCACTTTACTGAGAAATGAAAGTTCCTATAGAAAACTAAGGGCAGGAACTAGGAGAAAAAACCCTCCATGGAACAGTCAGCATCAAAATCTTGACTTTCTGTTTTCCTGCATCACACTGGAGGTAAGCATTGAGCCAGATACAGGGCAGGCTCAAGCAGAGAAGAACTGAAGAAAGACTGCAGGATCATATTACTCTGTTAATATGCTAATCATCTTCTTGCATTGACCAAGTGCAAAGTACAAAACAGGACTCTGAACAAAACACAGCATTTTAGTGTAATTCACTGCTGATAGACTTCTGCTCAATTAGAAAATCCATCTTGTCACAGGTAGAGATACAGGCCACTGAATGGGACAATAGTATAGGTATTAGGTTGGCAACATCTCCTTAATATATCTTGGAGTGGAAGTGATCTTTGCTTTATTAGCAAATAGAGGTGCAACTGTTTTCACTGAGGCAATTATGGACAATACTGAGCATATAAAAGTACTAAAATTATTTTTAGAAGTGACTGCATGTGCTCTGCTAGGACTGCAGAATTGTAATTTACTATACATAAAAAAGACCATAGCAAACATTGCCTCACATACTCAGCTTCTCAAATTTATATACTGCGTTTAAACATTCTGCATTTTATTGTAACTATTTGGCACCAAATCTTACATGCAATAAACCAAAAATGAACTCATGCCGTTTCTTCGTTTCTGCTGTTATATCTGTTATATATATATATATATCTATATATATATATATAGATATCTGCTGTTATATTCTCTAGCCTTTACATGACTCCCTCTGTCAACTATTTATGGTTTTAAAGACTTTTCTGAGTTCCCAGTAATGCTGAGTAGCTGTTTATAAAATTTCAATTTCTCCAAGGTCTTTTTTGAATTAGTTCTTCAAGACATTATGCTTTGATGGTTCCATCCACTTTCAACATGTAATGTGTGGTAAAATAAAACACCAGCTTTTTTTTTATAATTTTTCATATTACAAATGTATTTATTTTCAAATTTTTACTTTCAATATTTAGCAAAATCCATTTTTGTCATTACACCTGACTTCAACCCACTGTTTAATTTTTTCTTCTGATTAGACACAACGTATTTTCCCTATTTGCCGCAAATCTGATTTGGGATTTTCAGAGGGAGCAGGACCATTTGTAGAGTTTTCCAGTAGAAGTGGGAATTAAATTCTTTAAATCTTTTACCTGTTCCTTCCAGAATGTTGATTGCCAAAAATAGTTCAGACCTATTATAATGTCTTCTGTTACTTATTACTTAGTTGCGTGTCTAACCCTCACTGACACTTGAATAACTGATGCTCCCATTGGAGCTCACAACTGTGCAGCATTATGAAACAAATGCTAAATTCTCCAGAAGCTTCCAAGAATGTTTGGAACTATTGCTTGATTAAATAACATGATCCATTAAACCTCTTTGTCTGTTCTTCCTCCAAATTTTGCCTTTCTTTCATATCCCTTTATTCTCACTCATTTAGATTATGTCTTGTCTTTTTTTGTCTTCTACCAACCCTTCATTTTCTATTTTCAATTTTAATTTTCCACTGCCATATTTACCCATTTCACACTCCTTTTCTGTTTACATTAAAATATCTCCTGAGATTTTCTTTCTAATTTCAGTTTCCTTTCATTGTCCCAGATCAACTAAAACAGTGGATGTGAGCCCTTCTGAAAGTAAAAAGGATATTTTTTCTTTCATTTCATCAGCCTCTCTTGTGAGAAAGAAGAGTGAGGACGGCAGTGAAGAAAGAGGAAAGGCAGAAAGAAGGAAGCCTTTACTATGCTTACATCTAGCAGCTACAGGAACACACTGAAGGAAAAATGTCACCAGACTGACAGATTTTAATGAAATTAGTTGATGGAATCTTGTACCTTCCACAGAATAAACATAAACCACTTCTTTTCCCCTATTAATGCAATGCAAGGGAAGTGCATGAGATTTAATCCTTGACATGGCTCTAGAATTTGCTGTAAAACTGACTCCAGAGCTTTCAGCAGTTTGGCAGATGACTCAAGGGGAAGTGCATGTGAAACCACTGAGAAACAGCAACAGGAAATCCACATTAAGCCAGGTAATATGACTTAGAGTTTTAATGAAGAGTTTGGCTGAATGCCTTTTTTCTTCACTATGCAAATGATTCTTGTAGCTTGAATTAGGATGAAAATGCTAATATATGCTCCATTACTTGTGTGGTTCCTGGCCCTAATTTAGGACAGCATGAATATACTTTGAAACTATTTCTCCTTTAACATTTAAATAATATAAAAAATCCTTGTGGTTATATATAAAAAATCATACTTGTACTGTACTTAACCAAATTCTGCTCAACTTAGCCCCAGGTGCTATTAGAACTCAAAGAGTTACACTTTGTAGATACCACTGTACTTTTTTTCATAATTAGGAATGGCTTTGATGTTTTCTAAGTTGCTTGGGGAATTTGGATGACCAATTCACACTCATTTTCACGGGAGCTGGACAACCACTCAATTTCTTTTTACATAGCTGAATGTTTTATCCTTCCTGTCCACCAACAAATTGGAAATAATGCTCTAAAAAGCTTCACTATATACATTTAGCTAAAATCCCTAGGAGATGGCTTTAATACAGTTCAAGCCACACACACAGCATCTAAGCTTCTGTTGCACTTATTTTGCATACCCCCTAGATACACATGGCTCAGTTACAGACATAGTTATTTAGAAATCCTTCCAGGAGTTACTAAAAAAGCTTTGACCATGACAGAGGCTTTCTATCAGTGTTAATTGTTCTGGTTTTATACTTAATTGATGGATTTTACAGAGCATCTAATGAGGCTCTCAAAGTGTTTTGCCTAGAACAATTGAACTGTACTTACTAAGTCCATTGGATAGTTAGTTATATTTAAAACAAATAACTGGACTTACACAACCATGGCTTTCACTAACTCAAAAAAGGAAGGGAGAGAGGTATTCAACGAGCAGTAGGACCAAGGATGTCTGTTTTCTTACAGATGTCTTGCATCCCAAAAATTATTTTGCAATGATGCTGCATTCTCCCTATTCAGAGCATCTTCCTTCTGTCAATACTGTCTGTCTGTCAATACTCCATATTCCCTCCTTACATTGCACTACAGGTAGTTTACATTTTGCTTCATTTCAAGCTGAACATGCACATATAAAGGTAACACTGTGCAAGGTCCTACACTTGGGTCAGAGCAATCCCAGGCACAGCTACAGGTTGAGTAGAGAAGAGATTCAGAGCAGCCCTGAGGAGAAGGACTTGGGGGTGTTGGTCGATGAAAAAATGAACATGAGCCAGCAGTGTGCGCTCGCAGCCCAGAAAGCCAACCGTATCCTGGGCTGCATCAAGAGGAGCATGACCAGCGCTTGTGAGACCTCACTTGGAGTATTGTGGGCAGTTCTGGTGTCCTCAACATAAAAAGGACATGGAACTGCTGGAACAAGTCCAGAGGAGGGCCACAAGGATGATCAGGGGAGTGGAGCACCTCCCCTATGAAGACAAGCTGAGAAAGTTGGGGCTGTTCAGCCTGGAGAAGAGAAGGCTGCGTGGAGACCTCATAGCAGCCTTCCAGTATCTGAAGAGGGCCTACAAGGATGCTGGGGAGGGACTCTTCATTAGGGACGGTAGTGATAGGACAAGGGGTAACGGGTTAAAACTTAAACAGGGGAAGTTTAGATTAGATATAAGGACAAAGTTCTTTACTGAAGGGTGGTGAGGCACTGTAATAGGTTGCCCAGGGAAGCTGTGAATGTTCCATCCCTGGCAGTGTTCAAGGCCAGGTTGGACAGAGCCTTTGGTGACATGGTTTAGTGTGAGGCGTCCCTGCCCATGGCAAGGGAGTTGGAACTAGATGATCTTAAGGTTCTTTCCAACCCTAACTATTCTATGATTCTATGAATAAGCAGAGCACCAAACAAGGTGACTTTTCCTACAGAATAATAATGTGGGTCTTGCTTGCCATATTTTACTCATAGGAATTTTCAAAGATGAACTTCATCTTTTTGTTAAACTCTATTAAAACTGGACAGCAAGTTCTGCAACCATTGGGAAGCCTGAAGGAGAGCTGGCAAAAACACAACACAAATGCCCAAGACTCATTTTTCAGTGAGCAGAACTAAAAATCTCACTGTTATCAGCATTACTGCAGCATTTTTGAGGTCTGTCTTTGCTACTCCAAAAGAAGCTTCTAATATTGCTTGAAAAATATTTTCATACTAAATCTGGTGATCATTTAACATTTATAAACATTTTATCATAGTGTTTTGAAGATAAAAGTTAATTTCTACTCCAGATAATTCAAATATACATTTCACAATAAAGAAGGGGAAAATAAAATCCCTTGTTGGCAAGTTTTTTCCAGAAATGGCAATCAGCCAGTTTCAAGTCTATATTAGAAGATGCTCAAAGAACTCACAGTTCACTATCATGAGCATTATGGTGATGATGATTAGAAGTTTCCTTCTTTCAACTTTAGAGTAAGCTGTCATGATCTACAGTCATTTCAGACTAAGAATTCCCAAATAGTCTCAGAAAAAATAGGAATCATCTGCCTATACTGAACACAATTGTTCTGACTTTAATAAAACAGATCAGTCATGCTTGCCACAAGTTGAGATAGACCAAAAGGAAATAAGGATAAAAATACCAAAGCGAAAAAATGAAAGAAGAAAAAAAGGTGCTAAATCTTTTTAAATATTCTGTCCAGTTTTCTTGGATTTTTTTTCTCTGAAGTCTTGCCTTGGAAACAAGGCAAATATTAGTTTCCAATATATGATAAATTCGAACAATCTATAAATATGGTCAAACACTAACATGGTGGAATTTACTGCTAGGGCACTGCCTGTCTCAGATACACAGTAGGTTGCCCACTTTTCAACACAGAGCAGTTACATTTTTTCAGCTGGGAGCACAACATTATATGTAATGCTACATTCCTCAGAAGTCCATTTCCTACATTTAGGTGGTGTGGATCTCTTCATTTCCACATTAAGAAGACACAATAAGGTATAACGTGGTCATGACTGTCCAAATCTACCCTTTTTTATCAGTAATATTAACTAGCTGAATGCCAGAAACGTCAAATAAAGCAGCAAAACCAGCAACAGTCATTTACTTTTTGAGAAAAGTGACATTTCTACTCTTTTGGTACATTAGCTACATTTGAAATGCCACAGAACATGCACAGAGCTTGTAAAATTTTTCAAATCCCCCATTATTTATGTAAAAGTCAACATAAATAAAGACAAAGAAGGTTACTGTTGGAAGTTAAGAGAAGTTAAAATGTATATATTAGGATTGGGTGGCTGCCAAAAATAATCCCAAACAAACCCAAACCAGCAAAAAATAGGTTTGCTCTGAGAGAAGTAGAAACAAATACCTTTAAAATTTATACGTCAGTACTTAAGTCAGACCAATTCTATTCAAGGGGCAAAACAACGAATATCTTCATGGGTGGCCAAGACACATAGACCTGTCCTTCGCTTCAATAGATGACCAAGAATCCTAAACAGGAAAACAAGCAAGAAAATAAACAACTTGTGAAAGTGAGCAGTAGCAGCTGGAATCAGGCTATTCCCAATCCTTTGATAAATCCAAGATATAAATAGCTCAAAGGAATACATCTCTAAAACAAGAGTGATAGGTACATGCTTAATACTTGAATTGCCAAAGTGACACGTGACAAGTTAAGGCGCAGCATTGAAGCATGGACTATTCAGAGCACTGAGAAGAACATTAGTAATTTAAGGAACATGTGGTAAAAGAATTATTCCAATACTGTTAGCCTTCCTGGCAAGAGTGAAAGGTGCAGAGGAAACTAGAACTGCCAGACCTACCTGAACAGCTAGAAAAACAGGCAAATTATGAGAAATATTTTTTTTTCCTCACTGACAGTGAGGAAGACTTACTGAGGTCGAGTGTCTCTTGATATTCATGGTGCAAGGTCTAGATTTTTTTTTTTTTCCTTCTTAATTTAACTGAAATAAATTAGAATATACCCCTGGTTTTTTAATTAAAAAAAAAAAAAAAAGATAAAAAAACCCCAAAACAAAACAACAAAACAAAAAACCCAAAACAAATCTATGCTTTCAAAGGCTTTCAGAGTTTAAAAGTTTTGCAGATGCAGACATTTGCTACAGGAAAATATCACGGATTTATGTCTGCCATAAGTGACTCTTACAATTTAAACTCCATCATCTGGAGGCATAAGGTGGCAACTCTCAGAGGTGTCATGACACATCTGCAGTACCTTTCCATGGGCTTGCACTCATGCTGAGCTCAGGAAGGAGTAGTAATGAAGACATGATCCAAACCAGTCTCAGATTCAGAAAAACCCCTTTGGCACCTTGCCCTGGTTTTGGCTTCAGTGTGAGAACAATGCTGATAACACACCAATGTTTTAGTTGCTGCTAAGTAGTGCTTATCCTGATCAAGGACTTTTCAGTCTCTCACACTCTGCCAGTGAGGAGGGGCACAAGAAGCTGGGAAGGAGCACAGCTAGGACAGCTGACCTGAACTAGCCAAAGGGTGTGAAGCGTCCTTGCTCATGGCAGGGAGGTTGGAACTAGATGATCTTTAGGTTCTTTCCCATCCAAACCATTCTATGATTCCATGATTACATAAGCATTAATAGTACATTTAAAGGGTGGAGGAACTTTAAATGTTTTAAATTATTGGTAATGAGTAAGTATTTTTTTTATCAAAATGTGATCAAATAAAAAAACCTGAACTTTGCAAATATAATATTTCCAGTAATTCTCTTTTTTTGTTTAGGTTAAGAAATTCATAGTCAAGAGGAGCTGAAGGCTTAATTTATTTGGGGTATTCTAATCTAAAAGACCACCTTTGATCTCAAGATGTTCATATTTGTACTTTGGTCCTGGCCAGAAGTAGGAAATTAAGTGTGAAAATGAAAACAAGTCAATGAGGTACAAAGCTATTTTGAAATTTGTGGAGGAAATAATAATAAAAATTAAAAAGGTTTACTGTAAGCTTCTGGTGACAATTTAGATTCTGTTCTTATTTTAGCTAACTCTGTTTATCCATCTGATATTGGAAAGTGATATTTTCAAGATGAATAGTGGACCATACCTGCAAGAAACAATTCTGACCTTTCTGTAATACTAAGAAACATTTTATGAGTGATTAGGGTTCAGTTAGTAACTATTCAACCTAAGCTTTTTGGTTAACCGGAGCTGATTGACTAATTGAGTTTCTAAGAAATACAGATGGACAAGGTCAATATATCTCTGTTTTTTATCCAGGCAGTCAGGTAGAAAATTAGCCAACTGAACATCTGTCTTTCTCTTTTTTTTTCCCTCTTCTTGTTCTTTTTCTTTTCTTTTTAATTTTATTTTCTCTCTTTCTTTTTTTTTTTTCTTTTTTTCTTTCTTCCCTTTTTTCGTTCCTCTTAATTAGGCTTGTGAGAAAGCTTTCAGCTTATTTATACTGTTCTTTCACTTTCAGCATTTCCCTGTAGGTTGGTATTGCCCTATCATAGCATTCCACCAAGCTGTTTGTTTCTGTGCTTCTTGCACCAGTGGCTACTGACTTTAAATCTGAGTCATTAAGAAGCTGTTGTGTAGTTTTTAGACATATTACCACCAACATAAAGGTCAGGTCACCTATCTCTAAGATAAACTGCTGAACTATGCTTTATTGAGGATAGGCCCGCATATACCTTGGAATTCTTGGAATTCTTCAGTAGAAAACATCCCTACATTACACAAAGTGTTCATGCAAGACTGAAGTCAGATGAATTTAAATATATCAGCCATAAATGGAAGAAAATGCTTCTTCTTTTTCTGGCCCTACATATGGACAAGAATATATGATATATGGTAGTGAGATGGCTCATGTGAGACTGAGAAATTGCAGTACAATTCCCAGTTTAAACATAAAAAGACATTGATGCATTATGTCCCATGGGCATTTTCTAATTATTCTGAGTACCTGCCATTTTGTGGTTTATAATAATTTTTTCTCTGTCTTCTTCCCCTCTTTCTCGTTCTCCTTCCTTTTGTTTTCTTGATCTCATTGTAACATAATTGAAATTTTTTTAAAATGTCATCTGGTACGGAAATCTTCATCCTAAGAATGCTAGTATCTCCACTTACAAGTATTCAACCAGATATCACATTTTAAGCAACTTTTATGTTAAGCACAAGTTCCACTGCAAAGGGCCAGATATTTTAAAAGCTAATGTACAGATAATAATTTCCAATTTCAGGTTAAGGTGTCATAGAATCCTTCAGTAATAAAATTTATGTTAGCCATTGTTCCTTTTTAGGAATCTGCACTTAAGTAGCCTCACCTATTTTTCTAGTAATGTTCTTCATTTGGACAAATTTTTTCTTGTAATTATTTCTCTTCATGAACACGAAGGATAATTGTGAAATACCACAAAACCACCATCCATTTCTGACCTCCAGTTCAAAAAATAATATTGAACAGAGTAGAAGTGTTAAAAATAGACAATAGAAGAGTATAGATCAAATGGCTGACTTTATCATAAGGATATCACCAGTACACAAGCTATGATTTTCTAGTAGACAATAATACAGGCTTTTAGTGACGCAAATTTTAATTTGTATGTACCAGTTCTGAAGAACAGAAATTAACACCATACTTAATATGTGAAATAAAAACCTATAAATCATAATGATAATGATTTACATATGGTTTCTCACTAGATTTTTAGGGAGAAGGAACTTGCTAGTTTAATTTGAATTCAAACATATTTTTACAAGTCCTGGCTCTAATATAAGAACTGTAATTTTTCTACTTTTATGCAAGGGTAAAGAAGTAGTGATAAAATAGGACATACAAGTATCCCTCTAAATGTAATCTAAAATATCTTCTGTTTATCAGAAATGCCAATTTTCAAAGTGCAATATCCCTAGTGAAAGCCTGGTAATGATCCATTTCCAGAGATGCAAAGATGCCATTTTAAACCCAAATGGGTTTAAGATAAAGAGACTGGACGATCCCACAGCATCATCTGTTTCTGTCCTGGAACATGCACACATTTTGTGAAGAGACTGAAGCTTTTAGAAAAGGGGGAGAAACATATTGACTGAATTGCTTTAAAAAGTAACTTTAAATTGCTAAGAAGTTGCAATCTTGCTTTAAGTTCAAGGGGAATGATGTTAACACACAAAAGGAAGATCAGGAGGTTAAGATGAACCAAGAATAATTTGGAACATTTTATTTCATCCTCTATAATTTCTCACATGATTATTTTCACCACTGTTGTGACTGTTACTGCCCTTTATGCTCATTACAAACAGCAACTTATGTCCTGTCCTCACATAGAATCACAAAATCACAGAATAGTTAGGGTTCGAAAAGACCTTAAGATCATCTAGTTCCAACCCCCTTGCCATCAGCAGGGACACCTCACACCAAACCATGCCACCCAAGGCCTCATCCAACCTGGCCTTAAACACCGCCAAGGATGGAGCATTCACAACCTCCCTGGGCAACCCATTCCAGTGCCTCACCACCTTTCAGTAAAGAACTTTGTCCTTATATCTAATCTAAACTTCCCCTGTTTAAGTTTGAACACGTTATCCCTTGTCCTATCACTACCGTCCCTAATGAAGAGTCCCTCCCCAGCATCCTTGTAGGCCCCCTTCAGATGCTGGAAGGCTGCTATGAGGTCTCCACACAGCCTTCTCTTCTCCAGGCTGAACAGCCCCAACTTTCTCAGCCTGTCTTCATACGGGAGGTGCTCCAGTCCCCTGATCATCCTCGTGGCCCTCCTCTGGACTCGTTCCAACAGTTCCATATCCTTTTTATGTTGAGGACACCAGAACTGCACACAATACTCCAAGTGAGGTCTCACAAGAGCAGAGTAGAGGGGCAGGATCACCTCCTTCGACCTGCGGGTCACGCTCCTCTTGATGCAGCCCAGGACTGTGGTCAATGGCTCAATGTCCGGCTGGAGACCAGTAACGAGTGGTGTCCCTCAGGGATTGGTGTTGGAGACCGGTCTTGTTCAACATCTTTGTCAGTGCCATGGACAGTGGGATTGAGTGCGCCCTCAGCAAGTTTGCCAATGACACCAAGCTGTGTGATTCGGTTGATACGCTGGAGGGAAGGGATGCCATCCAGAGGGACCCTGACATGCTTGTGAGGTGGGCTAATGCCAACCTTATGAAGTTTAACCATGCCAAATGCATGGTCCTACACCTGGGTCGGAGCAATCCCAGGCACGGCTACAGGTTGGACAGAGAAGAGATTCACAGCAGCCCTGTGGAGAAGGACTTGGGGGTGTTGGTTGATGAGAAAATGAACATGAGCTGGCAGTGTGCGCTCGCAGTCCAGAAAGCCAACCGTATCCTGGGCTGCATTAAAAGAAGCGTGACCAGCAGGTCGAAGGAGGTGATCCTGCCCCTCTACTCTGCTCTCATGAGACCTCACTTGGAGTATTGTGTACAGTTCTGGTGTCCTCAACATAAAAAGGATGTGGAACTGTTGGAACAAGTCCAGAGGAGAGCCACAAGGATGATCAGGCGACTGAAGCACCTCCTGTATGAAGACAAGCTGAGAAAGTTGGAGCTGTTCAGCCTGGAGAAGAGAAGGCTGCGTGGAGACCTCATAGCAGCCTTCCAGTATCTGAAGGGGGCCTACAAGGATGCTGGGGAGGGACTATTCATCAGGGACTGTAGTGACAGGACAAGGGGTAATGGGTTAAAATTTAAACAGGGGAAGTTTAGATTGGATATAAGGAAGAAATTCTTTACTGAGAGGGTGGTGAGGCACTGGAATGGGTTGCCCAGGGAGGTTGTAAATGCTCCATCCTTGGCGGTGTTTAAGGCCAGGTTGGATGAGGCCTTGGGTGGCATGGTTTAGTGTGAGGTGTCCCTGCTGATGGCAAGGGGGTTGGAGCTAGATGATCTTAAGGTCTTTTCGAACCCTAAGTATTCTATGATTCTATTCTATGATTCTCTTCTATGATTCTGTGTCATGTCAGACAGCGTCTAACGCTTTGCACAAGTCCAGGTAGATAACAACTGCTCCATCAGTTCCGTAGCCCCGTCATAGAAGGCCACCAAATTTGTCAGGCAGGATTTCCCTTTAGTGAAGCCATGCTGGCTGTCACCAACCACCTCGTTGTTTTTCATGTGCCTTAGCATGCCTTCCAGGAGAATCTGCTCCAAGATTTTGCCAGGCACAGAGGTGAGACGTACCTAAAGAAAAATTGTCCCAGTCTTAGGGTAAAAGTAGTATTGCTTAATCAAATGCAATCAATACAGGTTTAGTTCACCAGAAACATCCATGTTTGTATGGTTCTTTGTTGTGAAACTTGAGAAAACAAACAGGCAAACTCTTCTGTCTCAGGATTTAAAGAATTGTATCAGTTCAACAGAGATACAATCTAGAAAGTGTGTTTGTGTTTCTAGCCAAGAATATTGCCCTACCATCTTGCAAAAATAAATCAAAATTCAGTGAGGCAAAAGGAATCTTGGCATAAGAGTGTTCTGGTTTGGGAGGGTTTGGTGGAGGTGAGTGAGAAGCTGTGTGGTACTTAGTTCCCGTCTGGGTTTAAACCACAACAGATAGGTATCTTGCCTCAAAGCAGGAAATGCTGTAAACTGAGAGGAAGTTTTCTGTTGTATACTTACACTGTTCTTGCTCTATACATTAAAATATGCACAAATCTGTGCCAATTTGTGCCATTGCATATGGGAAAGTACAAAAGCATGTTTCTGCTTGCCTGTGCGATGCATGCTGGTGAACCCAATGCATTTGTTTGACAAAAACCAGGAAAACATGTCAAGGGCACTGCTCCAGGGTAACCGATGAACAGATGTTTAGGTTTAAGTTGTTATAAAAAGACCCATTGTGACATATATAGCTGGGACAGCAGCTATATACGATACTGTTATGGGATGAATCCAGACAGAGCAGGAACAGAAAATGGTAACTAACGACTCTTTTTTTCCTGATTTAATTAAAGAATAATTTTGGAGATACATGAGGATATTTTTAAGGGCATAATTTAAGGACAGTATCATTAAAGTCGCCAGTGTACTGGATAGGAATTTTTCTTTACTATGGATGGAGTAACAACAAGGCTTTTCTTTCCTTGAGGGCTGCTAATGTAACTCTGGGATTCTGCTATCAGAAATTGTGTCTTCAGTAACTGAGAAGAATTGCCTTGCAGAAGCTTATTATTTAAAAATATCAGGTTGCACTCAAGACAACATGGGAGAAGCACAGATAATGTAATACCATTTTTACAAATGCATTCATCACAAAGCATACATCTTAATCTACTGATTATTCTTCAGACTGAATCTTATGTACCATCTCCCTCATTCTGCTGAAATGTAGTCATCTCTGATACCACTTTTTCTATAGCAGTGCAAAAGAACATTTGACAATTTATTGTAGGATTAGAAATAAATGACTCAAGCCTGTCAGTATATCTTTATGATGGTTTTGTCTGGTCTGCATTTTTAAAAATCAACTTTTTGCTGTTTTTACACATGTGTAAGTAAATTTACTTAGGCAAAAAATGAAGTACTGTAATTATTTGAAAGCTTTATTTCTGTTATAAGTTTAAGAAATAGCTTAGTTAAAGGCAAAATGGGGAAATCAAAAAACGGAAATTGTCAAACTATCTAAACTACCTTGACTGAGTTAATTTTAATTGCTTTTTAAATGCTTGATTTATGGAAAATTCAGTCCCACCTTTTGTTCTAAAAAGCCAGAAAAACCTGAGTCCTCAAAAATCCTTGTGAAACTGGAAAATACCTTTCCATCCAGTTGTAATTTTTAATGACTGCAGCAATGAGCAAAGACAAAATCATATTTTTAATGATAAAATTAATTTTTTCACCCAGAATTGCGGAATTTATGGGGGACACTTCCCACTGGATTAGCAGTCAAAAATCAAGCTCCTTAGCCACCTTATCACAGTACAATGATCTTACTTTCGTCTTTAATCAGAAAAAGCAGCACAGTGCCTGGAAAACTACCATGGGCTGCTTAGTTTAATTATGTCTTGGCATGGTATCTTCTGGATCAGGAGACAGAATTGAGCTGAACTCTGGGGTTTACAGCTACTTAGAGTATACTAAGACATGCTTCATTCCATTTCTATTTAGAAAAAATATCTCTTACATAAAAGCAGGATGAAATACTTGTCCAATTTATATGAATTTAAAATAGATTCTGAAGCTTTTGAAATGTGTGTTACTATCTGTGTTGTCTGAATTGTGCAGTAATACAACAAATGTGAAATCGATATTTTTTCCATACATGGGACGCAACACTTTTTTTCATGGGTTTTGACAGTGAAATGCTTTTTGAGTACCTTATTTTGGAGGACAAAGCCAATCTTTGATTACAATACACATGAAGAATCACATTTAAAATGTTATCTTTTAAAATTCTCAAAGTATTTATAAGAAAACATCAGCTGTTATCAGGAGCCTATGAATCCCTGAAAACCAGTCTAATACATGAAAGCCATAGAATCATAGAATCATAGAATAGTTAGGGTTGGAAAGGACCTTAAGATCATCTAGTTCCAACCCCCTTGCCATGGGCAGGGACACCTCACACTAAACCATGCCACCCAAGGCCTCATCCAACCTGGCCTTGAACACCGCCAAGGATGGAGCATTCACAACCTCCCTGGGCAACCCATTCCAGTGCCTCACCACCCTCTCAGTAAAGAATTTCTTCCTTAGATCCAATCTAAACTTCCCCTGTTTAAATTTTAATCCGTTACCCCTTGTCCTGTCACTACAGTCCCTGATGAATAGTCCATCCCCAGCATCCTTGTAGGCCCCCTTCAGACACTGGAAGGCTGCTACGAGGCCTCCAAGCAGCCTTCTCTTCTCCAGGCTGAACAGCCCCAACTTTCTCAGCCTCTCTTCATAGGGGAGGTGCTTCAGTTGCCTGATCATCCTCGTGGCCCTCCTCTGGACTTGTTCCAACAGTTTCATGTCCTTTTTATGTTGAGGACACCAGAACTGTACACAATACTCCAAGTGAGGTCTCACGAGAGCAGAGTAGAGGGGCAGGATCACCTCCTTCGACCTGCTGCTCACGCTCCCTTTGATGCAGCCCAGGATACGGTTGGCTTTCTGGGCTGTGAGCGCAAACTGCTGGCTCATGTTCATTTTCTCATCAACCAACACCCCCAAGTCCTTCTCCACAGGGCTACTCTGAATCTCTTCTCTGCCCAACCTGTAGCCGTGCCTGGGATTGCTCCGACCCAGGTGTAGGACCATGCATTTGGCATGGTTAAACTTCATAAGGTTGGCATCAGCCCACCTCACAAGCATGTCGAGGTCCCTCTGGATGGCATCCCTTCCCTCCAGCGTATCAACTGAACCACGCAGCTTGGTGTCATTGGCAAACTTGCTGAGGGCGCACTCAATCCCACTGTCCATGTCACCAACAAAGATGTTGAACAAGACCGGTCCCAACACCGATCCCTGAGGGACACCACTCGTTACTGGTCTCCAGCCGGACATCGAGCCATTGACCACAACTCTTTGCGTGTGGCCATCCAGCCAGTTCTTTATCCACCAAGTGGCCCACCCATCAAATTGATGTCTCTCCAATTTAGAGACAAGGATGTCGTGTGGAACAGCGTCGGATGCTTCACAGAAGTCCAGGTAGATGATGTCAACTGCTCTGCCCCTGTCCATCAGTTCCGTAGCCCCATCATAGAAGGCCACCAAATTGGTCAGGCAGGATTTGCCCTTAGTGAAGCCATGCTGGCTGTCACCAACCACCTCCTTGTTTTTCATGTGCCTTAGCATGCCTTCCAGGAGAATCTGCTCCAAGAGTTTGCCAGGCACAGAGGTGAGACTGACTGGTCTGTAATTCCCCACGTCATCCATTTTCCCCTTCTTGAAAATGGGGGTTATATTTCCCTTTTTCCAGTCATCGGGAACTTCACCTGACTGCCATGATTTTTCAAATATGATGGCCAGTGGCTTAGCAACTTCATTTGCCAGCTCCTTCAGGACCCGTGGATGGATTTCATCAGGTCCCATGGACTTGTGTACATTCAGGTTTTTAAGATGGTCTCGAACCAGGTCCTCTCCTACAGTGGGCCTAGGGTCTTCATTCTCACAGTCCCTGCGTTCGCCTTCCAAGACTTGGGTGGTGCATTCAGAGCCTTTGCCAGTAAAGACCAAGGCAAAGAAGTCATTAAGAACCTCAGCCTTCTCCAAATCCAGGGTAGCCAGTTCTCCCGTTATCTTCTGGAGGGGGCCTATGTTGTCCCTAGTCTATCTTTTACTCGCTACGTACCTATAGAATCCCTTCCTGTTATCCTTAACATCCCTAGCCAAGTTCAATTCTAACTGGGCCTTAAGTTTCCTCACCTGGTCCCTAGCTTCCTGGACAACATCCCTGTATTCTTCTCAGGCCGCCTGTCCCTGCTTCTACCTTCTGTAAGCCTCTTTTTTCCTTTGAATTTTCCTGAGCAGCTCCTTATCCATCCAAGGAGGTCTCCTGGCCCTCCTGCTGCCTTCCTTCTAGTTGGGATGCAACACTTCTCAGCTTTGAGCAGATGATCCTTGAATAACAACCAAGAGTCTTGGGCCCCCCTGCCCTCTAGGGCTGTATCCCATGGAACCTTACTAAGCAGGCTCCTGAAGAGGCCAAAGTCTGCTCTCTTGAAGTCCAGGGCAGTGAGCTTGCTGCTCGCTCTTCTCACTGTCCCGAGGATCTCGAATTCGACCATCTCGTGGTCGCTGTAACCAAGGCTGCCCTGGAGCGTCACATTTCCAACCAGCCCTTCCCTGTTAGTGAGCACGAGGTCAAGCATGGCACCTCTCCTTGTCGGCTCCTCTATTACTTGCAGAAGGAAGTTGTCTTTCACACAATCGAGGAACTTCCTGGATTGCTTATGCTGGGCCGTACCTTCACTCCAACAGATGTCAGGGTGGTTGAAGTCTCCCCTGAGAACAAGGGCCTGTGAGCGTGAGGCTGTTCCTATCTGCCTATAGAGCGTTTCATCCACAGATTCCTCTTGATCAGGCTGTCTGTAACAGATCCCCACAGTAATGTCTCCTATTGCTGTTCTCCCTTTAACCCTGACCCACAAACTCTCTGTTAACTGCTCACCCGTCCCCAGACAGAGTTCCATACTCTCCAGCCTATCCCTAACGTAAATAGCAACTCCTCCTCCCCGCCTGCCAGGCCTGTCTTTTCTAAAGAGCCTGTAACCTTCCATTCCAACACTCCAGTCATAGGAGCCATTCCACCATGTTTCTGTGATGCCTACTATATCATACTCCCGTAGTCGTGCACACATCTCTAATTCCTCTTGTTTGTTTCCCATGCTACGGGCGTTTGCATAGAGGCATCTGAGCCAAGTTCCAAATGAAGTCGGCTCATTGGCTGGAGCGGCTGGAATATCTCTGCATTGCTCCGAGCATTTATTGTAGGTGCTGGAATAAATTGTCAACATTTAATGTGCTATAGTCTCTTGTTTCCGTGCAGTAGCTCCAAGGAAATCAATTTTTCAGCTTGAGGGTGTTTCAATTTGGTGCAGTTCTGTAACACTCGTAAATGTTATCCAGAACACTTTCAAAATAACACAATTTAACAATCACAGATGTTCAAACTCTGTCTTCATAGCAGTGTTATAATATCATGACAATAAGATTTATCAGATTTCATGGTACCTACAACATGCACAGAGCTATTTTTGGCAAGGTTTTAATATGACTAAAAGTGAATAAACTGAATTAGAAACTTTAAGAAGACTTTGAATGAAAGTTTTGTGATATTTTGAAAATAAATGCTAGCTGAGATAGGATCAAATTATAATCATGTGATAACTGTTGCATTTGTGCTCCAAGATATTGAGATTTCAAAATGTTCTCCTGAATCTGGCTGGAGCATGAAATGCTTTAGAGTATAAACCATACATGGCTGTTTCAAATGGTACCAACTACAATTGCTCTACAAAGACTTTTGCAGTTAACATGCTATGGTGCTTTTTGCCTCATATCTCATCATACTAGACATAGATAGATCTTAAACTTTGGGCTCCTAAGTTGTCAATTTGTCACGGTATGCCTCTAAAATCAGTGAGTAGATGGAGATGTTACCAAGTGCTGATGCATCATTCTTTGGATCTGAATGGATCTTTGGAGCCATCCATACTTCCTCACTGGCCGCAAGGAGGATAATGACACTGGAAACAGGTTCAGTTCAGAGGCTAAACACAGCTCTGATGGGTTTGTGCCCTACAGTTTAATAGGAAGAGCTTTCCTTGTTCTTTATTCTGCTAAAGCAGTGCTGCAGGCAGGAGAAGGGTTTAGAATCTGTCCCCAAAAGTCCTAACAATCAAAAAATGAGAGGAAGCTTTTGTTAAAGTATGAATCAAAAGCTGTACAAGAAAGTATATGTGTCACGTTTTAAGCTGTGTTTTGTGAGATAGTGAAGTTAAAGATGGTCACAGATTTGGGAACATCGGGATTCTCCCTTAAGTGCCTGGAGGCATAAGGCGCCTTGAATCTGAGAATAGAAAAGTAATGACTGACAGTAAAAATCTCGTAACAGAGGCATTTACCATAAGACACTCTAGTTCTTTGTCTACAGGTCTGTGCTTTAACTACATGTTGAATAAGCAAGGTCAGTCTACATTGTCTGTATCCTCCACTTGTTCTTGTTACAGAAATAGGTCCCTCTAACCTTCATTCCACTTAAATAAAAGCCTTCTACTTTTTCTTTTTTTTTTTTTTTTTTTTTTACTTTGTAAGGTTTAAAAAGCCACAGTTCTGTGCTTGCACAAACTGCAGTTAGAAAACTGGAACCCAGATGATAGCGAGCCATGCATAATATAACATTAATTGCCATCAAAACAATACATCTGTAAGCCTTTAGACTGAATTCCAGGAAAAGCATTTCAGAGAATGTAGTATTGTGCATTGAACTGGCTGTAAACATGAAATTAGTAAGACAATTAAATAATGTAAGGCAACTTGTACATGATTTTTTGTTAACTCATCCTTTTTGTTCAGCATTTTGAAAACCTTACTAACTGCATAAAATTATTGTTATTTCAAAGATCACAGTTTGGCATTTTTAACCAGTCTACTGTATATCTTGCCTATGACAAGGAATGGAACATTTACATTATCCTGTATTTGCCATATACTTTTAGATCAATTACCTGTAGAGAAATCTCTTTTTTGAGTAGCATGTGAAAACAAAACAAAGTACAATATTAAATATAGTATTCAGTGACTTTTATCACTCATGGGTTGTATAAGACCTATGAATAGAGAAAAATAATTATAAGCGTGGCTATTTGATTCACTTGATCTAAACAGCAGTGCAGAGAGAGCTCATAAACTCCTGGGTCCAGATGTACAATCTCAGCTATGTTTAACTGCAAAGGGGCATGGTCCAATTCCCACCATGGCTTTCCTTCAGCAGAGAATGCAGGCATACAGACCAGCAAGAAGTCATGGAGCCTTATAGCAAGTCTACTTGTCTGTACTATTTGGGATATTGGGATATTGGGACTGGGATTTAATAAAAGCACCTGCATCGCAGTATATAGTCACAGACTAGCAACCTAGGACTCTTGAAAGCAAACATGGGGCGTTTTCAAAGCAGCTGTCGTGGTTTAAGCCCCGGCTGTAAATTAGAACCACGCAGTCTACTTCCCCCCCCCCACTCCCCAGGGGGATGGGGAGGAGAATCGAAAGAATGTAACTCCCACGGGTTGAGATAAAAACAGTCCAGTAACTCAGGTATAACACAAATCACTACTGCTGCCACCAATAATAATAATGATAAGAGAAATAACAAGGGAAGAAAATATGATACCGCTCGCCGGAAAAGAGCCCGACCGAAAAGAGGACGTGCCCTTCCGGGTAGCTCCCACTTACATCCCCGGGCATGACGTGCTGTGGTATGGAATACCTCTTTGGCTAGTTTGGGTCAGGCGTCCTGTCCCTGCTTCCTCCCGGCCCCTCCTCCTCCCTGGCAGAGCATGAGACTCACAAAGTCCTTGGTCAGTCTAAACATCAGTGTTATCAGCTGTTCCTAGGCCAAAAGTCAGAAACACAGTGCTGCAACAGCTACTAAGAAGGAGAAAAACTGCTACTGCTGAACCCAGGACAGCAGCATTAATAATAACTTTTACACTATTTTAAAAATGAAACTTCTTTTCTATATCTCTCATTTGCACCTTTGTCTTACTTTCAAATATTTTTTTTCCCAATGGTAAAATATGGAATTTAGTGCCTTCCCATAAAATCCACTCACTGCTTTGCCTGAATAAACTGACCCAAAGGCCTTTCTCTGGATAACATTTGCAAAAGCTTTATATTGACAAACATGTGCTTTGCTTGTACTGTTTCTACCAGTGGAATTTAGTAAACCCACCACTTGGACACTGGTACTGTTAAAGGTATCACCTGTCCAAAGCATAATTAAAGATGAAATCCTTTGGGCATTTTCATTTCTTTGAAGCTGCAATTTCAATTGTCTTCTAGAAGCAGGTTAGGTGTATACTGCATATCCCTGTGTATATTTCAATTGGTCTCTCTTAAATACCTGTAGCACAGTTTCCAATATAGGGATCTTTATTTGAGCGGTTTGTGCTTGTTAATGCCTACGTAACAATTGTTCTAGTGCTGAGCATGCAGCTTGGTTGCTTTCTGGCATTTCTACAGTGAAGCCTTGGGTTAAGAGGCTCCAATCCGAAGAGCCTGTCCTAACAGTCGAATACCAGGGTTTGAGCACTCTATGTCATATATGCACCTAGTATAGAGTTCCTACTTTTTTCCCTGAGTGACCCTGCAAACTACTGAAACCTTTGATACAGAAAGGTAAGCAGACTGCACACTGGGAAGAGGTCTTATTACAGTGAGACTGATTCCCAATAGAAGGCAACTATTAGACACCAGGTAAAAGACATCATTTTGATGGCACAGTGAGACTTCAGGGGCACATGAATGACTGACTCCACATCCTTTCACTGGCTTTATGCACTTGGTCAAAAGTATATTTTCTGGGATGTATAAAAGGCTGATTGTCATATTTAGTTAACAGCAGAATACTTCGTTAATGTGAGGAAAGTAAACTGTTGTCTCTCTGTAGCAACTGGAGGAGACGTGACATATTGTCAGCTATTAAAGGAAATTCTCTCAGTACAGCTGCTAGAGGATTTTCTACAGAAGTAAATTCAGTCAGTAATGCTAACGTCACCATCACTGAGACACCTAAACTGCTTCTGTTCATAAGGTTGGATTCAAAGAATGCTGAAAAAAATGGAAAAACCTTGCTCAAAAATCCCAGGGAAATGGTTATAAAATACCAAAATCTGCAGCTCAGATTCTCAGCTTTTGTTTGCACTGGAGGAGCACTCAGCAGACAAGAGTGTGGTCTTCATAAATTGTTCATTAAATGTCTGGTCCTTGAGGGGGAGAGCAGGGAGAATGGTTGCTACTTCACTCTGTGACAGACGTCATTGAGTTCTTCCATGGAAATGGCATTTGACTTTCTAAATACAGAAAAAAAAAAAAAGTTTAAGGTGCAGAGGTCACATTGAATCCTAACACAAACTTCTCAAGTTCAGTGATGACCATCAAGGTCCTCTTTGCTGTTGGTCATTTAACCACTCTGCAATTCTTTTTAATCAATCTAACTGTATACTAAATTGTGGACTAAACACTGGATGGACTTCATCTCACTTACTAATACAGTGAAACAAAGCAGCTGTTATAAGGTGCACAACAGTTTACTAAAAGGAAATGAAAACATGAAAATGGAAAGTAACAAGATGCTAATTACTACTGTCACAATTTTATAGAGAGAATGCAGCAGATGCTCTTCATTCTCTAGATAGATGGCAGAGGTTTAATGACCGAAAAAGTGAATATATTTTTTAATAATTTTTTTTAAAAACCCAAGAAAATTAATTAATCTCTTTTTTTTTTTTTTTTTTTTTTTTTTAATGTTGGGCCATCAGCTAGGTTTTGTTAGAGAGAAATCTCTAGTCTGTATGTCTTGTTTTGCAGCTTCTAGCTGTTGTTTCTGTCATTAATGCAGTCCTGGGTATCTGTAAGTTATCAACACTGTAACTGATCAGCCTTCCCATCCTGCTTTTACCAGCATGCCTATTAAAATGCCAGTGATTTGCTTTCCTCTTAGCTCTTTCAGTGATACTCCTTTTCTCTGGCTGTGGTAATTCCTTTGCCATTCTCATTGCCAGCAGTTATGAGTTCATATTGCTGAGGTGTTTTAGAAGAGTAATGTTGCAACTTGGAAGCTCTATCCATGTTTAACAATATTTAGCTTCTGAATAAACAGTTATGAATGGGACTTCTGCAAAGAGATTTTGCCTATTAAGTCTGGCTCAAAGACAGAAAGTAGCTTTGGTGCTACAAATGGTGCTAATGATTTGACAAAAGAAAGTTTGCTTCATCTAGTTCCCATTTTATTAATAGAGATCAAGAGTTCTACATGACATGAACACTTTATTTATGTAAAGCAAGTGACTGAGAGTTGTGAGTGAGCACAGAAAATGATCTATCTATTGTTGATAGTGTCACAATTTTGGAGAGAATCCAGAGTGACAAGTTTCATTCTATACAGTATGATGTTAAAAAGTGGTGAACCACACTCATTTACAGACACTAAAGTAGTCTCACTCTATGCAACAAAAGAGCAGCAACTTTCATTTTGCTTATCTCTAAATACAACATATTGCATGGGACCCATTATTTCCAGTAATTTCCACTTTTTTTCCAGTTTTCTCTGTTTCTCATTCTACACCAGACATCCACTTGAACGATATAAGCCATCTGTAGTTTGTAAAACACCTTTAAGCTATTGTTTTAAAGTTTTATACCTTTTAATGTTTTCCTATTTATGTCCTGCTGATATCAACACATATGCTGCCAAAAGCAATCTTTGGTGGATACTAACATATTCATATTGAACATTTGATCCAGAAATTTTGCAGATAATAGGCAAAAGGAACATCTGTGAGAAGCAGATAATTTTTAATATTTATGGATAGCTCATTTCCATGTTGTAATCCTTGAGATGGGATTGGGTTTGTAAGGCTCTGTATAATGCAAGTAATTTTTCTATATTCCCATCATGGTGAGGTAATGAAGGGAACACTGAGTTTATGAATTAATGTTGGAGAAAAGATCCCCACCATTACTTGATTGAAATACACAGTAACTGTACAAAGAGCATGATCTTGCATATTTTAATACTGTCAGGATGCTCTTTCAAACAGGACAATCTAATCTGGAAGCATACCTATACTTAGGAACTAGAGTATGAAGTGAGAATAATTAACTGGTTTTTGAACTTTCCAATAGACACAGCTTTATTATATAAACTCTAAAGAACAGCAATATGCTCAAAGCGTTATCTCAGCATTATTAACGATTTATAAATCTTGTTTCTTCATTTGCAAATAGGTCAGTTGGTTGAGCTCTTCCTCTGCCACTGGTTTGAAATTCCAAACTATTATTTCACTTGGCATAGACAGCTCACTCACCTGAGGTAAAAACAGGCTTATACTGAAATTTTCCCTAAACCCATTAACGTGAAACTGAAGATTCACTAATCTCACTTATAAAGGTAGTGAAGATGCATAAAAGTGGAACTAGATTGCTAGTCATTAATTATTTTGTAACATCAATTTTGCGTGGGTTTGCAAACACACCAGCTGTAAGTCATAAATGCCTCACCTATTCTTTTTATATTTCTGTTTTCAAGAGTAAGAACACCAGATGTAAATCTCTTCCTTTTCTTTTCTAGGCACTGATGGCAATTATTCTATGTTTGATACCTATTAGTTATGTTTCACCAATAAGGGTAACACTTTAAGTAGCACATGATCTTTGAATTCTTTTAAAGAATGAAGCATAAATCAAAAATTCTATTTTGTGGCAGCTCCCTGTAGGTCCCTATGTTAACTAAACATATTTAATTTCAACTTTCTGATAAAATTTGCAGTTTTCTGAGAAAAAGAAGTGAGATCACATTCTCTTATTTGTTTGTTGACCTTAGCAATTCAGGATGGATTTTTGCACTCAGAGCATATCTGTGATCTTTTGCCAGCACCTTGTCAGAACAGACCTAGAATTAGTATTCAAAGTCAAAATGGGCCTATTTTAGCATGGAGCTTGAACTTAAAGCTTGCACCCCTGTCTACCACCTGGGACAGAGAGGTGGTCAATTGCTTTCTCACAACAGCTTTCTAACAGATTTTTCAGTGAAATCAACACATCCATGAATGACATTGTGAATGGGTAAAATTCCTGTAGGTGAAAGTGAAACAGATGTCTTCTACACCAGAACAATCTCTATTTAACAACAGTGAAAATGACTTCACAATCTCATGGCTTCTCATTTCCCTTTACTTTCCCCAGGTCTTATATCTTCTTTAAAATAGCGCTATACCCAATAGATCTCAGCCTGAAAGTTTTGATGAAACGTATGGATATTGACTAAGCATAAAAAAACCCCAAAACCAAAATCACTAAGTTATTCACTGCTCCATGGTATAAACTTTATATATCTGTGCTGATAGCTATGCAAGCTTGCTGATCTTTGCTGAACCTTGCCGAACCATCCTTTGGTGAAATACATTTATTGCTTCAGAGACAAATACTGACTTCTTTGCAAACCAAATGGGTGGAGTTAAATCTTCTCTATTTTAAGAAATATTTCAAAGCTTGTGGAAGGGAAGAGACTGCAGTACAAAAAGGAAAGAATTCCAGATGGTACAAACAAGATCACTGACCAAGTATCTCCTTCAAGCGACATTTGCAAAGGACTGCAACTTGGAAACACTAAGAATGCAATTAGAACACACTGAGGATCTGAACTGGAGTGAACAAAGGCTGAGATACAGCAGAAAGTTTCTATCACCATTTCAAGTTTGCTTCTCACACTTTTAACAGCTGCCCTGTCACTCACATGAAGTCTGAGTGGATTAGAAGGATTATCAAAGGCAGTATGCCTTCTATTCTGCTTCAAAGCTAATCAAAATTGGGTACACATGCAGTTATCCAATGCCAGCATCAATCAGAGTGTGACTGACACTGACACTCCCTGAATCAATTCCAAGATGTTGCCTACTGAGCACAGAACTATGCATCACAAAAATCCCCACTCCCATGAGACTCACCTGGACTTAAAAATCTCTAGGAACTCAAATTCAGATCATGTTTTTAAAATATATGACCAAAGCCAGGTTCAATTTTCAGCAAGAATGGCACATACAGAAATATGCCACTCTCAACAAAGAGCTAAGATTTCCCAGGGATACCACCTTTTCAAGTACCACCCTAACTGGATATTGCTTATCTTAGGACATCAAATGAGATTCTGCTTCTGGTGGCATATCTCCAAGTAAACATGTGGTACACAAAGGAAAAAAACAAAGGCACCAGACCTTAGATTCAGACTGCTGCAGAATACTCAGAGCCTGTTACATGCATATGAATGTGTTTAGAATGTGTTTCAGCCTTGGCTTCATTTCAGGTTTATTCAGAATTCCTTCCAAAGTTTCAATTCAGTATCACTATCAGCAGCTCCTCTCTACATCCCTTTTCACAAAGATCTCAAAAGACAGACTGAATCTTTAGAAATGTATTCTGACCCTAACCATTAGCAGGAAACAGAAAGGAGTGCATCCATTTAAGCAGTGACAATGAAACATGCAATTAACATTAAGGGAAAGACGCAACAAATCAGCTTACACTAAAGGACAAAATCCTTATGACATCTTCAGAAAGCCCACAGTAAAACACCCACACATTCACAAAAATAACAAAGCCTATAAAATACCATTTATGATTCTGAATGAGGAAAATCAAATAAATAAGAAATATTATTACCAGATATTGAAGTCAATCAACATGTGGCTGACATCAGAGATTGTGGCAGTTGGAAAAGTTAGCTGTGAAATGAAAATTGCAATGTGCACAACCAAGGAACACAGACAATTACCAGAATAGATCAAACAAGAAATCTACTGAGAAATGTAGAACTAAAATGCATCGAACCAAGCAGATTTCTAAAGTGTCTACAACTGTCAGATGCTTAGTTTTGCTACACTTGTCACTGGTACAGTTGTCTTAGCAAAGGGGAGGTTTATGTTTATTTCCTTCATTACAGAATTTAAAGTTATTACTGGAGAAGTTTCCTTAGGCAAATGCTTACCTCTTTTTGTGTCTTCAATAGGTATTTAGGGGTCATAATAAATAAAGTGCAGTGGTCACATAACCAGCAAATATGATCCAAGAGGACATACAGAGGAGAAAATAAGGTAAAAAGAGAGAAGTTTTATTTCCTTTGCATGCAACTCTGTCAAATAAGGTACTTGAACTGGCTATACTAAGATCACAGCAAAAATCTAGCTCACAAGGCAGGTGGCAAGCCTAGAAAGGCTTTCAAAATGAGGTACCAATATGATCTTGTCACTGGAAAATAAACTTTGCTACGTAAGACTAAGGATTTTGATGTGTTCGGTTGGTTTATAAATAAAAATAAAAAATTAAAGCAATGCTATCACTGTTTATAGGTAGCTACAGAAGGAAAAGATTTCCAGTAATGGAGAGCTTTCTATCTTTCATGATAAAGACATAACAAAATCCAAGGATTAGTATTTGAAGCTGGACCTTTTTTTTTTATTTTGCCTTCTTCATAGTGCATAAGCGAATATTATTTTCTAGGATCATCCAGGCATATTTCACCTAATTAATTTCCT
Source organism: Psittacula echo (assembly GCF_963264785.1). Lineage (NCBI taxonomy): Eukaryota > Metazoa > Chordata > Aves > Psittaciformes > Psittacidae > Psittacula > Psittacula echo. The sequence continues at coordinate 14,490,981 of NC_137740.1, forward strand.
GCCATTGCAAGGGCATTAGGGATTAGTTCCAGTCTTTGCCTATAGCATAGTTAAACCTCATGAGGTCTAAAATTCCTTGGTCTAATGAACACCTGTAAGTTTAGAATAGAGCCTTGGTAAAACTTAATGACCTGATATAGATGATCTGAGGGTCCCTTCTGGCTTCAAACTCCAGGAAACTTTGTAACCATTTCAAAAATCATATTTATTAACCTATGCTGTGCTTGATATATAAGCCACCTGCATAGCTGATCAAAAAAGAGATGTCCCCCTTGAACCAGGAGCATGCTTTGGAGGAGAGAACAAGAAATAAGTGGCAGTTAAGTGAAAGCACTTCCCTAAATCCCCGTATCATGAAACACTCTATCAAAATGTTACTTTGAATCCCTAACAAGCCTCGATCAAGGAAGTCTGGATTCTTAGCCCCAGCCCTCTAAGCATCTAATCCTACAAGAGTTCCACGCCAGTGCTCCTCTGTCTTTGGCCTGAAGTGTGAAAGTACTCATTATTAGTACTGGGGTTATCAGGAAAGAAACTAAGTCTATTCTCACTCCTGAAAAATAACAGCTTAAGAGCTGAGGGAATGTACTCCCTTACACAAAGTTTAGCACTTCTGCAAGGAAGTCAGGAGCTTTTTATTAGTATCTGTAAATCAAAACTAAATGCTAAACCACAAGAATGGTACACTATCAAATTTCATCTTGAACAAACTCCTCCAAGTGAATTCTGGTTTCAACCAAAACAAAGTGAGAAAATACCCACAGTTCATTCAATCAGAATGAGAACAAGGTCCAGTTACAGTAGTTCACCAGTGCAAGAGTTTGAAACCTCTAAACTGCGTCTGTCCTCACAGAACAAATTCAACACTGGGAATACAGTAAGGACAGCCAGCTCTTTATCAGGAAAAATATGCACAGGAACTCAAACTAGATTTCAAGTCATATGCACAATTATTTTACTTTCTGCAACTTTTTTTAACCTTTTCTGACCTCTTCTAAATCTGCTCTTCTAAATCTGCCTTTCGGTCCTAGGGTACAGTTTGCTCCATCCATCTAGATAATACATTGATTCCTTCATAATCATAGAATCATAGAATAGTTAGGGTTGGAAAGGACCTCTAGTTCCAACCTGCCTGCCATGGGCAGGGACACCTCACACTAAACCATGTCACCCAAGGCTCTGTCCAACCTGGCCTTGAACACCGCCAGGGATGGAGCATTCCCAGCTTCCCTGGGCAACCCATTCCAGTGCCTCACCACCCTCACAGTAAAGAACTTCCTCCTTATATCCAATCTAAACTTTCCCTGTTTAATACCTCCGTATCTGATATTTGGAGATTTAAAGATCTTCTCATTGTTTTGTATCATTTGCAGCGAAGTTCCTAAGTTTGCAAATATTTCACTAAATCACAATCCTGAAAGCCATTGCTGAACTGTGTAACACTAGATTTAAGCAGATCATCTGACTTAGTCTTTCATGTCTAGTAGTGTGCTTTTTTACTAGCAGTGAACAGATTACATATCATGCTAATCCCTTTCTGGGCCCATAAACTAAGTGTACTCTTGTTCAAGTTCTCCAGTCATTTGATTGCAGTTGTTCAAACATAATGCTGTATTACACAGATTTGTAGAATGCCGGGATACTAACACAAAGCAATAGATGAGCATTATATTTTAACCACAAAGTTTTAAATGACAAATCAAAGTGTTCAGACAATTACACAAGATATATATTAGTATATTTACTCTCCACATTTGCAAGGAGTGTCATTCTACTCAGCCAGAGGTATAACCAATAAACCACAGTCAGCACTCATGCTTGATCAAGGTTTATGCAAACTGCATATTTTTATAGCTCTAATTTTTATAATTTAAACCTATCTAAAATCACCATTCTGATGTGAATTTCAGAAGGCTCAAGATTAAGATAACTAGTTATTTGCAATATTAATCTGTCCCTATATTAACATAGATATTTCTAACATAAAATATATGTAGTAATTCTTTGCACTGAATTCAGAGTCTCAAAGAAGCATTTAATTTTTCATTAAGACAGCACCCATCTGTTGAATGTTAAATGCTCATGATTAACAATATTTAAATAAACTACTCACTGATGATAACAGATACATATCAATGTGATGGGTTCAAAATTTCACTTAGTATAATTTTGGGTATTCTGTTGATCTTTAACCCACACTGTAACTAGTGGCTGTTTGAAATATCTCTTCTAATGTTTTTGAGCTGAGGAAAAACATGTAAAATGCAAAAATTTTGTGTTAAATATATAAACCCCAAGGTGTTACTGTATGTATTTACTTAATGTTGAAACCTATGTAATAAATACCTACTTTGTCTTTCACAGCTGTTAAATAGATACAATTTTATTATTTGCCATGTAATCAGTAGAAATTAAATATCTTAATAAGTCTTAATTAAAATCATCAGATATTTATGATACTTATTGTAAGGCTTCATAAAAAATCATCTGCCACTATTTATAGCTCCCCTTAGACTACAATGTTTCTGAAATAGACAGAACCTCTACTGCCACAAGCAACAATTTGAGATCAGGTTTATTTAATTTGTTGGAAAGTAGAGTACAATAGTAAAGTCTAATAGATGGTCAATTAATCAATTAGTAGATAGGCAACCGTGTGAACAGAGTTTGTAGAAAGCAAAACACTGCTACTTTCCCCCAGTCACAAGAATTTTCCTTCCTAATACATACTAACTTATCTTTTTATCAGTTATTCAAACAAACATGCATGTGAAATGACCTCCATTCATGAAATTAACTTTATTCCAACACCACACAGGGGCATTTACAGAATACAATTTTTGTGATCTTTTGTCTTTGTAGTATTGATTAAATGAAGATGATAGCCTTAAGAGGCTGTGAAGCCCGTCTGTGCTTTTCAGTCCACATTTCAAAGACTTGTATTGTATAAATTATAATAGGGAGGTAACTGAGAACCATAGTTTATTATTAAACTGTCAGTTCCGAGAGAAATTTGAACTTCAAAAATTCCTTTCTTCTGTGTTTATTGTATACGTGGATCAAAAAAAGAACTGTCTGGGAACAAGTAGTCTTTGAATATGTCAGCATGAATTCTCTCTTACACACAAGCCGCCCACCCAACATTAGAAACCTATGAAAAGATTAATAGATAGATATTAGACCTTTATATCCTGCAGTTTTTCTATAGAAGATCTAAGTTTTAAAAATAGATATTGAGATAAATATGCAAAGAAGAGAAAATACAATGTGTGTGAAATCTTAGTTGCAATTCAAGAAGGTATCATTTTTTCTGGCTTATTTATTTCAAATAGTTACCATTTCACAATATCCAGAGTGACAATAACTCCTTAGCAACAGATTGAAGAGGATTCACTGTAGATGATATATGCATGAGCCCCAACTAAACAATTAGCATAAACAAAACAATCTCTCTATCACAAACATATTACCACAACTGCGTAATTATCACCAACAAAAGGATTTATTTATTTATTTGTTCTTTTAAGAGTGTAAACCAGCTGTTATGAGAGTGAAGAGTTCTGTAGTGTATGCAGTGCATGTCCACTGGTTATATGCCATTAGTAAGACATGGCGTCATTGCTATGACTTCTTGACATCAAGTGAGAGAGAATGTAATTTCACAGTGGCATGACTGGGCATCTCTTTGTTGCTACTTCAAAACTTTCATTAACAAATTGTGATTTTGAGGGCTTAGGAAAGGAGACAGTATCTGTTTGGCAAAGGTATGACCTTATTTTACAACAGTTCATACCTGTTGACTCATAAAACCCCTTGCCTTTCAGTGACAGTATTTCTTATATACTTTGTGGATTGGTACACATACAATAAGTTAAGAAAAGGACAGCAACAAGGGATCAATGTCATTATGAGAAGCAATGCGGTCAAGAGTAATCTGTAATTCCTTGTCACTGCTCTGCTGTGGAATGGCAGAGTAAGGCTGCAGGCATATTCAGCTAGGTATTGTTTTCACTCAAAGAGGGGGTGGCAGACTGCTGAGATCACAAAAGACATTTTTGGTTTTTAAACACAGCATCTGTTGAATAACCTCTCAGATAAAGTCCCTTCAACTTTACAATCTGCAAATATCCTTGCTTCCCAGCTGATATTGGATGAGCACAGAGCAGTGTGCCTTTCATTTCATGACATCTAGCCAACGACTTAGCAGCATTTCTTTCAGAGGTGAATTCTGTTTCTCTGACTTACACCTTAGTAGTGTGATTGTAAAGTGATAAACTGTCCATTTAGATACATCTAAACTGAGGTGGCAAATTAAATTTGTGCAGAATGCACCACCCTGTCAGGTGATGTTGGCAGCTGACAGTAAATAAACCACAAAACTGGTCTGGAACTTGTGATTGTATAGGGCCTGGGACACACCGTGATATCAGTCTTCCTGTATGAAATCTCAATGCATAATGAAAATTGTCTGAGTCAGTTGGTAACAAAAAACTGCTGTTAGGGCATTCTCCTCCCAAATGATGCCCAGAGGCTGGGAATTTCCTCTACGTAGCATGAATTACAAACAGAAGTAGAATAGTCACAATCTTAACCTGTGACATCAGACCACGGATTAGCGCCTGGTTTTAAGAACCTCTCTGGAAGGAAAATGTGTGTGATGAGCACTGCCGACAAAGTATCTCTACTTCGATACTGCCACACTTACAACTTGTAGCCAGCAAAAGCTTCTGGATTTTGCTGAATAAAGAAAATAAACAATCTTATGTGTCATTTCACCTTCACTTTAGGGAGTGCAAGAACCTACAGATAGTAGGGCAAAATGATCTTTGGTTGCCTTAAGAAACTATATGATATGGCTATTCCTACTTTGAAATTCTGTGAAACAAACCAATTATTTTAGGTTCTGATGTTCCTCTGTTCTCCTCTCTTTCAGAAGAAAAAAAGCATTTTACATGTAGGAGGAACACCAAGCCTAGTCAAATATGTGCATCATACCTATTGGGAGTGGCTGTATTTTCAATCTTTAATTTCGTTTCCATATCCTGTTCCCACATTCCATTTTCCATTTGCAGTTCATGAAAACTTTCTGTTGCTATTGCAGTTTTTTTAACGACTTAATGTCCTACTGTTCTTTCCTAGAAAGCATAAAATGTAAAGGATGTACAGACCAGGCTTTTTTTAATTGGTTCTACTATTTTCTTCAAGAAAGGAGGGATGAAGTCTGGCATTTTTCATTTGGACACAGTGCATTTTTATTGAAAGTGAAAGATAATGGCTTTGGCAGTTCCTTTTTAATCCAATCTACTCCTCAGTGTCCTCGAAAAGAAAATTAGAGAACATGGCCACAGTTGGCATTTTGTGATAGGGTCCATTTTTCTTCTATTGAGAATACAGACACTGGCTGGCATTTCTCAATTGGGTCCTTTTTTTTTGCCTATTGATAATGAATTCTTTTATGTGGCTTTCACTTTAAACTGCTCTATAACATGGACTGCTGAACACAGTAAGTCTGATAATTAACTAGAATGATAACGTGAAAATAGCTGTTTGTTATAATTTCACAGTATTTCCCATGATTGCAAATGACACCACCCTTTATTCTAATACGTGTATCTGGGAAATCGGGATTTATTTGTATAACACTCAATAAAATCATTCCTTCACTCTAACACAAACAATTATAATAAATGGCTATTTTTTCCTACTGTTTAGCAACTAATTTTACAGACAATTAAATTGCACTAACAAATAGATTAGTCAACTTTAATGTGAATCAATACACTTGTTTTTACTGTTTTATTTTGCAGCAAAATATGTCAACTTCTGTACATATAGTAAAATATCTACTAGCCATTTGCATCAATGACTATTATTCAATCAACCCACTTTCCATGGATAATCAGCCTGGATTAATTTGGCTAAGGTGTTTGTTAACCAGATTAGGCATGTGCACATGAACAAATCAATTGCCTTTTAAACAGGAAAGGTACAGGAAGCATACAAAACTGGCTATGCTGATTGTGCCTAACTTTCAGTAGAAAGAGGAGGAATAAAAAAGTTACTGCAATGATGAAATTTTAAAATTCAGACTTTTTTTATGCCCTACAACATCTGTTAGATGCAACTTTCCTAACACATATACTGCAACTTATTCTTGCTTTGTGAAATATTTTTATCTAATGGTATGTTAAAACTGGAAGAAAAACAAACCTTGAAGAAAGTTTGTTCTGAGGTCTACTTTAGTAAAGCCCAGAAGTGTGAAATTCCTTTTGGAATTCACTTCAAAGCCTAGAAAGTTCTTATTTCACTCATCAACAAGTATCAGGGGGTTTTATTGGCATATTCAATGATTCAAAAAGTTTTTAAAACAACTAAAATATAGATTTAAATAATAATACAATATAATAATAATAATAATAATAGAACTTATTGTAGCCATACAACAAAATAAGCTGCCTTATAAAACAATCTGATAGTCTTTGGCCTAAGGATCCCTCACCCTGATAAATTAGGAAGGCCCAGAATTATTTAGACAATGCTGTGCTATGGACTAAAACCAATCTGATCATTGCAGGCTTGCATAAATGCATCTTTCCTCATAGCCATCACCTTCACCAGGAGACTAGGGTAGGCATAAGATCTTGTGGTGTCCTTGCACATTCATTCACATGACAAAATAAGTGAACTACTTCCCAGTTGACCACAAAACTGAGGGGAACTAATATGGCTTTTAATAATCTTATTGTCCTGGTTTAGCAGTAGCGGTCATTTTTTCTACTGGTGCAGTGCTGTGTTTTGACTTTTGACCCGGGAATAATACTGATAAAGCCGATGTTTTCAGTTGCTGGTCAGAATGTTTACCCTGACCAAGGACTTTGTGAGTCTCATGCTCTGCCAGGGAGGAGAAGCCGGGAGGAAGCAGGGACAGGACACCTGACCCAAAATAGCCAAAGAGGTATTCCATACCACAGCACGTCATGTCCAGGATGTAGAACTGAGAGTTCCGGGAAGGGCTAGATCACGGCAGGGTGGGGGCGAGATACCGGTTGGTGAGCGGTTGTATTCTCTTCCTTGTTATTTCCTTTATCATTATTACTATTAGTGGTAGCAGTAGTGATTTGTGTTATACCTTAGTTATTAAACTGTTCTTATCTCAACCTGTGGGAGCTGCATTCTTTTGATTCTCCTCCCCGTCCTTCCAGAAGCGGAGGGAAGAAAGGTGGGGGGGGGGGGAAGTAGACTGCGTGGTTCTGATTTATGGCCGGGGCTTAAACCACGACACTTATGCATCTCAAGATCAAATTTAAACATAATGATGCTGTCTTTGGCAGGAAAATCTCCAGGCTTGAAGAGGCCAGTAGCCAAGATGAGTTCATAGTTGGACTATAACTTTGCTATTGAAAGTCTACTTGTAACATCAAATTTGTCAAAGCAGCCTCCGTGAGTTCCCTGATCAATATGACAGCTGTCTAAGGAAGAATAAGAAATAACGTTCAGGCTTATGCAAATAATTTTCCAATTAAGAATCAAGTCCTGCAACAAATGATTAGCACAAAAAGTAAAAAAACTAAATAAAGTTCATAAAAAAAATAAATATCAGGATTAAGCTAGTTAACTTGGGAACTTATAAGCAGAAAGTATTTTGAAGCTTATGCATACTTTCTGCAGTGTGAATACATTTTGGTGTAGCATCTGAACAACATTTTTTCAGAAGACAAGGTGAAGGATAACCCTCAAGGGCAGAGTTGCAAGCTCTTTTAAGACAAAGTAGAAATGCCAATCAAAGTGCAGATGGTTTTTCTCCAGAGAGGTGATTATTTTTTCATAGATCCTTTCTTAGAAAAATGGCTTAAATACATCAACTAAACTTCATAGTAGAATTGTAATAGTACAAACTAAAAGGCAACATATCTCAGGCATAAGCTTTTCTTAGGCACTTAAAAAAAAGATGTTTTATTTCCTGTATCAAAAAAAAAAAAAAAAATCCAAACCCAAAAAACCCCAAAACCAGACTTGCAATTGTTTCCCTTCCCTGTGCACTAGAACAAACTAACTTTAAATACCTGATGAGCCTTAACTTATGGTCATATCTCCACACTTACTGACAGTATCTTAGGCACGACTTTTCTTTAAAGCTGCATGAAAATATTTAGCCACTTAATGTTTAGTTGCAGAAATAATGGCCTAAAAAAATAACAAAAGAGTTGGTATAGAATCAGAGCTCTCAGGTAAATTCATTCTAGTAATGGAATAATATAATTTAAATAACTGCCTGATAGGCAAAAATCTGATATTCTGTTGCTATTTAATTATTTTTATTAATTTATTATTTGTCTATTAGGTTTGAAAACCGTGTTGTTTAAAGTATGATTTTTAAGAAAAACATTCCGAAAAGTGACATCAAAACTACTTTTATCCAGCAGTTTACAGTGACATCAGTCTTGTCGGTTTATCTCAGTGTAACTAATTGGGCTTCAGTAAACAACTTTGTGTATGACAAAGAAAAATCTAGACTCCACATGTTAAGTATTTGTTGAAGTAGAAAAGTTTAAAATAGAAGGATGTACTTTTTTCACTAGAGGCAGTTAGAATTTTGAATACAAATAAATATTGCTTTAGCAATTGCTCTTGATTCATAAAGAAAATTGGGTGGTTGGGGGAAAGGGAACCCAAAACCCAAACCCACAAGAAAACACTAAAAGCTGCATTATGTGTCGGACATGTAAGGTAAGTTCAAGCCCTCGTTAGGATTAAAAGTTCCTGTTATACGAAGTATGTCCATTTCTGCAATATACCATACATGTGTGAAACTGCAGAAGGTATTGCTATACATGGTGAATAGAAATCATGCTCTCGAATTATCTACAATATCTTAACTTTCATATTTATAAGATTAGTTGTAACCTATATAGATAGAAGTACTGTGGAACTCTGTATGGAGATTTCCTTCAGAAAAAAATGCTTTAAGTTTGAATACGTGTAATACATAGAGTCAGAAAACAGATATGTTTATATTTTTAAAAGCAGCCTTTATTTTCCCAGAAATGCTGTGCTATGGAAGACGGTCAACCTAAAATTATAACTGCCTGCCACTATTGCATTTACAGGCACACCTGCTGCCCCCCATTCGAAATAAGACTACCAGTCACAACCCACCCACTTAACATAGTAATAATTTCTAAAGCATCTCCACAGCCAGAATCTAAGTCACAATATAGCCAGAAAAAAAGTTTGTTTAGAGGAAGCCCATGGTGAAGCAATACGCCTCAAGAAAATGTTCTTGACAAAAGTGCTCCTAGCAGCTACCTCTCTAAAATAAAACTTCAGCTACCACTGCCTCTATACTTGAGGGAAGCTTTTATAATCGCTGGAAGAAAACAAGATAGCCCACAGCTTATCTAACCTCTTATATTAATTCAGAAAGATCCCTGCAGATCTTGTAGACTCATATTAGGGCCAGATTTTAAAAGATATATGGGTACTGAACACCCTGAGGAAATTCTCATAGGAATACCTATGCTTTATGTCACTTCCCTGATAATCAGATCCACAGGCTGGCTCAAAAAACATGTGAAGAGAGAAAATATCTATAAACTGACTTTAGAAGCTAGAAAGCCAAACTAATCTCAAAACCAGTAAGACACCTGACTCTGCTCAGGAGCATTTAGCTCTTCTGAAGCTGGATGTTAACATAATTCTCCACATCTCTAAGGAAAAAGCCTCTCTACTAGTTCAGATCTTGGAAATCTGACTTGAAATATTGTTAGCTGCCTTTCAGATTCTCAATCTGCATGATCTAGACAGATAGAAATACAGGTGTCTCACCTCCTAAGAAATTATTTCAGATTTGGTATGCGACTAATACGGTAATTCTACTGCTAAAGTTATTCCAGTTAGTCTAAATGAATTTCAGTTGGAATAGGGTTTTGGCTGCTTGACCTCATGAAAGAGATGGGAGCTGGCTTCTACTGTCTGGCTTATTTGAATTTCATATTAAATATCAATCTAACTGAAGATAAGTCAGAAACAAAGCCTTGATCTTTTCCCAGCTGAACTGTTTCAAGTGTTCAGTTACAGTGTTTGTCTTATATATTCTTGTCTATGTGGTGCATCTTTCAATGCTCAGTTATAGAGTGCGTTAGTTTTAAGAAGGGAGCTTGGATGTGTCTCCACTCATAGGTGATCTATTGCTAGCTAGTAGTTATGCTTCTCTTCCAAAAATGAGAAATGTGCTCGAATGGCTCAAACTTCACAGAATCTAGAACTTAGGTTTTGTAAGACCTGTTACCACTCATATCATTCAGTAAGTGGCCTCAATAATTCCTATAATTTGTGATGAAAATCACCATTAGGTGATTTGAGGAACTGCTCCTTCTGTTGGGCTCTTTATAGTTGCCTGTTGTTTGTAAGATATTTAGATCAACCCCATTCAAAAACATGGAACTCATGCATTCCTCCTGCTTGGTTTTGCATTTTTACCTGATTGTTTTGGGGAAGCATTTCAACTGAAGGCAACAGGCATGTCAAAAAAACACCCCAAAAACAAAAAACCTAAAAACCAAACCAAAACAAAAAAACCAAAAAACCCACATAGAGGGCTGAAGAAATAGCTTAAGAATCTTACAACTGTGTTAGTTTTCAGCATGAACTAATCATAAAAGCTGAAACAACAAAAACTTTAGCAAAATGCTCTAATAAAGCAGACTAATGAATGGCTAGTGAAATGAGGAAGCAGCTGATTTCACATGACCTGTGGCAGCTTGAATTGCACCTTGCCACCCAGCAGGAAAGGTGACAGGACCTCAAGACTTGACAATCCCATGCTGTGAGTAAGATGTTGCTGCAGAAGGGGGAGAAGCAACCAGGTGTCCTGTAGCTGCTCAGCTAACTTCACCAAACTTGGCTGTAAATGCAGTTGTATTTTTAAGTTATTCCTGTTGATCTACCTTCTTGGATTTTTTTTTTTTTTTTAACTAAACTAAACTAAAAAAAAAAAACAAAAAAAAACACAAACAAACAAACAAAAAAAAACACCACCAAAAAAATCTATTGCAGCGTTTAATTCAGGTTCGAGTGGGGAGAATTACCCTGCTGAGCACCAGAAAGTCTGAGATTTCTAGGTTAGGACTCACAATGGCATTTATGTTTCTTTATATTTGAACCTGGTCCTTTTTGCTGCTAATTACTCGAAGTTGTCAAAAGGTATCAGGAACATTCAGCACCAGACTAGAAATGCTAAATGAATCTAGAGAACTATGAATAACGAATTCTGAAATTACCAAAGATAAGCTGGATAACATTTTTGGACAAAAATTAAGACATATATTTAGGTAGAAAAATTTAGACCATTGTAATATTTCTCCTCTCAAGACAACTTTTAAGCCTCACCCTATCAGTCCTCAGTTTCCTTCACAGCTTCTAAACCCATTCTAATTTATCTTTCTGTTCAAGTTGATGACATTCCCATTCTTCCTTATTCATTAAAATTGAGGAAATATTACAGCAAATGGAGAGGTTTTCAAATGAAGTAGGGACAATTGAGTACACAGTTACTACGCAAAGTTTGTAGGAGTCGGGTGCTTGATTATTTTATGCAATTTCACTCCCTTTGCTCATAACTTTTAGCTTCATTTCCTTTGGCCAATCTTCTTTTCTTAGTATAGAAATAGAAAAACATTTAAAGCAATGGGAGTAAAAAAAGAGACTTTTTCTATTTTTCTGAAGCCAACAAAAATAGTCAACATCTGCAGTAGCTTACTTTATATGACCTTTTCACACTGCTTTCACTCATAGCAGCAGAAATAGCATAGCAAGTAAATATACTGCTGTTGATCTGGAACACCAGTGATGTCAATGTTTGTGGTTATCAAGAACACAATGAATGCCCTTGACACTTAGGGCTATAAGAAATGAGTTTTTTGAGTGATTTTAGTTCTTTGCTTCATTCTTTACCAGGGCATTATTAAAACTGAAAACTTCACAATTTTCTCATTCAAAGACCTTTTCAATAGTTAAGAACATGCTTTCAAGCCATAACTGTATCAGTCTGTGTGGTTGTGCCTTTAACAAGAAAATATATACACATTTTGTTTGTGATGCTGTCTAAAATCTTGACAGCTAAAGAATTCATCTTTGGAAGTGTAGATTCATTTGTGCTGTTAGTTGCAAGCGAGTAAAAGCCTCTCTTTTATAAGGTGGATCCAGTGCCACATTGATTATGCAAATAGCCTTTGTGAATGCCTTGGGCACACATTGCTGAAATTGGATGGTAAGTATCTCAGAAGGCAGGCCTGAATTTTGAAGCCAGTCAGTTGTTCTTATATTCCTGCATTAGTAAATTATAAGCTACCGAGAAATCAGTTCCCTTTCTACTTCTACAAGGTGCAGCTGGCTCAAGATGTCTTAAATACAGTTTTGCTTCAGAGAACAGGCATGTTAACAATGTTCATACTGTGAGCAGGCATTTTTTTATTTGAAAAATCTTTTCTCCTAATGAAAACAATTCTGGTTTTAAAATAATAAATAAAAAAGGACAAAGCTGACACAGTAGAAAAAAAAAAAATCTAATTAAAAATAATAAAAAAGTTGTCCTGAATACCCTTCTTTCTCCTCCTCTCTACCCCAACACTACCCCAATTTTCCATTTTAAAAAACAAGACATAAAAAAGGAAGGTCAGAGAATTTGGAGAAAAACTGGAGAAAACAAAAAAAAAATTAAAAAAGCTGCTTCTGGTCAGCTGAGATGATGATCACTTCCGCTGTGGAACTCCTCTTGCTTTACTACTGCTCTTTCACAAATGTCAGGCTCAGAAGCTGGTTTCTTTAGGAGATCAAGTGAAATCTATGCCAAGAAAACCAAGACACACCTTAGGGCCAAAAGATTAACTAAATATGAATTTCCCTGTAGGTAAAGCTGGTTGCATCTTTACAAGCTTAAAGGTAGGGAATCACTGAGTGCAATCTGGAAACTAAACAAGCAGACTTAAAATGGGAATAATTGATTGGGCTAACAATTCATCAAAAGAATCCACAGAACTCTGACACAATGGATTTTCTCTCAAACACTGAAAATCCACTTAACAGGATCAGACTTTAAAAAACATACTCTTGGAATAAGGAGAAGCTTGCTAGGACACTTTTTCTCTGCTTCTTTTTTCTGTAAGGTAAAGAGTAAAAAGGTAAATTTTTTTTTTTTTTTTAAGTGTTTGCAAGGAGTTTCTGAACAATAGATAAGCACTAGTTGTGTTGGAAATAATTATTTTTAGTGTCTATCTTTGTAAAAATGCTGATTTACATACATATGCCTCGATCTAGGAAAAGCTAGGGGAAAAAAATTTGGATTTATTTTTTATTCATGAAAAATTGAGAGACTGAATCTCCCTAAATGGAGCCAGGGATCAATAATCCTGTAAACCATTGTGACCAGTCCAGTGCCAGATCCTGACAAAGGTTCTTGAAGAAACAACATGATTCCAGAATGCATGCATGTTAAACCTTTGTCACTCTGTTTTTTGGGAAATACACATTTTGGAAAAATGCTTCTAACATTTGACCGTTTCATATCAGGGTGTTGGAAGACTCCAAGAGTTTATTGGTTTGTCTTACACTGCCTTCCTCAGCAGAGAAGAGTTTTCATATAGTTTATTTAAAACACAGGGTGGGTTTTGGGTTTTTTTTAATAAAAAGTTATAATAATAGTCATTCGGATATTAATATAAAGGCACAGTGATATACATGTTGCTTTGGGTTTCTTGAATTTCCTTTGTTGTTTTGTCGCTTGGTTTCAGGTTTGTTTCTTTTTTTCCCCACTCTAACACACCCTGAAAACAGATTATCTTTCTTCTTTCTCTCTTCATCCTCCCTGTTTACCTTCCTAATCAAAATAACATTTTGGATCTCCCTGCATCACAGAATACCAAATTGTAGGTATTAACACATTCAGCACCTGCTCACAACTTCTCACTCCTTACTCGGATCTGGTTGCTAGTATGCTATTAGTAAGGTAATACAATTACATTAGAAGTGCAGAATCTTCTTTCCTTATATCACTTCCCCTCCCCACTTCCCTTTGTGTGGGTTTCTTCAAGGAAATCTGGGGCAACGAATAACATCTATTAATTATTTTTCTGGTTTTAAAATCCCTTTTAACAAGCCATTGCCTAAACTGTGAGTTTACAGCCACGTACCTCTTGGGAAATTAGGATGCTTAATGTCTCCATTAACAGTTATAAAATTATGCAATTATGAAAAAGGCAAAGTTTGACACTATTTTTATGTAGACTGATTCTGCGGAAGATTGGTCTCTAAAGTGGAATGCAATGGGGTGACTGCTACTTCTACTCTGCTAGCACACCTTAAACTTGAGAAGGTGTCTGGTATTGCACAGCGAACAGTAGATAATATTTCCCTTAGCTCAGTGTGTTCTATTTGTGGTCACAGTAAACGAGACTGGACTGACCTAAAAAAGTCCATACAAATGAATATGATGATCTTGCAACATTCTGCTGAAGTCCTCAAACTAGAAGCAAAATTGAAAATTACCATTTTGGTGAAGTTCTAGTGATGATAACAAATGATTTTAGGGTTTCAGGGAGAAGACATTAATAATGAAAACTACATATAAGGAGAATGCCATACTTTTATTGTATAATTTTTAAAAGTATTCAATACTTTTCTAGCTTTTACATTTTATAATCATATGGTTATGTTAAAGATTTCCATAACAGTTTAGCAGTTTCTGCAACTACTTTATAGTGTATGTAACTAATCCAAATAAGTTTCGGAATCTTTCCTAGAATAAGTATTTCATAAAGTGCTAGGCAAGTGTCATTCATATTGGAAAGATATAAGTAATATAAATGTTTTCTTGTGACATAAAGTACTTCCTTTCATTTAAGATTCATAAAGGTCCTTGGAATATAAGAAGCCTTAATTGGTCCTTAATTTACTAGAGTATCAAACTAGTCAAATATCATTGAGAAATTAGTATACTACTAGTCACATCACAAGCTAACTGTAAACCAGCTAGGCCAAGAAGAGACTAGAACCTGTAATGAAGCCAACTGGAGGAAGTTAGAAATATTCTATGAAAAAAAATGTGTATTTTTCATGCCTTGTTACCCAATGGGATTCAATCAGAGCCTTCTGAAATATTTTGTAAAATAAATGATGGCAGTGAGGCCCAATTCAGATAACTAAACTGTTAATTGCTTCAGATGTGGAAACTCCTGGTGAATTTTCAGCTGTACTTCATAATGTAGTAGGTTACAAGGTTTTCCGAGTTGAGTATTTCTCGGCATTTCCAGCTGGAACTGTTCCACTTCATATCAATAATTAAATGTTTATTGGAGCAAAGACTAAACTACTGACTTCCTCTTTCCAAGTGAGTGCCTTGAATATTGGCTCTTGAACACGCTGCTCTTTGGCCAAGTCAGTAAGCTACCGAAGATGGAATAGCACCAGGAAGAGTTGTTAAGAAATTCTGAGCCACACTGTCTCTGTCTGATGCTTTGGTAAAATGAAGAGTGAACATTTGACCCTGCATGAATGTTCTTCTGTTAACTTTCAGTAAAGTTCAAAATTGCTTAAAATCTCAAAAATAAAACATCAGTTGTGATTTGAAATTATGGAAGCTTGGGATTCGTATCTTGAAAACTCACAACTTTCTAAGATATTTTACAAAGAATAAGCATGCTACTTTATTAAGAAGGAGAAGTCCATCAATGGAAAGTTCTTTTCTGGAATCAACCTAAAAGCCCAAGAAAGGCCACTTTCCATTGCAGGGACATCAGTATTCTATTTTAAAATATACTTGATAGCAAACACTTAAGGACTGAACCAGATCTCTCTCTTCTTCATGCCCAGCCTGGATATACAAAAAATCTCTGAATTCACCCCTGAATTTGGTCCAGAGATTGAATCTATTGAATGCTTGGCAAAAGAGAATGGTCTATAGAAGCAACACTTAGAAAAAGATAAACAGCAGGAGACTTTTAACAGCAAATTCAAGAAGTGGAAAAAATAAACCCAGAAACAACTGCTTGAGAAAGTTAAACAGTAGGAGACTTTTAACAGAAATCACAAATAGCAGTGAGAAAAAATAAGCCAGAAAAGCAACTGCTAGAAAAGCTAAGCAGCAGGAAACACAAAAACAAAACAGTAGTAAAACAAGAACAAGGCAGAGAAACAGGAACTGAGGGAAGTTAACCAGTAAAAGATTTCAGATGATGAAAAGTAGCAGTTATACCAAAGTAAGCCAGAAAAAAATGAGAGCTAGGAGAAGATAAGGAAGATCATGGTGAAATCAAAGAAAAAAGCCTTTTCTAAAATGAAAAAAAACTCAGTTCCTTTGGCATGGAATAGAGCTATGTATTCTGTCAGCCTCAGATAGTGACAGAGAAGAAAATACTGTATAGAACTGCTTGCGTAGAAATGTCACTTTGAAAAGATAATGCTTTATAACAGCTTCCAGGGTTACAAATAAAAAAAATAATATATATATATATACATAATGTTTGTTTTATGTCTTCAGAAGATCCCCACTCCACATGTGGTTAAAACCAGCTTCCTCATAGTCTACAAGAATTTCACAGACCAGTAAGTACTGGGAGAGCTCATTAATTTCCACTGTACACATCAAAGAAGCATGGTTCCAAACAATGAGATAGCAGGCTGGAAGAACAGGCGGTGTAAACCCAGACATAGCACCAAAACCAGAGAAAACAAAGGAACTAGACATAGTTTAGGAGTAAAAAGTGGAAGGTATGAGTTTGTTTCCTTACTTATTTTGAAAAAAACCCCCATTATATCAAAACTTCAGTTTGAGACTGGAGTGTAGCAGGATGGCCAAGTCAAATTCAAAGAATATTCAAAACATATTTACATGAAGAAGGTTTCTGTCATAATTCATCTAAGCTTTACGTAAGTTGCTTAAAATATTTCTGCATGCCTGGGAAAGGTGCAGAAATGTACTGAAATTTCCCTTCCTGGAAATGAGGGTATATGTGTTGTATACGTAAACAGGTATCAATGCTGACATGCATCCAGCATGTCAAATGGGTGATTTGCATGGGAAGTATCTTGCACAGTTGATCTGCCTTGCTGTGCAGACAAGAGCACTTCCTGCTTCAAGTGGATTCAAGTGGAAGTGGGAGATGCTACTTTGCACAGATGCAAACTACCGTATATGATCTTCTTGGACATATCTTGCCTCTGTTGTGAAGATGATTCTTCACTGCCACCAGATTAATCTTTTTGATACTATCTTAATGACAGACATATGAAAAAGTCTGGAAAACTGAAAGGATATGAAACAGTAGAAGTAAAAAATACTCCTAATAATAATTTTGGTTCAGAAAAGCTCACTTATCCAAACCATTTTTCTGGCTCATTACAGTACTTTTATGAATTTATGTCACATTATCTTTGATTATAAAAATGTGGTTTTGATTACAAGCAAGTGTATTTCCCAATGGAGAAATCCAGTACCAGAGGGCCTCCTCACAATTAACTGAATAGAATTACTCGTTTAGAAATTTCATTTAATTTTGGGAAGTTTGTGAAACATCAGTCAAAACCAAACCAAACCAAAAAGTTATGAAGACAGCCCACCCTAAATTCCACAAACAAGAGGTTTCACAGCTGCATTTTATAATCCTCCCTTTAAAAAATCTGTGCAATATTGCAAAAGTGAATAAATGACACAAAAAATTTGCTGGTCTCCAAATGATACTTCCTATCTGACACAGAATAGCAAGCCTTATGTGCTTGGCAGAAACACAATAACAAGCTGGCTTATTTAGAATTCATTCTGATTGTACACAGACAGAATTCTTCTAAAGTACTTCAGGCGAAAATGATCCACAGCTGCTAAGAGTCTAGGTTTTGTGCTGCCTGTGTAACATGGATAAATTACACACAGCCTCCTCTGAGAGAGACAACTTGCAACAGAGAGAAGTGTCCTGCAAAGCCATGTTTCTACACTCTTCTTTGCAGATGGTCAAAGACTAAGCCAAGACAAAGAATAAGTCCCTTATTATTTTTGTCCCTTTTAGAATTGCAGAAAATACTAAACTTCTGTCTTCTTTTAGCTTCTCTAAGGTGCCAGTTTTCCACCTGGGTGAGAATTTGAACATCAAATTAGAAACTATGAAATGGGTGAGAATTTGCACATGAATTTAGAAAACCTATTCAAAGTGAAACAGTATAAGCTGTTGTGTAAAGGCATAACAACAGTTACAGAAAATGGAAGTATTATTTGTGTACAGCGTCTCAGAATACAGCAGGGCAAAGTTTTCAAAACAGTGCTCAAGATTGCTCAGTATTAAAATGATTCCCATATGTGTGTCAATTTGACTATTTGGATGAAATAGTAATTTTAACTTTTTCAAAATGATAGGTTTGGATATTTTTTAATTTTAAATACTTGATTTTTTTTTTTTCTTACAAATCTTTTTAATTCAAAGAGCTGTAAAAGCACTAATGATCAAAGAAGTAAACTTTATCAGTTTCTACTGGGTTGAAATGTTTGGGGGTTTTGTGTGCTTATTTTGTTGTTGGCTTTTTGGTTTTTTTCTGTTTTTTTTTTTTTTTTTTTTTTTTTTTTTTTTATACAAACAGCAATGTTTCTTCATATCTCACTATTAAACTGAATAACTTATTTGGTGTGAAGGGCCCAGTGAAGCAGAAGAGGTGGTTTTGCTCAGCTATATGACCACAAATGTACACAGGATAATGAAAATTTGTTGCAGTATAATTCTTCTATTTTGTCAACAGATAGAAGAAAGTTTACTCTACATCTCACCTGTTATTTGTGCAGGTGCTAGTAGGTTTTAACTGATCAGTTAGATAAATATGGATCTACTTCTGCATTGGTGAAACCAAATGCAACCTAATTGTTAATTCAGCGAGAGCAACAGCATCTTTCTTTGAAACTGTTTTCTTTTTAGCTAAGTGATTTTTTAAAGGTAGAATATGCTAATAATCAAGAGTAAAAAGCATATGTATTTGGCAATCTGTTCCTCTCTTTCATGTGAATTAGGACTTTATGGAAAAACAAGTAACTAAACACACACACACAGCACCACCCCAAAACAGCAACAGAATAAAAAACTCAACAACATCTCATTTATTAAGGCATCAAACACAAGCCATAGTTTCAATGTATTTGAAAAAAGACAGTTAAATTCATGGCTAAACAGATTTTACTTTTAATTTTTAAAACCAGGTTTTAGCTAGTTGGGGGGGGGGGGCTAAAACCTCAGGAAATACCAACATCCTAGGATTAGAAGAAATAGAACAATTTACTATTTTCTTTATGGAGAGCAATCACTGAATATTTAAAGAATTTTAAAATTTTGTTTTCTTTCTAGAGAAAAGTGTTGAAATACTTGCATAAAGGCATATTCTGTGTATTCTGAGGGAAATCTCTATTAACTGATTTCTGCGGTCATTGGGGTACTAATTATAACAAGCTTTAGAGAGCAACAGATATTTCTCTGGTACCTAGTACAAACACACTATGCCTCTGGCTGCTCATAATTCTGCCTCTTAATAATAATGAGCCTTACAGTCATATTATTTGTAGCAATCAGGATAGAAATGATTTGGCAGAACTGATGGAATGAATTTACATCACATTACAATTTTACCCATGAGTTACTAATTGGTCAATGCTGTGTTCATTTCTATTATTGCTTTTTGATTCTGTCTTACTAATATGTACTGACAGAAGAGAAGTGACTTCCCCAAAGGGTGAAAAAGCCAGTTTAGAGTAGGGAGCAGGACTGACGAATGACATTCATAAGCTCTCTTTATAGAAATCTTCTAAGACTGGTGTCCGCATGCCTAGTCTCTTCTCCAAGAATGAAAGCCAATTTAGGTATAAATCTTCATCTCAAGTGTTGGTTCCCTAAAGCCTTCGATCCCAATAAGTGAAATTTCCAGGGTATCTGACATTATTAAATTGTATTAAAATGAAACTCCTTGCTGAAATTCAGTATTTTCTTTATATTTTGTTTTCAAATAAGACTCCAAATAATGACAGTGTTGAAACATCACTTTTGGACACTTACCAAATAGAATATTTTATTTTTTTTAATTTTAAAATTACCTTTGAATTTGATTTTTAAAACTCTGCACATCTTGTGAATGCTCCATCCTTGGCGGTGTTCAAGGCCAGGTTGGATGAGGCCTTGGGTGACATGGTTTAGTGTAGTAGACATGGCAGGGGGGTTGGAACTAGATGATCTTAAGGTCCTTTCCAACCCTAACTATTCTATGATTCTATGATTCTATGATCTTTATATATGATAATGCAAACCCCCAAATGTACAGACCTCAAATGTTTGTATTTTTAAGCAAGCTTAATTTTAACTTTTTTTTTTTTTTTTTCAATTTGGACACACACATTTTTAAATTTTTTGCAGACAGAACTTTTATTTTATGCACAGATATACTGATAATCACAGATTGATTTGTATCGTACTGTGCGATTTTTAAAGCGTTTTAAAAACACATTATCCAATTAAGATTAGCCACCTAAACAAAATTTTAGTCAAATAAGTTTTCATTTTCTACTGTGCTTCTACAAAAGCTGTGGAAAACGGGCCGTAATATTTCTGTTTGGGTATCATCCTTTTAGCCTCCTATTTTAAAAGAAGACTTCTCTTATTCCCCTCAACTGGGTAAGTTGCTATATATAATTAAAATTCATCTTTTTTAATCTTTTCTCAGGTCATAGGGAATGTTTTGCTTTCTTTGAGAGAATACTCTGTAAATGCACATATCAAAAGAGTCTTTAAAATACAGAAAATGCAGAAATACTAAAAGCCACTTGAGTAAAAAATATGAATTCAAATAATATATTAAATATATATTCAATAACTGATATTTAATTACATTAAAATGTAAAGAAAATCATCTGTCTCCTGAAATCAATCCATTTCCTGACCCTCTTTTGTTGGCTCACCCAGAGATAGCTTCTTCCTTCTCACTCTTTTGTTCCTTTTACCTTCCGCTAGGCCCTATCATTCAAGCCCATACCAGAAATCAGCTCTTTTGATATACCTGCCTTATCATACTCTGCCATCAAGGTGTCTTCCCAATTGTTCTGCCTTATAATATCAAATACTTCCTTCATTCCATAGCTCCTGGTAGTGACATCCATACCTAATTTTAGTGATTTTTTCTTTTTTTTTACTCAAGACAATTGTGTAATGTGAGGAAAAACTTATTAGTAATTCTTATTAATTATTCTATATTTCAATAGTTCCAGTCCAACAAATGTAGGAAAATAATTCAAAGACTTTCACACAACATCCATACAATATCATTATTATTATTATTACACATTCACTATCACTAGTGACCTGTATTATTTGCTGGTATTCAAAAGATTTTCCAGTATTACTCCACTTTCCAAATCTAATTGTTCGAAAAGCAGACACAGGGGTAAAGCTGAGATTCATTTTAAAGCAAAGAATGGTGACACTTAATGCAACTGACTCACAGGCACACCTGTGCAAATTTGAACCACTTCTCAGGGTGATAGCTCCTCTTCTGTGGATTGGACGTAAGTCTCCTTTACTATCTTAAGTACAAGGCTAAGAGCAATTGTTCTATGTTTGCAATGGGTATAGCTGCTACAGCAAAAAAGGATGAATAAACTCCAAGTTCAGTAGGTGGCATTTGAAAAGTTTGAAATGTTTGCAAGCTAAATATTGATTTCTAAGGAATACTTATTTTTTATGTAAGTGCTTTTAACCCATGAATGCCAATGTTTTATATAGGAACATTTAATTTCTAATTAAAAGATAAACAGAACAGTGATGTAGACCTTTTGTTCAAAATAATACATAACGAGCAGTACTTTATCTATTTCAATTGAGTGTTCAAACACTCAATCTCATTCATGGTGTGTCATCCTCTTTTTACTCTAGTAAATTGTAGCTGTCCAACTCAACAGCATACTTATTTCATGAATACAGTTTTGAAGATCCTAGTAGCTTTGGGTGTTTCAACATGTTTTGCTGGGCTGATCTGAGCACTTAGCATATACACACCTTAGCAAATATCTTAAATATCTTAAAAACTATAAGATCTAAAAAATATAAAACTATAAAAAACTATAAAATCTATAAAACCCTATAAACTATTAAAAGCAAATATCTTGAAAACTATAGCTTTTTTGGCTACCTTGGAGCAAATCAAATACATTTGGTTCAAAAGGACATAGCCTCAAGTATTGCTTACCAAGATGTTATATGTTCACTGTTGGATGTGTGCAGCTTCAAAGTGGATGTTGAGAGCAGAGGAACCTTTAACCCAATTTAACCCTATACTCCTTTGTTTCTGTTTAGACAGGCTGCTGGCTGATTCAGGTGTCAACATATAATCGAGTTGTTTGACTTCAGGATACAGGTAAATTGAACATGGACAGATAAAATATTTCAATAATTTATCAAAAGGAAAAGGTGTGACAGATTAAGCTGAAAGGCATTGCTGCTACTTAAGAATATTATTTTTTTTCTTAGACATTCGTATTAATATTTAGTTTTTTTTCTGTGGTAGGTGAATTCACTTGACATTGCTATAATGAAAAGTGAGCACGTTACATAAAATAAGCATTAACACATAGCTACAAAGGAGTATTTTCGCCATATTTCTCCCACTGTTCAACATATACCCTGCCAAGGACTCCAAATTCATGCTTCATGCACTTATAAAACAGGAGCATCCATAACCCTGATTCCTGAAATCTCAATGCTTTGCCAATATGACGTACCTTAGTAACAGGTTACTATGTAACTCTTGCACCCCAAAAGACATATTGTTCAGTAGAAGACAGCGTGGGGATAGGAAAATCAAGAAAGGGGGTCCAAATCCCCAAGTGCTTTGCTAGTGAAAGCTGATTTGCATAGTTAGTTAATTCTCTAAGAGAATCTGAGGAAATTTAACTTCCTTTCAACCCACTCTTCAAGAATCAAGACCCTAAATGTAGTTCCCTTTTTTCTGACTTTTAGCTTTTATTCTGAGGCTGCAAACAAAACTAAAAAAAAGCATTTAATAAACTATTCTGAACAAATTATGTGAATTTTTCATTAATTTACTCTGGATGAAGTATGGAGGGCATTGGTTTTGAATAAAACATATGATCTGGTGATTAATCAAATCCCTATTCTGATAGAAGCAATAATCTATCTGTCTGGAACCTGAAGGGTATACAAGGACAAAAGTGAAAAAACTAGTATTCTCAGTCTGAAAGCATCTAATGCTGACTTACTCAGGGCAAAAAATAAGAGAAAAGAAGATATTTTTTCTTTAAAAAAAGGATTCATAAATTAAGGTTATCTTTGGAATAGATAACATTAGTTATATGTGACCATTATAGTAATTTAGAGAACGCAATTTTCTATAATTTCAATTGATCAATCAAAATAGTGAAACTCTTTCTCTCAAGCAAAATATAGCTTTCTTAATTATAATTTATATCCTGATACGTTGTCCTTGTTTTTTTTCATTGTGTGTCAGTATTAATTACATATGACCATAATTGAATCAAAGGGTTATTGGCATTGTAAAGCTTGTATAATTTCAGAATCAGATAAATTCCATAAACTCTTTAGAATCATATAAAGATATTGTGGCAGTTTCAGTCAACCACTGTGGTGAATTCTCAATGAATGCCATAAACGATGGGCAACTCTCAGAAGGAAAAAATATACAAACATATCGTGTGTGTGTACGTATGTATGTGTCCACATGAATTGGAGTACAGGACCAAAAAGTTAGCTCATGCAATGTTATACATTAGTATTACTTTTTAAAATATCTTGGCCCTCATTTTACAGTTACTTTAGTAGCAGTCTGTAAAAGATTAAAAGGTAATGAAGTTTGCTTCCACTTAATGGTTAATAAAATTGGCCTAAGTACAAAAGTCAGAACTCCACTGCATTTAATTCCAGTAAAATTCTGTTGAGGCATCTGAACAAAGGCTGAGATGCTGCAGTTTTACTCATCTCTCTCTGGCAAAGTCAGAGTTTATCTTTTTTCATGGCTTAGCATGAAGTTATACGTAATAGAATAGCATGAGTATAAAATGCCATGATCATATAAGTCACAAACCAATTAAATAGAAATTTTAACATAATTATGATGAAAAAACTTCTAACATTTACAGGGCTATATATTCCATGTATATGACCTTTTCAGGTGCACACAATTTATAAGGGGTTAAAAAAGGACTGGTAAGTGTTATTTAGTATAATAAAATGCAGGAGATGAATGGGTTTCTCATGAGTCATGGCTTTTAATCACATGCTTTTATGCAATTTGTAGCTCATACTATTTATATGTCTACTACTTAAACTATACATCATATACTAAACCTTTATAAACTAGAAATAAATAAAATCTTTAGTATTGTAGTATAAGCCAATGATCACCTTAATTTTTTCATCTCCCTTATTCATCATTATTTTTCACTAATCTAAGAAAATAAGTAGTTTGAACATGAACACAAACAGGAAAAAAAATTTTCCAATAGAAAGAAAATGGAATTACTACATTAAATTTATAAATAATAGAAAATTGGAAATAAATCACAATGAATTCAATTTACTATTGCCACATTATTAATACAAAAATATGAACTTCCATAAGGATAAGAGGAGACTGCATTTCCAGGACATTCAAACTTCCTCTAAATTTTGATTCCATAGGAGACAGTCAACTAGATAAGCCAGTTAAAGGAAGCATATTAACTTCTGAAATCAATATGACTGTAGCTGTAGTTATCCATGTGCCTGAGTGACATGCAGGATTCAAAATATTAAACCACGTATATTTCATATAAAGCTTCTATAGAAAGAAATCTTTCATTCTATCCCTCTATTACCCAGGTCAGTTCTCTGAAATGATTTTCGAAGTGCTGTTACAATGTATTACATTTCTGGCTGAACTGATTTTGAATTGTACTGCTGGAGTCCTTACAGAAAACCGACAAGTAGCCATCCAATTGCTAAATTTGCCTAATACCTTTTAAATCTGCAGTGAAAATACTGATTTCTAGTTAACACTTGCCAGTAAAAATTCAGACAGTCTCTCAGAAGTAATGAAATAATTCCTTTGGCCAAGAAGCTCTGAGACGTCTCATTTTTTTTCCAAGCATGAGAGTAAATCAGCATGTTGTAGCCATTTTATCTTTTTAACTTTATTTTAATGACATCTGTCATTCTTTAAGAAGATGCAAGTTTACTACTGGACATTTTGTGGATAATAATACCCTGTAGATGACCTGCAGAGCATTAGTAATTTCTTACTTTTCTCACATTGGAGACTGGCTGATCTGCAATGTATTTGCTAATGCCAATACAGTGAGTAATGTCCATGAAGACAAATAGAAACATCAGTTCGGTGTGAACTTTACAACAGATCTGCCTCAGAAAGGGCAACTAAAATGAATTTCCATTATAGTCCCTCATAATGTCAGCTAATTGCTAGCTTGACTACCTTAAAATCTTTCACAGAAAAAAACTCTTGATCCTTTTACAGTGAACTCCAACACACTTCATATAGCATTCAGTGATATAATGGTACTACATCAAATCCTAAATGAACAATTTCAAGCAGATATATTAAAACATAACTACTAAGGTTTCAAATATTGGACTTTAAAACTTAAATGAAATTAAACCTACAGTATGTCAGTCTGTGAGGAATAAATTTTATTTTTCACAATCTATCATATTTATCACAAATAAATCTTGGGTCTTGTAAAATGAAAAATAGGTATTCACACCAATTTATTCCCTTCACGGTCAAAACCTCTTGACTTCCCACTGAATGTATTCTATTAAAAATATGCAAATGCAAAAATATGCAAAAACAGGTACATACTCTGTTTCCTTCAAAAAATAGAATTGTGATAAAGGATTCATAAATCTGTTGAATTAAAATAATTACAGACTGAATAATCACATTTTAAAACAATTATCTAGAATGTCTTGATCTTTTTTCCTTCCCTTCAGCCTTTTAAAAAAGTGGCAGCCCCAAATGCAAAAGGCAGCCTGTACTCTCCTTGTCTTGCTCCTATAATTTATTTCTTAGGTACCCACCTGCTACCACACAAGCCTGGCTGAGAACTTGCAAGTACATCTGAAATTTCATGTCTTTGTTCTACGAAGCTATGTAGTTGCACTCAGTGTTTCAAGGACGCAGTATATACACTAGCTTTTTAATGTTAGAGATTCATGATCTCTGCTAGCACTGAAACAGATGGATTTTAAATATCAATCCAGTGGAAGTTAGTGGTCATTAGGTCAACTGTTAATTAACTGCAGACAACTGAAAACATGATGTCAAAGTTAATAACAATTAAGAGATGTTTCAAGCAATTACTACTTCTGAAAGATTAAACCTTGGAATCTATAAATACACATCTAAGCCCAATTAGATTACTTTTGAACAGAATTTTTAGAGTTCTTGAGTTTTACAAATTCTCATCAAATTTTTCAAGACTCAAAAGTCGCAACTCTGAAAAACCATGTATATCCTTCTTCAGGTTGTCATTAACATGGTGTACGCTACCCAATAGGAAAACTATGTACTATAGGGAAGAAGTTTCCTGCTTGTAGTCAACAGGCCTCAACAGCATTCATCATAAATACATGTCCTTGTCAAATATTAATTAATATTTACAGAATCAGCAGAAGATGAAAATTACTTTTGTAAATGCTATTTGTTACAAAAATTAAAGCAATGGTTGTTTTAGAAGCCAATTGTGAAGATAATCCTTTTAAGCACCTTATGAAAGGTCCACTTCAGTTGTCTTTTAGCCAAAGTCACCCTGATACACGACCTTGCCATGAATGTCAATGTTTAACCAAATATACCCTGTGCTATTTATATCATATATAAGACTTTTAAGGAGGAAAAATACTACCAAAATTCTGTGGTAGTTTTCAATATTCTAATGGTTACTAGGTTATTTCTGGTTATTTCAGGTTAAAGGACAACAATGTGTTCTATATAACTTATACACACTAAAGACTATTGTAAGAGCTCTTATTTCTCCTCAGGGTTTCTATCAGCTAACCTTCTCAAGTTTACTTTTACAATTATGACATTACAGAAGCCCTGGGAAAAAATAAATAGCAGCTTTACAGTTTCCCCTGACATTTACTTTTATTCTTTGTTATTCAGTTGCATTAGCTTGTTTAGCCACTATGACATTTAATACATGGAATACATCTTTTACATCTAGTTAGAAAGAGCTACCACATACTTACGGGGATGATGACTCGGTTCTGCTAATCTATATTTTAGAGTCTTTTTATTCACACCTCCAAAAATTTATCTCTTGATTCAGATTATAAAGGCATCTGCTGTAATTCTGGACTTGATGAAAAGTGCCTTGCCTAGCTGATGCTATAATGACTTGGTATAATACCATGGTTTTTCCTGCCTCCTCTTCCATTCATTTTCCAAACTGCTGCATAATGTTTTCCAGTTTTCTAATGAGAACTGATGTGGGGCATAAGGAAGGGAATAGCTAAAATGTTACTATCCCTATGATATAAAAGAAAAAAGAAAAAAATCCTTTCATATTACAAAGTCTATCATTTCATCATTTCAAGTCAGAATTCTTATGAACAAACTGCTTGAGAATTGGCTCCTATAACATACAACTTTACATGTGCCTTGGAAAGAATTACAGTTCTATAATACCCATTGAGATTTAGTATTATTCATTCTGTTATCTGTGTTTATGTCTAAAATAATGTTCTGTGATTGGCACTTGACGGAAGAACAGGTTGAGCAGTTGAGTGCTTCCAGCAATTTCAAGCAAAATTGCATGTTCACAAAAATGTCTTTATATAGAAGGTAAGCTAAGCATTCACAAAACCTGCAAATCTAGGATTTACTTTAAAAGTGGGTACTGCACTAGAAAATCACAAGTTTTGTCTTGGAAAAAAAGTCTGTTTTCTAAGAGAGAAGTTAAATCTGAGTGTTCCCTGACTGTTCTCACCATTTGCAGCAGAAAACAATCTGGTTGTTTTCAAATGTGTTCTGACATTTCCAAAACGTCTTTTTGTTAGGCCCTATGAAACAAACGTCCCTTATTAAAAACTAAGGAGATTAATGCCAAAATCACAGGTTTCTCAAAAATAAATTATGGAAACTATTTTACATGAAGTCCAGCATTTTCTAAGGTTCCACTTAAACAACCAACTAAACAAACCCAAACCAAAATAAACTCTTTATGGATTCTGTATATGTTGTGAAAACCTTAATAATTAGCCATCAATCGATGTGACTAACACTCTGAGAGAGAACTAGCGCTGATTGAAACATATTAGGAAAATAATATTGCATAACTCATCTGTTTGTGCAAAGATCAACAATATAATGCTACCAAACTACTAAAGTAATGTTAGCATGATTGCTATGAAAAAGTGTATTCAAAAATATTTAAACAAAAATGAGGCATGCTGTTTCCCTCAGACTTCAGGCACCCAGATTCTAATCCTTGCTCCTCTGAAAGTCATGTCTCTTATGTATGTAATACTCCTGAATTGTTGTGTTCTATTGTAAGAGTGACAATGCTTTCTAAAATTTGTAGTGTTCTTTTGAATACTTTGATTCAAGAATCACTTCCAGCAGGTTACATTTGATTGGTGAGTGTTGGGGAAAGTGATTTTACTGACTTAATTTCTGAATGAAAATAAATGGCCAGTATTCAACCTGCAGGTGATAGAGAACATGTACCCTCTATTTCCTACACAAATACATTCATGCTTTTCTATTACATTTTTCATGTAACATTTTTGGTTAGTCTACAAGTGTACCAACACCATTTGTTTATGTAATGCTAAAAAAATGTTTTGATGTACCTGCTGTTATTATGTGTAACTTTAATGAAGGAGAGGCAATCCAGAACTGAAGAACTTTCTTCAAGCACAATGCTCTCTCCTGTTATGTGGTGCTGTTACAACTACAGACATTTTTTCCCATCTTCACTGGGCTGTTTCTGCCCTCATGTAAATAAAAAAAAACTTTGAATCCATCTATACTTCTCTCCATCACACAAGCTCGCTCCTTTTCCCCACTATCTTCCTTTTCACTTATAACACCACAATGCTGTCACTAGACTATCTAGGCTATGTTTTCTGCATAACATTTTTGAGGTATGGCCTTTCTTTTCAATTTAAACAGGCAATACTCCCATTCAGATGTTCAACATCTTTCGTCTCAATTACAGCAATATCCTTTTCCCTTCTTGAAAAATATAATCTTGTCCCACTTGTACGCTGTAAAGATCCTTTTAATGCTTTGCTACTTTGACCATTTCAGCTCTCTTTGCATCCTCCTACTAGCTCCTTTTCTCTGCTTACCTTGCAGAGTCTGCCATCACACATTTGATACTGAGGTACTGACTTCCTCTCATCACAACATATACTGGCCTCCATCCTCACTTTTAATTTTTGAGAAGATCTTTTTCAGGCTTTCTGCCTTGCTAACTTTCTACTTTGTGGTCCTTTGTTTTGTGAAAAACCACCTCATGGTACCTGCTCAAGCTCTTCTTTTCTATGAGATATCAAATATTGACAGCATCTTCTCATTAACTATAACACTTTCTGTCCTAGTGCTGAAGAGCTATAGCACTGTTTCATTAAGATGTCTTTTTGTCTGTATCCAAGAAGATATTAATTTCCATTTAGATTGTTATCCTTCTTTGCTGATGCTGTTTACAGCAACTCACACAGCACTTTCGTCGGGACTGTGGCTTTTAGGTGTCACAATGCCTAGATGAAAGGTCTCTGAGGGTAAAGCACTTAAAGCTTGTGGTTGCCTCAAGAAGTTGCTGATTACTGTCATGTCTAGTTTCAGTGAAGAGTGAACTATATGCATTATTCCATTTAAATGTTCATCTCAAGTATGTCTGTTAAGGTAACAGTACATATAAAATCTAAAGCTTAGTGAGACACTTCACTATAACTCATCAGGAGATGCACGGAGAGTACTGCTGCTCTTTCAGGCAAATGATAAATGATCAGTCAGATTCGTGAGATGACAACTTGCTGAGCAAAATGATGTTTGCACCACCCAAGCAGTGAAAAGAATGCTTATTTTAGTTAAGTTTCCAGACTTCCTGGAAGAGTCCCAAAACATCATTAGCTATAAAAGCTAAAGTGTTCCTCCAGGAAGTGTCCTACTCTAATGAATGGAGCCTAGGTGGGCAAAAAGACAGAATATGTGATCAAGTGTCTAGATACTGCAGAAAAGTCAGCTTGACAAAGGAAGTAAACACGGTGATACAGATATAACTTAACTGAATAAGTGGTAAAACTAGGGTTGGTTTTTTTTATTTCTTCAATTGTCTGTCATATATTTTTCTTGGCATATAGTTTATTTTACATATTATAAATAGACACATTATTTCCATTTATTTATTTGACTAGAGGTGGGGTTCAAAGCAACTGATTAAAAATCTGATACTAGTAATCAAAAACCTGTTACTAGTAATCAAGCATGTCATGAACCCATATTCAGGTGACTGAGGTGCTCATTTTGTATACACATATATGCCAGATCCTGGGGTTCCTAGGACTTGATGATCTTAAAGGTCTTTTCCAACCTAGTTGATTCTATGATATATATCAGTTGGTAACCTTGCATGTTCCCATACCAGCTTCATTGCCTGTTCGGTAGCTGATATCATAGGGACTAGTGGCAAACAAGAGCACCTTAGCATATAGCATATAAAATATACACTATAATATGGCATATAACAGAGGAAGATTCAAAGGATCTGTTACAGTGTGGTCATGCAAATAACAATGAAAGAAGACATTTTCAAGCATGAATAGCGACTATACCAAAAGTCACATGACACTAAGAAAAACTAAGCAAATAACAATGAAAGAAGACATTTTCAAGCATGAATAGCGACTATACCAAAAGTCACATGACACTAAGAAAAACTAATGGTTAAGCTGCATTAATCATGTAACATTCATTTTCCCACTGAAATTCTACTACAAGATGAATTTCTGCTAGGATCACCCTGCTAAGCCTGTTGCATATTTGTCACCTCTCTAAGTGGAAGATAAGATCCAATCCAAGCAAGATATTTTTCCCCTCTCTGCTGCCAGGATCTATAAAATATGAGTGGGCTAAGAATTTGGTTCTATTTGGCAAACATCACTTATTTCCTACCTTAGTGGTTCAGAAATCTGTGCAGGAGTGCTAAGACCCAGAACAGTTACAAAAAGAACTTGGAAAAATAACATTAATTTCCATGCAGTTACAGAGATGATTCTAATTTTAGCTAGTGATGTCACTAGTTGTCTCAAAGACATTTAGAGGAAGGGTAGTTCAGCACCAGCTATATACAATGCAAGTCAGTTATAACAATTTCTTTTTGGAATGTCTCTTCTAGCTGAAGAGAGAACAGAGGGAAAGAAGGTGTCAATAGAAAACTTATTAAAATACCATTTTAATATTTTTCTGTCTAACATAGCCACACATCTGGTTTTGTATGTCACAGACTTATGAAGACTGGTCAGCTATTTTTTATTTTATTTATATAATTATATTTATATATTATATTTATTTAGTAGTCTTCATTTTCCTGCTTACAATTAAATTGGAAAGCACAAATACATATTATTTTTGGATTGTAGGCAACACCACTTTACCGCTAATACACAAGCAGTAATTTAGTCTCTGTGTATTGTTGTTGTTGCTGTTCATAAACCAACAAGCTCTTGTGGTTTATGTCATCAGCAGAAAACCAAAGCTGAATTATAGCCTTGCATTCAATCTCTGTGTTGCGCACAGAAATTGCCAGTTTTTCAGAAAGTGCAATTTAGAGACATGGGATCTAGAGACCTGTAAAGTGTATTTCTTCCTGTCAGTGGCAACAGTCAAAGTCATGAGTATTCAAAAGAAAAACAAGATATAAAAACATTTCAAAGTATATCTAAAGTTCTGCAGATTGCAGAATGTTTTCATTAATTTCCAAGACTTTACAAAAGCAACATTCCACACGATCCACAGAAACAGTTTCAAAATTAATCAGATACTGGGGCATATCAAAGAAGGGGAGCTGGGGTACAGGAAAGAAAAATGGATGAGGAAAGGACTTCTCTCAATCATATATGCGAAGGATTTATTGCAAGATAAGTAGCAAATGCATGACATAAACTGTATGGATTTTGAAGATGGTGGAAAAATTTACTTTATGGACTCATACAAGAAAGTATTCTACCAGTTTTCATTTTAAACTAAATTCAGGAATGCTATCCAGAAGTTGCAGAAGAGGGTTAGAATCACAGATTCCCTCATTTTATTTTTGTCTCTGCTACTGTTTACTTAACAAATTAAAAGTTACTTGATCACAATCAAATACCTGAAGTATTTCAGGCTGGGAATATGCTTATATTCTCAAGCTGCTGTAACATTTGGCACTTTTCCAAAACCAAGTACCCTAGAAAAATTCACAGGGAACTGGCGAAAAACATCTTTTGATGCTCTGATCTTTTCATGTGTGTTCGGACAAACCATCTTGTGAGAAATTTTGTTTTGACCTCTTTCTTGGTAGATGTTTCTTTCAGATGTCCAAACTTAGGGTGGCAGCAACAGTGAAAATATACTTAAAGGGTGTTTCTGTGCATTGAAATTGAACATTTTTGACAGGTGTAAGTTCCTGGACAATGGAAATACAGTAACTGTTGGAATTCAATAACATAACAAAACCAAAGTTCCATATTGATGAGTCCCAAGAACACAGTAATTTGCAACAACAGCAGAACAGTGAGATGTATACAAAACCTATGTATTGTGTTAGGTAACATATCCCGTTATGTGTAAGACAGAGAGAACAATTGCTTACAATTTAAGTTTGATGTGAAAGAGAAGGGGTTTTTTATGTGGCAAATAGTGTGCATGATGGTGCAACCACAGGTGGTGAGGGTGCTTATTTACTCTTGAAACATAGTCCTTGCAAGGATTTTTAGGACTTGCACAGTATGAATCCATGTTTAAAAAGTTCAGCAGCTTTAGTGGCTCTGGGTTGGTTTAGGATTTTTTAAGATGCTCTTAAAAATGCCCCATACAACCTGGTCTTGAACACTTCCAGAGACTGGGCATCCACAGCTTCTGTGGGCAACCAGTTCCAGGTTTATCTCAGCATGAAACTTACACTGGCAAAATGGTAGACTGCACAAATAATTGCACCTTAAGCATTGCATAATTTAACATGTATGAACCGTGCCAATTTAAAGTAGATGTTTTCAAACTGTCAGGCTTAAATAACCCAGAAGAATACCAGTAATGGTCACTGAAAAGACTAAACTAGAAGGATTGAAATGAAAAATGGTTGTCTTTAATAATAAAGATATAGCTGCAAAATCAGGTGTTCAAGAAACTTGAAATTCCAAGGATAAAATAACAAAGGGTAGGTTGCAATTTAAGACTATTTTAAGATAGACTTAAGTACAATTATGAGAAAAGTTCACATAGCTTTCAAAAACAACTGCCATCAGTTTTCTGAGGCTTTACTTTTTACTGAATATTTTAGTAATGAAACAGCACCTTGTGCTTCAAAACATGACCTTGGAGGAAGTTTACAATGGAGAGAGTTTTACAGTGGAGGGTTTAATAAGGTTTTCAGAGAAAGCTGCAGTATGTTCAGCCTGGTTTTTTGATTTGCAACTGTTATTAGGTAGCTTGGTAAATCTGGCATTCATACAATGCTAACACAATCCTGTATTGGTGTCCCAGTTTACAAGCTGATGAGATGTCAGATAGGTACTAAGGCAAGAAGAAGAATTTTTCTCTATATCAGTAAGATTCCAAAAGATTAAATAATAATATGTTGCAATTATATAAGACAAGTCCTTCTCCAGCCCTGTATGGTCTACCAACCTAAAAGACATCCGAGAACAAAATTTACAGACATGGATGACCATAAAAACACTGTGTTAATGGAGGACTAGTCTAAAGATAACCAGGTCAAGATTTTATGCCAGATGATCATTATCTGGGGTATTTTATATATATACTATATTTCAAAAAAACTGAACTCTGAAATTACCATTTCAGTTCCACTTCAGACACTGTTTAGGGCTAGCTCTGAGGCTATATATTACTGTACAGTCAGTCCTTCCACTGCAGTTTTATACTTAGAAACTTACTCCAAAACTCTTCTGTTTTCTCCATGTTTTTCTGAGAATGATCCAAATTCCTTTGCAAAGCCAATTACAGGCAATAGTTTTTGTGTTTTTTGCTTCTATGTATGTATGGCAGAGACAAGCAGGTTACAGAATGACTGGGAAATCAGGAATGGGGGGCAGTGGGATTTCTGCTAACTAGCATACCTCTTCCAGACTTGAATGTTCAGTTAAGGTCCAAACATATGACACCCTTTAAAAAGAGTATACCTGGTTGTAAATTGTGGCAGGGACAACTTCATATCCGGACATTCAGCAGAGCTTCACAGTCAAGATGAATGGTTTCTAGAAGTTAAAATGAGACATTTATACTGTATATAATCAATACATGTTGCTTTGAGAATAACATTATGGTTCACTCTATTACTTTAGACACAGAACATGTCAGATGTATGACTTTGCATATGTCAGAGCAAAGTCAGGACAAGTAAGAGTTTAGTTAGTAGCAAGTTAGTGCTACTAACTCCTCCTAAAAACACTCTGTAAAATATACTATCATAATGGAAAACTCATTCATCATTTCAAGTTTCCTGAGAGCCTGAGACATAGTCTGAGCCAAGACATTTTGAACTGTGTCCTTCAACTACTACAACTTTCTGAAAACAGACAGAATTCCGGTGGCTTAAAACAGTTTATCAGCTGGCCTTTTAATTCCAGAGTGTCAAATGTGAAATCTCAACAGTTCATGGAGAAAAAAACTGAATACTTCTCAGGCTGAACTGAATCATAAGATGCTTATATTCAGTAATAAATTCTAAATGGTTTTACTGTAAAGAGTTCTTCAGTGTTATGTATGCTTTTGTACCTTAGGAATTTCATATTAAACATTTCTTAATTTGGAATCCTACTTCGTTTTCAGTATTTGAGCATAATCAGTCCCTATTCTCTTTTGACAATACTATATTCATTTCATAAGCCTACACAACATGCTTTCCCCTTTAATGTCACCTCTCTCTGCTTCATTATTTCTTAGTTGTCACTTATATAACACACTGGCATAGAAAAGATGCTTCACTGTGGTGCCATGCAAATGCCGGCTGTATTCCATCCCCCTGTATGCCCCTTGAGACTGTCTTGATTTGCAAAGAGCTGCTTCCCCTTGACTCAAAATTATGAAAGAATAGGAAGGAGGTTTGAAATAACATCGGCAATCTGACAGTTTCAGTTTTGCATTCTGGGAATTTGCATATATCCCATTAAAGCTTATTTGGCACAAGTTCAGAATATATACATTGACAGTTAATCTACAGGGTTAACACTGTAATTTTATAAACGCAATATTTCTTGTAATTATTCCTCCCAAACTGACATCTGATATTTCTGATAGACAAAGACAAGCAGTTGCTTCAAGAAAACATCAATAGATAGCATTTTGTAGGCAAACGTACTCCAGAAGGGACTGGTCTATTTTTGGATCATTAACAGCCAGTCCAGGTTTCAAATGCTAAATTTTATTACAGTGAAGTTTACTAAGTGCTCTAAACGAGATGTCTTAACACAGGCAATGAGCTCATAAAATGGCAAACTTCTCTCAGTTCATTTTACAGGAGGCACAATTGATTACTTTGCGACTTAGGAGCCACAGTGGTCAAAACTTAATCAAATTTGAGTCACACAGATAATATGAAGTTTGATTTTTACAGGTTTTTAGCATTAGAATGAATGGGAAAAATTAAGACTATTTGGTGAATAAGGTATTTTAATATGAGAGCCTATGTTCTAGGGAAATTTTTCAATTTCAACCTGCATCCGATTTCTTGCAGTGAAGTCTCTTCTCGGTTAAAAGGGTGAAAGACATTTTGGTAACATTGAAAACTTACAAACTCTACAGATTATTAAAAATGCTTCCTGCATTGGCAAATTTGTATTCTGTTTAGGTTTCCATCAGAATCTGTAGGATTCATATTACAGAATTCCAAGTGACAGGTGCTATGCAAGCATAGTATTTTCTGTAAAATTCCTCTGCAGTGTACTAATAAGGAACATATACCTGGAATGAAGGGCAGAAGGCTTTTGCAAAACATATTGTGATAATAAATTAACCAGAAGCAAAATCATTGAATAATTTTTCTTCTTTTGAAAGAATGGAAGAGAAAGAAAACAGTACCAGTACTACTACAGATTTTATCTCCAAGTATTTTAATTAGTTAAACAATTTTAAAGTGAATGGTTTGCCTAACTTACCTGTATTTAACATCAATGCCTTTCCTGCTAAAATTACAGCTTTGTTACTGTATTTCATACTTGAACCATGTTTTTAGTTCTTAAAACTCACTGATAAGAGGGGATGAAAAAAGCAAACTTTTGAACAAGTAGAAACCTCTTTTATGATGTTTACAGAAACACAATTATTTTAAAGGAGACAGATTATAGGGTTGTAACGGTATATACCTCTTTCTAGATCTGTTGGTGAGACATTAGAATCCTAGCAGAAAAATAAAAGCCCTTTCTGTTGGAAGCACTGGATTCACCTATATGCTTTTAGTGAGAGCTAGTGTAAAAGGTCTGGGAGTTTGAACTTACGCAAAGCTCTTAACATTACACAACAAAAAGATTTTGCTTGAGTTTTTTGGAAAGTAACCTTTGGCAGTGATTTAAAGCCTCCTAGGTTTTTTAAACATATTTTATACAACTCTTGAAACACTATTATTTTTTTTTAATACCATAGTCTTGAAAGAAAATATTCTTAAACATGTTTATTGCATTGTGAAGTATTTTACCAAACACCTTTCAGAGCAGGACAATCCTGGTGCTGGATGATTTTTCCTTTTAAATATGTTCAGTACTTTGCTGGTCTGGGATTCATTCATCAGATGTCAGATCTTTCTAAGCATCCCTTGCCTGCTCCACTTCCTGGTGAAGTCACGAGCCAGGGTTACTGTTCCCTGGAAGACTGGCTATTGGCACTTCTAGTAGTAATTAGTGGCCCCAGCAGTTTGGGTCTTTATTTCATGAGACACTGTTTTTGCTCAAGGCTGTTCTTCTCAGAACTTCACACTCAACAGGAATTTTAATTTATAGTTTAACCTTTCAGGACAATGAAGTACATACAGCACAAGACTTTGCTGAAGAATTTCTTTACTGACGCAGTTTTAAATCAGGAACTCATATCTTGCTATTGCAGTTGCCTTATGTGTTACTAGGGCAAACAAAATCATTAAAAAGACAGAAAGATCCTTTTGCTGTGGTTTTCATTTTTCCAAGTTCAGATGATGCATGCAAAAATGACATCGATAATATTTCTCATAGAGCTGAGGGTGACAGTGGAGCTTGAGAGGGTCATTTAATAGACAGAGAAATAATTTCTCAAATATTCAAATGCTTTGCAGAGAGATTTAGGGGATCAGAAGATCTATGGGCTTCAGAATCCTCTATTCAGGAAAGAAATGTACTGCCTCAGAAAAAATGCTTCCAGGACAGAATCCATCCACTTTCACCTTCTTGGACAACACATATATTAAGCCTTTGAAAGTCATAAATCTTTCCATATTGCTTTAGTAGTTCACTTGCATATTCTTCTTCATGTACATTTTTATTTTAATAACTGAGCAGGCTTAACTACATAAGACAATATTCTTAGCTGCTGCAAGTAACTCACAATAAAGCAGATATTCAAGAAGCATCAAGTATTCGCTAAAAAACACCCATTACAGCAGTGGGTTCAGTCCTAAAGGTATTATCAGCTTTTCCCTGATAATGCATGCTAAAACTAGCACCAACTTTATGGAATCTGATGGATTTAGACTTGACTCCTGATGGGAATAAAGAAGCTGCTAGGAGACTGTAATGAGAAAAAGCAAGCTTAAAAAAATTGAGGACTGGAATATAAGCAATCATCTGCATCCCAGCTTTGCCTCAGGCGACTGAGACCTGTCTTTTCTAGGTATACAGACAAAGAAAGTGTCAGTATTATCCACATGCAAGCCTAGGAGAATTAAAGATTAGTGTCTGAGATTTGATATAGACTAAAGCAAAACAACCTGACACAGATTTAAAAAAAAAAAAAATCTTACTTGGTTGCATCTTCTTTCTATTCTTTATCATAGCAGAAGTATAATTAAGATGTAATATTTGTATCACATGAAGGGAATAACAAGTAGGAAATAAAAAAAATTAATTTTTCTTCAAAGTTCAGAGCAGATCCAGGTAGTCTGAAAATATACAGAATATATGCAGTATTTACAAGCTTGTTAAAATATCCTTTCATTGCCTTCTACATGGCCCATGGAAAACCAACTCAGAATGAGATAGCATATCCCTTTGGTCTCTCTACTCTAAACATATCTTCTTTTAACCATTCTATCACCTCTGAAATTTTATACTGCAGCAGCACTTTATGGTATCTGTATGAAAAATTTTTGAAATTGTAAAGCAATTTTCTATTTCTTCTATCTGCTTTCCATGGTTCTTTTCCTATACAGTGCCTGTTACAGAATTCTGACATTATCTCTGGTAGTTACTATGATGAGCAGCAACATTTGGGCCTGTCAATCTTCAAAATCCGTAAGTGGGCTATTGCCTGCAGGTGTATTAACCTCAAATTTTTGAACTTCATATTACTGCTTGCCTCCATTGGGTATTTTTTTGCTTTCTTTCTGTGTTTCTTTGATCAAAAATGGATTTTCAGCTCAATGTTGTTGTCATTAAGTTTGTTACCTTTTCCCCCTTTTATAGAGTAAATCTGCCTTGTATGTGGCATTTTGAACTAACAAAATACAACACTGGAAAAATAGGCTGCACTGGAAATACTCCCTCAGCGAAGAAAGAATGCATCGCATGGCCTTCATGTACCTTTTACTGCAGATATAATGAATCCATAACAGCAACCTCTTCTTCACCCACCAAACAGCTAGGTAGCTGCAATTTCCAAGCAATGGATTGATTTTAGCAAGATTGTCTCAACTGACACAGGAAATGTTCACTGCTGTGTCTGCAGAGTTGCTGAAAATTTTGTGTATAAACTGGGTAAAACCTCATGTAAATATCCAGCTGAGGATTTAGCAGATGGTCTCTGGGCACAATATGTCAAACTATTCTGTATTGTTCCCTAATGTTATACTCAACAAATACTAAACATAAGCATGTGGGTAAGCATTTCATCAGTATTTGGACCAAAAATAATTATATTCTTCCGAAATAAGATAGCCTTTTTCAAGATTGTTTGAAAATGTTTAGTCATGAATTATGTCTTTGGTACATGTATTTAAAACAACGCTATAGCACCAATGACCTTTCTAGCAATCTCTGAAGGATATATTGAATTATTTTTAGAACATTATCAGTTCTGTTAAACTGGACAGCTCTGTTTCTCATGGAATGTGCCAACAGCATGCACACCTTCCATATGCTTGAATATTATTTAACTGTGAGATTAAAAAATAAGCCCATACATTGAGATAGGTATGTTTTCTTATGACAAGCAATAAACTGAAAAAAATGACCATAGGAAAAAATCATCCAGACATCCTTTGTCACCGTTCTGAGCAGCTGAACAGTGTAAAGAGAAAATACGCATGTAAATCTGATCTAACAAAAATCTCCCTTTAGTCCCTCCATCAGACTTTCAGAATTCACTAACAAACATCACCAGGCCCAAATGGTCTCATAATAGTAGTGAAGTGTCAACTCATGTTTACTTTTACACATCTAAATGTTCAACAAAGGCATAAAAGCAAAATCCCATATACAGTTATTTAATTAGTGGCAACATAAACAACCCTGTCATCAAAGCAATCTTGTTTGCTAAGAATAAACAGTTGGCAAGCAGGGCACTTTGCATTGATTCACTTCTCAAGA
This sequence comes from Psittacula echo, assembly GCF_963264785.1. Taxonomy (NCBI): domain Eukaryota; kingdom Metazoa; phylum Chordata; class Aves; order Psittaciformes; family Psittacidae; genus Psittacula; species Psittacula echo. The sequence goes on from NC_137740.1 coordinate 14,531,012, forward strand.
TAGCCCTTTGATAGCTGATTCCTAGCTTCCTTAAGGTACTGGCACAACTGTTGAGTTCTGTGTAGTTAACAAAGCTTTCCTTGTTTGGTATCCAGTTCATCCCAGGTGGGTTCAGTGACAGAGCTGGAGGCTACAGATGCAGCTTCTGAACACACCACTCTGTTCCTTTCTAGTTTAAAAGCCCTTTCAATCTGCATGGCTGTTCTGATCATTATGCTACAGGGAGAGAAAACTGGACCAGGGAGATTCTGACATGACAGAAGAATCTATACCTAGAAAACACTACGATATTTCTCTAAATACGTTTTGCTAATTTCCACCTGTGCTGCTCCTAAAATACATTCAAACTCCTTCTCTTGATGTATAGAGACTGATAAAAATGATACATCACTCAGGCATACATACACTATTACAGCATCAGCTGCACTGTTTGTGATAAGAACCAGAAAGATTGTGTTTATCATAAAACTCTCCCAAGCTGCACTGATCGAATAATTATGAAAATTGCATGACAATCCTACAAACCTGGTTTCTTAAATTCAGATGAAGCAGTTTAAGGTACAAATATGCATGCATGCAACATGAATACACACAGAAGAGCAAACAAAAGCAAGGCACAATTTCTTTAGATCTGAAGATATAAAACAATTTTAATATTGAAATAAACTCTAAATTTTGGTTTCTTTTCAGAGAGATCTTGTTAAACATTTCTAACTGTCACAGGCAAAAGAAAAAAATAAAAATGCGACAAGAAAGTAGTAAGGCAGTGAAAACTTTTTTTTTTTAAGAATCCTTGAGAGCAAATATGCCTGACAAAGGAAGGTTTCAGGGATAATCTCAAAGCTTTGTAAACTCCTCACTGCTCTCAGTGCTCACAGCTTAAGAACATAGGAATCAGAAGAGAAATCAGTAGATGTTTGTCAGTAAAGTCTGCAAAATACCATGAAATAGGTTATTATAATATTGGAAAACATTACGTAGAGCTTTAAATTACCAGAATCCCAGTCAGTATCAAGGAGAACATAATGCCATGCAGGTGTGTAACAAATAGTAATGAAAAATCAGATTAATAATATTACCTACCTGGGGCGGATGGTTACAGTCCTAACTTAGGGCCCAAGAAGGATGCAGGACTGAAATATTACATAAACCTGTTTTCAGTGAAGCAAACTGAGATGGAGATGCTTCTTTGGTAATTTTTCAAAATGACTGTTTTTGCTGACTGGACCTACTACACTTCAGTGGAAGGAATCTTGTCTCGTGTCTGCTTTTGGATGAACACAAAGAAATTACATTTCCTGCCTTAATATTTTCCTTATAAATGTATTTTGCACATGTACTCCATCCTTCCTAATTACTACTTCATTAAAAGGAATGTAAAAACTTTAGATCAGTGAGACTGACATTGTTCTGGCAGAATTTGCACTCATATTTGCCCAAGTTCAGAATATTTCAAAGACAGCAGATTTCACTTACTAAGAAACTAACTGAGGTAGGTGATACAGAGCTCTCTACAAAGACATTTCCTCTTAAAGTGTAACCCACAGTATGAACTTCAGTGTTACTTGAAGTAACACTATTCAGTTGGACCTTGGCTAGTGCAAGTTTTACTTACTTACTTCTCACGCTGTGCAGTTAGTGGGGGGGGGGGGGAAAAGATGCTTTCTTATAGCTACTACGACAATGGCATGTTTATGAACAACTTCTACAGCCCTGGACTTGAGCAGAAACTCCAAGCTCATAGTATGTACTTTATCAATACTCACCACAGCAATTGTGTAACAGTATTTGTGGATCTAAGCTGGTACAAAGCAAATTATTTCTGAATAAAGAACAGAGCTTGAGGACTTGTATCAGTATGCAAAAAACAATTATTTAAGGTCTTGCCTCTTACTGGGGAGGATTTGATTATTTAAACACACAAATCTTTTATTCCTTAAAAACCCCTCATCTTTTGATTTTCAAAATTCGGTACCAACTTCACTAGAGCTTCCAAAAGCCTGCTGCAGCCCAAGACCTCTGCCAATAATCAAAGAACAACTAACTCAGAAGTGGTTCATCCAAGACAACTGCAAAATTCTGTCATGTTGAACTCTTGTATTTTTCAAAAAAAAAAAAAAAGTTAATTTGAATTGATGAAATAAGAAAGGAAAAATGAAAAATTTATGTCCCTATGTCGTGGTTTAAGCCCAGGCCGTAAATCAGAACCACGCAGTCCACCTCCCCCCCCACCTTTCTTCTCTCCGCTTCTGAAGGGACAGGGAGGAGAATCAAAAGAATGCAACTCCCACGGGTTGAGATAAGAGCAGTTTAATAACTAAGGTATAACACAAATCACTACTGCTACCACTAATAGTAATAATGATAAAGGAAATAACAAGGAAGAGAATACAACCGCTCACCAACCAGTACCTCGACCCCAGCCTGCAGTGATCCAGCCCTTCCGGGAACTCTCAGTTCTACATCCTGGGCATGATGTGCTGTGGTATGGAATACCTCTTTGGCTAGTTTGGGTCAAGTGTCCTGTCCCTGCTTCCTCCCGGCTTCTCCTCCTCCCTGGCAGAGCATGAGACTCACAAAGTCCTTGGTCAGGGTAAACATTCTGATCAGCAACTGAAAACATCAGCTTTATCAGTATTATTCCCAGGCCAAAAGTCAAAACACAGCACTGCACCAGTAGAAAAAATGACTGCTACTGCTAAACCAGGACACCTTATATCAAGTTTAATTTTATAGTGGAATAGGACTGAAGCATAGAGTCTTGAGTACCTACAAACTTCATACCCTTTCTGTGAAAGTTATGCAGAATAATTTTCTCAACAAATTAACATTAGTTCATTGTCTAAACATCAGGTTTATTCACTGTTTCAGCACTTTGTATCAAAGTAATAATTTAGTTTGCCTAAAAATCATTCTGTTTTGAATTTGTTGGTTTGCTTTTTATGGAATTCCCTTTCTTTTGTTCTAGAGGGAAAAATAGCAATTTAGTTCCCATTTTACCTCCTGAAGAGTATTTATTGAGTCAAACCCCTCTACACCTTTGTATTTATCTCTAGATCTATGCCAAAAAAGCCTAGTATTTCCCACTTTTTTCTCAGCTTTTTCAATATTAGGAATCTCTGAAAACTAAATGTTTTTATGGGCTTTTTTCCAGTTACTTCTGATATGTAACAAACATTGGCATTCTTCTGAGAACTCCAATAATTTTAGCAGAAAACTGTAACTTGCCCAGCATTTCTTAAGAGAGGATAAACAGGTACTGTTGTGCTGTGGAGATTGTAAATAATAAATAATACACTTTGTGAAAAGTAAAATCTGTAACACTTTTATAAGCATGTGTGTATAATAACATGCCAGAGAAAGAAGAAAGGAACCAACCTCCCAGCTACAGGCAAGGTAGGAAAGAAGGGGAATATGAGAAGGGCTGTGAAATAAAATAAAACCAGAAAAAAGAAAAAAATAAACCACAGGAAAACATTTGCTTTCAAAGAGCAGTAAAAGAGATTCAGGAAAAAAAAACTCATATCATCACTAGAAACTCAGTTGTCATTTTTGTTTTAACAACCATAGATTCTAAATAGTTAAAAGCTATCATCAGACGAATTCATGCACCCCAGAAGAAACAATCTGTAATCTGGGAATATCACGCTTCTAAAAGTCATCAACCCACCTTGTATAAATTTTTACTGAAAGATAAAAATGAAAATAGAAAATAAATATACTTCAGAATTCTTCCTAAAAAAATTCTGTTCTTTCTATATAAATATTGAATTTAATCCTGGACAGGTATAGGTAGATGTGCCTGTAGCTTCTTCTACATTCATGACAAACACTTTAACCAATCCAATATGTAATTCAACTAAGGACCCAAGTAACACATGTAGAAAAGAAACAAATGCTGTTTAGTCTTTTCTCTCCTTCAAACAAAACTTGTCTAGGAAATTAGAATGAAGTTTAGTTTCATAAAATTTAAAGCACATAAGCATTTCCAGTATGAAAAGGATGAATGCATTTGGCTATATTTATTATTCTCCTCAGCCATGTTTGTGTAAGTTCATATAGCAAGAAAAAAAACCAAAACCCTTCCGTCTGGGCATGCTACTACAAATTTTAAAAAACTGCTTTGACATAACAAAAAAATTGTAATGTAACTGTAAGAACATCAGATAGAAGATTGCTCCATTATCACTAACAGTTTAGCACTCTGCATTTCATGTACATTAACTGTAATAGCACACAACTGTGTTCTTTAACAGTTTAGAATTTATAATATTTTCCTATAATAGCCACAAAATATTTTTACAGACTAAGGGCTCAGATTTTCTGGAGAGTAACTATTTCAAATTAGGTGCTGAAAACATTTAGCTTTGTATGCTTCCAAAGTGTGCCCTAAATGTAGCTGTACTAGGCTCTATGATGAAGAAACCACCTCCTGCTCAAGCAGACAATCAACACTGAAGCTATGAGACTTGGGAGCTGAATCTTTAGTGCTTTTCCAATGATGCATTGCACAACAGGGTAGTGCAAGTAAACTCTTTTTTGTTGCTCACTTATTTTTTATTATTTTCACCTTGTTATAGAACCTAATGTCGTGATTCTATGGACTTCCTCTCAAAAAGAAGACAGTTGGGATTAGCACTACTATTTATCAATCATTTTCCAATTTACATGCACTTTTAATCCCTAAATGCTGTTACCAACTGAAAAAAAAAAACCACCCCCCCCCAAAAAACCACAATCAAAACCATTCTTTAGAAAAGAGTTCTGAACAGTAAAATGTGATATTTAGAAAATTAATCAAATCTGAAAGAGAAACTTTTTTTTCCATTTAGTTTCCTGCTTTCCTGTGCAGGCTCGCCAACGCAACTAACGTAAGTACACAACTTCCACGACAGAAGGAACTGCATTCAGCTGGACGTGCATAAGAATACCTTGACACTGGGACTCCGAAAAGGTAAATTCTTCAGATGAACAAAGGGGATATAATTAACAATATAGCCCATATGTTAAGCATTTTTCTGCTCATAACTTCATAGCTCATGATCTGAAACATTAGTACTTTTAAATATTAATATTTAACTTAATTTTGATTAGTTAGAATAATTCTCTTTTGACTCACTACTAGTGTCTCCAATATTAAACCTCATTATTATTTATCATAAATAAATGCCAATACAAATGAGAGAACCCAAATGAGATCATATGAAATCACTTTCTTATGCACGTGTAAAAATTAAGTATTTTTACATAGACATGAATAACCTGAGATGCCAACTCAGATGTTGATCACCTATTATAAGTGCAAGGTCCTACACCTGGGTCAGAACAATCCCAGGCAGAGCTACAGGTTGGGCAGAGAAGAGATTCAGAGCAGCCCTGTGGAGAAGGACTTTGGGGTGTTGGTCAATGAGAAACTTAACATGAGCTGGCAGTGTGCGCTTGCAGCCCAGAAAGCCAACTGTATCCTGGACTGCATCAAGAGGAGCGTGAGCAGCAGGTCAAAGGAGGTGGTCCTGCCTCTCTTCTCTCCTCTCATGAGACCTCACTTGGAGTATTGTGTGCAGTTCTGGTGTCCTCAACACAAACAGGCCATGGAACTGTTGGAACAAGTCCAGAGGAGGACCACGAGGATGACCAGGGAATGGGAGCACCTCCCGTACGAAGACAGGCTGAGAAAGCTGGGGCTGTTCAGCCTGGAGAAGAGAAGGCTGTGTGGAGACCTCATGGCAGCCTTCCAGTATCTGAAGGGGGGCTATGAGGATGCTGGGGAGGGACTCTTCATTAGGGACGGTAGTGACAGGACAAGGGGTAATGGGTTAAAACTTAAACAGGGGAAGTTTAGATTGGATATAAAGAAGTTCTTTTCTGTAAGGGTGGTGAAACACTGTAATGGGTTGGCCAGGGAAGTTGTGAATGCTCCATCCTTGGCAGTGTTCAAGGTCAGGCTGGACAGAGCCTTGCGTAGCATGGTTTAGTGTGAGGTGTCCCTGCCCATGGCAGGGGGTTTAGAACTAGATGATCTTAAGGTCCTTTCCAACCCTAACTATTCTATGATTCTATTTCCAAATGTCCTCTAGGATTCTGTACCATGTACACACTGTAGAAGGCAAGAGTTGTGGAAATCTGCATGTACCAGAGGAAATACACTGCTTTGTGCTCTTCATGAATTAACATGCACTGTTTTATATTAAGTAAGCTATCTCCCTTGGGAACAACAGTAATTACATGCTAATTCATTTTAATGCTTCCACATTATCAGCTGATAATCATGCAATTAACTGAAGTCACCACCAAGAAGTGTGAAGAGGTCAGAGAATCAGAACATATTCCGGTAAGTAAGGAGATCTTTAAATCAATGGGGTATTTTACCAAGAGCCAATAGAGAGATTTAAGGGGTAGTGTAATAATGATACAGGCTGACATCAAAATTAGACTGTAAAAGGACACAAAACACTGTAGAGATAATGTTCATAAACTAAGAAAACTAACCTGAAATGAGAAGAAAAAAAACCCCAAACCATCAAACCACCTAAACTACACTGGTATCGGTAAAACTTCAATACATCAGATGAAAACCAAAATATGGTTTAGTGTGAGGTGCCCCTGCCCATGGCAGGGGGGTTGGAACTAGACGATCTCAAGGTCCTTTCCGACCCTAATTCTATTTAATTATCAAGGTCTATTCTATGACCCTATGATTCTATAGTTGAAAAGTGTGAGAACTGTGATTATCCAAATCATGGAGAATTGACAGAAAAATCTACATGAGAAAGATTTCTTTTCTTGTACTTACGCCCATCAGGATAATATTCTTTATGAGACATTAACAAGAAAAGTGTTAAGAGAAATTGGTAACGCAATATTGATCAACTGAAAACATCATTGGAAACCTGGAATTATGGCTGCCCATGTTGCTCACAAGAGCTAAGTAAACACTGATGAATACCACTTCTTTTTGTAACTTGTGTTTGAGTCACACAGATTCCTTGAATATGCACAGATGAAGAATTATGTGTCTTGTTTGCCTATTGCAAACATTTGACATTTCAAATTCAGGCTGTGTTGGTTAGCTTTGATTAGATACATGAATTACACAGGATGTTTGCTCTTTGATTGGAGCCCTTAAAAATCAGGTTTTCAGGATGAATATTTACATGTACAAGCTCAGAATTTGATCATTATGAGTATCTTCTAACAGTCCATAAACACTGCTAATTTTCTAAACCATTTTTGCCCCCAAACCCTTGTGCTTAGTATGTACAGAGAGGGAACCCAAAAAAAAAAAAAAAAACAAAACCAGAATGAGCGTTGTCAAACCAAATCAATGCAGGTATTTTTTTACCTTTAAAGTGCTTGTGGGGGCCTTATATAACAATATTATAAAATTATAAGGAAAATGCTTTTTGAAAGCATTGAAGCAATTCAAGTAGCAAGAGTACTTAGAGAAAACAATTGCAACGATCTGAAATCAACTAAGCCCTCTAAAACTACCTCATTTAAAATTCTGAGTATTTTTTGTCTTTCTTATGTGCTGTTCCTCATAGAATCTCTATTTTGATTTCCAGACAAACTTCAACTATCCACATTTCAAAGTTGAAAGATGTGTATTTCTGGAATTTAAGAATAGCTTTAGCTATTTAGCTAATTATTCTGCTCATGAAAATATTCAAAATGACTGTTATGGAAGAAATAGCCAAGATGCAAAACTTTTACAATTTGAGTTTAGGAAGCATTATGCACAGAAAGAATAGGGTGTATTGAGGGGGAAAAAAAAGTAAATGGAATAGCATAATGAAAGAGAAAGACCTGATCAGATATAAATATGAACAGAAACCTTAGGGAGAGAAGTGATAGCTAGGAATCAAATCAGATTTAAAATTGCATGACAGAGGATCAGAAAATACCAATCAAGAAGGATCATTTAATAGCATCAAATGTCACTGAAAGATCCAGCTAGATGAAAAGCAATATCAAGCTAGAATTAGTCAAAGCAGATTTGTTGGGAACTTAAAAATGAAATACAATTTTTGATATATGATACTAATTAAACCCCAACATTTTTCACAGAATAACTTTTGTGTTGGACTTTTCATATTATTCTTAATACTACACAGGAATTTTCAATAGCAGTTCTAAATGAAATTAATGAGGTTAACAAATAGTATCATCTTTTTAAGGAAAAATTTTGCAATTACCATGAAGACTAGCCTGCTTACAAAGTCAGCCCCTAAGTATTTTTGAGCTATGTTTCCCATTCACAAAAATTGTCTGATGGTTCACCAAGCATTTTTATTTGAAATTTAGTATATGTATAGTGGCACAAAATTTACCAGTTGAGTATTTAAAATTTGAGAGTGTCTTCAGATAATTTTCAAAGGTGTTCTTTAATATGTGCAAATATTGTAATGTTCTTTAAGCTTCTTCTTTCTTTCCTTTTAATGAAAGGATATTCAGCTGACATGTCTCTGGTCAGGCAAATGCAGGAAACAGTATTTTGGGATTTATTAATCAGCATTCTGGAATCTTAAATATAGTTGCTATTATTAAGTACCCATCTAGGGCAGAGGAAAGATAGTAAAATATTCAGTAACATTAATTTATACGTAGCTTTTCTGGCAGCGTTTTTGGTAAATGTAAAGAATTAATACCTTGACAGCAATGCTATCATAGTAAGAAGAGATGGAGTTAGGCATTTGCTATATGCTTAAATGAAGATAAATTTTCCAGGTTCATTTGCAAAATGCATCTTTATCAATACTGTCTAACTGGTAAAGCAAAACCTTTTTTACTTTTATATGGAATTATTGTTCCGTTTTTAATTATTTTTGTTCCTATATGCATGCATACTGGGTAAGAATTTAACACAAATGTCTAGTCAGAGTAATTAATCTTCAGTTACAGCAGAAATCCAATTGAAGCACTTGCAACATTTGCATTAATACCAAATGATTTCATGGTGATTAATGCTGTTTAAAAGATATCAGAGGAACTAGTATTGATTAGGCAATTATTTTGATGCACTGAAGTTTACTGTAATTTATATCAACTTCAGTTTTTGAACAATTTCTGTGCACATCAAGTCTCAGCATTGTCTAATCTAGGAGTCATGACTGGGATACAAAATGTACCTTCTATGACAATACAGGACAACTTTTTCCCAACCTAGAAGACTGCTAAATAATGGTTTTCATAGTATGCTTTTTTTTCCTGAGACCAGTTTCAGCAAAAATTAGTATCCTCACAAGCTCTTCCCCAAAGCTAGTTCTCAAGGGGGCTTAATATGAAATCCAAAGACTATTTGTGTTAATAAGGAAAGAAATTGGCTCTTAGCCAGCATGCCACATGCTTGACCATCTAGGCCTTCTTTACTGATTATTCTGTTGGAGTCTACTGCAACATCTCCCTGATGATTAGTTAAAATAAGCAAAAGCAGATGGTGGAATCTGTTTGCCACAAAATTTTCAAATGGGAGAAAGGGGAAAAAAAAATAATCCCTAAGGGCATGGATACAATTTGACTTTTCCTTTATAATGTAATGAATAAATTTAAGGTTAACACAACATTCTGGATCTAAGCTACCTAGATTATTGCTCTGTACCCTGTTGGCTTAGATAAGAGATAAACCTTGCAAGAATATAGGCATTATAAAATAAGTCTCCTAATCAGTCTGTGGTTTCTCTCAATGTGTGTGCACTGGGAGGAAGACTGAAGAAGTTGTATTCTCTGCCACCAATTTTCCTTTCAGAAGACAAACAATGTTTTTGAGAGCTCTACCTCACTGTAGATACGAAACCGAAAAAACAAACGCGAAACCACCAAAATTACATCAACTCATGAATTCACAGAAATGTCCAAGACAAGAAATGCACTGAGTTAATATTGTGGCTATTTGTTTACTGCATGAGTGAGTGATATGAGAAATTTCCCATCCAGCCACTTAGCTTGCACCAATAAAATGCTGAGATAATAACTACAATTAATTATTTAAGAATGGTTCAAAGCTGCATCAGGGAGCCTCGGACTTTATATCAGGAAACATTTCTTCACAGAGAAAGTGGTCAAACACTGGAACAGGCTCCCTAGAGAGGTGATCAATGCCCTAAGGCATCAGTAGTTTAGTGGTATTTGGACAGTGCCCTTAATATAATCTAACTTTTGGTCAGCCCCACTTGGACTAGATAATCATTGTAGGTCGTTCCAACTTAAATCCCTTAATTAAAAAAAAAAAAAAAAACAACACCAAAAAAACCCACCAAAAACCCAAACTAGTCATAACCTAGAATCTCTCTAATTGAACACCTTCTGGCAGGGCCCTCTGAGTATACTGTTTGCCTTGATCCTTTAGCACCACCAGCTCTGCCCTGCTTGCACACGTAGAAGCTGTGCCTGTCAGGCTGGCACAATCCCACCCATGCTGCGCAACTCGCAGCCCCAGTTCACCTTCTCTTTTGGACCACATCCAGTCTGCCACTTGCTGACACCTTTCTTTGCTATAAATTTGAAATTCTGTAGCAGTGGTAGAAAAGACCATATTCTGTTGCCCTCTATAAAGCTAAAAAAACACAGCATCCTTTAAATATTACCACTAAATGTTGAAATAAACCAAAATTATCACCTGGAGTATCATTACTGCAACAGCACAGGGATTACAGCAGGTACCTGTGGCATCACAGCTACAATAAAATTATCAGCAATTGTCTACTCTTTCTGCAACACAAATATAGTCCCTTCAATCTAATCAAGGGTAAATAAATTGACTAATATTTAAGTAAGATATAGATACTAAGTTTAAGCAACCCAACAAGGAGAAACTAGTCTTATTCCTCAGATGGTGCTCTCAGGAACATACAACTTTAATTTACAACATGCAGATAAAAAAACAACCCTGGAATAAATTAACATATGATTTCCGTATTCACAAAAAGTATCACTATAGTGATAGTCTCAGAAAACAATCTTCCCAGAAGTTATGCAGCATTACAAAACATAAAAAGAACACAAGCAATCTTACGACTGTGTCATAAGATTGTTGGATTTTAAGCTGTCTGGAGTGATGAAAGATGTCTGGAGGAACGTAAACCTGATCCTCTGACTACACAATAGGGCAGATCATGAGAAGACAGAGTCTGATAGCCATACAAACATAATTTTATAGCAATAAATTAAACTATCTTTAATAAATTAAATAAAGCATTTATGCAGACCTTGATCTATTTAAAATAAATACAAATGGTGCTTTCATGTAGGCATACAAAATTTAGTCTTCTTAAGAACACTGCAGGCAGAATAAAGGACCTGAGTAATGCAACTTGAAAGCATTGCCTCACGATAGTCCAAACCCACATTCAGATAGAGAGGCCCACTGCTCACTTTTCATAAGAACTGAAGTTACTGAAGTCACTCGAGGGAAATTACTCTTTGTGGAAAATACCTGATCTCACAGATAAGTGACTCAAAGGGAACTCTCAAAGCATCCTCACAACCACCAAAGTACCTGCCTTGGACTGTTGGGTTAAAGCTGTTGAGCACAGCAGGGGCTCCACAGCAACTACCTTGCCAGTATTGCAGGTATCCTGCTGAGAGCAGGGAGTTTGATAGGAGTGAGTGCAAGACCTCAGTTCAGGCAATTATCTTTTGCCAGCTCAGCCTGGATACAGCTGGGCTGAGCATGATCCCAGCCAGCACAGGTGGTTGGAAATGGAAGATGGAGAATTCCCAAACCAGTGTCTAAAACTTCACCAGCACCTGCATAAAATTTGAGTATCATGGTAGATCTGATTTCAAGTGTTGATGTTGAAATATTCATAGATGAAGGAAACTATTCTCCTAAGAAGTCTTCATCCTTCACTATTACGAGAAAAAACTGCATGTGTCAACGTACTAACATCCTGAAGTTACTGCTGCATGGAGGCCTATCCTACATTTCCAGCATGACTAAGGTAATACACTCTGGGGAAAGACAAAACAAAAAACAAACAATGAAACCCTTCGACAGGAAAAAATGTTTTTCTTCTAAGTTTCCTGTCTCATTTAAGTCTTTATATATTATGTACTATATAAGTACTCTACATAATAATTGATGTTATTTATCAATGATATAATTGACATTATATCATAAATTCAGTTTAAATACTAAGCTCTAGCAGAGCCCAGGCAGAGTTCCATATTCCAGTTGGTCATTGACATAAACAGCTACATCCCCTCCCTGTCTGCCTGGCCTGACTTTCCTAAAAAGCCTATAACCTTCCATTCCAACACTCCAGTCATAGGAGCCCTCCCACCATACTTCCATGATGCCAATGATATATCCCTGCAAATGTGAGCACATCTCTAATGCCTCCTGTTTATTCCCCATACTATGTGTTTGTGCAGAGGCATCTGAACCAAGCTCTGAATAAGGCCGACTCCTTGGCTGGAGCAGCTCTGCATCTCTCTGAACATTCATTACAGGTGCTGGTATCTGACTTGTAGGATTGGGATGGATCTATGCCTCTCCTCCCCCAACAAGCCTAGTTTAAAGCTGCCTTGACCAACCTGGCAAGTCTCTGACCAAAGCAGCTCTTTCCCTTTGCCGGGCAGGTCCCATCAGCCTCCATAGACTCAGCTTCCCAATGCAAATCCCATGGTCTAAGTAACCAAAACCCTGACTATGGCACCAACCCTCTAACCACTTGCTAATTTGCCAGATTCAACTAGCCATTTTGGAGTCCTCCCCTTTACCTGGAGGATCAATGAAAAAGCTATTTGAGCTCCAGAGCTCCTAACCACCTTTCCCAAAGCTCTCTAGTCTTTCTTAATTCTTCCCAGGCTGCTGCTGGCTATATCACTGGTATCCAAATAGAGCACTAGAATCAGATGATGGTCAGTGGGACTTACTAGACCCGGCAGCTCCTCATCAACATCTTCGATCTGAACTCCTGGTAGGCAACATACATTCCTCAAGAGTATGTCAGGCTGACAGATGGGTGCCTCCACCTTTCGAAGTAGAGTCTCCTATTAGTATCACCCGATGCTTCTTCTTGGATGCACTAGTAGTTATCCTCTTTATTGGTGTGGCAACTGGTTGTTCTTCCATTGGGGTGGTTGCTACCTCATTAGCTCCCTCTCAGCAGAGCTGTGAAGCAGTTCTGGGTGCAGCCATCAGGCACTGAAGGAAGCCCCTTGCTTTTATTTGTCTGTTTCCTTCTCCTTTGTTGTTTTCTTTGCATGAGAAATTTCTAACATCCTGAATTAATACCCTCCTTCCTTCTTGGGTGTGCTAGGGGGATGCCTGTAGCCTCTGCACAGTGGCCTGCAGATACCTCACAGTTTGAGCTTGGAGCCAGCAATCCAGCTCCCTCTAATCTTCCCTGCTCCCCCTGTAGTCTTTTGACCACCTGCTGCAGGAGGTTCTGCACCAGGGTGCACCACGTACCACCCGGTCCACCGTTTATTCTTGTCTCAAGGGAATCGTTGAGGCACTTCCTACAACATGAGGTCTGCACTGTAGCCTTCCCTGTCAGCTCCGCCTGGTTGGTGACAGTAGCCACCACAGACCTCCCAGGCCGGGCCACAGCCCTGAGGTGAAAGTATACCACACCGCTCGTCCCGCCCGCACACAGCGCCGTCCCGCACACACGCTGACGTGCCACGGTGCCAGGGGCAGTGGTGGTCGTGACTGCTGGCACCGCCCCCTATGACTCAGATGTGCCGTGTGCAGCACTGCCGTTCCCTGGGCCGTCCTTACAAGGAGGTGGAGTTTCCGTCACAGTTGTCGAGGACAGGATGTTTTGTTCCCTGTTCTGCGAGAGAAGCTAGGTAGGCTAACACCACAGTTTTCCACGATTTCTTTGCTGCGTGGCAGGGTCTGAGACAGCCGTGAGGCGGGTGCAGTGCTCTTGGCTGGGCATGCTCTGCTGCTAGTTCTCATGACACTGAGGTGCTGGAGCGGGTCCAGGAAAGGGCAGCAAAGCTGGTGAAGGGTCTGGAGAACAGGTCTGATGAGGAATCACTGGGGGAACTTGGGGGTGTTTAGTTTCGAGTAGGCTCATAGGGACCTCTCTACAGCTACCTCAAAGGAGGTTGTGGTGGGGTGGGGTCGGTGTCTTCTCCCAAATAACAAGCAATAGGACAAGAGATAGCAGCCTCGAGCTGCACCAGGGGAGGTTTAGAGTGGAAATTAGGAAAAAATTCTTCACAGAGAGGGTGCTCAGGCATTGGAACAGGCTGCCCAGGGAAGTGGTGGAATCACTGTTCCTGGAAGTGTTGAAAAAAGGTGTAGATGAAGCCCTCTGAGACAGGGTTTAGTGGTGGTCTTGACAGTCTTGGGGTAATGATTGGACTTGATGTTCTTAAAGGTCTTTTCCAAACTAGTTGATACTGTAAGTGCTGCTGCTGCACATGACCGTGGTCCGTTTACAGGGTTGGGCACAGAATGCCTGATTCTGAAGGGTTCTCGTTCCTATTCTGGCTGGTAGAGGCTGCAGTTCATGAAAGTTCACTGTAAAAAGTTCTCTGAAAGTTCCCTCAGGGCGGGTGGGCAGCAAACGCAAAGACCTCTGCCTTGTGAGTACCTGTGCAGGCTGCAGCTGCTCACTTTGCTAGTAAGAAAAAATATCAAAGTAATCTTAGTTATTTTTCTGTTCCAGGCCAAATTCAAGGGAAAAAAAAAAGTATTCAATTTTGAAAGGCAGAAGACCAAGAAATAATTTTTTTTCCAAATATTACTTGGACAAAAAAATATGTCCACAGGCATGTGCTACTGTTCTTTTATTGGATTGAACAGGATTTAATAATATTAATAATATTAATAATTTTATTAATAAATTAATAATTTAATAAAATGGAAATCATATTCCAAATACAGGAGATTTGGTTTTCCAAAGTACGCTAAGGGAGGTGTTTCAAAGCTGCTTCATGTAGCCTTAGACTGCAAATAATGGCACATAGGAGTAATTGAACAGCTTCTATTTAAAAAAATAAACCCCAAAACAAAACCAAAAAACAATAAAGCAGACTCCCTCTCGTTCTAGCACAATTTTGGGAAAATTTGGTAGGTGAAGGAACTGAGGTTACACTTGACTTCTAGGTGCCTGACATAGTTTGTAATTTCACAGGTCTTTGTTTAGAGTTTCTACTCTATATATATCTGTCTAAACCCCAGCTCCCCCTGTCCACCGTCCTCCCACTCCCCCGCCCCCCACCTTAATATTTTGGTCTGATACATGGAAGTAAATTTTCATAAACGGGTAAATTCAGTAGGGGGAGAAATCAGTCCTAAATATACTGCATCTAAATGTATACAAGTATTGGTAATCCACTGGCCTTTGTCTTTTTAAATGGTAATACAGTTCACTATCAATTTGAAGTATCAAATTAGCATTAGCAGCAGTAAAGAACAACTGGAGATGTTAGTAACATTTATTTCAGAGAAGACAGGTAAGTTTTATAGCAGCAATTTTATCAGCCATTTATTTTTTAAATTTTATAGATGATGTAAACATTAGAATCTTGTAAATCCCTTAGATGGTATTTCCAAGGATGAGCAGAGATTGTCAGAAGTTAAACCTAGGGTGTTTTTTTTAATTGAAAATTTACACATTCGCGTGGATGTGATGAAATTTAGGTAGTCGGTTTTTTGTGACTGGCTTCTCTTTGTTCGCATCAGTGGAAGCATATAATTGTCTTGATTATGGTTACACTAAAATCACACTTTTCTTTTTAAAAAAAGACCCAACAACGTTTATTTTATTTTATTTTTATTCATCAGACCAAGCAGACATTATCTGCAGTTGTCAATTACTAGACTTTGTAACACTGAAACTTGTTGTTCCACCTGGACATAGTCACATTAAAATTCAGAGAGTGGGAAATAATACCCAATGCTGCCAGTCAAGTAGGAATCTCTTCCTCTGTTTAGCAGGAGCTTCTAGGTCTTAAAGTATAAGATGTCTGTGGAATACTTTGGGATCTCTTTATGTATGAAGGAACATAAAGGCCAGATAGAGCTATTGCTGGAAGCCAATGAGGAGGAAATACTAATCTTAGCCCAAAACAAAGCTGGCAGATTTTGCTTGGAAGTCACATTTTGATATCTAGGATATTGGAGCTAGAACAAATTATTATTCAAATGCTTCAATATGAATATGGCATGGAAATATTTTCAGTGATTTACCCAGAGTTAGTGAACCAAGAAGGCTACTCTTAACCTGGTGTAAGTTAAAGATACTTAATTTAATTTATGATTGATACAAACCTGTCATACTGAGAAGCGGTAGTGCACTGGAATTACAAACCCTTCAAAAAGCTGTCTGGCCCAGCAGTTGTACATGCCTGCCAAACAGCAGCAATAGCGTAAAGGAAGAGTGGCAATTTCTATACTTTGCTGTCAATTGCTATTTCTTCCTATCATGCATACTAAGGATACATTTTCAAGCAAGTGGCTATTTCAGGAAATTCAACCTGGGAACAAGTAGTGAGCTCTGGAACTTGACAAAATGATAATTTGCTCATCTCTCATTGGGTGTTTTTCAGTAATGGATACGAAGCTTTCATGCTCATCTACACATGTCTGAAATGAATAATTTATTACAATAGTACAGATTTACATTGTGAACCTAAAACTCAAAGAAGGTAATAGTCAAAATCATAGATGATAAACTGGGCCATAAAACATGTTCATTCTTCTGCTGTCTTCATGAAATTATGAGATCTTGAATGGATATAACTCTCTTTTTCTATGTAGAATGTAGATTAATTAAAATGAATGAGAGACTTTTGTTCTCCATACTGGAAACATGAAAAGCATCTTAGGAACTTTTATGTGGATCATTAGAAAATAAATTCTCTTAGATGTGTTAACAAAATACATTGAATCATAGAATCGTAGAATAGTTAGGGTTGGAAAGGACCTTAAGATCATCTAGTCCAAACCCCCCTGCCACGGGCAGGGATACCTCCTGGTAAACCATGTCACCCAAGGCTCGATCCAACCTGGCCTTGGACACCACTAGGGATGGAGCATTCACAACTTCCCTGGGCAGCGCATTCCAGTACCTCACCATCCTTACAGTAAAGAACTTCTTCCTTATATCCAACCTAAACTTCCCCTGTTTAAGTTTTAACCCATTCCCCCTCGTCCTATCACTGCAGTCTGTAATGAAGAGTCCCTCTCCAGCATCCTTGTAAGCCCCCTTCAGATACTGGAAGGCTGCCATGAGGTCTGCACGCAGCCTTCTCTTCTCCAGGCTGAACAGCCCCAACTTTCTCAGCCTATCTTCATGAAGCTTTTCTGCCACCTTCTAGCCTCTGACCTGGTCACTCAATTGAATCTGCTCAAAGAGGACAGTGAAACATGATTTATTCATGACCAAGAAGAGATAAGAGGAGATCTTTCATCTTATTGTAACATGAGACTCACTTTGTCTCTAGAGAAGAATTTCCAACTGACTGTAAAGAACAACCTCTACAGTTGATGAGGTATCATTGC
The DNA here is from genome assembly GCF_963264785.1 of Psittacula echo. Classification (NCBI taxonomy): domain Eukaryota; kingdom Metazoa; phylum Chordata; class Aves; order Psittaciformes; family Psittacidae; genus Psittacula; species Psittacula echo. The sequence continues at coordinate 14,548,479 of NC_137740.1, forward strand.
TGATTCTGGGGTCAGAAAATTTAGGCTTTTTATAGGTGCCTATTTGACTCTATTTATCCGGATCTTTCATTTGTAATCATCAATATTTCTAATTGTTTGCTGCCTTTGTCCAATATCATTGCGATTATGCCTTTGGCACAGGCAATTCTAAATGACATCCTCATTTCTCACAGTTGGGGTGTCGCTGGATTACATAACTGTGCTACCCTATTAATGAGCAACTGAAACGTATGGTTAAAATACTACCTTGGAGATGCAAAACCAAGATAAAGGACAGGCTGAGAGACATCAGAGCGTAGCCTGCCATCTTTTCAAATATCAAATTTCACATGAGAAACGGATGCCCAGGACTTTGAAAACAGAATCAAAACCCAAGGCATAGGTCTGTCATTCTTCCAACTGTAAAGTTATTTTTAAAATGGAAATTGATCATACTAGCTGTTTGTCACAATTATTTCCCTAAAATAATGAAGGTAAAATCAGAAGCCACCAAATTTCTCATGTGATAACTCATGGCTACAGATCATGACAATAGTGCAAGAATCTTAGCCTGATGCCTTTCTATTGAGTTATATTGATCATTCTCCTTAGAAAAAGTTTGGCTTGTTTTAGGGTGTGCAAGATATCAGGGAGACAGCTGGGAATTAGAAGTCCAGTAGGCACTTTCCTACTGAAAGGCCATTTTTCTGCCTTTAAACTATGGTGTTCTTTATAACTTCTCTGCTGATGCTCGATAAAAATCAAAGTCTTAACTTGAGCTTAAAGCTTTGTGTCTGCGAGTTCTATAGCATCCAGTAAAAAATACCATATAAAACATATCATGAGATCATAAGACTTTGCCATTCACCGAGTTCTGAATTTTTTAAATTTCAAGAGTATTGATAATTCTATTTTAAGTAACCTCTCATAGTTCAGGTCACTAGTGTAGACACAAGGTTTGGGGAAATTGAATAAGGAAAGCTAATAGAAGAAGAACACAACTTTATCCTTTCTAGCTATGAAATCATTAACAATGAAATGTCCTTCCTTATAAAATCTCTCATTTCTTTCTCAAGAAAAAACGTTGTTACAATTTTAAGTCTAAAATTTCATTTCCTGTTTTTATTAAAAATAATTGTAGGTAGCAGGATTATAAACATTAGAATTTTAAATAACATTAAGATTCCTAAATAATATAATTAAATGAATACTTGTGAGATTATTGTAATGATGAGCACATGCTAATACCTGAAAGACTGAAGCATTTGGGATACTTTAGCATAATTAAACAGTGATAAAACCTCACTTACTGTAGCACTTCTTACACCATAAACTCTAAAACTTGCAGTTATACATGGAAGAGAGGACAAGATTCTTATAATGTCAAAAGGAGGGTATTTTTTTTTTGTCCTTCAGGATTGAAGTGTGAAATTTTAATTGTCCATTATAACATTTCTTAGACTTGAGTATTTCACACCATGTGGTTATTTAGCATCAAGAAATTATAGAATGTGAAAAAAAAATCCAGAATAGAATGTCATGGAATTTGTCAGAAGGCATGGAAAAAAGACACATCTTTTAAGATTTATTTTGACTAGACTATAATGTCTAAGATGACTCCTATGAAAAAAAAATATAACAATAAATTGTTAATCCATTTTTACTTTTGATTTAAATTTCAAATATGTCATCTGAAATTCATGGGAGACAAAAGAAATTACACTGAATGAAAACAATAGAATTTCTGAGGAAAGTTTTTTTTCATAAGACAAATTTTAGCAAATTTTGCCAGAGTGAAACAAAAATTGGCTCTATATGTCAAGACCCTGGAGACATTGCCTTTGATTCCATTTAATGGATTCTTTCTTCGTCCCTCCCTCTTTCCCCTTGCCCCACCCCAACCTTTCTTTTTTGTTGTTGTTGTTGTTTCAGTAAGGGCTGCAATGTAATAAGTCGTCTGATTCAGATCATAAGAATGTGTCAGACAGTGAATTACTGCATACATAGTAGTACATAACATTATTCACCTGTTTGTATAAGAATTCTTAGTGGATTTTTATAGAGACATTGAGATCCTTAAGATGGTTGTAAATCATCAGTTTCCTGGACTCCTCATTTCAGTTTAGTGGTTCAAGACTTCATTGTGGTATGATAATGAGCAAATGCATATGTGAGAATAAATAAATACCTAAGTGGAGCAAATTGATTAGCACTGAGAGAGTAATCAGCTAAATAAGTATTTCTTAATACAGCCTTTTTGTTTAAGTTCATGTAGACTGTTACTTATGTTTTGGATAAAATAACTAGCAAATTCTCTTTGGTAGAGGAATGGGGCAACATGGTTAAAGCAAAATTTTCCACAGAAACAAAGAGGAAAGTCTAGTGACACTTGACTATAAAAATCTATGAACTAGTGATAATCTGGATCAAACTACAGTTAGATCAGGTACAACCAGATGAATAATCTCAGGTCCATATAGTGTGGAATGGTGATTAAATTTGACAGCATGAATCTCAATCAAGATAATAGATAGCTCTTGGAAAGAAAGGTTTAGTGTTTATTCTACACTGAAATAAATATGTGAGCCTCTCATGAAGTTTTTATAAAATTTCCCAATGCTTTGCTATCCTTCTATGTTGATGTTCACATCCAAGTTTACTTGATGAATTGCTGCTTATTGAAGTCATCAGTTGCAGTTAGAAGGGCTGTCTTCATGCCTGTTTTTATCTCATATGGTCTAATCCACAAAAGAGATTGATTACAATACATTTTTGAAGAGGGCTGTTGTTTTAGTTTAAGATAAAATTATCTTTTTTTTCATTTCATAATTAGTATTATTAATGAGTTGCAATATTTTGTCTGCTTTGAGAGGATTTGGTTCAGGCTGTTTTCAATAATCATAGTACTTTCAAGAGCAAATAATTTCTATCAGGGACCTTTACTCTTCTCAGTATTCTTCACACAGCATTTTGTTTCTCATTTGTTTGTTACTGCCTGGTTGTCCTGCCCTGCTATAATTTCTGATACTCAGTATCAGTTGCAATAATGAGTTTATTCAACAAATACAAAATAAGATTACAGAGAGGGGCTCAGCTTTGGTGGATTGCCAAGAAATCACAATGAACTATAGCAACAAAGTTCCCCCTTTGGCTGGGGAAGTAGATGTAGTATTTTACCTCTTTAAATAAAGAAGAAAGACTAAGTCAAGAGGAATGTGTCAGTTTTCTTAATTTCACTTTGAAGGCAGACGGGGACACCTGAGGTAGGAACTAAATGTATCAAGTGAACTCCATAAAAATAATAGTAAAGCAGTTTTTGTAGCATTTCTATTCAACAGTTATGGATTAGGAGTTCCTAATGATGTTACATAACCTTTATCTTGAAGAAAGCATGGCATTAATTAAAGTAAATCTTATCCTTCTTTTCTGTTTAACATCAGGTCACTCTGACCATCTTTTCCACTCTAATTTTTCTCTGCCAGTGTTACTATTTTCTAGGTTTAGTAATTATTTTTTTCTATTTTCTGGTACCGTAGACTTTTAGGCCCCTTAGTAACCCTGTTCTAAAAACATTTCACCTAACATAACTTTAATCTTGTTTTATAAAACAGGATTCCCGTATGCCTGAGAGCCTCTGCTGATGACTCCTTTGAAGACACAAAATCATGAAGGTTATACTACTATCCACAAACCTCTTTTTTTTTTTTTTTTTAATCTAGTTTTACTAATTGCCTATGTTTCATGGCACAGGTAGTTTTCTTATCTGATCTTTAGTGAGGAGAACGTGATATGGTTTTGGCATTTCCTCATGGTAAGGTATTTTTTGCTGTTTGTAGTCTAACTGAACAAAAATCAGAAAATACTGTTAAATTTTTATTAAACTGTTAAGATTTTTATTAATTTCTTTGCAATGAATACAAGATCTGATTTAGAATTAATATTAAAATATTATATAAAATCCTAAAAGACTTATTTAGAATATATTTTCACATTATTTACAAAACCAAACTGGTTTCATAAAAGGACTTTAATTTTTGCCAAAGGCATGTGTGTTTATGTGTTTTCTTGACTGGAAATTTCAGCATGGGTTTTGCTCAAGCAGCCTACTTGGAAGTTTTTCTGTGAAACCTTCTTCTCATCAAAATCACAATCAAGATGTTAATTTTCCCTATAACCGTTCACAGCATAAAGGATTTTAAAAATGGAAAACCAGTTGTTGGAAAGCTCATTTCAAAATAGCAGAATTCTACTGGATAGACCGTATGCAGGAACTCAGAAGAAATATTTAATTCATACTGCATTGAGATTTTATGCATCTAAGTCTCTGTATGTTTGAATCCTTTTTTTCTATGTCATTCATTTAATGAATTTTCTTTAACTCCTTGTAGTACTTACCAGATAATGTATTAATTGAAAAGTTATTTCTGTAAAGGACTACATGATTGGTTATTATGAACGTAACATAAACCTTAACTATTTCTTTAGGAAGAAAAAAAACCTTAATAGAAGATCTAGAGGAGCATGAGGCAGGGGGGTTGTTTGTTTTGGTTTGGGTTTAATGTTTGTAGTGTAAGCTAGCAGTTTAAAGAAAAAAAAGGAAACAAAGTCCACAAAGCAGAGGAACTCATCACTGTGTAGAACTTCCACTGCTGGATGTTCATGATGCTGCTTCTATTTCTGCAGTTCCAGCATGCCATATCCTGTATTTAATAACTTTTGCTGGAGGTCAGTAGGCTGCATCCAAGACCTTTGGCTGTATCTGCTCTGGTACAGTTTGATATATAGTCTTTTGGGATTTTGTTGGTTTTTTTGTTTTACAGCTTCAGGAAGGTAGAACCTCATTCTGCAGCTGCCCTTAAGTCTTCAACATCAGAAATGACTCCATGCAATACCTCAGTAACTTAAACAGACCTTTTTCAAAGCTCTGACCTGAGGCCAATTTTTATTTTCCTCTTCAAAAACACCTGACATAGAAATTGGAGTTACCCTTGAAAAATTCCAACACTGCTTAGTTCTTGGCAAAAGAAGTATAAAGTTTGGGAAGCCAATAAAAGTACGTGTACTCTTTTACTGCCAACTTTCCTTACCACACCCCCCACATTGTGGTAAATATGGAGTTTCTTTCTTTTCTATTTCCACAACTGTTGCTTTTCTTTTCTGCCCAGACTTCAAATGCATTTCCCTGGTCCTGTGATTTTTGGAGTTAAAATCAACAGAAGATGACCATGAGATTGGGTTAAATTATTCTGTTAAACACTGTATTGTTTGAAAAAGCTGAATATGATTCTATGGGTCACTACACAAAGTTAATTTGCATTTCCTGGTGTAATTTTAGATTATTAAAATAAATCTTAAAAAAAGTTACTTTCAGTTTGAATTTTTCATGTATGTTTTTAAAAGGATAAACTAATCCTTCCTTCCCTCAAATCAATCAATCAATCAATCAATCAGTCTCACACTCTAAACACATTCTTCAAGCAAAGTCTTATTTAACTAAAAAAAAAATTGTAGAAAAAGGAAAATAAATGGCTTATGTTTTGCATATGTTACATATTCTTCTCTTTCTTTTTCAAGACAGTGGCAGTTAAAAAAAAGCAATACTGATAGATTTCACACAATGAAGTGTTCTGGCCCCTCTGTCTGGAGAAATGAGAGGGGTAAAATAATACAGAAATCAAATAGAAGTAGTGAATTCTGTTCATCTGCCTCTATGTAAGAGCATTACCAGACTAGCTTTTTTCCTTCCCCTCATTTCCTCTTCATGATGACTTTTTTTCTTCATTAACCCATGTTCTCTTTTTTTATCTCATCTCTTTCACTTTTCTTTCTGGTAGAAATCAGCAAGGGCAAATTAGTTCATAGTTAGTGTGATCACTGTTACTCTGTTTTTGGCCACATCTCTTGTTACATACTGTATCTGTTTTGCTGAATCTGTCGGTTTTACGTGTATTTTTGTAGTGTCACTTTGGCATGTTCCCTGTATTGCACCCAAGTCCCAATACACTACTGTTAATATAGGTATATTCTACTATAATATATATAATAATATAATTATATATAAATATATAATAATATAACTATATTCTACTACTAATAATACAGATTATGCATACACTAATTCATTATGGGTTTCCTTGTGGAGTGAGTCAACTAGTCAGTTTTGGATAGAAAACTTAGGGGCTTTTGGCCTTTTTTATCAGCTCCTAATGCATGAGGTAGATATCGGGTATGCCAGGATTCTACCTGTGACAATCATCAGCCTTTTATGGCAGCAGATCTCATGTCCCTAGTTGTCTTCAAATGTAACACCTCGGGGCATATACTGTTGTGTTAGATCTGTATGTAACTTCAAAAAATCACAGATGCATTTTCAAATAAGAGATGCATTTTCAAATAAGAGATGCATTTTCTGGTTTTAATTTGTCTTTTGGTTCCTCTGCCTCCTGGTCTTGCCTTTGACATCAAGCTCTGTCATTCAAACATCCATTGGCGCCAGATAGGACTCAAATATATGTGTTGATTTGTGGCCTATAGCCTACCTTCACTTACAAAGTTTCTGGCGAATTCAAATCCTATCAGTATCATTAAAAAATGACAATTAGAGAAGAGAATATCTGCCATTTTCATGACTAATCTTGTTTCAGAAGTAAGTAGTCCTATCAAGCTTATTGAGAATTAAGAAATGTGGCATATTGCAGGAGATGTCAGGCATATTCTCAGGAGATGCCAGTTTTGGATCAAAAAAAAATTACTTCCTTTCATGATATGAGAGGGTTGTTCTGAACCAACGCAGAGGATCACATATCCAGGAATCCTTGCACGCATCCTGTGGTAAGTGGGATTTCTTTGTAACCGTTAAAAACTTACTGTTGCTCCATAGTCTGGTGCCATGGTCAGGGGTTTGGGTATCTTGAACACGGGACCCAAGTTAGTAGGCCAGGTCTGCTGGGGGCTGATGGAGCTGCTCTGACAAGGAACGGGGAGAGCGGCTTTGATAGGAGACTTGCCAGACTGGTAAAGGATGCTTTAAAACTAGATGTGTTGGGGGAGGGCAGCATCGTTCCATCCCAACACACCCAGTCAGTTCCCAGCACCTATAATAAATGCTTGGAGCAATGCAGAGATATTGCAGCTGCTCCAGCCAATGAGCCAGCTTCATTTGGAGCGTGGCTCAGATGCCTCTATACAAATGCCCGTAGCATGGGGATGAAAAAGAGGAATTAGAGATGTGTGCACATCTACAGGGGTATGATATGATAGGCATCACAGAAACATGGTGGGATGGCTCCTGTGACTGGAGTGTTGGAATGGAAGGTTACAGGCTCTTTAGAGAAGACAGGCCTGGCAGGCGGGGAGGGGGAGTTGCTATTTATGTTAGGGATAGGCTGGAGAGTATGGAACTCTGTCTGGGGACGGGTGAGCAGTCGACAGAGAGTTTGTGGATCAGGGTTAAAGGGAGAACAGTTATGAGGGACATTATTGTAGGGATCTGTTACAGAGTGCCTGATCAAGAGGAATCTGTGGATGAAACGCTCTATAGGCAGATAGGAACAGCCTCACGTTTGCAGGCCCTTGTTCTCATGTGGGACTTCAACCTCCTTGATATCTGTTGGAGCGATGGTACGGCCCAGCACAAGCAATCCAGGAGGTTCCTTGATTGCGTGGAAGACAACTTCCTTCTGCAAGTAATAGAGGAGCCGACAAGGAGAGGTGCCATGCTTGATCTTGTGCTCACCAACAGGGAGGGGCTCGTTGGAAATGTGATGCTCCAGGGCAGCCTTGGTTGCAGAGATCATGAGATGGTTGAATTCAAGATCCTCGGGACAGTGAGGAGGGCGAGCAGCAAGCTCACTTCCCTGGACTTCAAGAGAGCAGACTTTGGCCTCTTCAGGAGCCTGCTCAGTAAGGTTCCATGGGGTATAGCCCTAGAGGGCAAGGGGTCCCAAGACTGTTGGTTGTTATTCAAGGATCACCTGCTACAAGCTCAGGAGTGTTGCATCCCAACTAGAAGTGCAGCAGGAGGGCCAGGAGACCTCCTTGGATGGATAAGAAGCTGCTCAGGAAACTTAGAAGGAAAAAAGAGGCTTATAAAAGGTGGAAGCAAGGACAGGCGGCTTGGGAAGAATACAGGGATGTTGTCTAGGAAGCTAGGGACCAGGTTAGGAAAGCTAAGGCCCAGTTAGCATTAAAGTTGGCTAGGGATGTTAAGGATAACAGAAGGGGGTTCTATAGGTATGTAGTGAATAAAAGACAGACTAGGGACAACGTAGTCCCCCTCCGGAAGCTATTGAGAGAACTGGCTACCCGGGATTTGGAGGAGGCTGAGGTTCTTCATGACTTCTTTGCCTCGGTCTTCACTGGCAAATGCTCTGACCACACCACCCAAGTCTTGGAAGGCAGACACAGGGACTGTGAGAATGAAGACCCTAGGCTCACTGTAGGAGAGGATCTGGTTCGAGAGCATCTTAAAAACCTGAACATACACAAGTCCATGGGACCTGATGAAATCCATCCATGGGTCCTGAAGGAGCTGACAAATGAAGTTGCTAAGCCACTGGCCATCATATTTGAAAAGTCATGGCAGTCAGGTGAAGTTCCTGATGACTGGAAGAAGGGAAATATAACCCCCATTTTCAAGAAGGGGAAAATGGATGACGTGGGGAATTACAGACCAGTCAGTCCCACCTCTGTGCCTGGCAAACTCTTGGAGCAGATTCTCCTGGAAGGCATGCTAAGGCACATGAAAAACAAGGAGGTGGTTGGTGACAGCCAGCATGGCTTAACTAAGTGGAAATCCTGCCTGACCAATTTGGTGGCCTTCTGTGATGGGGCTACCAAAATCATGCACAGGTGTAGAGCAGTTGACGTCATCTACCTGGACTTGTGCAGAGTGTTCGACACTGTCCCGCATGACATCCTTGTCTCTAAATTGGAGAGACATCAATTGGATGGATTGACCACTCAGTGGATAAAGAACGGGCTGGATGGCCGCACGCAAAGAGTTGTGGTCAATGGCTCGATGTCCGGCTGGAGACCAGTAATGAGTGGTGTCCGTCAGGGATCGGTGTTGGAGACCGGTCTTGTTCAACATCTTTGTTGGTGACATGGACAGTGGGATTGGGTGCGCTCTCAGCAAGTTTGCCAATGACACCAAGCTGTGTGGTTTGGTTGATACACTGGAGGGAAGGGATGCCATCCAGAGGGACCTCGACACGCTTGTGAGGTGGGCTGACGCCAGCCTTATGAAGTTTAACCATGCCAAGTGTAAGGTCCTTGCACCTGGATCTGAGCAATCCCAGGCACAGCTACAGATTGGGCAAAGAAGAGATTCATAGCAGCCCTGCAGAGAAGGACTTGGGGGTGCTGGTTGATGAGAACATGAACATGAGCTGGCAGCGTGGGCTTACAGCCCAGAAAGCCAACTGTATCCTGGGCTGCATCAAAAGCAGCATGACCAGCAGGTCGAAGGAGGTGATCCTGCCTCTCTACTTTGCTCTCGTGAGACCTCACTTGGAGTATTGTGTACAGTTCTGGTGTCCTCAATGTAAAAAGGACATGGAACTGTTGGAACAAGTCCAGAGGAGGGCCACGAGGATGATCAGGCAACTGAAGCACCTTCCGTATGAAGATAGGCTGATAAAGTTGGGGCTGTTCAGCCTGGAGTAGAGAAGCCTGCGTGAAGACCCCATAGCAGCCTTCCAGTATCTGAAGGGGAGCTATAGGGATGCTGGGGATGGACCATTCATTAGGGACTGTAGTGATAGGACAAGGGGTAACAGGTTAAAACTTAAACAGGGGAAGTTTAGATTGGATATAAGAAAGAAATTCTTTACTGTGAGGATGGTGAGGCACTGGAATGGATTGCCCAAGGAAGTTTTGAATGCTCCATCCTTGGCGGTGTTCAAGGCCAGGTTGGACAGAGCCTTGGATGACATGGTTTAGTGTGAGGTGTCCCTGCCCATGGCAAGGTGGTTGGAACTAGATGATCTTAAGGTCCTTTCCAACAGTTAACTATTCAATGATTCTATGATTCTGTAGTCAGTATCTGGAAAACTACTGCATCTTAACTTCTGATGGATTATCACCTTAAACAGTGACTTGAAATTATGAGCTCTAGCAGCTGCCTACTAGTTGGGCAACTTCCAGCATGAAGGTATGAGAGATGGTTGCTGTAGATTTCAACATACTTTCGTAATCCGTCACCAAAGTAAAATGTCGTTCAGAACCACAAGAAGAGCAGTTGTGTAGATGGCTCCCACAGATAAATAAAACTAGGCTACATCATCTGCAGTGTAGAGTAGTGTATTTGTGCTTCCCTATCCACACAAAGACAACAAATAGCACTTTGTGCAAGATTGAAAGACTAAATCACCCTTCAGGAAACATTGTTACCTTTATTTACTTTTTTCATATTATGTGTCTCATACAGTGGAGAGTAGATATTACTATACCATCTTTTCGCATTTTTAGTCCTGCAGTGACATTTGCCAGCATGGATTGGGAAATGGAAGAAGACATGCTTAACTCTAAATTTCTAGCACTCGAGTCATTTACCATGTATGATATAGAGAAAATATATTTGTCATTGCATAGTATTCTTCAGAACTTTGCTGTTAATATTTTTGATCGCTGAAAAGGGGAGCGTAATAGCTTGAATCTGTACTTACAGGCAGCTAAGTTGTGGATAGCTCACAGTTTCTTATGATCTGAAATCACCTGTTAAGTGTTAAAATGGGCCAGACAGACACAATTTTATAATTACTTTTCAATGATTTATCTCACAAAACAGATCTTTGGGTTGCAGAGACTGTCAAAAACTGACCTGTAAATATTTCCTCCTTCTCACACTATCCTTTGTTTTCTAAGATGTACTTATTTTCTTTTTGTTGTAGAAAACCTAATTTAATACTATCCGTGTTTTCATTTTAAGTTATATTTTTAAGTCATCATAATCTTTTATCAGGGCTGTTCTATTCATTGTTGTGAATCAATAGGAAAGTTTTACTTTTGGGTGAAAAATTGAAACAAAGATAAAATATTTTTCCTTGGTTTACTTCTAGGTTGTAATTTTGATGCACACTAAACGCAACAGTAAGATCATCGTGTCTTTAGAAGCATAAAATCAGTTCACTTCAGAGTAGTTTTTCATTGCTGGTGAATCTCTTATTTTTTTTTTTTTTTTTTGAGTGTAACATTGTGAATGAAGAATATGCCAGAAGGTTTATTATTCTTTAACTGGATAGTACTCAAACATTCATTTTCTGTTTAAACACCAAACAGTCAGATGTTTATAATTAAATTACTAGCGACATTATATACTAGTGTGACAGCCATTATGTAGTCATTGGGTTATATATGCATGTCAATAATTTTTTTGTTCTAAATATGTAATTTAAAAAAAACTAGCTGGTGGTGTCTTGAACCTGGGTCATTTTCACTTGTCAACAAATTAGATTAAAAGCATAGAGTATTGAATTTATGGAGCTGTGAACAGAAAAATAAAGGCTTGATAGAATAATATGTGAACACAGAGGTTTCACATTACAGAAAGTGGAAATGAAATATCAACTCCACATAGCCTTCCTATGTTTTCAATGATATAAGCCTGGCTAGTTGTCTGTATACAAGAGCTGAAAACTCTAGTGATCTAAACTGAAGCTCTCCCACCAACTCTTTCTGATGATTTAGCAAATAAGTAACAGTTTCCCAATTTTACAAGGTGTAAAACCAGTGGTATTTGCGAGATGAATTTATAAAATAAAAGCACATACTGTCAAATTTGCCTTTTTTTTTTTTTTCTGTGATCTAAAAAAAATAAGTAAAGATGCCATTCCTTTTTCTATTACCTTATCAATGTCTCAAGTTCAAATAGCTTTTGTGCCCTGAATTTTTCAAGTATTATTGTCAGTTCTTATTAATACAAAGTTTACTACACTTTTGGGGATCTCTAATTACATAACTTCAGTATGATTTTACTTAGAAATAAAGCAAAATATGATTGAGAAGGTAGTGGCTTATTAAAACTTGGTTCCACCCCTATGACAGCATGAATGCATTAACCACTGATTTGACCTTCCTGATGCCTTGGAGGTATGATCTGCCTTTGAAGTCCACTTGAGGGCAAACTTGTTCCTTGTGCTACTTTGCACACTGAACGGAAAAAAAAAAGTATTATAAATTTGATTTAGTTCATATTGAAAGTGATACATCATCTTCTGAAATGAATTAATCTCTCACTAAAAAGACCAATCACCTTCAGCTGCAGACATAGTGCATCCTCTATTAAATCAGATGCATTATTCACTGCATCATATATATCACTTGTTAATTAAGACTCTACATTTTTATCAAAGCCTTGAATTAAATACATCATCCATTAAATCTTATCAATATTGAATAAAATAAATTGCATGTTAAGTGGAAGCATCACCCAATTATGACATGAAGCCTAATAATGCTATGAAGTTTTGCAGTGCTTTCCATTACTCAGGAATATCCTGATTTGTGTTTAGTATTTTGACAGCTTGAGATCACAGAGAAAATCTCAGCATGTAACAATTTTTGATGTCTTTTTCCTTAAGGCTAATATAAATCATTCTTAGATTGTTTGAATGGTCCCATAAAGCTGCAAGGGGTGCTGTTCCTCTCAGGAGAGCATCAATAAAGTTAGATCAGAATAAGAAAAAATATGACCCTTGCAAGTGTTACTGAAGTATTCTGCAAGATTCTTCAGTGACATAAAATCAGTTAATGGCAACTGCGATTAATAGCAACCATGCTAAATGCAGGTCCTGGGAGGGGCTTTCTAAGGGCATATATACAAGGCAAGTAAAGATGCGTGCTTTAGCTTTACCTGGACAATGTAGGTACTATCATAAGTAAAGCACAGCTCCATCAGGACTAAGATGATACGGCTAAATGGTCCATGATAATGTGAGTATACTTCTGGTTTGTGAACCTGATCAGTTAGAATGAGTATCTCTGTTTCCCTGCAGCTAGCGCAGATTGTCACCTTGAAGATTGAGCCTGAATCTCTTGGGTGAAAGAAGACCTGAGTATACCTATGCACAAAAGCAAAATAATGCTTAGCAATAAGAAAGAAATTTTCAATGATAGCTCCCAAAGGCACCTTCTAAACACAATTCATTAAAGTTCTGCCTGACTTTAAAGTTACCTTCATGTCAATATTTTTTACTCTTTTTCTGTGATCAGACTGGGGCACGTTTACATACTAGTTAGATTAATCAGTTCTATTGGATATGTCCTGGATATATTGGAAACTTTGTCTGTGTTTGTTCCCCTGTTTGTTTACTGAAATTTTAAGTTAATTTTTTTGTTTGTTTTCTACCTTTACCTCACCATGCTTTTTGCAAAGGGAAAAGAGAACATTACCAGAAATGCAGTTTAATTCTTTGCCCTCTTTCTGAGCCTCATCACCTGTACCTACTTACTCATCTTTTTCTTTTTTTTTTTTTCTGTGTATGTATTTTTGTAATTCCCGCTCTCTCTTTCTTCCTTTTCTTAACCATCCTGCTCAGTTTCTATTGTCTCACACCAAAATTCATACTGTTTAAGTCAACGGATCCCTCCCCTCTAAAACATCTCCAGCTGTTCTTTTTTTGCTTGTTTTTCATTTTTTCCTCGTGTTTTAACATTTCTTTTTCCGTGAGCTTCATTTACTCCATTTTACTGATACTAGCACTACCAAATGGAAACATATTAAAGAGCCACGAGCCATTCCAATTATAAGATTATTTTAAGGTAAAGTGTCCTGGGTTCAGATGAACCTAGGTTATAAAGGAAATTTTAAAACCAGTATATCTGGGATTGTTTAATTTGTTAAGAGACTTTTTTTTTTTTATGTTTTAATTAGCTGTATTTATTTTTACTTAGCATCAAGAAATGTGCAAAGTGAATGGCTCAGTAGGAAGAGGCTGAGTTTAAAGAAGAACATCAAGTATCAGAACTATGGCAGCAAAAATAGTAAGTTGTCAGATATGGTCCCTAGGGCCTTATTTTCAAATCCTTGTCCTGATCTCTTATTTTTACCGACACTTTCTATAAAGGGAATCATATTTCTTGTGTCCAGTTTATGTATTGTGGTGGACGTTCACAGTTTATCACTGTTACGCAGACAATGCCCAGATCCTCTTACATATATTTTCTATGTAAGATACTCTTACAGCTTCCCCTGACTCACTATGTGTTGGTGATCTTATACAGAACTCATTGTTCCTTGTCAGTGTGGCAATTTTTCAGTCAAATGTCTTTGATGCAGCAGCATTTAATACATTGAAACATTTGTCCAAAGCAAAGAAGAAAGAGGAAGTGGATTAATGAAGTTGAAAAACTCAAAAAATAAACACAAATTCTGAAACATATATAGACATAATCTTTATCTGAAGAAAGAGATTTTAAAGAGTTATACTTAACCTGTATAAACCTCTTCCCTTCAGAAACCAAATCAGCTGGATTTATACCGTTTTAACACAATGATTCAAGTTGATCAAAGTTTTTCCAAAAGTAATTTTGGTAAAGACAGGAGGTTGTGGAGATTTTCACCTTTTTTTCAAATATAGGTGAAAAAGCTGTAAGGAACTACTGCCTCATCTTACCCTTATCGCTTGACCAGCAGACTTAATTACTGTAGCCATTCAACCTACAAACGTACCTGCAGTTGGAGTTCCTGGTATTTTTGGACGTGATTCTGTTCATCTCCAGAGCAAGATCCATTAAACTTAATTACAATAAAAGTCCTCTTTTTGTTGCACAAATAATATTCTCATGTAACCTTGTTTAAAATAATTGCCTGCTTTGCTTTTGTTCAGAAGGGAAAACAAAAACTAAAAGAAGTGCTGACTTGTTGAAAATGGCTGTAATTATATTATTATGTTATATTTTGCTTAGAGCTCTTCTGTTACTCTGGGTTACATTTTAAATGAGAAATATGTGGAAAATATGGTTTATTCGCTAGTACTAGAGAACGACCTGTATAAAACCTAATTTAAAAGTAGCAGTTCTAGGTTGAGTAGATACTAAGTCACAGAAAATAATCACAAAGGGTTCTTACTTTTATGTAAATAAAGCCATGTAGAAAACTTTTATTTCAAAGAAGAGAAAATGAAATAAAACATTGAACCAAATGGTCATTCTGTCTTAAAACAGCAACAAAAAAATGTTTTCACCTCAGTGATACTGAAGGACCTGAAATTAAAAGAAAAGGAGTTCTGACATCAAAGAATTATCACTTCTACACTGAATCATGGGAGAATAAAAGTGGATAAAGTTATTAGATTATCTGAGACACCAAATACAAAATGAATGGATTGTCACAACTAATACTTTACTGAGGCCATTCTATTCTGTCAGTAGTAATACAATAATATTAACCAAATCTGTTTGCTTGATGTGCATCAAGTCTTCATTCAAATTTCTTCTCAAGAAAACAAGCCAATACAGTGAATCACATAAAATTCTTTTATTCAACTTCTCTCAGTGGAAGGTGTTCATGGTAGTAAAGCTATTTGACGGTCTAGTTTTGGGGACCAGTTTTCAGAATGTTTTTGTAGTTTATATTTTGATAATGATAGCATGAAGATCCTTATATTATCAAAGATACATGAGAAACATTGAAACAGCCTTTGCAAAGTAATATTGTAGCTTGATACATCAATCATAAACTAGTCTTTCTAATGGTCAGATACTTTAAAATGAGTTAAATTGTACAGATAAAATGTGTAGATGCCAAGGAAGAAGTAAAGATTTGATGGATGCCATGTGAAGAGCTCAAGATATTCAGGATAATCCTTTCTTATAACTTTCCATGAAAAGTCAACTGAGATGAAAGATCAGTCCCCCAAGTAATTTCTTCAAGATTTTTTCACTGCCTGCTTCCTAACAGTCTCCTGGAAACCCTTTTCAAAAGTTTCCATCTAAACTTTCTATTAGTATTGTTTCATCTGCTTTTCGATCTGTTTCCCCAAAACCTATTATGGTGAGATTTTGTCATAATTTTCTTACTATACTTTGGAAAATTGTTGTTCAGGTAATTAGTATACTTTAAATTGAGATCTAATACATGGATTGGAAGCCAAATGGATATTAAAACTTTTTTAATAATGTCATCCTTACTTTGCTTTGTAATTTACTTTGTGTATCCATTCTCAAACTCATTTCCAGGAAGTAAACTTAACAACCCTTTGCCAATACCCTTATCAACCAAATGCTACTTTGATGAAGGGAATGAAAACAGTTGTCTGTTCTATGCAGTTACCTGATGAATATTATATAGATTGATTCAATTAATCATTTCTAGTTGGTTTGTTTATGGCAGTCCAAATAAAACAATATCTTCAGCAATACAGTCTCCTCAGTAAACAAAAATGCCAGCTGATTGATGGATTAGAAAGTATTTTCCAGAACTGGATATTATAAGGCCAGGTTAGATGGGGGTTTTGGCAATCTGCTCTGGTGAAAAGGTGTCCGTGCCTACGGCAGGTGTGTTGGAACTAAATGATCTTTAAGTTCCCTTTTCAGTGCAAACCAATTCTATGATTCTGTGTGTTTTGGTCGCTGTTGCTTTCATAGATAAATGATCTAGAATTACCTAATTATCAATTAATTCCAAGTTAATGTGAATGCAGATTCTGAGTTTAAAACAGGCAGGATGAGCTCAGGTTGGAAGGCTCTTCTTACTGCAGCTACAGAGTTTAAGTTGATAAGATCCAGGTTTTGAGATTGCTTCCTTTAGGATCAACTCTGTATGTCTATAGTCTTTCCAGTCACAGCATCAAAGTCTTAATACTGAGAATACCTTCTGTTCTGGAATAAAAGTAAATACAGCAGGCAAAAATGGTAACTGAGTAGAAACTCACCTGAAGCTGAAAGGGGTGGAAATAAGGGAAGTTATAAAGAGGCAAAATATATTTAAGACAATGTTCTCGTATTAGGTTTTTTCAAGATAAAGCTATTAAGATTTTTTTATTTTTAATAAATGGTTACTTTCTCCTTAGTATTCTGGTAGGTTCACACCAGAAATACACGTCCATTCAAACCAACATACAGGATTCTGTCAAGCTCATATGAATATGAATTATGTTGTATTATCATACCCTTTCAAGTCTGAATTTGCTGTAGAAGTCACAGGAAATTCTGTAAGACATACTCTCTTTTCACAGGTTTTCAGCTTCAATTAACACTAGAGTCTATAAAGGAAACTGCTTTCAGTTATCTTGGGATTTACGACATGGCTGACCAATATGAAAATTTCTTCTTTTATTTAAGATTTTGTTACTACAACTCTTTTGTACCGCTGCGCTCCAGCTGCCAAGCTATCCTGGGTTTAGAAAACCAGCCTATAATGAGTTCTGTAGCATTAGAAGTCACTAGCACAACACCAGTGGAAAACCAAGTCCATTACTAAAAACCCTTAATAGATATATTTCATATTTACAGTATAATTTACATAAAGTCAAACTTGCCATCTAGCCGACTATCTTCATCCAGATACAGGAGGTCTGAGTTTGAACATGGCCAATATTATTTATATTAGTATGATTTCATTTTAAAGGAAATTTACTGTACTATTCAAGCATTTCTTGAAGGCTTGTTCCTTTGTGCTTCTGTGCAAAATATAAATAATGATCTTGTACTGACTAGGCACAGCTTCTCCAGGAAACTGGTTCAATAAAAATTAACTACAGAAATGGTAGCCAGTCATCAGATTATCATGTCCCTAATTTTAAATTTTATAGGAAATTAGGTAAAAGTTTGTATTCAACTCATGAGAGATATTCTTACTTAAATTTTTGGAAGTGCTAGCAATAGAAGCTGTTTTCCTCTGCATAGTATAGGAAACTCTTTGCAATACGTAGCTCAGTTTTTAAAAGCGAAGTTTGTTCATGAAAGTTGACAGAGTTCTAGAGACAGAAATCTTCTACTGTGTTAGTGAGCAGGTACAGAATGAGCAACAGACATTTCTTCAGCCTTCTCTTCAGCTTCAAATCTAAATGTGGTTTTCTTTTTTTTTTTTTTTTTTTTTCAATTTCTGTGTACATTCTGACACTTTCATTTCTTGAGTGATCCTTAAAGGTATTAATTAGCTCAGAGTGCCTCATGAGAAACAAACTTAACCTGTTTCATGGGAAATTGAGCCTCTCTTGTTTGGTAGTGCCTTTTAGTCACTAAGGGATTTACGTAACTCTGTAAGGTGTTGAAACATTACAAATAAATGTGAGCCACTATTAGGAAAGTTAAAAAAAAAAAAAACAGTTATCAAGTTGCAGTTGATATTGTAACTAAGTACTGGTAACTCTATTCTGCAGCTGACTAAAGAAATGAGCAATTCAAAACCACAGCCAAACAGAACATCTTTTCATTGAAGTAACATCTACAAAAGGAGGCATTCTTCAGAGAAGATGGGGCAGATGTTTTTTAAATTAATATTGGCAAAAACCATAGTGCATAGCTCTAATGCACAATTTGTCCTATGATTTCAACCTCAATGTCAATAATTCAGTTAAAAACACTGCATATGAAACAGAAGGCCTACATGAAAACTGGACATCATAGAAATACATACAAGGAAGTTGTCTGATTTAGATGATAGATTAGAAAAATGATGCAGTAGGTCTTCAGTTTTTAGTAAGAACACATCTTGGTTCTGTGTTTGCCTGTGCTGGTTCAGTAATCATATACACTCAAGTAGCTAGTAAAATGAAGCATGCCACTTTACAAGGTGGTTTGGTACTGGGTGGAAGAAGTATAGATGTGATCAGCCCTGATAACGCAACCCAGCATCTCCTGCACAAGGATGTGTTCTGGGGCTGACCTTGAACAAGTATTCGTTGCAGTATCAGGTGACTGAACATGACTGGGATCAAATACTAGTTTTAGTACCACCTTCATGACCTAGTCACAATGAAAAGAAAGAAAACAAAGAGTAGTGCAAAGAAGAAATCAGAGATGATCCTCCAGTTCCCACTTCCTCTATGGATGACAACAAATCTAAGGCAAAGTGGGGAGAAACTATTGCATTATCTTGCCTATTGCAACAAACTATCTAATTTGCCAGTAATCTGATTCAAGTACACCAATCTATGGAAATGTTGCCTGTTCTTTCAAAAAATGAACAACATCTTATTTGTATGAGAGTACTCTAGAGGCATTCCTTACCACGCTATTTGCATTTCAATAGCTGGGATCAAAAAACAAGCTCTGGGACTAGATCTTTACTTGCACAGCTCCAGGTAAAGCCCAAAGACCTGCAGACTCACTGCATGGCAAGCACTTCTAAGATTCTCTTCGGTAAATAGATGGAATGGTATAGTGCCATTATGTAACCTTAATGCAACAGATCTTTTCTTTAAATTCTCACCATCATCATTACTCTAATTACTTTGTCTGAAGATAACACAACTCTACAAATTGTTTTCTACACATTGAGTTACAAGCAGGAAAATTAGAATAAAATAAAAAAAAAAGCTCTGAAAGAAACTAAAAGATTTTGAATTAGCTTGTCTATGTTGCTAGTGATTTTTAACTTTCATCTTTTTGTCCCGGTGAACAAGATTTCCCAATAGTGCTTTCAGCTGGCACTTAACAGTGCATTTGGCTTGGAACACTATATAAGCCACGTGTTTACAGGAAACTCTCAAATTTAAAAATCTCATGCCAATGTTGCAGAAAATCTGCAATGAATAATTACAAAAAAAATCTATAGATAGACTGGATAGATAGATTAAGTACATTAATACCAGAGACAAATGTTGTATTGCAGCTACAGGGAACAGTTAATCAACTGACAGAGATATTTATATGGCATTTATTTGTTCATATATCACCTTGAAAAGGGGCTGAATTGAGTTTTCAAGTCAAAAACATTCCCTGGTATTTAAATTCCTGCTAGTGATATCTGTAGATATTTTAAGTGAGAGTATACTAGTAAAGGTTAGTGGTTTTGTTACTTGGACCTATGTTCTTCACAGACCTAAGCTTTTAAGCATTTCAGCATTCTCATTTACAAAATTTGGCTAAATTTTACACTTTTATTTTGCGCAAGAGATAAGCTGGTTTTATGAAACTAGCGAATTACAACTTTCTTTCGAGTTTGTATTGTGTGAGGTGTTCTCTAGACATAAATGGAGAGTTCTAGTGAAGATATGTGTCTAGCAATGATACGTATTCAAGTAATCCTCAGTGTCAGCACTCTGAATGATTTTTCTAGACTTCCACACGTATTTTTCAAGTGCTATTCAAATGCTGAATTCTTGGAGACATTTAAAATTGAGATGCCTATCACAAGCACAGCTTTTATATATAATCATGCAGCGACCATGATTGGAAGCATGTTTCATGTTTGTAACGCTTTAGAAGCAATGAAAGATGTTAACATGCATTTCAGTGGACGTATATAGATGTTAGCTGTAAATATTTCAAGTTAGATGACATGATATTACATTTTAATTGAAGTTGCTAGAAATTCTATAGCTTTGCCATGATTTGTTCCCATATTTCAACATGATGCAAGTTCTGATTGATGATACTCTGTAACAAGAGATTTTAAACATGGGGCAGGAGGGATGAAACCAAGCAAAAGTTTCTTGGAAGTGTCAGAAAGTTTAGTGAAAGACCAGAACTGGAAATGGTGTAGTTTTACTGTATTTCTTGCCACAGGATATGACATTTCTAGAATTAATTAACTTATTCTACATTATAGGGCAAGGAGTCAAGTGATAGCATGGAGATGATATGGGATTAGAGCTTTGATTTAAAATTGTTACTGAACAGCTAGAGACCGAAAGCTTTTGCTGTTTATTGTAGCCTCAACTCAGAGATGCCACAGTACTGCATGTCTCTATTTCAGAATTCCTACCACAGTGAAGCAGACTTTCCTTGCTGCTCTGGAGGCAGCCACTTCTGACTCATAGTTAAGGTAAAACTGCGAAACTTGCACGGGTGTATTGGAATTCCTATATACATAGTCCTGGATTCATGAAAGTATCTGTTACCTACTTGCAGTGAATTTAGACTCTTAAAAGACACGATGCTTTATGAAAGGAATATCAATTTTTAGATCCGCCAAGTCATTGCCTTTCAAAACCATTATTTTACTCTTTTGAAAACCAGGGATTTTTTTTCCTTTTTGCAATTACTACATATCTTGGCTTAAGACACAGACAGGAGCAAAAAGCAGGAAAATTTTTCTTTTGATCCAGCTACAATTAGCCAATACTTCTAACAATAGGATAGACTTTATTAGGAGATTTGCATTCTAATTTCAGGCAGTTATGTTCACTATATTTCAAAGCAAATTATATAACTTTATTTATAATGCTGACAGCAGTTTGGGAATGCCCTTTGTCCTGGGTATACATGTTTATTGTTGAAAGTGACTAGTAAAATACCAGTGACATAAATTAGCTAATTACATACATAAAAAAAAAAGCAATGATTCAGTAATATTTTCAAAGGTCAATTAAATTCTTCACTTCCAAAATCCCTTCAACCTTTATTGACACTATTTGGTGCTGCCATATTACATTACCTGCTTAAACTGTCTGTCTTTAGAAATAAATCTACTATACTGATAAATCAGTGACAATTTAACATACAAGATCTGGTAGACCACCTCTAATCCCGTATCCCCCTTGATATGCCTAACTCATGCAGATAGGGTATAAATTACTTAAGAGAAATTAAAATAACATACAAGTGGTTGTGGTCTTAATAAACAGTTTGGGCTCTGCTTTATAATCTGTCAAGAGAAAACAAAAAGAAAGGGAGCTTGGAGTTTGAATCCACAGTTTTTCAGGTTGTATTATTTTGTTAACTTTGCCTCATAGAGAATTTCTGCCTTTAAATATATACTTGATTCTATACTTCAGTGGAATTGCACCTTTTCTCTAAAGCTTCCCCTTCAGCTGTGTAAATGTTTATGAGGTCAGACTATTTCCTCAGTCCTTAAATAGGTCTCCCTGGTATATACAGTCTGTGGAGATTCTTCAGAAAGTTTCTTCTTTTTGTTAGTTTCAGGAATAACTTCCCCCTTCTCCCATTTCCATTGAAGAAATATAGTCAGTTGAGGTATGTGGCAACCCTGATTTTTGTAGCCCTTTAATAGCTTGTTATCAGGCTGAGAGATTTCATTTCTATATGCATCACCCTATGAAGATGAAAATACTTAAGCTGCTAGTTAAGTTCTAGTTTCTATAATCTAAATAAGAAGGAGGTCTTGTTAGGAAAGTCTCCTGACTAAGATTTACTTGCCCAACTGCTTCAAAAAAAAATTATTCTTGTTAATCTTCCAGGAGTACTATAAAGCTGATCTTATCTTTGACATTTGGAGAGGACATAGAAGGATGGGATGAATAAGTTTTAATGAGATTTCCTGTGGGATGCATTTATGATTCTGGTATTTATTAGTGGGCATTTATTTGAATATGATTGAATATATATCCTTTGCTCCACATGCTGTCATTCAAATTTGTTGTCAGTTATGTAGAGGTTGAGGGGTTCTTTATGTTTGTTTGAGGTGGGTTTTTTTTTGTGGGTTCTTTTTTGTTTTGTTTTGGGTTTTGTTGCCTTTTTTTTTTTTTCTTCTGTTGTAGGTTTTTCTTCCTGGCAGGAGGAAGGGAGAAGGTTAACAAGTCAGGCAATAAAGAGGTATCCAAGAAAGAAATTATTTTTAGTTTTGTTAGAATATATGTGTGCAAGACACCATTGAATAGCTATGATGTTCAGCGTTTTTCCTCTGTTTTTTTAGTATTTACATTACTTTTTCAGTTACTTGAGTTTATATTTACCATTTTTTGACTTTTCTTAAGAAAATTCACAATGCAGGAGGGAAAGAAACATTGTATTATTTTTGAAAGGTACTATTTCAGAGCATTCTATTAAGGAAATACTTCAACAGCACTAGGAATATAGAGCTGTAAGAAGTGTGGACTGTTCCGAAGTCTCATTAGTCTTACATTTGCTGTCTAGGTAATGTCTAACTGACCTCACTAATTTCCTTGTAATAGGTATCAAATGAGTGAACTGACTAGCTTTAATCCAGTGTATCATCTCAGGTCCACTGCAAATACCGTGTGCAAGCACAGTGATCTGCACGTTTTCAGTTCGCTGTCCCTGTCCAGGTTGTGATTTATTTTCTTTTTTTAAAGATTATGTAATCTTTTTAACAGAATCCCAGCATGCCCATCTCTCATGATTAATGTATATATATATAAACAATGAAGGCTCATATAGATTAGTTTACGATTAGATTACATGTGTAAATAGTGTAAATGTAATCAAGTATAGCCAAAATAATCCCTTTCGTTTTAAAAGGAACAAGAACCTAACCTTGCTAGGTGAAGAGACTGTAGAGGGCAATATTATACCCTCACCAAAAAGGTCTTTCATCCCTGATGTTTGGCAATCTGATTATCAAGTCCCTTACACCAGCAGAATAATGACTCTATTGAAGTCAAGGAAATTACATCAGTGTATAGGCCCAGTATTTCCAAATCCCTGCATAAACTTGACAGATAGAAAATCAATAGCAGACAATTCAATCATATCATTAAGCTGCTTGACAGAATGTATATATGAACAATTGATGAACCAAGTATTAAATGAAAGGGTTTGGCACTATATGACTAAGTGTATAATTGATAATTATTGATTGCCATATGAAAACATTAAAAAGCATTCAATACTCAGGAGAGAATGTTTCAAGAGGTGACATACAGCATAAATGAAGGAGAAAGGAAGGCTGTATATTATCAAAAGAATGTATTTAAAGAACTTGCTGTAAGTCCTTTGCATATCTTCTTTTATTGTTTGTGTGTGGTTTTGGCTTATATTTGTGCTATTTCCAGAAATGGGAAAGAAAAAAAAGAATTCCTGCTAGTGCAAACAGATTTGGGAAAGTAAATAGAAAAAAACATACCATTGTCTCATCAGGTTTGATTAATAAGTTCTTGATTTGAACAGGATAAACAGAACATAATATCAGTGCAAGGTAAAATGATGACTTCCATTTTGTTAAAAAACATAACAATTAGCATAATTACAAAATAAGTAATTTCACTAAAATAAAGAGCAAGAACCATTAAAGTCCATTAAAATAAGATTAGCCAGTAACAAACGTACCATGCATTGCAGATCACCAGGGGTCTGCAAGCTTTTCAATTGCTTTGAAAGACAGTTAATTCATTTGACTCAAAACCCATCCATATCCATGAGAGGAAAAGGTGATTTGAGCCACTAGCCTCTAAAAGTAGACAGTACTAAGTAGTTTCAAGGAGCAGAAACCCCTGCTGTGAGCAGCTGGGAAGCACAGAAGGAGGTTTGTGTTCTAAAACAAGTTTATTCACTTCCTCTCTCTGCTGCGTTGTGGGAGTGAATTCACAAGGTAAGAGTTAACAATTATTTCTGACTTCTAATGAACTCATTTCTGGTAAGATATTTATCAAATGGTTTGCTAGCCATATGAAAGGAATGATTTTTTTGCTCTCCCACAAGCAACAGTGTTAGCTTAGGAAGCTGGAGCTGAAGACAGAGGGATACAAGGGAAGACTGTTTTTTGCCCATGCCTTTTCCTCACACTGCATTTCCATGTGATGCGCACACAGCTATGCTGACACAGAAAAGGCAACATCTGAGCGGGAGGAGGTCTGTGGGCAGGAGCTTATTAACTGGCCATGCCACTGTGTGTAAAATCACATGCTTTGGAAGCCTAATCTTCTACCTCTGTGTACAAACAGAATTTCACTGCTTTTCATAATGTTTGATTCCTTAAGGCCCCATGTCTACCCTTATGTCTAAACTCAGACAGTATTAAATAATCTTTCCTTATGTTTCCAGTATGGTATGTGGGAGAATTGACTTAGTGCTGGTCCAGATGACTCGATTTTCTCCAGCAGCCTACTGTGAGATTGGAGCCTCTCTCCTTTTCCCAAATAGCTCTGTAGGCAGCATACGAGCGTGTGAAAACTCTGCATTGATGCCCTCAAAGCTACTCAGCTCCCATATTTCAGAGAAATATTTTCCCATACCAATGAGGCACTGAATTCAAGGCTGTATAGCCACTCATCTTTTAAAATGGCTGATTAGTTCTGGTGCAGTATGGTGCTTCTGCAACACCTGCTTCCAGAACTAGGGCAGCCTTTGTTACTTTAGAAATACCAGCACCTCACTCCCCTTGTGCAGTGCAGACTAGCACTGGGCAGTTCTGTGGAGACAGCTGTGGGCTGTTAGATGGACACAAACAGGTATGAGTAAAGGCTTGGCTATTGGAGGCAATACCCACATGAAGACAGCAATGATGTTTGAATGACTAAGGCTAATAATAATGTTAGTGAGTGTGGTTACATAATTCCCCAGGTATTAATATTTCTTCATTTTTCAAAACACACCAAAGATTAAAATTATCATTCAAGGTAAATGTAATGGTTTTAAATCTGTAAGGTCAAAAATTTATTACAAGGTTCTTTTCCTATAGCCATCAACTGAAAAATCAGTGCTTGTAGGTAACAGAATGTTTCATTTGTGTATCAGTTGATTCTGACATTTTCATGAGAATCATGACTAACAAACTGTTTCTTCTTTAGACATACTTTATAATAGGGAACAAAAGTAATTAGTATGTTTTGCCCACCCGCTGTAATGCTTAAGTACCTATGTAATGAGAAAGAAACAAAGTATTTATAACTGAAACTTCGTTGAGTACCTCAGTGGCATTTACTGACTACTCTAATTGAAAGTTCGTTTTAGAGAATAAATTCACAAAATGAACTTTTTAATATGGTACTATGAGTATATTTTCCTTATTTGAAGGTAAATAAAGATATAAACATCTATTATATGTTCTCTGCACTACTTATTATTGCATAACATAAAAGCTGTACATGCCAGCTGATGGAAATGGTTCTACTTTCACCAGTTACAACAAAAATGGAGATGACCAGACATGTTCCTTTCCCCCAGGATACTGAAATGTGGCTTTCATAATTGCTGCTGGGCCATTCCTTATCCTAGCAGCAAATTCAGTCAAATGTTGAAAGTGTGCCCTCTAGCCATTTAAGATGCAGTCCCAACTGCAAGTTTACTATGCTTATCAGAAGGAAATCCAGAGAACATTTAAAATGAAAAATTCTTGCCAACTTCCTGAGCATATCTAATTTTAAATTTTATGCATGAAATAAGAATTAAAGGATGTCATAGCACTAGTCACAGTACAACACTAAAATAATCTGGAAGAGGATGCTCCATTTGCTAAACAAGCTGTTTCTCATTGATAAACTTTGAGAAAGTCAGTTCAACTTTGGCACACACAAGAAGAATACACATAAAACTTTCACACTACAGTAAAAGTGTCATGTAAAAAGTTATGCAGCTCAACAGGAACCAAACATAGGATCATTGCTTTATGCATAGTTGCTGATTGTTACTTGGCCTAATTAGTAACAATATGAATGTCAGTGGACTAGGTAACCTTAACGAAGGCAAGATCTGAATAAATCAGCCTACAGTCTGGCCTGTATCTTAAAGATTTCCACCTATAGTTAGTACCTACCATTATGCAGTTATATGGAACATTAAAATCCATGATACTCAGTCTGATCATAGGGGCCACCTGTACAGAGCACTTTTGAGATTAGGGATTAATCTACCTTCTTTTAGGTGATTGTTTAACCCCTATTAGCCTGTGATGCTTCAGTCTTCCTTTTGACACCTCAGAAAAGTGAGGAAACACCTTTATCCTATTTTACAGAAAACCATACCTGATAACCTAATCCATCATCACTACATTAATTGATTTGCTTGTGTATTTTGGTCACTATACATAAAAACAACAGGTGGCAGTCCTTTTCTGTAATGACCATTGATTATTTCCTACTGTAGTCTGAAATAGCATCTGAGATAGAAAGGAAAAGAAGAAGTGTGTAAGTATCTAATTTTATAATATTTCAGCCTGAGTTTTTCTTTGAGTTTCAGGTTTATCGTGATTAAAAAATAACTAAAATTGCTGATTTTTATTTGACTGTACATCAAAACATGTTTCTGGAGATTTCTGACTACACTATAAACCACTCAGGTTTGTGTAAAGCTGTTATTAGGGTCTTTTAAAGACTGAAAATATTTTGGTGAATGTGGTCTGAACCGAAACTTTGTGATTAAAATCCTACCCATGTTTAAAGCTTCATAACTTACTGTTTGTGTAATAATTCAAACCTGTAAATTTTTTTCTTGTTCCCAGCAGTGTCAGAGGATAGTTCCGTATGGAGAATCACATTAGTAATTTTTCAGATATTCATCCTTTCTAGAGGGCTTACATTGTGAATGGCGATGCTAGAATTTTGATTTTTTTCTGAAGTGTCATAAGCACCACCTCCAGAACAGATGTGATTGCAAGGGAACCATCGACAGTTTATTTTTCTGCAATCATTCGAGTTCTTGTTATTAGAACAATTCTGTGCTTATAAATTTTATATTCTCCCATCCTGACTTGAAAGAGGAATACAATAATCTGTTTTAGCAACACTTTTCAGCTTTTCCTCTAGAGACTAAAGAGACAATCAGAATCTCTTGACTTTACAGAACATCTGCAGTCTGGTAATCCAAATAAATCTTAACATCTACTCAGTAAAGGTTTCTTTTCACTTCTATCATCCAGTTTGCATAAACATAATAAAAGTTTTAATATAATCTATGTTTTCCTTTATAATCTTCCTGTTTCTTTGTGACACTGGCCACCACTTCTGTTCCTTCTGTTTTGGCAAAAACAGTAGATCTCCTCTCAGACATTTCCCCTGAACATTTAAGCTGTTTGAGGATACTCTTTTCTCTCCCTTTATCTTCCCACAATATTTTCTATTTTTTTGCATCCTTCACATGCCAGTAAAACTTGGACCAAATTATTATTCTCATCTGGGTGAATTACAATCCACTCACTGTTCTTTGTTGCACTTTTTTGATATCGTGCATAGTGCATAGTTACTGATACATCTGATGAAGGCATCTTCCTCATTGCTTCCCCAGCCAGTTTAACCTCACTGTCAAATCCCTCTTCCACCTTTTTCTCAGTGTCCAAGTATAAATAATCTTGGTATAATTTGTAAGGCCATAGAAGTTCATCTGTTTTATCTGTTTATTTTTGTTCAGCATCTTTGTTAGTGACAGGGACAGTGGGATTGAGTGTGCCCTCAGCAAGTTTGCCAATGACACCAAGCTGTGTGGTTCGGTTGATATGCTGGAGGGAAGGGATGCCATCCAGAGGGATCTAGACACGCTTGTGAGGTGGGCTGATGCCAACCTTATGAAGTTTAACCATGCCAAGTGCAAGGTCCTACACCTGGGTTGGAGCAATCCCAGGCACAGCTACAGGTTGGGCAGAGAAGAGATTCAGAGCAGCCCTGTGGAGAAGGACTTGGGGGTGTTGGTCGATAAGAAAATGAACATGAGCTGGCAGTGTGCGCTCGCAGCCCAGAAAGCCAACCGTATCTTGGGCTGCATCAAAAGGAGTGTGAGCAGCAGGTCGAAGGAGGTGATCCTGCCCCTCTACTCTGCTCTTGTGAGACCTCACTTGGAGTATTGTGTACGGTTCTGGTGTCCTCAACATAAAAGGGGCATGGAAGTGTTGGAACAAGTCCAGAGGAGGGCCACAAGGATGATCAGGGGACTGGAGCACCTCCCGTATGAAGACAGGCTGAGAAAGTTGGGGCTGTTCAGCCTGGAGAAGAGAAGGCTGTGTGGGGACATCATAGCAGCCTTCCAGTATCTGAAGGGGGCCTACAAGGATGCTGGGGATGGACTATTCATCAGGGACTGTAGTGACAGGACAAGAGGTAACGGGTTCAAACTTAAACAGGGGAAGTTTAGATTGGATATAAGGAAGAAATTCTTTACTGAGAGGGTGGTGAGGCACTGGAATGGGTTGCCCAGGGAGGTTGTGAATGCTCCGTCCTTGGTGGTGTTCAAGGCCAGGTTGGATGAAGCCTTGGGTGGCATGATTTAGTGTGAGGTGTCCCTGCCCATAGCAAGGTGGTTGGAACTAGATGATCTTAAGGTCCTTTCCTACCCTAACTATTCTATGATTCTATGATTCTATGGCTGATTGTCTCTTCTTATATTTTCTTCTCTGCTTTAGAGCTTTTGCATATGTGTTGCTTACATGTGTGTTAAACAGACAAGCCATTTCTTTGTTTTAAAAATTTTAGGCTAAATTTCTTCCTGTTTCTGTTTGGAATACTCTTATGAAACTTATCAAAAAAGGAGGTACCACTGTCTAATAGCCACCTCTGCTGTATCTCTTAGTAAAAATGAGTGAGAAAGTGATGGTTAGGTTGTCTATGGGGGAATTTTTTACTGAATATTACTGTTTTTAAAATATTATATATAAAAATATTACACTGTAACTAGCTAGCTGTTATTCTTACTGCTTCTTCTTTGAGTTATTATTAATTTCCACCTTTCTCAAATTAGTTAAGACTCTTCTTATGTGTGGGTTTGCACTGCTTTCAGCTCAAGTCTATATTATGTACTAGTTTTCTGTCTTTTTGAGCAGAATCTTCTTGATCTGGACCAGATCCCTTCATAATAGCTAGGAAGACATTTACAATAAACTGACCTTTCTTAGTTTTCTTCCATTGACCCTTTAATCTATAATCCAAAACCCAATGAAACTAGCAATCAAAGTTATTGACTTCTGAGCATTTCAGTGCCATTCAAGGTTTTCTCCCCCCCCAACAAGCATATCAGAAAGGAAGGCACTATTATATTGCTACAGAAATGGGACACTGGGTCAGTGCAAATGCATGCATGCTGTTAAGTTTATTCATTGTACATTTTGCACCAGGAGCCTAATCCTCTAATGCATGTGTCTTTGTCGACATACATGCTAGCATTACAGCTCCAGTCTAGCTTGGATCAGGCAGCCCATTCAGAGTAGTTGCCAGGCATGGTTCAGAGGTCAGTCTGCCAGATGGTGTACCCAGCATACAGTGTAGGTATGAGCTATGCCATATTTGGCACTCTGAGGGAACTTGATTCCTTAAACAACGTCTTCACAGGCTTTGCTGTCCTGCCAGCTGAGTCACTGAGGAGCGTATAGAGAAGGACCTCTATTGCCAAGTAAAGGATAATGAGGTAGTTATAACAGCATGACAAATTCCTGCTGTTATGCAGTAAAGACACAGTAAACCTTAAGCATTCTTTTTGTAGGGCACAAAAACTTGAGTAGCATGGATCTGAGCCAGGCTGCCACATGGCCAGGGGATCAGTAGGGTGGATTTATCCAAGAACAGATGTAGCCAGAGAGACTAATAGTAAAGTCCAAAGAAGGAGTTAGGTACTGTATTTAACTTGAAATAGTAACAATCAATTAGATACCCAAGACAAAAATTAAAGACATCATGACTTCCCCAGACTTGGAATTACACTCTTTTTTTTTCTGCCCTGATGAAATTGGTACTGGGCTTGACAGAAAAGTTGTCTTTTCAGTCACTGCTGTTTCTTAAGTCCCAAATTTTGTGCAGCCTCTGTGTGCACACTCCTAGCTTTACTCATTAAGGCATACATTTACCTGTAAGGAGTTCTGTGTTCCGTTACACTATCCTAGAATTGTATGAACCTAGAAGAAGAACATGCTGTAGCAGACCTTTATTAGTAGTAAAATTAGTAGATTAGAGGCTGTGTAAATTTTGGGATTCAGGGAAATAGGGACCAGAAAAACTGCTTGGTCATTGAGTCCAGTATCCACTGCTGAAGCAGAAGTACAGAAGCACTGTGTTAGGTACAAAATTCAAGCAAAACTTCTGTTCCTGACTCCCCTCATGATTTAGAAAATGCAACTGTTCTTGTTCCTCTCTCCTCTCCCTTCACCCTTTATTTTGTTAGTCATAGCTACCTATAATTAACTATTCATTATAATGTGCAGATAAGCTGGTTATGTGCAGCTGTGTAATGGTTAGAGAGATGTCCAAGTTAACTCTCATGTGGAGCAGTGCTAGTCTTCAAGCACTGTAATTATATGCATTTTTCCCTCACATCAGTTACCCCAGCTTTTCATTGCTGCATTAGTGAAGAGATGATTTAAAGAATTTTTACACTTCTAGGTTGCTTTCCAGCCACACATCATAAAGTAGCTTTCAAAAGATAGTCGTAATGAGTGTTCTACAGATTGAGAAACTGAGTCCAGGGAAGTGATTTATTCAAAATTATGCAGTGAGGGATAGAACCCAGGTTTCCCGACTCACAGTTCATTGCTCAAAGCACTATGTAATGCTAAGTTACTTTAGAGGATACCTTTAGATGGCAGAAAGGAACCAGAGTAGAATAGCATCTCCTCCTACTATTCATGTGCAATGTGTGCAGTCAACCTCTCCATTTTCTCATTCCTCAGGGGGTCCATCATCTCTCACCTCTTGTTTGGCAGATCCTACACTGAGTAATGCTGCACGGGATTAAGAGAAAAGAGAGAAAGAACTAAGAGAGAAGGGATGGCAGCTGTGCTGTAAAAGGGGACTATAGCAGTGCTTTTTAGTCTATAAAGTGTTTAGCATTCACACTTTCCGTTTTAGAAGAAACTTTTATCGTGACTATCACAGAGGCACCACAAGCAAGGAAACCAAGGGAAAAATAATAATTAAAAATGCTTGCTCCTTAGGACATGGCTGAGGTTTTTTTAATTCTAATTTACTTGACAATTTATTTTTTCCTGCAAATATTCTTATATTATTTATAAAGTATGAATTCAATCAGTGAACACTCTCCCCCAGATTTCAGCCTCACTTATACGTTGATTCAAGTCACTCATATCCAACATTCACAATTTGACAGCAGCTGTGTGAATAATGGGAATGATTGTTGGAAAAGAAATTCCTTTTGCGAGGAATGTTGAAAAGACAGTTTTCTAAGGGAAAACATGGGAAAGATGTAAATGCAGGTCCTAACTCTATCCACCACCTCCTATTACAGACATTCTAAGCAATTCTAAAGGTGCTTTTTATGCCTATATGTTCCAATATATCACTCAAAGGCAGAGCAGACTAAGAGGTTACAAGCAGAAATTTGATGGGAGATTGTTAATGGGAGTAGCTTAAAAGAGATTATACTGTAAATTCACATTCTACCTGACATCATGAATATCTGTATATATAAGCATTAAATGGTATGGTTTCACCTATGTAGAAAGACTGCTCTTCTATCTGTCATCTTAGGTTGCTTGGCAGACTATGTTTAAGAGCCTTAGAGACATTTTTCTTTTTATCTTTTTTTTTTTTTTTTGTAGTTGTGACAGAGTTCACCCAAAAAATAGCTTCAAGTAACGACTGTCCATAAGAAATAGAACGTATTATTATTGAATCAAGCTTAGATTAGCTGCATAGACAAACACAGACCAGAGAAAAACTATTTTCCTGTTACATTTTTGTTAGTTTGTGGTTGTCTCCAATTTGTAATTTGCCTTTTAAGAGAGTCTGAATTTCTCTTTGGGAGCCTCTCTGACAACATTTGTCTCAGCATTGTCAGTGGAGTACTGAGGTCCCAGGTGAAGAATGATTTTGCTAATGATTGGAGAAATCATGAAGATGCAATCCAAATTTGGAGGATTGAAAATGAGGAACAAACTCATGCTTCATGTTTGGAGCAAGATTGGTATTGGTATAGGAAGCACCTAAAGGAGATAGATAATTTTCATATCATAAAATTTGCTCCAAATTCTTTTTGTATAAAGTGTATAGTACTGGTCTACTCCTCCCACTTTATAGAAGTATTTAATTTTATAAAATGAAAATTCCATTGCATACATCTGAGAATATCTTATCCACATAACTTCACAATTACCAATCAGATAGAAGCTGTCTGCTTCCAGAGTTCCCAAAATGTATGTTGCTCTCTTATTCTGGGCAGGATTGAAAAAAAAAACAAAAACCAAACAAAGAAAAATTCTTAAGGTTTTTTTTATAACCTTTCAGTGGTATCCCAAATTCTTTCTTTCCATTACACATGCAAAAATGTCATGTTTAATGTGTCAGAATATTTTAATATTATATATAATAATTAACTAGCTTTTAAACTTGTAAAGCCACTGAGCTAGAAATAAAAACAGATTGTTTCCAGATTTAAGGTATGTGTATATATATATATTATTACCTTACTAGAGTAGGAATTTGAGCCTATTTGCCCTTCTCTGTCTGAATGTTCTTCTTTCCCAAGAGTCTTCTCATCCTCCTCCTGTGGATGAGAGACAGATTGTTTCTAGATTTAAGGTATATATATATGTATATATATACATATTGTTACCTTACTAGAACAGGAATTTGAACCTATTCGCCCTTCTGTGTCTGAATCTTCTCCTTCTTTTCCAGCAGTCTTCTTATCCTCCTCCTGTGGGTTCCTTTCTTTCTAACTGGATGGAAAAAACCTAGTCCCTTAAATAAGGAACTCATTCAACAGCAGGCACTGAAAACCTTTCCACATGTAGTCTTACTGCTCAAGAACACAGCTCAGATCCCCTCAGGCAGAGCTGAATTTTTTTTCTCACATTAAAATAACTACCTTTATCAAAAATTTTTCAGAATAATTATGTCTGCTGCTGTATTAAAATGTGACTAAATTTTCTAAAGCTAGAAATAAAAGTGTGTGCAATTGCATGATGCACTGGAGTAATTTTCAGCTCGTATGTTCCTCTGATTTTCAATAAGATAATAGAAAAACATACACATACACATTGTTCTTTACAAAAACCTCATTCTAACCCTTCTCCTTGGAGGTTTCTTTCCCTGGTCTGTAGAATCGTGATAGAAAACCGCAACCTACAAAAACATAATGATGAATATGTATTATTATTTTATGAACTATAATTTGCAATTTTTCAATAGCTTCCTACTTTAAAAGAAAACAAACAATAAAAAAGAAGTAGACTTGAAGAGATTAAAAATAAGCTATTCTTGACCTAGGTGGAGCCAAGAAATGTTAGAAGAAAGACAAAATTTTAAATCAGGGAAATAATTGAATGACCTCTGCCTGAAAAACTGTGCCATAAATTATCTTTGCACTCTGTGGAAACATTCTCCTTTGCCTTTAGAGTAAATCAGACAATTTTCAGGCCAAACCAATTTTCTAAATCATAATTAGACAAGAGGCTAAAATAGGTCTTTGTAATGGATGTGGGTTATAAATTTAACATGATATCCATAATTCATCCCTGAAGAAAGGTCCTTTACATTCTGAAAGCTTGGATAATATAACTTAAGGAGCTGGCCTGCCGAATGGTGTAACAGTCTATCTTGCTTAGTTTACTTTAGAACTTTGATTCATACTGTGCTCAGTTCTTTTCCCAGTGGGACAGCTAGATTCTTAAACCTCTTTCTCACACTTATTAAAATAATTCCCTCCTCACCAGGACATCAGCCTTGGGCATGCCCAGTTCTCTTGCTAATAATTTTGTCTTTTTCAGTCCTTAGATGAGTTCTGAATTATAATTGACTAGTAAAAAGCTTAATTTTTTTCATATACACACACAAATGTTTAAAATACTATGGCAAGAGGGGGAGAAACATCCGCTGCTGTTCTATAACACACTAGGTATTTAGCACACAAAAAAGAGTGGTAAAGATCAGTTTGAATGACTGTAACAAATATGTCAATACGCAAGTATATGCTTGTAAAAGAGCTTTACCTTTTAAAAATGTGAGTTGCAAAATTTATATTTTACGTAGCAAAATTAGAAATTCTTGATATTTCATGAAGTAGTCAATTGAGTTTTCAGGTTTCCTTCAATATCATGTCAACCTGCCAATTAACATTAATTCATTTAAAGCAGGTTAGTTTTCATTGCAGTTTCAGTTAGTTTTTCAAGTAAGCCAGAGAAGAAAGGAGTGCTCTCCATAAACAGTTACCATGAATATTTTCCAAGAAGTTTAAGAAAGAATGTGGGCTCTAATTGAGCTACAATTTCTATCACAGTACAGAAAAATGTATAATCTTTTTATTTTCACAGCATTGCTTCTATTGCTTCGGGTACTTATCAGAAGTTCCTAAAGTGCAAATCGTAGTTAGTTATCATGAAATAAATCTGACAAGCTGTTGTTCAAGCCAGTGTAGTTGCATTTGCAAGCTACGTAGCAAAATAAGAATGCCAGAGTCTTTTTTTACAGTAAATTCTGTCATTTAGCCAAATGACACAGTTCTCCTCAACAGAGGAAATAATTACTCTGTCTACCACCACTGTACCGGCAAGCAGTCTGCTTACTGGATCCTTGATGTTATATGATGTTTAAAACATTTGGCCATAACCACCAACCACTTGCTTTGGTCTTGCAACAAATTTGCTAAGTCCATTCCATTTTTGGCCTCATTTTAGAAACTGTTTCATCATTCTCATCTGATTCTTGGCCACAAGCAAGAGTGGCCCCATGCCAGCATTGTTTGTCTCACTCAGGGCTGGTTTGAGAATGTTGAATCAACATCTAATTGAGCAGACAAGCTGTCTCTATTTGCCCCTATGTATCCATTTGTGGTTTTTCATCCCCTTGCGGAAAAGCTTTCTCATAATAAGCCTTTGATTAGATTGCAAGCTCTTTAAGTCAGGTATTGTCTTTCTACTAACTCTGTGTACAGATCAACTTTAATAAGGCCTTGAAACTTATTTGGCCTTTGTCAATACTGTGATAGTAACAGATGAGAAGTTTACCCAATTCCTGACTTTCAGTGCTCCTCTGTTTTTGCTCTGGCACACTGAATACTGCCACTACAGCAGCATTTCTTTCTTTCTGCTGTAATTGCTTTCCCTTGCTTATAACCTAGTGAATAATATATGTTCACATTAGAGTGTTTGGCCCTGTGGGAGGACCTTCCTGTCACCTCAGTGTTTTTTTTCAAACATCCTACTGTATGTGACAATATGAGATAAAGAAAGTAAACAACCAGTCTGCAGCTTGAATGGGTGCCACAGCTCAGATCTGCAAATGCCTAAATAGAATAAAAGATCCTTTCTGGTCAGCACTGAATATTTGATAACTGGAGCAGTATCTTGCCCTTACTTTGAATCTTTTGATTTGAGGAACTTGCAGGATGACAAAATGAAGAATATTAATGTTCTCTGGGCATTTTACATATGAAGAAAGTGACATCCTCTGGGGTAAAATGACTTGTACAAGGTCACACAAGAAAATAGTAGTACAAGAAATATACCTTGGTTTGTATTGCTATCTAGAATTAACCCTATGCATAACAGATGAAATTCTGGTGAACTTAACAGCAATGAGATCTTACTGAGTGTCAGTGTTGCAAGGCAGGTCACAAAACGTTCGCAATTTTCTCAAGGTGTAAAGCCTTTTACAAAAATCAGGTAATGTGTTCGTACACTATCTACAAAGGCAGGAAAGTGTGCTTAAATCTAGAAATATGAAGGCTTGTGGTTACTAATAACAGAGCACAGTTCAGGGAATATGACACTTAGGCAAGTAACCTTTTCTTTATGTCGTATACCATATATGCCCCATCATTGGAGGCAGCAAACCCAAGGACAAAGAGAGCAAGCAGTAAGCCACTTGGTAATCTTCTCATGTAGCTTCTGCAAAATATTCCCTGCAGTGCAGAATTGTTCAAAGTTGCGCATGCTGTGTGTGGCTGAGTGAGAAAACTAGCTGCCATGCACTGAGGTATATTGAAAAGAGAAAGAAACTCAGTGACCTGTTAATAGGCATGCTGTGTGTGGTCTCTCCTGGCTACAAGTCCATATATTAGTGATCAGCTGTATCCTTTTCAAACTAGATGCTGTTTAAATTTTACTGATTGGTGGAACGGTTCTTGAGTGTGGGAGAGGGGAAGTTTTTAGATGTTTTTCAACAGTAAGTTACTTCTGTAGATCTCAACAGGAATAATTTTTTTCCTGTTTCTATTCCCTGTTTTCATTCTTCTCATTGCATGAAGATGAACAGTTAATTAAATCAAATGTAACACCCCAGCAAAGCTGACTTTTAATTCCAGTGCTATGAATAATGAAACTAAAACACATACTCAAGACTGATTTAATATTTTGGTATCTGATGTTTGTCAGCTATGGGATATTTCAGTATCTCTTTAGGAACCTTGCTCTGATGCCGAGAAAATATAATTCCACTAAAATCAGGTTGGATGTGATAGGATTAGTTTTCTCATCATCAAAAACTAGGAAATCATAAACTTCTGAGAAAAAAAAAAGAAGAAAAGAAAAAAGAAAAAATAGGGCTAGTGTTTTAGTTGGGCTGGAACCCTGTGATCATCCAGGAGAATTTCATCACAAGAAATACCCACCTGTAGATATTATTGTGACCTCAACTTTCTAGTGGCTGGTTTTCTTACCAGTCTGAAATGCTTTCAAAGAGTACAATGATATGTGTAAAATGCTGCTGGCTTCACTACAGGAATATCTACTGGGTAATAGCTAGAGAAAATAATTTCTTGACACAAAGAGATTTTTTCTGGTCATACTTTTTTCAGTTTGGATAGTGGTTTAGATGGGAAAAGAACACTGTTAAAATAGTTATATAAATATAAATGGATAACTGAGATATTATAGAGGTTTTTTTAATAGATTTCATATTACAGCATTTTTAAATTCTTCAAAAGTATGGTTCAGTGAACACAGAGAAAAAATGAATTAAAGGATTCATTTAAAACAAGGATATATCACTGCCTATTGTTTGTGTACAAGTCACACAGAATGCATAGCAATATGTCATGGAGGTAGCAGCTACAATTGTAGAAAAAGAACCAAGGAAAAGAAAAGGATAAATGGCCTTTTGATATATCAGTACAAAAACCTGTTTACAGGCATCTGTCTTTCCTCACCAAATTTCATGTATCTCATACTTTGAATACTCTTAATTTTTTTATATGGAAGAAGTAATCCTGGTTTCTCTAGGAAAGATAGCACAGCACAGTGTGAAAAATAACATCCTGTGACATGCTAATGGAGAGTAAAGTTAGCATTTATACCTTTTTTTAAAGAGCATGGTTGTTTTGTGTTTTGCTCATTTTAATGTTGCATCATAGAATGTTTTACAAATGTTTTTCATAAAATAATGTGGGTCATTTTTTATACTTTTAATAATAGTGTGCTGAATTTGGATAGTTTCATTTGCAATTTAAGTAATGCTTTGTTCTGATGAGATCTCTGGAGGTGGTTTTGACATTTAAAAGTGAAGTGAAGAGATTCAAAGTGATTAAAGCTGTCAAATGTTACCCTAATTGTGTGACTGCAATCTTTTCAGCCTCTTTCAATGAGTGTATACATTATACACGCTGCACAGCACTTCTGTTTAGATTGAGGTTTTTTATTAATGCCATCCTGATTGACAGAAATTATTGCAAGATCACAAGTGGAACTAAATTAGTTTGCCACTGCATTCAAGCAACATGCATAGCCATGAACTTTTAAGATGCAGTTGTCTACTTAACATAGTCCTTCCCCCTCCCCCCAGAAAAAAACCAATGCTATAGTAGTGACAGATGATATCTTTCACATTTATACAAAGCCATACTAGTTTATAGGAATAAGAAAGCTTTGCCCATATTAGAATTATTTTAATCTTCATTTTGTATTCAAAATGCTTCTTGACAGGTCATTTATTATAAATATGGTTCTCAGCTAATAAAAGTATCAGATGTACTCTAATTAATTATGAACAAGTCAGATTTTCATGGCTGATATTTTATTAATATTTTGTTGTGTATTCATGGAAGCTCTAATACTTATTGATACTTTCTTGTTTCTAAACCACTTTGCTGTCTTTGGATATTCATGTCTTAGCTGTCTGGATTGGCAAAATAGGAGTAGAAATATTCCGATTATTTGAGAAAAAATTAGCATTGTATATCTAGTGGTGTTTTTTAAGGTAATTAGGTCCAAATGCAGTCTTGCCTTCATCGATCTGTCTTGCTACACTAATAGGAATAAAGGGTAAAAACATCCTCTCAAATGAAATGTTTCATGAGGGGTTTTTATCTTGCAGAATACTTAGTAATGTTGCTGGTGTGGTTTAAAAAGCCGTGTCACAACTGTTCGAGCAACCAGAATAAAATACTCTGCACTTGTATATTCCAAAATGATTGGTAACATACTGCAAAACTTAGATGGCTGTAATCATAATCAGAAGTTTTTTTGTAACGTTAACTGCAATGACAGTTGTGTTTCTGAGGATTCTTTAGACAATGAATTAAGCATCGCCTGGCCTCCAGAATTCAAATGACCACACAAATACTGGAAATCTTGATGCTTAAATCTCAAATATCCTGATTAGTCATGCTGCTAGAAGACCTAAGCAAACATGTAGACTCAAAAAGAAATCAAAATAAGCCTTAATACTGTGATGACAGCAGCAATTACTATGACAAGATTATCTCAACTGGAAATATAGTAGTGAGGGCATCACACTACAGAGAAAAGATTTTAATGGGCTCCAAACTCTAGATCAAACATTCTTACAGCAAAGGAAATTACAATATTTGTTAATACCAAAATTTGAAAGAAGCAAGACCAAAAAAAAAAAAATCTGAAAAAAGTGAAATTTGGGTACAGTTTCTGTAGTAAAATGTTGTAAAGAAGCAAAGACACTCAGCCTAGAGACACTCAGTGTTACTTATGAAAGTTAGAGGAGGATGGATTGCATTTCTAATGAACATTTTGTTCATGTCTGTCTTGCACGTAAGAGGAACATAGTGTACAGGCGTATGGCCTATCACCACTTTAATTTTCTGCAGTTTTATTTTTATATTAAAAAATGCCACAGATGTTCATGTGGCATGATTCTCAGTAGCAGTATGTTACGAGGTAAAAAATGCTTTAAAAATTGTCCAACAATTGCAACAAAGAGATAGAAAGTAAATTCTCCAAGGGAACTTTTTTTTTCCCTTGTTAGATTTGCTTGAAGCTTTCTCAGGCTCAGTGAATCATTTTTATCTGGGCTGTAGAGAATAGAAGAATTAACCTTTGAAATGTTAATTGTTTTAGTAGCAAATTATTATATTGCTTACTCATTGATGGTGATTTATTTTCAGCCTATTTTAATGCCATGTTTTACATTGAGGGAATTATTTGTGTCATTTATATCTTTGGAATGTTGCGCACTTTTCAGTCATGTTGCAGTCTCTTGACAACAGTGTTAAGAATTAGTTATAATTCATAATTGTAATAGTTAACAATAAAGCTCAAGTTTTGATGGCTTCAATGCCTGATGAGGGTAAGTAATACAGTTGGGTGAATAATTCATAGCAAATAATTTATTTGGTGAATTTGCTAATCAATGTCTGCAAATAATTCTTTAGCTTGTTTGCAAGCCATTCATTGTGAGTATTCCCTTTTGAAATTTGAGCTCATTGGAATAGACACATAGTCTTTATGATTTTTTTCTGCTGTCTGGTAGTAGAGTATTTTCATTTAAAGAACTAATATTTTGC
Source organism: Psittacula echo (assembly GCF_963264785.1). Lineage (NCBI taxonomy): Eukaryota > Metazoa > Chordata > Aves > Psittaciformes > Psittacidae > Psittacula > Psittacula echo. Next base: position 14,588,886 of record NC_137740.1, read on the forward strand.
TTTTTGCAAAAAGTGTCCCAGTTTTTTCTTTAAATTGACCAGAAAGGCAATTGGCTAAAATGCCTTTATACTAAAGATTAAATTAGGGATATTTAAGTTAGCATTTTCAAAATGTTTAGGGTATTTTTTAATTCTTGATTAATTATTAGAGAATTATTATATTTTTTAAAGCACAACTCCCTTGTAGTTAGTGTTACTTTAGAGTAAAGGCTGCAGCTGGTATTGGCTGCCTGTTAACTTTGATTAGGATGGGAAGGTGTCTGAAAAGTTTCAAAATTCCGCATTCTGCTGTTAGATTTGATTTTTGTTGTGAGGCAGAAAACACATGGGATCAATAACCTGATGTGATTCAGCTAAGCTCAACCAGTCTGTGTCCTAGATATTAATTACCTCTTCACTCAGCTGCTTGTTATGGTGGCCATGCTTTCCCATTATTTCACATTAATGGCATAAAAAATTTGTGTGACCGGTGCATATGTTAATTTTTTCTTTGTCACTTCAGCTGCAGCACTGCCATTGCATTACTTACTCCAAGCTGACTTTTGGAACCAGAGAGCATGCAGGTGCTAGATGTTGTGTAGAAATGAGACTGCATACGATTCTGAGGAAGAAGCTGTCTAGCTGTTTCATAGCAGGAGCTTATGTTCTGAAAAGAGAGTGAGTGAGAAAGAAAGATCTTTCCTCATATTTTCCCCTCAGTTCTCTTTTAAATGAACATAAATCCACAGTGGAGTTTAGTGTAACTCCACAGTGACAGAGCTTGCTGTTACCAAGCTCATAAAAATGTAAGAACCACACTGTGACAGGCCAAAGGTCCACCTTGCTGAATATTCTGTCCTAAGCAGCAACTAATGGAAGATGTTCAGGGAGGAATATAGAAAATTGATAAGTACAGATGGCTTAATCCCTTCTCGGTTAGATCTACCAGCTTCCACAGCTTCGTGAGCTGGAAGCCCATTGAAAACTGCCACTGGTAATTTTCCTAAATAATCACCCATGCTGATAACTGACAAGTTCATACTGCAAGAATTATGCAGTTCTTAATGAATTTACACTCTCAGCACTCTCAGAAGTTTACAAATCCGTTAAAACTATTATGTATATTTCTCATGTATTTGAGTAATTTTTGATTTTATACTCATTGAAAGACTCCATCCACTGGGCAGCTCTAACTATCAAAGAGCATGGTTCTAGCTTACAGATACTGCAAAACGCTACGTGATATAATAACTAAAATTGATCAGCAAGTTTGCTGATGGCACTAAGCTGGGAGGAGTGGCTGACACGCCAGAAGGCTGTGCTGCCATCCAGCGGGACCTGGACAGGCTGGAGAGTTGGGCTGTGAAAAATGTGATGAAATATAACAAGGGGAAGTGTAGAGTGTTACATCTGGGTAGGAGCAACCCCAGGTTCCAGTACAGGTTGGGGAATAACCTATTAGAGAGCAGTGAAGGGGAAAGGGACCTGGGGGTCCTGGTGGATAGGAGGATGACCATGAGCCAGCACTGTGCCCTTGTGACCAGGAAGGCCAATGGCATCCTGGGGTGTATTAGAAGGGGGGTGGTCAGTAGGTCGAGAGAGGTCCTCCTTCCTCTCTACTCTGCCCTGGTGAGACCGCATCTGGAATATTGTGTCCAGTTCTGGGCCCCTCAGTTCAAGAAGGACAGGGACCTGCTGGAGAGAGTCCAGCGCAGGGCAACTAAGATGATTAAGGGAGTGGAGCATCTCCCTTATGAGGAAAGGCTGAGGGAGCTGGGTCTCTATAGTTTGGAGAAGAGGAGACTGCGGGGTGACCTCATTAATGTTTATAAATATATAAAGGGTGAGTGTCACGAAGATGGAGCCAGGCTCTTCTCGGTGACAACCAGTGGTAAGACAAGGGGTAGTGGGCTCAAACTGGAACACAAGAGGTTCCACTTAAACTTGAGAAGAAACTTCTTCTCCATGAGGGTGACAGAACACTGGAACAGGCTGCCCAGGGAGGTTGTGGAGTCTCCTCTGAAGACATTCAAAACCCGCCTGGACACATTCCTGTGTAACCTCATCTAGGTGTTCCTGCTCCGGCAGGGGGATTGGACTACATGATCTTTTGAGGTCCCTTCCAATTCCTAATATTCTGTGATTCTGTGATTCTGTGATTGATGTGAAATCAATAAAGTAAGTTTTTCAAGCTTACTGCTGCTTGTGCCATCTGAGGGAAACTCACATCTTTGCATTCCAAGACTGTTTCTGTACTAGTGGCTGTTTGGAGTTTGAACAGGAAATGAATGAAAGACGTAAAAATTAAAAAAAAAAAAAAAACAAAAAACAAACTTTCTTTATAAACCATATTGTTTATACTGTAAAGTAAAATCAAAGTTCCTCTCACAAGGATCTGAAATGACTACTCTCTTTTAGAAGTATATTAGATGATAATCATATAATCTTCTAACAAACATTTGAATTTGTACCCAATATGTATATATGGGGAATAAAGACTCTCTTTTATGAAGTATATAATATAATCTTTTAGCTGATGCAATAGAATTCATACTTTATCCCAGCAGTATATACTAAGTTTTAGAGCAGGCAGGATAAGACTACAGTGGTGAATATGAAGTCCAGCCTGAGGCTCCATGTATTATAAGGAAAAAAATTCCTAAAAGTAGGAAGAATTGTTCAGTTGTTGCTAATTAACTTTTTCCTAGGTATACATGTGCTTCATGTCTGCTTCATGTACTTCTGTAGATATGTGTAGATATTTGCTTGGGTGTGAAATCACTGAACATGGAATAAATTAAGGAGGTTTGGCTGTGGCAGTATCAGTGTCCTTACTCTTTGGACATGATACGTTTGAAACGTCACTACCTCAGCTCTTTTGCCACAGCTAATCTCTTCCTGTTGAATGCCTCTCCCACCAAAATTGCTATCCTGAGATAAAAGTCTGACAAAAAAGATCATCTTTCAAATGAGGTCTGAGAACTTTAAAGTTCAACTCTTGTCAATCATTGAGAGATTTTCAGATCACCATTGTCCATCACATAGGGGTATAACAGTCCTGATATCCTGCATTTCCTAAGGCACAGAAGATCCATCAAATAAAATGCTAGTTTGGTCTGAATTTAAAGACTGACTTAGGGAAAAAAAAAAAAAAAAGGAAAAAGGAAAAAAACCTGATTCTGTATACCTCAGAACGTAGTGCCTTAGAAAAATGAGAAAAGCAAAACTGGACAGTGAACAATGTAGTCCTTCTAATCTATCCTCAATTATACATGAGGCATCCCTGCCCATGGCAGGGGGGTTGGAAATGGTCTTAAGATGATCTTAAGGTCCTTTCCAACCCTAACTATTCTATGATTCTATATAGGAAATTTGTTTTTTTTCTAATAGGGAAGTAACATAGACCCCATGTCATTCCAGTGCAGCTGGCTGTGAAAAAGCAAACCACATCTTCATAACCACAATACAGAAGAAGGCAAAAGAAGTGTGTGCTACATCTTAAACTAGACTTTCCCCCAGAAATATTTTGTTTGATGTAAAAGTACCCAGGTAAGCATGTACATTCCAGATTAGCAGAATGTACTGTTTGGGATGTGTAATTTGAAAAGTAGTGGAATGAAAGACCTTTAAAATTAGATAGTTGATGCTTCTAAAATTAGACAGAAAATACGCTGATAAACTCGATATGTTTTCCATATTGACAATTTTTAAATGTTATCATTTTTAAAATGAAAAATATACTGTCTGATGTGATTGTATTTTGGGGTATCTCTTTGAAGCCTACTCATGGCTCTTTTCTTACTGCACCAAACCATCAGCAGTGAACTGCTCCCAAATTTTCTACATTTGTGGCAGATTTTTAACACAAGACATCCCCTGTAACTTAGAACTATCAACATGTGTGATTTAAATCAGTGCTGTTTTACCTAGACTCAAATTGACAATGCTGGCTGGAGACTACCAGAGGCCTTAGCTCTTCTTATTGCCTCTCTGGACTGTCTACCTGCTTAGCAAAGTACCCTGTTACGTGTGTCTTTCTTCAGCTCTCCGTTGTGCTGCATGTTGCTCCTGCTACTGTGGCTCACTTACAGCACTTAACAGAGTTATGCTCTCCTGTGTGGTCTGGGAACTGGATGAGGATGCTGTTCTCAGTCTCTCAGTTCTCTTTACTTTCCAGTCACAAAAGAATGACCTGAACAGGAAAATGGGGATGATGAGTAGGAGCAGGAAGACATCCTGTATCTCAGAATCTCTTTTAAAACAGGGATTTCAAGCTGCTCTTACTGATGGAGAAGAAGTGGAGATCTGAGTCTCTCTCTTTTCAAGAGAAGAGATTGGATTGTAGATTCTCATCATCATGAAAGAGAGTGAATGGCCTCTAAAAAGCAAAGATTTCCCTTGTATGCCCCAGGGCACCAGTAAGTCTGAGGAAGGTTCCAGAGTGAATGCAGTTTTTGTCTTGCTTGTTCAGTAGCAGAAAAGTAGTCCATCAGCATGGGATGTGAACATGTAAGTACATGTAAGTACAAAGCCAGGCACCTAAGTAGTCATGAGTCAATGCTTCAGTATAAAGTAGGTTAGCTACTGTCTCAGATATTGTTTAGAGTAATTTTAGGATAGTAGGAAGAAACTTTGTAAAGGAATAGCATATTCAGGACTCTCTACAACAACTAACTGTAAAAAGTTTTTCAGACAAACGTTTCACAGAACAGACCTTGCTTCCTGAAAGCAAGCCCACTCTGCAGATTGGAATGCTGGTGTGCTGTTTAGATATGCTGAAAATACACACTCCAAAGTATATAGTAGTACTACAAGAGAAGAGAATAAGAGTAGGCTGAAAGGCTGGAGGGAGAGAATGAGTCAGTAAAAAGATAATATTTAGCAGTTATGGGTAGCATTTCATTTTCATTGCACTTCACAAACATCGACTGATTAATAACCTCACAGCAATGCACTGAGTCAGGTAGTACATTTCCTTCCTATTATTATCCCCAGCTGGTGGTGGTGGGGAATGTATAGAACTAGCTGGGGATGGAGGGGACATATCAAGAGCTGTCTGAATTCTCAGTAGTATCCTAGAGAATTCTTCCTTATTATTTTGATTTAAGCAAATTTTAGCTTTTGAAATCAGAGCCCACGGAGTGCCTCATTAATGACATTTTGCTGGCAGTGCTTCCATTTTTTTGTTTCCAATTATGAGGCAACAAGTTGAGTTTGTCTTTGTGTACAACAGCAAAGCCAGTCATTCATGTTTGCAATATATCTGTTGTTATTTCTGTTGGTGGGGACAGGGAGAGGAAAGACTCACTGAGAACAGGCAGTGAGTGGTATGCTCTCAGCAGCTGTCACTGCTATCAATTACTTGGTTTTCATTTATAAAAGGCAATATGGGATCTTTAGCTTTTATAGTACCCAAGGAAGGCTGGTTGGTGATCATTGATTTTATTTAGTCCAGGGGAGCTGCTCACACACAGATTACAGTGAGTTGTGTGCTTCCTGCTGCTAGCTCTCCTGCCACTTACTGTTTTCAATTATTTATAAAATCCAAGGCACATCCCAGAAAAGTTCAGCACAGGCTCCAAGACAGGCTGCTATTACAGTACCCCATCCATATGCCTACCACTTTGTAACAGGAATTGACATGAGCAAATTGCCCTAATGAGATCTGATGCATTATGAAGGCCTGGACAGTCAAAAAATATACAAAATCTGGTATAACCATCATAAGCTGTAAATGCCATGGTCATCACTTTCCCAAGTAACCACGAGTATGTCACTGGTTCTCAGCAATTTAATGGGCTTTTCTGCAAATGACTCCATCCATTTTCTGTTTGTCTTAGCTTCTTTTAAGTGCTAAGAATATGATAACAATCTGAGGAGATCTGTTTTCTTCAGTGAGAGAGACTACTTTGAGTCTGTCTGCTAAAAATAGTTAAGAAAAGTAAAAGACCTGCTTTTCTCCACTCAAAAGCTCCATGAAAAGATGTCACTAAGGGCTTCAGAAGAAGCTTAATTGCAGATGGGTATTGGGAGGAGGAAGAAAAAATAAAAAGAGCTTTAAGGGGAAAGAGAATCAAGAAGGCGTTCCTGGGCATACTTGTTTCCTACTTTCCGCTATAGAGCTGGAAGTTACGAAAGAATATGGAGCTGAATTCCTTACCTTCTATCTTCAGTTCTGGAGTCTATGAGGGGGCATTACAGCTGTAGTCAAAGTAGGTCAAAAGAGCAACAGATCTTGAAGAGGTGCCTGTGATCCCAGAGAAGGGGATTGGCTGAAACTGAACTTCTGTGAGAACTGTGGAAGAACCTAAGTTTTTCCAGTTATCTGCAAAGTTACACTAGAACAGAGAAGGAGGGGATTGCCTTTGTTCAATGAAGAGTAAGTAGAATATAAAAGAGCTGGTACAAAAACAAAAAAAAAAAGGGGGGGGGATTAATTGAAAAGCATTTTGTTGACAGGCAAAAAGACTGAAGTCTGAAGCATTTTAGCAGGTGTTTCTGAACAAATCATATTTTATTTATATTGGTATGTAGCATACCCAAAGATACTTCTAAAAATATAAGACCTAACTAAAACTAAAGGGACCCTGTTATATTTGCTTTCAGATAAGATACTAAAATCATACTGTCCAGGTTAGAATGCTCATATTACTAGCAATCACAGAATATAAGGTCTAGTAATGGCATTTAGAACTGATCATACTGAAAAGTGAGCACAATATAGTAGGTGCGGATTTCTACTTTCAGAAGCTGATGATGTTTTTCATATTTGATGCTATTAAAACACCCTCTTACAATACTTGACATGTAAGTGATCTATTTTGTATTTTTTATTTTCTCAGGATTTTTGCATAATTTTTTAAAGCAATTCTTTAGCTTCTTAACTCATACTGAAGTTTGCATGGGAAGCAACCATGGAGACCTGTGTATGAAAATGAAAATGCATTTATGGAAAACTTTCTGAAGTACTCTGTCAGGTACAGCTTCAAGGGTTTTCAGAGGTTTCTTAAGGGTGAAGCATTTTTCAAATATAGCTTTCTTAGAGTCAGCCACTGATGATGTAGTTCATACCATCTTCCCAAGATACTGATCCTACAGGTGAAGAGCTAGGTTCTCTTTTCTAGACTCTGACACTTAAAATTAGGTGGCATTATAAGCCCAAACATATGAAGGAATGTGTCCCATATGTTCTAAGTCTATGTGTACTCTAAGAAAAGAAACTAAAGATATTGGAAAACCATGCTGGAATGAATAGAAGCTTCACTGATAATGCCAGTGGAACTTATAAGCAGCCTATATTAAAACAAAAAAAGAAAAACAAAGCCCAACAACCTTCTGCTTGAATGCAATAAATTTTTCAAATATCTTGTTAGCAGTTGTTCATCCAACAACTTAATCAGAAATGCACTATAAAAATGTGCAAGGAGAAATACGGAAAAGTGGCAGTATGTTACTGTCACAGTAAAGAATGAAGATACAGTGTTAGACTTTACTCCAAAAAGGTGTTCTTTGTGGATGGCCTCTGTGACCTGTGTGAAGGTTCACTCTGAGTAAGCAGGGTCAAACTCGGATAAGGAGGCCTGACCAGAATGATCACCTTCGAGAGTCAAGGCTGCTTGTAACACAGTGTCCTGTTTTGTACAGGTAGATCTTGTGGTCAGTCTTTAATCTTCATTGTCTGAATAAAATCTAAGCAACCAGTTTTGTGAGAGATTTAAAGTTTTTCCTAAATACTTGAAAACATACTAAGACCACAAACTGTAAATGTGTTACAACTATAAGAAAATTCTTGTGATAGAGTACTCATAAAGGTCAGGAAACATTATACACTTCTAGCTGTGATTTTTTTAAAAAATATATTTCAGTTATTGTTGTCCTGGTTTAGCAGTAGCAGTCAGTTTTTCTACTGTTGCAGCACTGTGTTTTTGACTTTCCGCCTGGGAACAGAGCTGATAACAGCGATGTTTAGACTGACCAAGGACTTTGAGAGTCTCATGCTCTGCCAGGGAGGAGGAGAAGCTGGGAGGAAGCAGGGACAGGACACCTGACCCAAACTAGCCAAAGAGGTATTCCATACCACAGCACGTCATGCCCAGGAGGTAGAACGGAGAGTTCCCGGAAGGGCTGGATCACTGCAGGGTGGGGGTGAGGTACCGGTTGGTGAGCGGTTGTATTCTCTTCCTTGTTATTTCCTTTATCATTATTACTATTAGTGGTAGCAGTAGTGATTTGTGTTATACCTTAGTTATTAAACTGTTCTTATCTCAACCCATGGGAGTTGCATTCTTTTGATTCTCCTCCCCGTCCCTCCAGGAGCGGAGGGAAGAAAGGTGGGGGGAGAAGTGGACTGCGTGGTTCTGATTTACGGCCTGGGCTTAAACCACGACAATTGTATTTAAGATAAAAATCTCAGAGAATATAAGGGAGTATTTTGATCCCTTTTATAACATTGGTTGCAAGTAAGTCAGTCAAAATATCGGATAAGAAAGATCTGGTTTTTGGTACAGTTTTTATAAGTAACTTCTTCTTCTAAAGCCATATATGTGATTCATATACTAAATCTTTCTGTTTCTTTCCCAAAATGCTTAAAAAATGGTAAAATGAGATTATTATTTCCTCCAAAGAAATATATTTTTGAGCTCAGAAATACATAACACTGTGAACATTTGAAGCTGAAAAAAAAACAGTATAAAAAATTAAAAAGACATTTTAGATTAATTATTAGAAGCAGCTTCAGTCATCAGCCAATTTGTACACTACAACACATGAATATACTCATTAACACAAGTATAGAGGTTTGGAGCACTGTTTAGATGCAAGTCTTCCTATGTGAATTCACCTATAGAATCACAGCATAAGTAATAAACTGTGCATTTAGGACTGCAGGTTATATGCATTCATGTGCACTAAATGAAAAAAAGGTCTAAAGAACAATGGAAACTGTAAACTAAGTATTCTAATGATAAAGATATTTAAACTTAGTTCATCTAGAATTCTATTACTATGAGCATTGTGTCAATCAGTTGGTGAATATTGTATTCCCAGTCTAGATTTTTAGAAATCTAGATTTCCCGGAATTCAATAGCAATAGTAATAGCAACAGCAGCAGTAGCAGCAGTAACAATAACATTGATCATGGGAACATTTCAATAAATGTGTTTCTTACAAAACCAAACTTTCAGCCTAAAGTTCACTTTTACTTCTAGACATTTGAGAAAAGATTTCCCTCTCTGTTTAAACATGCTCTTTTAATCTCAAAATATAGATGGGGAATAAAGTGGAATTTTCTGTATATGGTATAGCAAAATTTATGGAGAGGGCTCATGTAGTCTTGTAGACAAAAGTGCACTTGAGTATCAGCCAAGGTATTTTTAATAATGTAGATGTAGTTTTGGAAATATCTAGCTAGACATCTTTGATATTTAAGCATCATAAAGTTAGTCATCCTTGATGATCAAAACGGTCCTATTATCTGGTTTTAGAGTAAGCTGAGTACATTAAAGATTAAATTCTTGTCCTGTCAAAGTCAATGGGGAAGACAGTGGGTAAAGATTTCATCCTAATAGTTCAATGTGGATCACATTAATATATCATGTGAGAAATTCTTTTAGCTGGGGTTTTCTTGAAGAAAACAGGAGGGACCATCCAGATGTTTTAGTCACTTGTAAATTGTCATTTCTATATCATGTAGGTAAACATTCCATTTGAGAACTGCTTTTCCCCCCAGAATTCCATCATTCTACCATTTCCAAAGATTTTGAATTTGATTACTATTTGACCATAAACTTGACCACATTTGCTTGCTCGGGTCCATAATCAAATAATATTAACAGAACTTGTATTTAATTCAGTATGTACTGTTTCTTATTGAAATGAATGGTTTATACAGTTTGAAAAGCTGTTGCCATGGACTCTGAATTTAAAAGGAACAGTTATCATTAAGAGTGTTCATTCTAAGAAACCATCATCAGCTTTGATAAATAGTAAAAGCTTGATAAAACTTTGATTCTCATAACCTCTCCACTTTCTGACAGCATTTTTTAATATCTTAAACATGAGGCTTTGTAATAAATATAATAATGAACTTCTGTCAAGAGTTCTGAAGTTTTCATAGTGATTGGGCATACAACTAAACACTAAAGGACACCTTTTGCTTCTTGTACTATACTGAAATCAAGTTTTCATTAAACCATGTAGTTATTGAAAGGTAAAACAGATACCCCCATGGAAACCTGAAAAATTAACTTCTGATTTAATTTCACTAAGAAAATTCTTAAGCCATTTTGCAGAGTTCTAAATGCTTTCTTTTTTCTTAACTGCTTGCCAGTGATTGAATAATAATTAATTTAGCTATGCAAAACTTAAAAAAAAATGGTATGGTTCATGGATGCAGATCTCTATTTTAGGATTTTATTTAAAAGCCTACCAAAATTGGAAAGCCTCCGGTTCAGTTTCTCAACTCTTATAAACTAATGACTCTCTGTTGAAGTTAGTGTCAGTGTTCATTGGGGAAAATCTGTTTGCTAGTACATACATAGTTGAGGGATTTTTTCTTTCAGTCAGCTGACATTTTATTCAGGAAACAAAGCAGAAAACATTTCATTAACAGTGAAAGAGTGAACACCAAACAAGGCACAGTCACAGGATCAGACATTAAGTGGTTGAAAACTGGTATAGCTCCATTAAAAATAATGTCACTTTACAACAGATGAGGATCTGGACCTTACTTCTTTAATTAAAGTTGATTCCAAGATATTAAACAAGGACTCTTATCAGGCTTTCTGGATTATTGAGTAGCTTTTACCCATACTATTTTAATCAACTGAGTCCAAATTGGTTTTAATAAAAATAGACTAGCATTCATCAATACATAGAGAGGGCTAAATGTAAGACAAACATACTCTTAAAGTATAAAACTATTATAATTTTATTACATGCAGGGGAAATGTTCAAAAAATTTGTGTGTCCTATTTGTGTGACTTTGGTAGTTCATATTAGAGTCTTGGAATCATAGAATAGTTAGGGTTGGAAAGGACCTTAAGATCATCTAGTTCCAGCACCCCTGCCTTGGGCAGGGACACTTCACACTAAACCATGTCACCCAAGGCTCTGTCCAACCTGGCCTTAAACATCGCCAGGGATGGAGCATTCACAACTTCCCTGGCCAACCCATTCCAGTGCCTCACCACCCTTACAGTAAAAAACTTCCTCCTTATATCCAATCTAAACTTCCCCTGTTTAAGTTTTAAACCCATTACCCCTTGTCCTGTTAGTGACAGTCACTAATGAAGAGTCCCTCCCCAGAATCCTTAGAGGCCCCCTTCAGATACTGGAAGGCTGCCATGAGGTCTCCACTCAGCCTTCTCTTCTCCAGGCTGAACAGCCCCAACTTTCTCAGCCTGTCTTCATAGGAGAGGTGCTCCCATTCCCTGGTCATCCTTGTGGTCCTCGTCTGGACTTGTTCCAACAGTTCCATGGCCTTTTTACATTGAGGACACCAGAACTGCACACAATACTCCAAGTGAGGTCTCATGAGAGCAAAGTAGAGGGGCAGGATCACCTCCTTCGACCTGCTGCTCACGCTCCTCTTGATGCAGTCCAGGATACAGTTGGCTTTCTGGGCTGCAAGCGCACACTGCCAGCTCATGTTCATTTTCTCATCAACCAACACCCCCAAGTCCTTCTCTGCAGGGCTGCTCTGAATCTCTTTTCTGCCCAACCTGTAGCTCTGCCTGGGATTGCTCTGACCCAGGTGTAGGACCTTGCACTTGGCATGGTTAAACTTCATAAGGTTGGCATCAGCCCACCTCACAAGCGTGTCCAGGTCCCTCTGGATGGCATCCCTTCCCTTCAGCATATCAACCAAACCACACAGCTTGGTGTCATTGGCGAACTTGCTGACGGTGCACTCAATCCCACTGTCCATGTCACCGACAAAGATGTTGAACAAGACTAGTCCCAACATCTATCCATGAGGGACACCACTCATTGTTTTTCATGTGCCTTAGCATGTCTTCCAGGAGAATCTGCTCCAAGATTTTGCCAGGCACAGGGGTGAGACTGACTGGTCTGTAATTCCCCACGTCATCCATTTTCCCCTTCTTGAAAATGGGGGTTATATTTCCCTTTTTGCAGTCATCGGGAACTTCACCTGACTGCCATGACTTTTCAAATATGATGGACAGTGGCTTAGCAACTTCATTTGCCAGCTCCTTCAGGACTCGCAGGTGGATTTCATCAGGTCCCATGGACTTGTGTAGAATCAGTCCTGCTAATTTAGACTGTCTACCTAAACTGTTTAAACAGCACAGTTTGTTTTGCAACCGACTCTACTATATAATCATGAAGAGCAGTAAACTTCTTCAGGACAATGATCAATAGCTATTGGCAGTAACATCAAACCACAGCAGCTGCTTGTAGAGCAAATATCTGTCCATGAGCAGCCTTCCATGGCCTCCAGCTTTCCTCAGGTCAGTGGCTGTAATGGAGCTGAGGCCTGTGGGCTGCCTAAACAATTTAACACACTGTACTAATTTTTTTTAGAACGGATGGAGAGACATACAGGCAATTTTATTCTAAGTTTTCAGGATAGATACCTAAGAATGTAAAGTGTGCACTCTGCATACTGTGGTGATTGCACTGTAAATACCGAGAATACAATCTGGCCTCCTGGTGTTATATCTCATTAAGGTGTCTGTAATTAGAACCAGCCTGTTCATATGATTTCAAAGCAATGGACAGACTCTTCTAATCTAGGAAAAGTCTGGATAGTTTGTATAATGACTGCTCTGTTTCTGGATTCACATGATCAGGAGAACCCAGGTCAGCTTGTAATAATAGAATAGAACAGTTAGGGTTGGAAAGTACCTTAAGATCACCTAGTTCCAGCACCCCTACTGTGGTCAGGGACACCTCACACTAAACCATGCCACCCAAGGCTTCATCCAACCTGGCCTTGAACACCGCCAGGGATGGAGCATTCACAACTTCCCTGGGCAACCCATTCCAGTGCCTCACCACCCTCTCAGTAAAAAACTTCTTCCTTATATCCAATCTAAACTTCCCCTGTTTAGGTTTGAACCCATTACCCCTTGTCCTGTCACTACAGTTCCTAATGAATAGTCCATCCCCAGCATCCTTGTAGGCCCCCTTCAAATACTGGAAGGCTGCCATGAGGTCTCCACTCAGCCTTCTCTTCTCCAGGCTGAACAGCCCCAACTTTCTCAGCCTGTCTTCATACGGGAGGTGCTTCAGTCCCCTGATCATCCTCGTGGCCCTCCTCTGCACTTGTTCCAACAGTTCCATGTCCTTTTTATGTTGAGGACACCAGAACTGCACACAATACTCCAAGTGAGGTCTCACAAGAGCAGAGTAGAGGGGCAGGATCACCTCCTTCGACCTGCTGCTCATGCTCCTCTTGATGCAGCCCAAGATACGGTTGGCTTTCTGGGCTGCGAGCGCACACTGAAGCCGGCTCATGTTCATTTTCTCATCGACCAACACCCCCAAGTCCTTCTCCGCAGGGCTGCTCTGAATCTCTTCCCTGCCCAGCCTGTAGCTCTGCCTGGGATTGCTCCGACCCAGGTGTAGGACCTCGCACTTGGCATGGTTAAACTCCATCAGGTTGTCATCAGCCCACCTCACAAGTGTGTCGAGGTCCCTCTGGATGGCATCCCTTCCCTCCGGCATATCAACCGAACCACACAGCTTGGTGTCATTGGCAAACTTGCTGACGGTGCACTCAATCCCACTGTCCATGTCACCAACAAAGATGTTGAACAAGACCTTTCCCAACACCGATCCCTGAGGGACACCACTCGTTACTGGTCTCCAACTGGACATTGAGCCATTGACCACAACCTTTACGTGCGGCTATCCAGCCCGTTCTTTCTCCACCGAGTGGTCCACCCATCAAATTGATGTCTCCACAATTCAGAGACAAGGATGTCATGTGGGACAGTGTCAAACGCTTTGCACAAGTCCAGGTAGATGATGTCAACTGCTCTGCCCCTGTCCATCAGTTTCGTAGCCCCATCATAGAAGGCCACCAAATTGGTCAGGCAGGATTTCCACTTAGTTAAGCCACGCTGGCTGTCATCAAGCACCTTGTTGTTTTTCATGTGCCTTAGCATGCCTTCCAGGAGAATCTGCTCCAAGATTTTGCCAGGCACAGGGGTGAGACTGACTGGTCTGTAATTCCCCACGTCATCCATTTTCCCCTTCTTGAAAATGGGGGTTATATTTCCCTTTTTGCAGTCATCGGGAACTTCACCTGACTGCCATGACTTTTCAAATATGATGGCCAGTGGCTTAGCAACTTCATTTGCCAGCTCCTTCAGGACCCGTGGATGGATTTCATCAGGTCCCATGGAGTTGTGTACATTTAGGTTTTTAAGATGCTCTCGAACCAGATCCTCTCCTACAGTGAGTCTAGGGTCTTCATTCTTACAGTCCCTGCGCTTGCCTTCTGAGACTTGGGTGGTGAGGTCAGAGCCTTTGCCAGTGAAGACCGATAAGGATAATTGGGGTTTATTAGGGAGAAATATCAGCTCCAGGTCTACCCTAAATGCTGTGGACTTCTTTCAGAATCTATTCAGAAGAATTAATTCTGCAGCCTGTTCATCAGGAACTGTAGTGATAGGACAGGGGGTAATGGGCTCAAGCTAAAAAGTCCAGGTTACATGTAAGGAAGAGGTTCTTTATTGTGAGGGTGGTGAGGCACTGGCACATGTTGCCCAAAGAAGTGGTAAATGCTCCATCCCTGGCAGTGTTCAAGGCCAGGCTGGACAGAGCCTTGGGCGACATGGTCTAGAGTGGGGCGTCCCTCCCCATGACAGAGGAGTTGGAACTAGATGATTTTGTAACCCTACCTATTCTATGATTTTATGATTCTGTGATTCTATGATTCTATGATTTTACTTGTCCCCTGCTCTGCTTGATGAACCAATATACAGTTTAAAGCTGTGGACTCTGGCTTTATATTTAAGTCTACACTGTTTTGACTTAGGAAGAAAGCTAGATAACATCCTAAAATGCTAAATAAATAAATGAAACTATCTCTTAACCTCTACTGAACAAAACAATTTTCATCCCAACGAAAGTCTTCTCATAGATCTCATGTAGCACACACCATCAGTGCTCCCAGTAAGGCAGTTATTTTTCATCTAGAAAAATAATTGTTCAAATAGGAGGCAGACTTAGCTAAAGCATAGCAATCCAATTTTAGCCACAGGTAGATGTAACTTTAGAAATGTATGGTTTTTTCATTAGACCTTGAGGGTTAAAGTCATGTCTGAACAGCTCAAAACTCCCTAAGATACAACCTGAGATAACAATAAAACCATACCGTGATCCCTGATGCTAATGGGACATGGATCACAGATAAAAGAGTAAACTCCAAAGAATTAATACATGGACATGAGCTGATAAGGTGGAAAAATTGATTTTCATTCCTTTCTCCAATAGTCCTACTCAAAAAGACTGTAAATAGATTTCAGTCCTGGTTTCTTACTTTATGTTTACGAAATAGGTGCATAAAGAAATGGAATTATGACAAATCTTTAAAAATTCACTGAATTTGTGCTGCTAAACCATCTTTCGTTAAAGACAAGAAAATCCATTCCCAGGAATAAGACTATATTTTATCCCTACTTAGATATCTGTTATTACAGTCGGAAATGTACGGTACATTTCTGCAGGCCTCTATTTGAGAATATGGTAAAAATATGAGGAAAAATATAGCTTCTTTTTCTCTAGAGTAGCTTATTAACTTGCACTGTGGAATCTGAAATGTGATTTAAATAGTAGATTGAAGATCATAGCACCTGCCCATGAGAAAACCCTAGAAGATACCCAATTTCTTTCTTTTTACTAGTATATAGTAAACTAATGAGACCACAAAGAAAAGCAAGATATTTTTTTCTTTTGTACAGCAACTTTCTGCCCTTTACTTTGCATAAACGTCGGTGGGATGTACACATGTATTCGCTTCCTATACTTAATTTCAAAATCCGAAACCGTTAGGAAAAAATATAACATCATCAAGACCACAGAAAATAAAAAGATGAGAATAGGTATACAAGGAGTAATCCTAGGTTCAAGGTGACTTTAAGAGTTAAAATTTAAAACTTTTTTGAGTAAGTATTGGAAAACTGCTAAAATTAGGGGGTTTTATTGAGATCACACCACCTTTTTAATGTACAAGTTGCAAAATAACCTTTCATAATTGTAGTGATTTAACGCTTATGTGGAAGAAGAAGTAAATTTCTGGAGAAGGGAGAAATCCTAACTCCAGGCATGGTGAAGGACCTAATAAAGAAGTCGAAGTTGTTGATTGGATGCACAGACTTAACATTAATTTTAAATTAAAGCAAATGTTTCAATGCTTTTCACCATGATCAGAATTCTTAATTGGATCAAGTTATTGAGGGGAAAAAAGTAAATAGGACTTACAACTCATGTGGCCTTGAAATTAATACAAAGTTTAACACTGTTTCTGAGATATTGCTGTTCTTCATCCAAAGCTGGGACCATATTAACTTCACTATGCTAAAATAAGTAAGGAACTGTGAAGCCTTTCAAATAGCTTTGCTGCATGGTGGGTTTTTTTGAAGATCTGGCCTTCCATTGATCAATCTGCCACACATCTGTTACATTGGATAAGACACCAAAGCATAGGTCATCCAAGTAAAAAACAAAGTATTTCAAGGACAGTTTTCAGAGACTGTCAAGAGGTTGGAATAAAATATTTATCACAATCTGCAATTGCAGAGAGGTATATTACATTTAATAAAATAGTATAAACATTACTATTGTGTTTGTTAATTATGTTTATTAACAATAGTCTTAAATTGCTGTTGTTTGATCCACAAAGAAGATAAAAGCTTATGATTGCAGAAAACACCTTTTTAAGTTGAAGTTTACGATGAACACATGTTTAATGTTTTCTTTTGAAGCAAGTGAATAACCATTTCACTTTGAGTGAAACTATGCAAGGTCACTAAATAAAAGTCAAAATACAAAAGGCTTGTGGTGCTGTATAGTTAACTTTGTGCCAGAACAGGTATAGAAACATTTTGAGGCAAACAACACCCAAATTTTAATGAAATAGCATAGGAATAAATTAACTGAAAATTTTCATCACTATGAAATATGGATTTTCTTCAATTGCTGGTTTAGAAGTGTATGTTTGTATTTTCTAAACAGATTCTCTGCTGCGTCTCCCCCCAAATGACTATATTTTAGAGACAGTTTATGTGCATGCATGAATTAGTGTGTACATATGAATTACTTACTATCAAACATTTGTTAGTTCAGAACTGGCCACGTTTAAGTTTTGAATCAAATCTGAAACAAACTGGCACCTGGACAAGCATATTAAAGCACATGTTCTGTGTTAACACCCAATTTGGCTTTAACTTCGCATATGTCTCCTTCTATAAATTCCCTCCTATGGCCTAGCTTCCATGAACACAGAATAAAACAGCACAGCAATGATTGTTCTTTGTTTCTAAAATACAACAATGTGCCTGTAGATTATTAAAACAAAATGCAGGGTAGATAATTTGCTTAGTTTTAGTTGCTAATGTACAATATATTTTCCCATCTCCTCCCATTTAGTGAAATTACTCCAGAAGAAAAATATCCCTTTTTATTGAAGTATACTGGATTAAAGTGAATTATTAAAATGCATAAAACAAGACAGTAATGTATAATGTGGTTTGTGACAAAATGTACTGTAACCTTAACTGTAATTATATCAAATATATTGATTTAAATTGCATAATCAAATTGTGCAGGTAACGATCCGTATCTTTGGTAATTGAGTTGTGTGTGCAAATGTAATTATAGTAATGGTATAAAAATTTGATGATGCCATCTAGATTAGATTGAACTTTGGGTGTACTTTAAAGAATATGCAGGGATTCATAAAAAATCAGTTTATGTGGAAGTATATTGTAACACAGGACTGATGTTTTCCTAAGAATGGAGCTTAATCCCTGTTTAAAACGTTGCAGAAAAAGTTCTAACTAGGAAAGCGTCTTCAAGTTTTATGTTCCTGTTAAAGTACGGGACATAGCTGATGCAAGGATTCATGGAAGACAGCAATTCTATATTGTGTAGAACCAATATTATGTTTTTCCTGAGTGGGCTTTTGTGACTAGCAACAGTTTCTATAGACGCTAAGAGCTTCAGTGCTCAAAAGTATTTTGAACTTTGAAAATAATGACCAAAAAGATTACATTTTCAGTGTTGAAGGGAGAAGTATTTCATAATTCTGCACAATGCTGAACATTTAGTTTTAAAAAAGAAAAAAAATAGCTGGTCCTTTATATATTAGCAAATGGTCAGTCTTCTGGAATGACACACACACACAAGATTTCTTGTGATGGCTATAGTAATGGTAAGCAATACCTATAGATTTGCTATAGTCACACATCTTCATTTCAGAGTGAAAGTTGGAAGTCCTAAAAAAAAATCTTAAAGATCTGCAGGAAAAAAACCCCAAACAACCAACCCAGAACTGTCTCCCGATTTCTGGAGAAAATTCTTCTCTTTGTTGTATTTTCAGCTCACACAGAAATTACTAATCTTGATAGTCTCTATATGTATGATTTTTTAAATAGCAGAATTTGGCTCAAAAATTGAATTGACTTTGTGTGGATGGATGTGACTTTTCACTTAATGGGAATTGCTTGGGGTATAAAACAACAAATATTCACTAGAATAAATTATCTCAGCCAAAAAACTGTTGTGATACAATTGTGCTGACTGAAATCTGTTTGTAAACAGGTAACTTCAAAAACATATAAAAAAGGTGCATGTATGACTGACTTTCCTAAATCTACATTATTCTCATACCAGAATCCTATAGCTGTTTTTCATTGGTAGAATCATGTATCTAGCAGAATTTTAACTGCAGTCTTGCAAATACAAGTAAGACTAATTTGTCTCAGTACTGTAAAAAACAAACAAAAAAACCACCAGCTATACAGTTTCAGTTTAATCAGATGTGTTTCTAGAGGATTTGGGATTCAAAAGATGTAGCGATGTAGCGAAAATTCGAATATGTGTATGGATAGCAGTCTGTGGTTATTAAATATTCAGCTAATTAAGGGTTTTCTTGTGTCAAGCACAGGAAGAAACATTATATGTTTCTGTCACATCTGATCATGGATACCGTTTAAACATCAAGGAGAACTGTTCTTTAGAATTAGGAAAAAATCATGGAACATATCTCCATTTTCTAAGGCAAAAGGCGTCTATATACTAATGGTAAGATATGATGAAACTGGAGGAAAAAATAGGGTATTTTATTATTTATTCATTCTATTTTTCTGTCTTTATTGAGAGAAGATATATTGCATATAGGAGGTATAGGAGTACAAAGGTTTCATATTGTTTCCTTATCTTCTCTAGGTCATATCTAAAAAAAAGAGTAAATAAAGAAGTTCAATAGAAAAGTCACTATTCTACAAGGACAAAGTGTTACTTTTATGAAAAAGTTCAACAATGAAAAAAAGCAATAACAACCTTTGTCTGAACAGAGGAGAAGAGAAGGTGACAAGGAACCACATCTGTTATTATTACTTTCCTCAAAACTGCAATATATCAGAAGTCACAGAACATATCTTTGCAATATGCAAACCATCCAGCTAGTGTTCATATTGTATTTTTTATTATTTTTTTAAGAAAAGCCAATTAGTCCAGTACACAGTAATAACTTTTACTTCAAACCGTGCAAAGGTTCCCAGCTACCGTCCATCTAAATTTTCTTCCAGAAAATCTAAGTTCATTTCACATATTTTAGATAAGAGGATATCTGGATCATTAAAACTCTGGGTTGCTTGAGTCTTATCATAGCTCTGGTTCTGCCCACAGCACCTAGAGGAAAGAGAGACTGATTCGCCTGCTAATCCCACCTGTTTATTTCAGTATGTATTCAAAATGTGTGATTATTGTGTAGATGTCAGAAGCTTAATAATGTCAGAAGCTTAATGATGGTAAATACCATGAAACAGAATAAAGAAATATGTACTTACTAAACTCACAGTTCTCAAACACTTCACACAAAAAAGCCTCCAAACCAGGTCTGATTAATGATTTTTCTATGTACACACAAAGTCTAGAGAATAGCCATATTTCTAAGTATTTGAGGTAAAAAAAATAATAGAAATTATCTTAGATTTGAAGGTGAACAGGAAGCAAGATTATTTTTTAACTGGCATTTATAATTAGGTCTCTAAGATCATATTTAGCCACTGCTGTTTTCCAGTGTGTTGAGAACTCTGACATTATCACAAAGGTCAGTGGAGATATACAATGACATAGTACTAAACAAGTGAGAATCATCTTGTTTGATACACTCCTGAACAAAATATATTTTTAACTTTGAT
The DNA here is from genome assembly GCF_963264785.1 of Psittacula echo. Lineage (NCBI taxonomy): Eukaryota > Metazoa > Chordata > Aves > Psittaciformes > Psittacidae > Psittacula > Psittacula echo. The sequence goes on from NC_137740.1 coordinate 14,609,261, forward strand.
GTTTCTTGAGTTCTATGACTATTTATAAACTAAGAAAATAAACAGGTACCTCATGAATTTTTGTGAATAAACACTACTGTTCTAAAATTATTTACTCCTCAGAATAAATAAAATTATCAATTAAGATCATAGGACCACTATTAGAAATTCAGCGGGAATGATAACATTCAGATCATCTTATTCTGATTATAAAGATGATCTTGTTACTAAAGTGATTTTTAAGGGAAATGAGTGTATTTGATGAGAAATTTCTTTTAACTTATTGCCAGTTCATTTAATCTTTTCCACCTCCATAAGTCAGCAGTTGTCAGAAGCATAATGTGTTTTTCTTGTGACATAATACATTTGAATTTATTAATTTATTTTTATTGATCTACTTATGAGTCTTAATAATGTAGAATTATCAAAATTTCTTTGTGAAGAAGTAAATGGGGTGGTTTTTGTATAAAGACATTTACTTTGTGAGTCAGATGCACAAACACTAAAAGTATCACTAATTGAGAGTTAAAGGTATCAGAGCAGAGATTTATGAAAGGAAGAAAACTGGCCCTTAAATGATCAGAGGGAAAAAAAGAAATTTAAATGTGAAAATTTCTATTAAAAATATTGATCTCCTTTTTATTAAATACACTTTGTGTGCAACACAATTGTGCAAGTCAAAATAAAGTTTTCTATAGCTTATCCTAGAATGAAAATCTTTCTTTTAGGAATACAATTATAGCCCTCAATTTCTTCATTCAAAAGCTTTCTGAATGAAATTCACGATTAGTTTTTTCTACTGAAGCAGTTAAGTGCTTTAGCTGTTCACAGTGCAGTTGTCTCCTAATTATACTTTAGATAAAAGAATATTTCAACGGTCTTGCATACTGCAGGCAAATAAAAACAAACATCTCAGAGTTCTTGCTGACCATTCAGTTTCACGAGCTTTTTTTACAGCAAGCTAAAATAGAAGTTACAAATACTATCCTTTCATTTCTTAGAGATGTTTATCTTTAGAGAGATGTGTAGTATAAAGCTGTTATTGCCCATTCAGTAGAAAAAATATGCTGCTTTGCACACCTTATAGGCATAAAGCTGTAGAAGAAGCTGCTCTTCAGAATACTGTAATCAGCTACAAGACCTGGTTTCTACAATCCACAGGTGTCTTTCTCAGGCTTTTTGAAAGATTAATCTAAATTATTTAAACAATTCAGCAGATACGTGCACTTACCCATGTTCAGTGCTACTCATTTATTTCTAACTTTGAACTCTGCAGTCCCAGTGCAATAAAATATATAATCACATAAATGGTCATCAATTTAGTGAACTAACAAAAAAAAAAAAATAAATAGAGGTAGTGCATAAGCACCTGAAGTGTATGTGCACGAGAGCACTTACATAATAGAAGGTACTCCTGATTTAAGTTTTGGGAGGGCTGAATCAAGCATCTGGAAGGCAAAAGAAATATTCATTCCCATTGCATGTTTTGTGTTTACGGCCATCAGTATAATGACTCAATTCAAATGTAAACCACGTTCTGTTGCTCTATACACACTTATAAAAATTTTTACAGCTCACAGAGTGTGATTGTGTATGAAATATTAACATCCTAAGAGAGTCTGGAAACAACTGAGGGTCATTACAATGCTGGCAACAAAAATTATCTAATGCACTTTCTAGAAGTAGTGAGAGGAGATAAACCTGGGATATGAATATCAAATTGTTAATTGTTTAGAGCCACGAATATGCTTACACAGTCCTGGGAAAACAAGCAAATAGCAATAGACAGTGGCAAAACCACTGTCTTAATAGATACATATGCTCACATCCAAAAAGTTATTTTTCACAAAGTTGACAGCAACATATGCCTACCTGCACAGTAATTTAAGGTTGCTATTTGTAAGTATTTTGGGTTTTGCTCTTATTTATACACTTGACTTTCATCTACCAGTAAAAAAGAGCCTAGTTCATAGTACTTTTAGTCAGTTACTAATTGGGTTTGAGCTGCTGCCACTGAAGTCGCTCTGATGCCTAAATGCATGACTATTGGGAGTTCCCTAATAATTAGAGGTCACAGCTACCACAAAAGGGTTGAAATTGCAAGAATAGAAATGGAAGCCTGGGTTTTAAACATTGTTCCCAAAAGCATATATTCCAAAAAAAATTTTGAATTGTCTCACTGTCCTGGGTTCAGCAGCAGCAGTCAGTTTTTCTCCTTCTTAGTAGCTGCTGCAGCGCTGTAGTTTTGACTTTCAGCCTGGAAATAATACTGATAAAGCCGATGTTTTCAGTTGCTGGTCAGAATGTTTACCCTGACCAAGGATTTTGTGAGTCTCATGCTCTGCCAGGGAGGAGGAGAAGCCAGGAGGAAGCAGGGACAGCGACACCTGACCCAAACTAGCCAAAGAGGTATTCCATACCACAGCACGTCATGCCCAGGGATGTGACTGGGAGTTACCCGGAAGGGCACGGCCTTCTCTCTGTCGGGCTCTTTTTTCTGGCGGGCGGTATCGTATTCTCTTCCCTTGTTATTTCTCTTATCATTATTATTATTGGTGGCAGCAGTAGTGATTTGTGTTATACCTGAGTTACTGGACTGTTTTTATCTCAACCCGAGGGAGTTACATTCTTTCAATTCTCCTCCCCATCCCTCTGGGTTGGGGGGGAGTAGAAACTGCGTGGTTCTAATTTACGACCTGGGCTTAAACCACGACACAATTCAGAAAATTCTTTGTAGTACTAGTCTGAATCCTCACATCCTCAGCCCAATTCTAGCATGATTCATAACCATAATTCATAGTAAACAACAGAGTAAATTCATGGTATGGAAAGGCATCCAACTGCCATGTTTCTGAAGCTTTAATGTTTTTGAGCTTTTCTGAGACTATTTTGTGATTGCAACACACAGATAAAGATAAATCAAGCAGTTGTGAGATAATGTCACATTTTGTGATCTATCTAATGGCTATTACCAGAGCATATGTAAAAGCAAATATTATGATCAAGACACATTAAAAGAGATGGGAAAGTATTCATAGGATCAAACGAAACTACCAAATTCCCATAGTTAAAAATTTGGCCCAAAATGATATATAACACCATATATAAAGGTAACCTTTCCTTCCTGCACCCCAGAAGGATTGCCCTATTGAGACTGGTACTGGATTCTTCTTGGACCAAGTCCGTTTTACCTCCTTTTTTATCTCCCAAGACACAAGTAAGATTCATATCCTGCAGCAAGCCCATGCAGATTAATCAGGAGATGATTGTGTTTTCACAAGATAGTAGTTCAAACATTAAACAGATTTCAATTATGCTGTTATAGTGGGTGACACTTTCACCTCTTTCAAGACATTTATGAAAAAACTCCATGTTTACAAAGTTCAGATTTCAGATATCTTCAGCAACCCATTATTGTTTGGTTTATTGTTCTGACTAGATATTTAAACAAAAAAATGGGCTGAAAGATGCAGCTGAGAATTTAGGTGGATGGAATCTTTCCATATATTTCACAGAGGAGTATTTGCTTTGCTTCTGCAATGCTTTTTCAGGGTCAAAGGTATAAACACTGTGTTTACTTATTTATGCAATGACTCACGTTGAGGGATTCTCTGAATGAGAGCTGTACAGCATGAGCAACTCAGAAATCAGCTGTTCTATTGAGGAGCATGTTATATGAAAGTACAAATCTGAACTTCTCAGTATGAAATAAATCGCTTATTATTATTTTTTTAATTATAAGTCTGCACTTTCAATCTGAGACATAGATTTTTTAGCTCATGCTTAGGACCAAAGTAAGGAAAAAATAAAAGCAAATGAGATTACAGTTTAAATCCCAAGTTATTATTTTTTGGTTTGGTATTGCCAAGAAATAAAAATTATAAATTTTATCATTGTAATTGTCTTTTAAAATATGCTAGGTTTTAAAAACCAGAAGGTCTTATGATGGAAATGTAAATTGACAAAATGAATCCTTTCCAATACCATCTTTGAAGTAGCTGGATAAGTAAAACACAACTTGGCTATGGAAATGGGAATTACTGCTGTAGTGACGCTATCGTTTCAGCAAAAACCTACCAGTAAGTTACCATAGAGTTTGATTCACTGCTAAGTATTTTGAAGCTTTTCTAAAATAAAAGGCTGAGACAGCTGTAAAAATTGAGTCTCCACCAGTTTAGCTGATTCAGCAAGGAATTAGCCATGCTCAGGAAGTCCTTTAAAAGATACTCTATTCTAAGGCATCAAACCATGAAAATATGTGGAGCTACTGTGATTAAGCAGTGCTGAACACATGTCCATGTACTAAATACTGTGGGTTAAACAGTAACACAAAATCTCTGCCTCACACTGAAGGCTTTATGGACAATATTGCTCTTCCCTTTAATGTTTCTGTATTCACACACCAGTGGGAAGAAAGGATAAGGCCAAGATTTTAAATCATTATATTCAGTCTTTCAAAACAATGTTCACTTCTGGTTTTGGAGCACACCAATAGGGCATTTTTTGTCCTGCCAGCAGTACAAAGAGTGGGATGACCCTTCTAAAGGGTGCTTGTAGAGAAATTGCCGGTCTCGTATTCCTTCTTCTCCTCTTGAAGTGCTTAACCTTCTCTTCGCAGTTTGGCTCCAATATGTAATTATATAAAATTATCAGCACTTTGATTGTAGTGTCCTCAATTATATTAAGAAGAAAATTCTAACCTTCATCATTCTGGGAAATAAATGTTAAAAATGTGAATGCTGAACTAGAAAACAGATGAAAAGAAATTAAATACTACTAAGTTCATTATTGATCACCCAACTTCAGGAATTACGTAGGTATGGACTCATGCTTTTTAATACTTAAAAAGGTAGCAGCTAATAGACTTTTAATCAGGTCATTGCTGTTAACACTACTGCATTACTCTGCTGCATAATACAACAACAGAAAGCAACTGTAAAGCCCCTAGGGTGCTGTCCTGAAGTCTAAACATTCTAGCCTCTACTCTCTACTCTATACAATAAATTTAGAAGACGGAGAGTTCTATTATTCTGATCAGCTCTACTGTAGTCTTCATACCTTCAGAACTGTCAGTATGTTTCAGCATCTATGTAAAAAGCAGCAAGGGTAATCCAATTTTAGCACACATTATTTCATCACCATTTTGTATTTAGAATTCAATTATCTGCTCAGTGAAGATCCTGTGTAGCTAAGTTCTAGCCTGAGTATTTGTAGGTAAAACAACTACACATTCAACAATTCAGTGGCACGACCTGCATTCTCATTTTTGTGAACTGGGGGCTACTTACAGTTTTGCGTAATAGGCACATAAAGGACTATTAAGAAGTCCTCAAGTGGATTCCCATATAGGTATGAACTTTCCCTGAAGAGACCAAAGTCTCTCCATTTTTCCTAAATGGACTGTAAATAAAGATGTCAGGAATCACTAGTATATGTTAGAAAAACATTGCTGCAACTTGATTTAAAGGATGGGGAAATGTGCATTCATGATACAGTCATGTGGAAAATAATTTGCTAAGAATTGGCCTTGATGTGAGGAGTCATTGACAGCATAAGCGTCTCTTCTGTTCTGATCACAGTGTCTCAGTTGTGGTGATCTGAGGCCCAGTTGTGGTGGGCTGAGGTTCAGGGTGGTCTGAGCCAAGTTGGAAAGAATATCTGTACAGAAGTCTTTTTCCGTGCTTTGCAGTAATTCTGTTTCCTGGAAATAACTTTTAAAATGGCCTTTTACATGGATTTTCAAATAAGTATAGGAGGGTTTAGAAGAGAAGAGCATTTTTTTCCTTGTATATCTCATCCACTTGAATTTGCAGAAATAAGTATTTTAAGCTTCGTATATAGAATTGCATTCACCAATTTTAACTGAAATATTTTTAAAGGGGCTTTTCAATGTGTATGTTTACAGAATGTATTCTGGTGCTATCTAGCACTTCCAAACATAAATAATGTCCTACTCATATGAAAAGAAAAAGATAGACCAAACTTACTCCCATTTCAGACTGGGGAGATATCAGGCAGCTTCAGCTAGAAGCTGCATAGCCTTAGTGATACTGCTCCAGGATAAAAGGATCTGCTTCTTCCACATTTAAGGAAAATGATAGAATGGAAGCATATAAGACTTTTAAAATTTATTAAAAAAAAAAAAAATGTTCAATTTATACTGTCAATTTATGGGCATCTATGAATTCAAAAACATTCTCAGAAACAACAGCAAATTTCTCTTCATATTGTTGGATCTCTTTAATCTGTTGTCACCCATATACTAAATGAAAGAAAAAAAAAAGTAAAAATCCTCTGTTTTCCTTTCTTTCAAAATGTTTTTCATGTGGGTGAGTAGATAGCTACTTTGAATTTTCTGTGAATTGTTTCTTTTAGTAAATGATGTCAAATCTCCATTAGGCTATATCACACTCACAGCTGGAGATGTCCAGGGTCTAGCTATTGCTTCAGTTGAGCCATTCTTCACTTGTTGTTGGGTTTTTTCTTGTTTTGATGTATATAATGTGCTAGTAAGTCTTGTCTCATTTTAGGTTAAATATCATCTGAAATACCTGATCCACTTCCCTCAGAATATTAATTATTCCTAGGAAGTATAGTAATGCATTTTTAGGGTGGTTTTCTAATCCCTTTTTTTATCAAAGCTTTTATATCTGCTAGGCTTTCTTCTTAATTCACTGTGGCTCTGAGTCATAAAGTTGAAAAGTATCTAATTTCTCCTTGGGTGTTTGCTTGCCTTTCCTCCTTTTAGGTCTTATTGATGATTGTTTTCAGTTTTATTTCCCTATTTAAAATGGATGTAAGCTATTCTATTCTTTTTTATTTTTACTGTATAAAGAAGGTTTATTCTTTTTGATCTCATCTTTTGTTAAGAAAAATAAAATCTATAGTAGGCTTTGGTGGAATAAGATTAGATTGGAAAATGAATTTTCTCATTCCTATTTTCCAAACTTTATCTCTCCATTTTCATCTTCCATAAGAAATGGTAAAGCGTAGGAACAGAACACAGAGCATGGGTACTGCCAAGGAAGCCTTTGAATATTCACTATTCCTCATCCTTTTTCCTGACTCTGCTTACCCTTCTTTGGTCACATTTTCCTCAGAGCTTTCTTCTTACCCACCTACAGTTTTCCTGGGTGTTTTATTTAGAGCAAAATTAAATCAGGAATATGTATAACTTCTGGGATTTTTTTCTACTTAATCATATTGCTAACTAAAGTCATTTGAAGACAAGATATAGTAAATAGTCATCTCAAATCATTCAGCTTGGCTGAAGGTTAAGTGATTCAGGACCCCTCCAATTCAATATTTAATTCAATACAAAGCATTTTAGTATACAGTAATGCTTAAATTATCAATATTATATCTTCATGTTTGACCATTTTGTAAGTTTTACATGTACATATGATTTGTCTGGCTAAAAGTTTATCCTCTTTTCATAGCTGTATTATTTTACACATATACTTAGACATTCAAAATAACGGCAGTTTTTCTCCACTAGCGTGTTCTCAGTAGCTCCAATAAAAAATAGAAATTAGAATGAGCTCTAGTGACAAAACATATTTGACATATTCATAATTCAAGAAATGAACTAAAATATGTTGAACTCGGGTTTGCACATACACACACAAGTTTGCTACAGGAACAATAAGACTTTGTTATGTCACAATGTTCTTATATGGGTGTACATGACTGTTATTCTGCATGTTTTCTTACAACTTATTAAAACACAGTATTTAAGTTATTCAAGCTAGTAAGAAAATCAGATTTTTTTTTTTTTTCCCAGGAGTTTAAATACTAGACATGCAACAGTCTAAGATATCAGTGCCTTTTGACTTATTTCTCTGAGATACCAGTTTTACAGTAGATCTAGATCTACTGAATTCAGCAGAATTATTTTCAGTTTATATAATGTGAGGGAAGAATAAGGCCTTTAGTTACAGATTTCCCATACAGTCAGCCTCATATTCACATTCATATGTACACACACAGATATTGATATGAACATGTAAAAATTTTATTTTCCTTTTTCCAGATTCTGATTATACAGACATTAATTTGCATATTTGGGAAAGGTAGTTTTCATCCTGAAGAAGCAGGGAGAAAAGTCATAAACCACATCTCATTTTATAACTCATAAAACATTTATTCTACATGATTTTGTTCTACAGCTGAAATAAGAGGGAAAAAAACTCTTTCTCAACTGTCTCTGACATCAGTCACAGAACTGTTCAGAAAATAAATGTTATTCCTTCATGTTAGCAGGCTGTGAAAATAAGGCTTGAAATGGCTGCCTGATTACAAACTTAACACCAACACCTCCTTAATCAACACTCCTTAACTCCCTCCAAATAAGCTCTCTGTGATGTTATGATTTATTATATTGACTATGGCTTTTTTCCATTTTGCTTTTTAGGATCTCTTAGAAAGTTGTAATTTAGTTCTTCCCCACCCCCTGCTTCCCCCTAGTGAAGTGGCTGCCTTTGATTAGATTTGCTAGGATTTAGTTCAAAGGGAATTTATTTTTATTCAACTCAAGGAAAAAAAAAAATAAAATGGCATGAGTCTAAAAGAATAGGCATTAATAGGTTCATTGCCAAAATAAACCAAAACAAAATCCACAGTATTAGATCATTGATGTAATTTTCTTTAATATTTTGCTTACTACATAAAAGATGGGAAAAGAATTTTCTTTTCTCCTAGTCTCTCAATTTACTTTTTGAGGAAAACCTTGAATCAAAAAGATAAGACTTAGATAAGACGTACATTTTCGAAGCAGAAGAGGCAATTTATTCACTGCAGTACCTTCCAGAATGAGCAACTATTTCTCAAGAGTTTTATACCAATTATAAAATGAAACATATCTCCTTATTTTGAACAATATATTCTCCCTATGTGGAACAGATTACTTATACTAAAGGACATGTTTCTATTAATACCTAGTAGAGCCTAAGAGGAGCTGCAGTACATCAAAATGCTATCTTAGAAATAAGAACATAATCAGAAAATATTCCAGACAATTACAGTCTTCTGCAATACATTATTAGCTGTAACCTTGATCTCTAACCCTGTCATATAAAGAGTTTACCTGGTGGGCATATTATCATCTATCATTTTACAATGTGATTTTTTTCCTCTCAGATTCTATTGCATATATTGTTTTGATGTTTTGAAACAGATACACAGTCAGACAAACCAATTATCTGACTCCTTGCCTGCTAAGGATAAAAAATATGTTATGAATCTTAGCCTATAGGTGACTTACATATCGAAGGATGGGAAAAGGTTTTTATACTTTTTTTTATTCCATGCTATTTTTGTTACCGTCAGCATGATAAAAATGTTATTTGTTATTTGCTGAAAATACTCTGGTGCTGGATTGTAGTTATAACTGGTACTTTGCTTGAGGAATCAACCTTACGTCAATCTATTAAAATTTGGAGTAAGTGTAAAAAAATACAGTTGTATAAACAATTAATTAACGTATACAATGTGATTTAAATGTGAATTTCTGTTGGAACAATGTTTACTTTGTCCTGGGTTCAGCAGTAGCAGATGACATTATGTTGTCCAAAAAAAGTGTTGTTTGAAATAATTTCCAAAGAACACTACATCTAAATATTTCCACACTTTGGACATTCTCTTTAAGTGTTTGTGTAGCTTTAGGGAAAGACAAAGGTGAAAATTTCAGCACAATACACAACCTCTGTAACATGCAGTCATTCAACAAATTCTTTGAGCAATAACTTTAATAAGATATGGTCTTTAAGAGGTTCTTCTTATGACAGATATACAGATTAATATGTACAGTACCTCCATGTTTTTTTAGATACTAAAAAGAAACTCAATTCCAAATTAGTTCTGTTTTTTTAAACTAATTCCAGTACTGTTGGTCAGCTAATTGCAACCTGATTTATTTACCAGTGAGTGAAAAATTAATCTCATTCATCTTGTCATCCACATTCAGTACTTCTGCCACAGAAGGGGAAAAAGAAGATGCCAGAAATACAAAGGGAGGAGATTGAAGTGCAGCAGAAAATATTTTTCTTCTCCAGTACTATTGTGGTTTAAGCCAGTCGGCAAGTCAGCCATGCAGTTTCTACTCCTCCCCCCGTCCCCCCGGAGGAATGGGGAGGAGATTTGAAAGAATGTAACTCCCACAGGCTGAGATAAGAACAGTCCAGTAACTAAGGTATAACACATATCACTACTGCTACCACCAATAATAATAATGATACGGGAAATAACAAGGGAAGAGAATACGATACCACCCACCGAAAAACAAGCCCGACCGAGCAGAGAGTGCCCTTCCGGGTAACTCCCAGTTACATCCCAGGCGTGATATGCTGTGGTATGGAATACCTCTTTGGCTAGTTTGGGTCAGGTGTCCTGTCCCTGCTTCCTCCCGGCTTCCCCTCCTCCCTGGCAGAGCATGAGACTCACAAAGTCCTTGGTCAGACTAAACATTCTGACCAGCAACTGAAAACGTCGGCTTTATCAGTACTGTCCCCAGGCCGAAAGTCAAAAACACAGTGCTGCACCAGCTACTAAGAAGGAGAAAAAATGACTGCTACTGCTGAACCCAGGACAAGTACTTTTGGCATTGGCCAGATCAATAACATCAAGTCTTAGAATGTTTTCAGCATCAGTCCATTTCAACTGTTTAGAGCCAAGTAGCTCAGTTTCATGATTATTATAAATGTGCCAGACTGAGTCTAACTGACTCTAACATTCAACAATTCTGTGCATTCACTGCTGACCAGTAATCAGGTGGGCCTGAAGTTTGGCCACTTGAAATGCAGTCACTTTCAGGACAGTATTCTTTGAGTAGTCTAGCCTGTAAGAAAATAATCTATGCCTTTTAAATTGACAACAAGTTCTCTCTTGTGGAAAAGATTGTGGGCCAGTGATGAACCGGCCAGTTCCCATTGCTTTCAGGATTGCTGTAAATTATTTCTTTGGTAATTATTCCATTCATGAAGCCATCCCTGAAGTCTTTCAGCTTCAAAGGCATATTTGAACAGAACAAAGAATTAGAAAGAGATTTACTTCTCAGTCTCTGAGTTGACCTGGCTAAATACACTGGCAACCTTCATAGCTCCTTTTGAACAAAGGGTCCTCTTCTACGGTAACTTAACAAAACTGCATTTTGTTGCTTAAGAGTATCAGTTCAAATCCATAAGGACAAAAACAAACACAAAAACTTCATTGGCAGAAACTGATGCAAGAACTAGATGAAATAGGCAATTGTTCAGTTAGTGAGTTCCACCAAACAGAAAAAGAAATCTCACCTGATTCAACTCCCCTATTTTAGGGATTTATCAAAGAATAGTAACACCCCTAACTGCAGATATTTTTCCTACATAAAGATTTGTAGTCATTATCTTTTCTGCAGATACTAACACTTCTTCTAACATTAGTATGAAAGTATGAAATACTGTCTATTTTCATTTATATAGTTGACTATAGATGCATTAGAAAGCACTTTTGATACTGTAAAACTTGGAAAATCAGTAAGAATAGGAAAATAACATAATCAGGAGTACTTCTTCAGCAATTAAAATTAGCCAAAGGTATATCTTTATTTTCATTCAAGGTTTGAAAAACATGCAGACTTTGGGGATACAGGAGTATCCAGAATGAAAGAAATACAGATGCTCCAGGTGTGATTCCATATGTAGTTGTCATATATTCCATAATTGCCCTTATATTGTTCTAATATTTGGATATTTCAAGGAGTTTATAACATTTTCAATTACACATAATGTATGAATACATAACACCAACTAATCCTTCTTCAACCCCTTTTACACAGTGTTCAAAGGTGCTACATTAGATGCTTTTTGCTTAACCTTCCCTGAAATTTGCCCGTCCTTTGGGGAAAGGTCTGCTAAGGGAAAGGTGTAATGAATTGCAAATAAGAAACATTTATAATGCAGAGAGAAAGGCACTTCACGTTTTCCAGAGTAAATTACATGGAAATGGGTCAGTTACATAATAAGAACAACAATAATAACAAAAAAGGAAAAACCTTCTCTATTAGGTCATGATACAACGTGTCAAAGTGACAAAAGCTAGAAAATTCAAAGATGCAGCATAGGCAAGATACAGCCAAGATACAGAGGTTTATGATTAGATTCCAATTATGTGTCGTCTTTTGCAAAATGACTCTCAGAATTCTTACTCATCTACTTCTGTGAACTGTCTGTTATTGCCGTAACATCAAACTATGGTAAGGAGGATTGGATCTCCTTTAGGACAATTCAGTTTTTAACTTGTCAACAGGGTGTTCTACAGTGCAGTTGAATTTCTTTGCCAAATGCATAGATTGCAGTCTAAGATCTAAACTTTGATTACAGCTAAAATAAAAATTATGACATAAACATGTTCAATTAAAATGTTGCACAAGTAAAAATTAAATAAAATGGTATCTTGGGTGGGATAATCCTCAGAAGAGTTGTCACAGTGTAAATAAAAATGGGAGCAGCCTGTTAAGATTCAAACACCATAAAGGAGTTCTTTAAGACCTGTATTTTTTCTGAAAAGAAGACATTAGATGGGAGATGGCTTTTCCAGAGAGAAAGGTGAAAATTACTAAATGATAATAAAATGATACATGAAGATCATCCTTTTCGTTTAAACAAACCAACAACATGTCCTTCCTTATGCCAAAGAAAGGGAATTCCTCTGCTTCCTTCACTCCTTCCAGCAGACAGCAGATTCAATAACAGGAAAAGCCAGAGAAAACATTAGGAAGTCTTTAGGGTACTGATTGAGCAGTGAGAGCTGACAATGGAAGAGTGTGAATTGATTTCTGTATAAGAGCCTGTTTTCTTCATGCAGTACCTCATTGTGCTAGCTTCAAAAGGAGCAGTTCTATCTCAAGAAATTGATAATACATATAATTGTCTCTTCACTCGAGTACATTACATAACTGCTTCTAATATTATAGACTTGTAGATTGGAATCTAGGAAAAACAAAAAACTTTTGTGTAATTCGGTAGGAATAGAATGAAGTCTGGAAAAGGAAGGGAAAAAGAAAAGTAACTACAAGAGAATAAAGGAAAAGTGGCATATATGGTTAGAAAAGAAAGTAAACCAATAAAAATCTAAACCAGAAAAGATACTGATGTACAAGCAAAAGAAAACTATAAAATTACTCCTCAAATATAGGGAATGACTGGAAGTAGTGTGCCTGGGAGTCATCAGTCTTCCAGGCAGATGACCAGTCTACTTAGAGGAGTCAGTTAAAGTAGGGAAGTAAGTCATAGGCAATAGTGGATCCTGAGAATAAAATTTTTAGTGGGAAGTTCTGGGTTTTTTTTCCTCTTTGCAATCATAGAGAAAAAGGAAAAAAAAAAAAAAAAAAAAAAAAAAAAAAGAGTAGAAAAACAAAGTGAGTTACCTAAGGATTTATAAATGAATGTAAAATTAATGAACTTGGCATAAACCAGAAAATACAATATACCATTGTATTTCCTTTTTCTTCCCATGTGGATGAATTGGGTAGTATTTGCTCTGACCTGTTAATCATTGTAACTATGTAGATGGAGAGAAATAGTAGCTGATTGTCCTGGTTTCAGCTGTAACAGTTACTGTTTTCCTTCCTAGTAGCAGGTGCAAGGCTGTATTTTGGCTTTAGTCTGAGAACAATGTTGGTAACCCATTGATATTTTATTTGTTGCTAAGTAGTGCTTACCCTGATCCCTGATCAAGGACTTTTCCATCTCTTACACTCTGCTGGTGATGACGGGCACGAGAAGTCAGGAAGGAGCACAGCTGGCCCAGACCAGCATACCATGCTCAGTATATAAACTGGGGGGAGTTAGCTGGAAGGGACCAATCACTGCTCACGTCGGGCTGGGTGTTGGTCGGCATGTGGTGAGAAATTGTGTTGTGCATCACTTGTGTTTATTTTTTTTTCCTTTTCCCTTTCAGTTTTATATTCTCTCCTCTTGTTATTTTCCCTTTCATTATTATCAGTAGCAGTAGTATATTGTACTTCAGTTATTAAACTGTTCTTATATCAACCTGTGGGTTTTACATTTTTTCGATTCTCCTCCCCATCCCGCCTAGGGGTGGTGAACAAATGACTGTGGTGCTGAGTTACCATCTTTGCTTAAACGCAACACTGATCTAGAAAATTCTACATTAATATTCTATGTATTAACTGGGAGCGAAATGTAAAGTTTGGACTATCTTTTGTCAGTATAACAAACCAGTGAACACAAACAAATGTGTTCAGCATTATCAATAGGATTTTGAAGCCACATAGTAACTAATGCTATGTCAGACAAGTTAAAGATCTAAATGTACTTCCTGCAAAAATTATGATCTCTTACTCATCATTCATTCACCTAGTAAAACACATTGTAGTGCTGAAGGCTGCATATGTGACCTATTATTGCATACATTATGGCTATCATTTCTGTTCTGTTCAGATGATGAATCAACCTTTAAATCAATTTTTTGCGAAGCTGAGTGGAAAGCAGGCGTAAGATAAAAATCTGTCTTTCATCAATTTCAGATGATATACATACACACACAAATGATGTTGGCTGGATTGGCAAGAAAGCCTTTAGTGTTGATAGTACCATGCCTGGGACACCTCTTCTAAATTATTGCAAGTATTTCAAGTGGTCCCCAGAAGTCAATCTGCATATGACTTCTCTTCAGTATGCAAACTGACAGTGTACCAGAAGCTGTCAGCACCTTCTGATGACTATGCCAAAATTTGCACGTCACCATATTTCCATCAGTGTTTTGCTGCTCTCCCGGCAGTGGTGCCCTGTGCCTTTGCCTTCTTAATCCTGCACATTGGGCTTTAAAGAGCCACTCTCAGCCTGTGACACTGCTGAAGAAAAAGAACCTGGGTAGTGGTTGAAGCCTGTGTCTGAAAACACACCCAACACATGCCTCCAATGCAGTTATTTTTTGGCACCTCACATGAAGTTGTTCCCCATTGCTGGACTAAGTGGAAGATCTACTTTTTCTAAATCATGAACATTTTTAAGTCTTTTAGGGGTTTACTCAGATGATGCATTGGTGAAGTATTTTATAGATTTTCATAGTTTGTAGATATATAGAAAAATTAAGACTCTTCAGTACCAGTTAGGGAAAATTAGGAAACAGATAAAAAAGTAGTTGACACAAGATATACTAAGGTGTGAGTTTACTTAGCACATGAATTACTTAATTTTAAGTTGCACCTCTATGCATACTTTTAGTTTTAGACTAAGGTCCTTGGTTTTACTATTTGTATATTAATTTCAGCCATCACAGTTCTCTTTTTTTGACAAGACTTGAATGGATTTGATGGTTGATTTTCAAAAATTTGAAAAAGTGACATCTGAAAAAAATTGGTGTTGCAGAATGAGTTTACCAATAATGCTATAAATGCTCTGGACACTAAAAGAAGACCATAAATTCAGCACCTTTCACAGAAAACAGATTTGTTTAATGATAAATAAATCAAAGTTTAAAATAGTCAAACTTACTTAAAAAAAACCCACAATACCTGAAACCTTGTGCACTCAGATTTAGCCTGAAGTAAATTTTTATAGCTAAGTAATAAACAACCCAAAATAGGTTATGTAATAAAAATGCTGACACCATCCTAACTACATTCTAGAGCTGCAAACAGCAATGCAATAATGAGTCAGACTCATTGTGTCTTTCACAGACATGGTTTCATTTTTAGAAGTATTATGCTGCTGATGGCCTACATTTGCATTACATAAACTTTCATGATGAAATATCTTATCATTTCATCTGAAAAGTATGGAAGAGAGATTATTTTTTATTTAATTAGTTCTGAGTTTGCCTAAAGGCTTTAGGAACCAGAGATTTTGCAAGCTTGTTTTTACAAATTAGTTGTGAAGTAGAATCTGTCTTTATGTTTCTCCATCAAGGTAATGTGCTTTGCTCACATTCACCTTTTTTTTTTTCCTAATGAGCTCTTTCTGATAGTCAGCTGCTTTTTCTGCTCTATAGTTCACTGAGGGCACCATGTTATCTGCATTATTCATTACTGGAACTGTGGCATACCTTGCTTAGAATCTAAACACAAAACAGTTTCTAGGCATAACTCTTATGTCTTCTATAAAAATCATGAATTATGTAATGCACAAATCTCTTCACAATAACACCACTTCTTTCTCTGGCAGGCGAGTCGGCTATTTTTATTAAATATTGCTCATCTGCCATATGGACTTCAGTATTCAAGTTAATCATAAAACTGAAATATGGCAATACTCTCTGAATCTGTAAAGTAATTTTCCAATTAAAACTTTCAGAACACCGCATATACAAAATAATTTTATGTGATTTTCCACATTAAGAACAAGAAGTCTTTTTAATCCCAAAAACATTACACAAATACCTGCATTTGTAGTCGCTCACAGTGCTCTACATAGAATTAAACATGCCTTGGTGAAGAAATTCTATCATTGCTTAAGAAAGCCGCAGTAACTGCAGCAACTGCAAAACAGATGTCATTAAAGAAGCAGCTACAAAGCTCTTCTTTCCTAATTGCTAGTTCTACTTTTATATTAATGTTAATATATGCATGTTGTATGTGGTTGAAACAGGTAGTATGTGGAAAACTTACCTAAACTTTTCTTTTAGACTGGTTTTGTAATTAACATTGCTGAAATTAAGGAAGCTTTTTTTGTTGTTGTTTTCATATGATTTCAGATGAGCAGGATGATTTGCATCCAGGAGGAAAATATTTGTATGGTTAGACAGGTATTTGGTATGATGAATTAGAGGAATCCTTCATGATGGCATCTAGCACACTTCATGGTGAAGCATAAAAGCAAGATGTGTAGCACATTGAAAATTAGCATAAGCAGTAGTTAGCAAAAGGCTACATAGTGCTTGCTGTTTTGACATACTTTTGCTGAATATTATATACGATTCTGTGTATTCTAATAGTGCTAATAGAGAAGTATGGTTGCCTTCTGAAATTTCCTCCAAAGGGCACTTTTCCTATCATGTGAAAATATACTCCACAGTTAACAACTGTATTTCATGTATGTTGATATTTCAAAGTGACTGAAGAAGTCTTATCAAAACAATATTTTCCAACATCCTGGTCACAAAAAACCCAATGTTTTCATGCTAATTCAGCATGAAGCCATCCATGGGGATAAAGTCCTCAATTTTTTCTAAAAAAAAAAAGGTTATGGGAGAATATACAATTTTCATTAGAAACTTAGCTGAGTTTATTCCCAATTTGTCCTCACTTGAGTGTTTATTCATTAGAAACTTAGCTGAGTTTATTCCCAATTTGTCCTCACTTGAGTGTTTATTTATAATAACACAATGAAGGTGTAAAACGTGATGAGTGAGAGGATCACAAAGAAAGGGGTGGTAGTTCTGGTGTTTTCCAGTGTTACAAGTGCTTAGTCTGTGTATGCTTTTTCTATGTTGGGAAAGTTATTGACTGGATGTATCTGCAAACTGGATAATTTTATTTTCCTAAACTAATGAAAACTTACTTTTCCTGTTTTGAGAAGCCAAAGAGTAATACAATTCTAAGAGACACTCTTGTGAGTGAAGAAAGGCAGAAGGCTCTGATAAAATGAGAAATGTTTGAAACAAAGAAGTACTGCCTAGGTAATGCGTGTGGTCATTTATGACTTGGTACTGTCTGTCCCTTTAAGAGGTGCAGAACACTTTTAAAGTCTGTAAGACCAAGCATCAGTACTTCTAGTATGATTCTTAGCACTGCTATTAAAACATTTGTGAAATGAAATAGAAAAATGTACAAAAAAAACCTTCTACAAATGATCCAAAGGCTGACAGAAATATTAAATAATGAAGAAGAGAGTTCACTGATACTATGTGATTATGTTTGCTTTGGAAACAGTATAAATAGATAAACATTTTAATAATGCCAAATATTAACAAAGAAGTATATTTTACAGAAAGAGTATCTAAGTAACAACTATAAAAAAAGATTGGCATTATGAGAAATAAACAGCTGTACTTGATTTTGTATAACATAAGACAGATGCAGTACATGTGTAAAGGACATCCTTGGGTCAGCATAGGCCGTTACTTCGCACTAGCCTTCCCTCTTCAGAAATACATTTTTATTGTCTGCATCCTGTGTTAAAGGGTGACATAGTTTGCAAATAGTGCAGAGAAAACAGATGTAAATGCGGTTATACTATGGTAAATAGAAGAGGTAGATACTGTTTAATGTCTTTATGAAAGATGAGATGAAATGCACCTTCACCAAATGCACAGACATCAAACTGTGAAGAGCTGACAATACACTGGAGGGCAGGGCTGCTATAAAGAACCTCAACAACCTGAAGAAAGGGGCTGACACAAGCCTCTTAAACGTAAATGCAAAGTCCTGCGCCAGTAATAGAATAAGCCATACAAAAGTCCAGGCTGGATGCCAAATAGCTAGAAAGCAGCTTTGGATGAAAGGACACAGAAGGTCCCAGTAGCCAAGATGTAGATGAATCTGTACTGTACCCTTGCAGCACAGAAATCCGACCACATATTGTCACCTGTTAGCAAAAGCATTGCCAGCAGGTGAAGGAAGATGAACACCACTCCTTCTCAGCACTTCTGAGACTGTATCTGGAGTATTGTGTCCAGTTTAGAGCTCCATTAAAGTGCCACAAAGATGGAGCACTTAAAATGTGGAGGAGACCATAGTCCAACTGAGACAGTTAAGGGGCGGAAATCTTGCTACTGTCTTCATCGACCTAGCAGAAGGCTAAGATGAGACCAGATTCTTCTCAGAAGTGCACAATGATAGGATGAGAAGGATGGACAAAAATTGCAACATGGGAAATTTTGAGAAGATATTAGAAAAAATAAAATAAAATCAGAAGGAGGCTGACAAAACCTGAGGTAGGGATTCAGAGTGGTAGTGGAATCTCCAACTTCCATCCCTCCAGATCTTCAAAGCTCAGTGGGAGCAACCTGGTACAGATTGCCTCTACTTTGAGCTTGGAGATCAGGCCAAATGACTCCCATAGGTCAGTTCCAAATTAGATTATGTTATGAAGCTATTCCAGGATTGGGAAACAGACATGACAGTTTCTCAAAGAACTTAATCTGTTAGGGCCTGTATCTCAGAATTACTACAATGTGTGAACACTTAAAGAAATCAAATGTTGACAATTGAACACACTTGATGTGATCTGTGGAAAGACCCACCTTCTAGAAGCTGGAGCTAGATATTTGGTCTAGATACAGCATACACATTTTTCACAGCACAGATAATTGACTACTAGAACAGAAGTTATGGTGAAAAAAACACATTAATGGAAATCTTTAAATAAAAGATAAAGATATCTTGTTGTTCAAATGGGAGTTAATTCAGGGAAATCCTATGGTTCCCTTTAAATAAGAGGTCATACTAGATGATTGCAGGGGTTCATTCTGGCTTTAGAGAAAATGTATCTGTGATCCTCCAGTCCCTCTTTAACATCATAATGCATATGATTTACGTGTTCCAACATGTTCCAAAGATAAAGGCAAAGAGAGTTTTTGAGCATGTTTGAATTGGAGCTATCTCCTGTGTCTTTTAGTACAAAAGAAAATAATTTATCAGTTGGGTAGATATGAGGTCAGAGACTTTCTAGAAGCTAACAGTACAGATATTCTGCCTAACTCTAAGCCACTGGCATAGTCAGCTATAATTACCAACAAAGTTATTATGCATCCACAATGACAAGCCTGTATTTCTACAAATAAATACTTAAGCTTTAGGGGTATCCTAAATTAGCTTTCTTTTTTTTTTTTTTTTCCCTTGAGACCTTGCAAAGCAGAAAATACTTTGGCTGATGAATGAAACATCCAGCCTAGGAAAATTTAACAGAAGCAGTGAGCATATTTCTGTTGGAGTACAGAGGGTGACAGACCTAATGGAAAATCTAAATATAATTCTGGACCAAATTCTCCTGAGCATTCAAGCATTTGATATTTGGAATATTTTGGATCGTAGCAGGCATTCTTCAGTTCTTGAAATAAATTCATAAATTTTCTCAGAAAATATAGAATTCAATATATAGATTGATACGATAGAATTCTTACAGATGTTCTGTATTTTCACTGACCATTATCTGTCTGTAGTAAGGAGAGTGATTTGATTGCATATGCACCTTTCATCTGTCACAATCTGACATGTTTATGTGCAGATATTGCGCATATATAGTAATGTATTTTAAGCACTAAGCCATTAACCTGTTATGGTAGAGTATTACTGAGCACTCCATACTAACACAAGTAGTGTTATTGTAATAACTTACATCAATATGTTTGACTTATACAGAGTTATTTAATAGACTGTATTTCTTATTAGGATACTTCTTTCTTGCAGATTGGATGTGAAGTGATGAAGTGTATGTAACCTGAATTATTTGACAAGGGACTGATCTGGAAATAGTTGCTGAGGGCCTCTTTCATCTCTTGTAAAACTCAAAAGAGACAGAAATGAAAAAAGGATAAGATTCGACTAAGAAAAGTATGTTTAAGAACAATAGCATGCAACACTGATTACAAGCAAGTGTTAAAAACTTCACTCTCTCTTATTGACTAAACAATATTAATGGTTTTGATTAGGATTTTATTTTCTCTACAGGAAAAGAGAAATTGTATACAACTGATGTAATGTTGATGTTGATGTATGTTGATGGCAAATAAACAATACTGCAGGTCTTCCAAGCTGGAACTCCCATTGTTAACGTTAAACATTCCAAAGGGGCCTCCATTATCAGATCTTTATATTTTGAGATAATAGAAGCATAATACTACAGCAAAGCAACAGTGGAAGAATATAGAGTCCCCTGTGGTTGCAGTTGAAGTGCTAAAAACCTGTTTTTCATTTTTAAACTGTTCCTCTGGGCATAGGTAATGTTCAAAGAAGCATTTTAAGGAGAAAATGAAACTTTAAAAGCTTCAAAATGTAGTTGTAGGAAATCCAAGATGTCGTCTGTGACAACTCCTGCCTTACTGATAGTTTTTATCAGAAACAGCAATGTTCAGAGCTTCTCTTGCTGCACCACAACACTTCAGAAGAGGCTGGCCATGACTTTCTAGAGGATCACTGCAACTTTGCAAAATCAATGGCTGCTTTGTTTATTCCAGCTGAAACACTAGAGCTTTTAAAGAAAAAATAATAATGTTGATACTGAGCATGTATGTAAAGCAAGTGAAAACAGTAAGAACTGTTCTCACTTGTGAGATTCTTACAATGGTAGTGACTATGTGCAGTGCATATACTCAGAGTTGGGTTAAGAGCTTGTGACAGGGACTACACAAAGGCAGACAGATGCCTGGGTGAACACGGACTGCAAATGGGCAGGGATGCATTTAAAACCTTCCTGATCTTACGTTTCTGGTTTCCACACAGACCTAGCCATATGCTGCTGGATTGTGAATTTTCATTGTCAATTTTTGTCTTAAAATTTATTCGTAAATAAATGAAGAAAAAGGAACCTTGCAAATCTTGGAAGAAGTTTCTTGGGATTTCTGAGTAATTCTTAAAATGATTGAAAGCCTGAGAAATTAGGAACTTTCACCATTTCTCAACTGAGCAGCTTCTGAGATCACCAGATTCCACTGGGAACTTTCACAGTATCACAGCATTCTCTTCCTCCTTTGGCACAGTTTGTTGGTGTTTAAAATCAGCTTAAAGCAGCAATGCCAGGTTTGTTTTGGTTTTGGTTGGGTTTTTTTTTAAAAAAAACTTTATGAAGATTTACTTAAAGAAGAAATGACCAGTCAAACACAAAATTCACTCACAGAGGAAATGAGAGAAAGACATACTGACAGCGTAATCACTGATGTCTCATATCTTCAGGAAAATACCGCAATTCTGGTAGAACCTGATTTCTGTTAGTAAAACAAACTGAAAAAGCGCAACTTTGAGGCAAACTTTCAAAACCCTGTAAAATTTTTTGAAGTGATCTTTAAAGTCTTTTTCTTCCTAAATAAATCCTGATCAGTACACTAACACCTGTACAACTGTAGGTATGTAAATGAAAGTTTAGTCGTATATGTTTGATGTAGAAAGTTACCAGTATAACTATAAGACTAGACACAAATACAAAGTTTGGGAGTCAAAAGCATTTTCTGCAAGGACACACCATTATAGGAGGATAAGAATTTCAAACTGAGATAGACGGGAAAAATCCTCTGAAATACGTTTATCAGTGAATGACTCTGATCAGCTGTGTTCCATCTGAGGAAGATCATTACTGTAGACGTCAGGGTAGTGCAGGAGACAGGTTAAAAATGGGGTTTAGATTATTGACACTTACTTTATTATTAAAGTTTATTTACAGCTGTGGAGAATATCAGCCCAGAATTATGGAACTTTTTAAAACTCTAAAGATTATATCTTAGAAAACCTTTGCAAAATTCATAAAGTTTGTATTTCTTGCATTAATCCTATCTGAATTGATGTCTTTCAAATGTAATACTCTTAATTCTTTCTAGGTTTTCTATTTTTTATGTATTTTCATTTATGATGTTTTCTGTTGAATTTCTATCAAATCCTGAGCCTTTCTTGAGCAAATCATGTGCTTAAAAGGTTTGCTAAAATAAGGAGAGGCTTAAATAAGTGTAATGATTTAACTTCTTTGTCTAGCTGGAATGTAAAGGCTATAACTAGTATAGCTGCCTTCCTAAAGGACAGACTTTATTTGAATTACACTTTTAAACTTACAGCTCACCTGCAACTATTTTCTGTTCCTTTGTAAATCTGAGGTTTTTGCAGAACAGGCGTTAGTGGTCAATGCCTAAAAATATGCATATAATTAAAATGCAGCCGTGTATTCCTGAACGGACATATTCTTCTCTAATCAATTGGAACAGATAAAAGAAATCTGAAATCTGTAAAGCATCAACTCCTTGGAAGTGAAACTTGCTTTAGGAGAGAAATCGGAGTATATTTACTCATAGACTGAGCTCTAAGAAATGCAAAAGAACATTGGTGATAGTTGGCTACTTGCAATAGCAAATTAAAAAGGAAAGTCTAAATAATGATTTCTAGTGGATTTACTTTGCCAGCTGCAGCTGAGAGTTTTGTCCCAAACTTTTTGTGCTCCATTAATAAAGATTCAATAGAAGAAAAGCCCAGGTGCAGACACATTTCTGTACTGAAGAGCTGATGTAAGAATATATATATATTTTAATAGTTTCTGAAGGCTATTTAGAGCTACTGATGGAAATAAAAGATCAGTCAAAATGAAATGTAGTAATTCAATACTGCTAATCACAGTAATTCATTTACATCAGTGCCCTCATCCTGAGCTGTTCTGTTAAGGTTGCTTTAAAATAGATAATGCTATTTCATAACTTGCATACGCTTTTGTCTAAAGACATGAAAGTAAGAAGTAAACAGGCAAATTAGGGTTCACTGGGGCTTGGAGTGCTGAAGGAAACAACTTTTTGAAACAACTTTCAGTCAGTTACAAATGTGGAAAGAAGCTATGGAATCTGTCAAAAATGCTATAATACAGACAAGCATTGTCCGTATTATAGCACAGTATGTCTGGATATGGATCACATTTCAGTTATGAGTTCTCACAGCCCTGTTCATATCTAGGGTTCCTAGACAAGAGAGATTATTTCTTTATATTTCTATGTAATTTTCATGGTGAGCGCAGATTCTCCATACAAAGCACACATATAACTACAAGAACTGATAATGACATTGGCAAATATTAAAAGTATAAATAACTTACCCCATAACTATTAAGACAACTCATTATCGAGTTCTAGCTTCTGTGCTACTTCTTTTAGAAGGCAGTTCCAGAAACACATTATTCTAGTAGTTTAGAAGTGTCTCATTTCCAGCTAAATACGTTTATAGTCATCACTATTTTTTCCTGGTGACAGCATTGTCCTTTAGCTTACAATGTCACTGCTCAATATTTACTCCTGCAATGTGTTTTTTAGGCAGCAATCATATGTGCTCACAGACTTCAGTTTTTTTTGCTTAGCTGAACAATTCAGACTCTTTATCTTCTTGCAAAACAGGCTCCCCAGTCCCTTGCTCATCTTCTCAGCCTTGCTCTGTACTTTTATACATTCAAGGTGACTTTTCTTGGACCTTGGTACCACTACAGACCCCAGTGTTCAGATTATGTCTACCCAAGTTCTAATCTTATGGCAACAATATTTCAGTAGCTGTGGAAACTGAACTCCACCAATTAGTTTCCTGAAATTTGTTGAGGTAAGACCATCACCAGAGATTACAGAGGGCAGAGAATGAGAAGGTAGAGAAAAAAATTTATAAGATGATTAAAATCATTAAAGTGATGTTTTAGCTTTACATACAAGAATCCTCAATAGGGATAATTCAGCATCATTGCCTAAGTCATACTTGAGTAGTGCTAATGATTCTACTTTTAGAACTTGAAGAAACAAAATCCAGAACAATTTGTTTCAAAGTATGTGGCAGGGCCTGTATTCTATTTTTTATACTTGTCCCAGCTTAGTGGGATATAATTTTTGTTGGTCTTGAGACTGTCATTTAATAAATACAATTTTGAAAATTCAAAAAATTCATATTTAATTTTAGATCAACTTTGTAGCTTTCTATTATAGTGAAAGAAATGTTAAACCTGTGAATTTAAAATGAGAATCCATGTAGGAACTGAAAAAGGGAACAGAAATTTCTGACACTCCTTTCAGTGGATTTACTTACTCAGAAAAAATTATTTATTCTGTTACGGACAGAAAGATACAGTGGTAGTGTAGGTGAGGCCCATATGCAGGGATTCAGTATCTGATAAAACATATATACCTGAAGCAGATAAGTATTTTTGAAGACATGTAGTGTACAAAACATGGCATGATAGGTAAACTTAAAAATTACCTTTTGATATTGAATCTATGATTAAATAAATAGTTAAAGAAGGACCTACTACAGCTGTTGGGTCACAGCAATATTAATAATTTCTATTCTTAAAAAATACAATATTCTGTTCACAAATGCTGAGATAGGCTGGCACATTATCTAATGATCTGTCATTTAAGACAGGGCTCTCAATGCAGTGCATTAAATGATGCAGCTAAGACAGGACATTTTATTGTACAGAGATGAAGGTAATACTATTGATCCATTTCAAGCATTACATGACACATTTCAGAATCATACAAGAGGCTCTCCAGTTCTGAACTTTCTAAGCTCATGCCACCTATCAAATGAGAGAACTATTTTTTATTTTTTTTTTGCATATTTTTGTAACCCACCAACTGTTTAGATTACCTGGTAAGGCATGCAAATCAATAATTTTCATGATGATAATATAGAATCATAGAATAGTTAGGGTTGGAAAGGACCTTAAGATCATCTAGTTCCAACCCCCCTGCCAAGGGCAGGGACACCTCATAGAATCATAGAATAGTTAGGGTTGGAAAGGACCTTGAGATCATCTAGTTCCAACCCCCCTGCCATGGGCAGGGACACCTCACACTAAACCATGCCACTCAAGGCCTCATCCAGCCTGGACTTGAACACTGCCAAGGACGGAGCATTCACAACATCCTTGGGCAACCCATTCCAGTGCCTCACCACCCTCTCAGTAAAGAATTTCTTCCTTATATATGAACCCATTACCTCTTGTCCTGTCACTACAGTCCCTGATGAATAGTCCATCCCCAGCATCCTTGTAGGCCCCCTTCAGATACTGGAAGGCTGCTATGAGGTCTCCACTCAGCCTTCTCTTCTCCAGGCTGAACAGCCCCAACTTTCTCAGCCTGTCTTCATACGGGAGGTGCTCCAGTCCCCTGATCATCCTCGTGGCCTCCTCTGGACTTGTTCCAACAGCTCCATGTCCTTTTTACATTGAGGACACCAGAACTGCACACAATACTCCAAGTGAGGTCTCCCGAGAGCAGAGTAGAGGGGCAGGATCACCTCCTTCGACCTGCTGGTAATGCTGCTTTTGATGCAGCCCAAGATACGGTTGGCTTTCTGGGCTGTGAGCGCACGCTGCTGGCTCATGTTCATTTTCCCATCGACCAACACCCCCAAGTCCTTCTCTGCAGGGCTGCTCTGAATCTCTTCCCTGCCCAACCTGTAGCTGTGCCTGGGATTGCTCCGACTCAGGTGTAGGACCTTGCACTTGGCATGGTTAAACTTCATAAGGTTGGCATCAGCCCACCTCACAAGTGTGTCAAGGTCCCTTTGGATGGCATCCCTTCCCTCCAGCATTTCAACCGAACCACACAGCTTGGTGTCATCGGCAAATTGCTGAAGGCGCACTCAATCCCACTGTCCATGTCACTGACAAAGATGTTGAACAAGGCCGTCCCCAACACCGATCCCTGAGGGACACCACTCATTACTGGTCTCCAGCCAGACATGGAACCATTGACCACAACTCTTTGCGTGCGGCCATCCAGCCAGTTCTTTATCCACTGAGTGGTCCACCCATCATTAAAACACCTCACACTAAACCATGCCCCCCAAGGCCTCCTTCAACCTGGCCTTTAACACTGCCAGAGATGGAGCATTCACAACCTCCTTGGGCAACCCATTCCAGTGCCTCTCCACCCTCACAGTAAATAATTTCTTCCTTATACCCAATCTAAACTTCCCCTGTTTATGTTTGAACCCGTTACCCCTTCTTCTGTCACTACAGTCCCTGATGAATAGTCCATCCCCAGCATCCTTGTAGGCCCCCTTCAAATACTGGAAGGCTGCTATGAGGTCTCCACTCAGCCTTCTCTTCTCCAGGCTGAACAGCCCCAACTTTCTCAGCCTGTCTTCATAGGGGAGATGCTCCAGTCCCCTGATCATCCTTGTGGCTCTCCTCTGGACTTGTTCCAACAGCTCCATGTCCTTTTTATTTGAGGACACCAGAACTGTACACAATACTCCAAGTGAGATCTCACAAGAGCAGAGCAGAGGGGCAGGATCACCTCCTTTGACCTGCTGCTCATGCTCCTCTTGATGCAGCCCAGGATACGGTTGGCTTTCTGGGCTGTGAGCGCACACTGCCAGCTCATGTTCATTTTCTCATCGACCAACACCCCCAAGTCCTTCTCTGCAGGGCTGCTCTGAATCTCTTCTCTGCCCAACCTGTAGCTCTGCCTCTGATTGCTCCGACTCAGGTGTAGGATCTTGCACTTGGCATGGTTAAACTTCATAAGGCTGGCATCAGCCCACCTCACAAGCGTGTCGAGGTCCCTCTGGATGGCATCCCTTCCCTCCGGCGTATCAACTGAACCACACAGCTTGGTGCCATGGGCAAACTTGCTGAGGGCGCACTCAATCCCACTGTCCATGTCACCAACAAAGATGTTGAACAAGACCGGTCCCAACACCGATCCCTGAGGGACACCACTCGTTACTGGTCTCCAGCCGGACATCGAGCCATTGACCACAACTCTGCGTGCGGCCATCCAGCCTGTTCTTTCTCCACCAAGTGGTCCACCCATCAAATTGATGTCTCCACAATTTAGAGACAAGGATGTCATGTGGGACAGTGTCAAACGCTTTGCACAAGTCCAGGTAGATGACGTCAACTGCTCTGCCCCTGTCCGTCAGTTCTTTGGCCCATCATAGAAGGCCACCAAATTGGTCAGGCAGGATTTCCCCTTAGTGAAGCCATGCTGGCTGTCACCAAGCACCTCCTTGTTTTTCATGTGCCTTAGCACGTCTTCCAGGAGAATCTGCTCCAAGAGTTTGCCAGGCACAGAGGTGAGACTGACTGGTCTGTAATTCCCCACGTCATCCATTTTCCCCTTCTTGAAAATGGGGGTTATATTTCCCTTTTTGCAGTCATCAGGAACTTCACCTGACTGCCATGATTTTTCAAATATGATGGACAGTGGCTTAGCAACTTCATTTGCCAGCTCCTTCAGGACTCGCGGATGGATGTTGTCAGGTCTCATAGACTTGTGTACGCTTAGGTTTTTAAGATGCTCTCGAACCAGGTCCTCTCCTACAGTGGGCCTAGGGTCTTCATTCTTACAGTCCCTGCATTTGCCTTCCAAGACTTGGGTGGTGCGGTCAGAGCATTTGCCAGTGAAGACCGAGGCAAAGAAGTCATTAAGAACCTCAGCCTTCTCCAAATCCAGGGTAGCCAGTTCTCCTGATATCTTCCAGAGGGGGCCTGCATTGTCCCTAGCCTGTCTTTTATTCGCTATGTACCTATAGAATCCCTTCCTGTTATCCTTAACATCCCTAGCCAAGTTCAATTCTAACTGGGACTTAAGTTTCCTCACCTGGTCCCTAGCTTCCTGGACAACAACCCTGTATTCTTCCCAGGCCGCCTGTCCCTGCTTCCACCTTCTATAAGCCTCTTTTTTCCTTTGAATTTTCTTGAGCAGCTCCCTATCCATCCAAAGAGGTCTCCTGGCCCTCCTGTTGCACTGCCTTCTAGTTGGGATGCAACACTCCTGAGTTTGTAGCAGGTGATCCTTGAATATCAACCAACAGTCTTGGCCCCCCCTGCCCTCTAGGGCTATATCCCATGGAACTTTACTAAGCAGGTTCCTGAAGAGGCCAAAGTCTGCTCTCTTGAAGTCCAGGGCAGTGAGCTTGCTGTTCGCTCTTCTCACTGTCCTGAAGATCTCGAATTCGATCATCTCGTGATCGTTGCATCCAAGGCTGCCCTGGAGCATTACATTTCCAACCAGCCCTTCCCTGTTGGTGAGCATGAGGTCAAGCATAGCACCTCTCCTTGTCGGCTCCTCTGTTACTTGCAGAAGGAATTTGTCTTCCACACAGTTGAGGAACCTCCTGGATTGCTTGTGCCGGGCCGTACCTTCACTCCAACAGATGTCAGGGTGGTTGAAGTCCCCCATGAGAACAAAGGCCTGCGAGGGTGAGGCTCTTCTTATCTGCCTATAGAGCGCTTCATCCACAGATTCCTCTTGATCAGGCAGTCTGTAACAGATCCCTACAATAATGTCTCCCATCGCATCCCTTTAACCCTGACCGACAAACTCTCTGTTAACTGCTCACCCGGCCCCAAACAGAGTTCCATACTCTCCAGCCTATCCCTAACATAAATAGCAACTCCCCCTCCCCGCCTGCCAGGCCTGTCTTCTCTAAAGAGCCTGTAACCTTCCATTCCAACACTCCAGTCACAGGAGCCATCCCACCATGTTTCTGTGATGCCTATCATATCATACCCCCGTAGACATGCACACATCTCTAATTCCTGTTGTTTGTTCCCTATGCTACAGGCATTTGTATAAAGGCATCTGAGCCGAGCTCCAAATGAAGTCGGCTCATTGGCTGGGGCGGCTGGAATATCTCTGCATTGCTCCAAGCATTTATTATGGGTACCGGCAACTGACTGAGAGTGTTGGGATGGAATGATGCCCCTTCCCCCAACACATCTAGTTTAAAGCAACCTTGACCAGCCTGGCAAGCCTCCTGCCAAAACCACTCTTCTTCTTCTTTGTCAGAGCAGCTCCACCACCCTCCCATAGACCTGGCCTACTAACTTGGGTCCCGTGTTCAAGAACTTAAACCCCTGACTATGACACCTTCTAACCATTTATTAACCTGGCCAATCCTCCTAGCTTTTTTAAGGTCCTCCCCTGTATCCTGGAGAATTGACAAAAAGACAATCTGAGCTCCAGAGCCCCTAACCACCTCTCCCAGGGCTCTGTAGTCCTTTATGTTCTCCAGGCTACTACTATCAACATCACCAGCACCCACATGGATCACTAGAAGTGGGTAATAGTCCATGGGACTCACTAGACCAGGCAGCCTCTCTGCAACATCCCTGATCCGTGCCCCAGGTAGGCAACACACCTCCCTCGAGACCGGGTCAGGCCGACAGATGAGTGCTTCTGTCCCTTTCAAAGTAGAGTCCCCTACCACTATGACCTGCCTCTTTTTCCTGGCAGCACCATCTTCTGTGGATATTATAAACTTCTTGCTCTTAAAAGTAAACAAAACAACCAAACAAAAAACAAGCAACCAACCCACCAAAAAAAGCCCCAAACTCCAATTTCAGCATGTTTTTGCCCTAAGCAGACTCCTTTTATTAATTTCATTGATTTTCCTGTGGATTTTTTTTAAAGCTCTTCAATTGCAGAATTGCTTTTGGAGAGCACTGTGTTTATTTACTTGGTAAACTAGGTGGTGAGCATAGACTAATGTGGCAATAAGAGCCAGGAATACTTTGCTAATGTACTGGCTCAGCAGTGTACAGAAACTACATTTGAGATGCTGAGGGTCAGATATTCAGCTTGCATAAACTGTCATAGCTCCATAGATATCAATGTCACAATGATGAGTTATATCATCTGAGGCTTTGCCACATAAACCCAAGATGAATTTAATGATACCATCGTCTGAAAATTCTATTATTATTATTATTATTATTATTATATTTAATTTTTTTTTTCTCAATTGTCCTATTGCCTGAAATTTGTGGATCATTTTCTATCCACATCAGGTCATGTATTTAGCATAATCTCCTACACTGTAGCTCTTGTCTTCTTACTGGTCCCAGTATTTCAGCCTACTTAGAAGTTTACACAGAACCCAGACCATTCCATATACTCCACATGTTTTTTCATAATTTCTGACTCTTTTTACTTAGTTTTATTTGGATGCTAATCACAAGGTTGGGTGTGTTTTCGATCCTCAGGTTGCACATTACTAAATAACAGGAAGGTCAGGACAATGGGAGAACAAAGGATTTTTTTCAAATCTGCAAAGCCATTGCAGGATCTTTTGTAAGGGGTCCTTCTGTTGCTAAGTATATTTCTCTTCCACAGCCATAATGCAGTTTTGTGAATCATGCAGATGGCTGTGACCAGAAGATACGTGACTCTGACATCTAACACAAACCATCTGCCCACTGCTCACTGACACCTTCAAGTGACAATGGGCTGAAGTCAAAGGCTGGAGATACTGAATGGCCCCTGTGAACTCAGGAGAGTGCTTTTAGAAGTTAATCAATAACTGCCCAAACTGAGCTTTCTGAAAGCTACATGTTATTTCAAAGATTTCTGAAAGATGTTCCATTTCCAACAGTTAAAACAGATTTCAGTTAAACTAGAATTGCAGCTCACCAGAATGGAACCAAAGAAGTTGAAATTAAAAATGCAAACAGCTTTCTCAGTATTTTCTCAATAGAATTTCAAAAATAATAACATATTTGAATAGAGTCTTTTGAAAAAAATAATGGTAATGGAAAGACTAATTATTTTTAATTGTGTTCTTAACTATTGCTGTACTTACCTTTGAAGGGTATCAAGTTATTCTTGTATCAATAAATACAGAATGAAGTGTTTAGAGAAGAATTCAGTCAATAGTAATGAATTGCTCAAAAACTGAGCAGTGTTTTAAAATAATCAACTGGCTTATTTGTGTATTCTTATAAGCACCAAATCACATGAAAATACATTTCTAGACATATTAGAAATAAGGGTCTGATCCTGAAAATAAGTAGGCATGCATATAAGTACCATACTTATTTGAACAGGTAGTAGAACTGAGTTGAACTGAGGTTAGTAGAATTAGTCACAGGTACAATTATTTTGGTATATATAGAGAGAAGGAACAGGATGGTGACTGAAAATAGGCATCACTATTGCATGACTCATGGAAAAACCTGTTGCTTTGTCTAACATGATCAGATGTGCCTGTGGTTTCCCACTGAAAAAAAATATCAGTGATGTGCATTCAAGTGTTGTTTTAGTGCAACATGTTTATGTGCACCATGCTCACTGATACTGGACAGACAGTAGTTGTAAAAGCACTCCACTTTTAGAAACCCTAACCCAGAGAGAAGTGCCTGCTATATTAGTTTAAGGCTTCATTAAGAATTGACAAGAGATTGATTAAAGCAAACTTAAATCAGTGTGATTTGCTGTGGATGCTCCCAAAATTCTTGGATTATAAGAGTATCTCCAAAGACTGTATTTCACACAAAGATAAAGAATTTATAGTACCATCTGTAACAATGACATCCGCACTGAAATATATATAGCAACTGTAATAATAGCTTCAGATTAATGCAATACCTGGAGGTTAGCTACCAACAAAGATAATAGAGGTTGGCATATATCACGTCAACAGTTCTTCCACTTTTATCAGGCAAAAATGCCCACTTGCCTTGATCATTACCTTATAATTATATTTTGAATTAGACATTTTTTCCATGGTTAATCGTGGTATTTAATAATCAGCCTATGTTTTATTATTTAAAAAGCAAAAATAAAACATATACCACCAAAACTAGTTTAAAAATCAAAACCAAAACCCAGGTTTTGCTTTCATTAACTGAAATCAACTAGGGTCTTTTATCCCTTTCTTCCTGCTGCAATAAAAGATGACCTGAGCCCACTTTGCAACCAGCACAGTGTGATCTGAAGAATGAAAAAATGTTGATTGACTGGCACTGCATGCAATAATTTGAAATGAGCATAATCTTTTCAGGTAAAAATGGGACAGTGCATTGTTGATATATGTATGAACATGGTCCCTCCCCACTGCCTAGGGCAGGCAGCAGAGTGGAGATGGTCTGTAATGATGGCCTGGCAAATATGACAGAATCTTTTTTTTCCACAGTTTTCAGCTAATCTGTCATGTCAGACTCACACCACTACATTTCTGCAGCTCTACTAGACCTGTTGGTGCTTCTGCAGATATCGGGCTTGTCCCCAGCACTTTGCTCCTGGAGTCTTGGGGGATGCAGTTCTCCCAGGGTGCACAGTACCAGGCTGTGGCATCTTTGACTCAGGCTGTTCTGACAGTGCCCACAGCAGTGTGTCATCATAGGCTTTGCTGAGAGATGCTGCTGCAGCTGCTGTACTTTGGTAGCTATACAGATTTTAGATTTAACAGTCCTGGACACTTTCATGTTTCCTCCTGTATTAATATTACAGAAAAATAATGTGAAGGCCAGACCAGACAGAGGCAAGGTCCCCCACACGGATTGCACGGCTGTGCCTGTGGCTCCAGCAGCTGCAGCAGCTAATGTCCCATCTTTTATGTAGATCTTAAAACCTGGAGAGAGGGCTGACAGATTTAGCATTTTCTATCAGTGTTTCAATAGCTCTGTATTTTTAGGTATCATTCTTGCTACCTTGAAAAAGAGAGAAGACTTCAGAAGTAATGATTTTGGAAAGGTGATGATGGTTATTTTTTCTATTTGAAATCCCCTTGCTGTAGGTCATTTCCTCAAAATGCCAGATGTGAAATTCATCTTTACCCATAGGGTCAAAGAAAAAAAAGAGCTGAGGAACAGGAATGGCTGTTCTATTTACCCATTCTAGCACTTGAAATTATTGCATGTGAGATAATCCTTTAGGTCTATGGAATATCAGAGCTTTCTTTCGCAGAGGTTCACTATTATGCTCTAGAAACAATACAGAGGTTTTTGCTCTAAAAAATGTTGCCTGGCTTTATCCAAGATATATGCACTTTTTCATTTTCAGTGAAGGAATTTAAAAGCTGCTTGAATAAATAAGTATTTTAACAATATAAAAAAATATAAAAATAGACACAATGAAAGTACTTTTTCAGTGTTTTGAATTTGAAAAATGAAATATCTGATGTAGAAACTGTAGAAAATACTTTGTTAATCCTTGCATTTTTAAACTCTTTTTATAGCTGAAAGGTTTTGAAATCAACTCAATTTGCAAAACCTTTGCTTAACTCAAAAATTTCAGAAAGAATTCTTTGCTAAGCTCATTCAATTTTTGCTTCTAATAGTAAAAAATTGATTGACATAGCCCCAAGCCTTTTGTTTTCATTCTCTTTTTGCCAATTACATTTTCGGGTTTTGATTTTATGTTTTTGCACACTAATGTTGTGTTTCCAGAATAACTAAATAATATATTATCTATCTTACTTATTGTTACTTATGTTCTTGCACATTGTATTTCGTCCTCTTTCCAGTTTCATACTTCTCTATTAGGCATTATGTGCTGTTTCACTCCTGTTTAGCTGTTGTAAGTCCTGTGTCCATTTAGTTGATTTATTATAATGCAACTATAAAAGACTGGTATTTGGAAATACAGGTACAATTGTGTCCTGGAGGGAACAGCACACATGGTTAGTTAGATGGATCTTAGAAAGAGGCATAATAAAAATTATTATGCTAAAGTAAGAAACTGCTAGTTTCAGCAGCATCTGAGTGTCAGTTAGGTATGAACCAGAAGCCAAACCAGAGATAATATTAGTGAGACCAGAGATAACATTTTTTTTGCAAGAAAAACATAATTTTATGACAGTGAAAATGTTTGTTCTGCTAAACTCTGTTAAAGCTCGTTATATAACAGGGAAATTGCATTTCACCAGTCTCAATCAATGCTGTTCTCTTTAAATGCCTCCAGTCTTACCCCCGGCAAAGATTTCATTGCAATTAATCTATTTAAACAGAGCCATTGAGAGTTTTCTTTGTCATAGAACTTCAGGAACAGGCCTTACGGCAGCTGTCTGAGAGCCAAAGGATAATAATTTTACTGCACAGCAGCATATTTCAATTACAGTATAATTAAACCAAATGTTGAAGCCATACCTGAGAACTGGTATGAATCAGAAGGTCTTCAAACATTTCAAATTGCAGATTAAAAGTTAGGGTAGAATTCTGGCTTCAAGTCTGTTCAGCAGTGCTGCTGGTTGAATAAGTATGTAGAGCAACTGCCTGAAGAGATTTCTGTCTTAATTTTGTGAAACACTGAATGGTCAACAAATCCTTTCAAAGTCATGATGATCTCTTGAAGCAGTAAGTAAGCAACACACCGCTAACAGATACAGAACCTGTGAGCTACCACATTTAATATTCCTGCAGCACAGTCTGCTAATAGACATAAAGAGTGGATATGGCCTCAAAGATCCATCAGTGCAATTTTTTTCCATAGGACTGGAGAAGTTTCTAAGGTCAGAGCTCTTGCATATTTGTCAGTTGTCTTAATGAGCATATTCCTACATTTTCTAACTAAAATATAACTTAATATCAAGCTATCAAAATGGAATTAAACATATACCAACTTATCTAAGATTACTTTCTTCGTAAGGCAGTCACATTCTGTTTTTCTTCACTTAGTTATTAACATAACGTTGATAACCTATCTAAATGTTGTTATTTATTATTTATTATCTCTTTGGAGAAGAGGAGACTGCAGGAGGACCTTATTAGTGTATATAAATATGTAAAGGGGGAGTGTCATGAGGATGGAGCCAGGCTCTTCTCAATGGCAAACTATGATAGGACAAGGGGTAATGGGTATAAACTGGAACACAAGAGGTTCCACTTAAACTTGAGAAGAAACTTCTTCTCAGTGAGGGTGACAGAACACTGGAACAGGCTGCCCAGGGAGGTTGTGGAGTCTCCTTCTCTGGAGACGTTCAAAACCCGCCTGGACACATTCCTGTGTAACCTTATCTAGGTGTTCCTGCTCTGGCAGGGGGATTGGACTAGATGATCTTTTGAGGTCCCTTCCAATCTCTAACATACTGTGATACTGTGAAATGTGATTATATCAGACACAAAGATAGAGTTCTTATAATTATTTAAAAATTCAAAACAAAACCAAAACAAAAAAAAACCTTCCAAAGACTTGGATTTATTTTATTAATTTTTAATTTCTGTAACATTGTCCTATGCCATAAAGAGATATTCTGGGCACTACATCAGCAAATGTATTTTAAAGGAATAATTCAGTTAATATATATGCATAATTGAAGATTGAAATCATTAACAGAAATATTTAATGGACTTAGAATCAATGAACTTATAAGTAGAAATAAATTATTGCATCCTTACTGTCAAAGCAATTTCAGGTTTTGTATTCATCCTCTGTTAAGCCTTTTAGCTTATTTCAGTTTTTAAATCACACACACTGGAGCTTTAGGGGCCTGCGTCTCTGTGATTTATAATACAAAGGAAAAATTATTTCTGCAGGTAAAATTGTGCTTTTTGAAAAAGGTAAGATAAACAGATGTGCCTAAAGCATCCTTAGAAAATCATGGAGAAATGGCTAAATGTATTACAAATAGCAATAATAATAAAAAAAATACAACCATCAACTGTTCGAACTACTCTCTACTTTTGTGTGTCTACCTATACAGTTTAAGTGGCTATAAAAAACCTTAGAACAGAAAGCAAAAACATTTTGGATAATCCCTTAAGCCCCCAAACAGTAAACAGAACAGGTTCTGACATGTAATTTATCAAGCTGTGAAGTTTCTATTCTTATGTACAAAAGAACAAAAACCTAGTAAAACAAAAATAAATGAATAATGTGAGCGCAGTCTTGGGAAGACTTAGATTTCTAAAATAACCTGAAAAAACCCCAAAGTTTTAGCATCCTTTCTTCAAGTCCAACAACCAAGGCAGTTATATTCGACCAGTGGAGAAAAACTCTTGAACACAGATGAACACAGAAAAAATCTTTAGTTGTTGGAATTCAATTCCTTGAATTTCCAAGAACTTCTGAAAGAAGTTTTCTTATTTGACCTGGCATTTTCTTTGGCAAAAGTTTTACAAGGATTAATATCTACTCTTTTATATGCACCAGAAAAAAAATGCCTGTAGCATTCAAGAGTGGGAACACCATATTAACTACATTCTAAACACCCTGAAATACCACAGGACTGGAAAGAAAGAGGTTGCTAACGCTTTCCAGAAGATTAATTTTCTACAATCTGTGAGTCTTCATCAAGTCAGTCTCACCTGATGGTATTTATACTATTCCTTGGTGAAAAAACAACCAACCAGAAAAACCCACAGAAGCGTTTGTTCTATGTTCTTAATTGTTATATACTCGGAAGAAAACATACCAAAGCTGAGCTTCCAAGTTCCTTTTCACAAAGGCTTTCAAGGACCACTCCCTTCACCTGAACAAACACACTTCATAGTTCGCAGGAATTCGGGTTTTTATATAGAGTTCCCAATGTCTTTCACTTAATGTGTGTGGAAGGAGTTGTTTATTTTTTTAGTTTTTTGTTGTATGCATCCCAACCTTGAAGGTTCTATGAAGAAGGCAATGTTTGCACCTGTGTTTCAGATTTCATATAGTTTCTCCTCCCATTTCTAATTTTCACTAAAATTACTCAAGTTAGCTTACTTGTAAGAAAACGGTGATTTGGTTTTCTCTCAAGGTACCCTAATAAATTCTGTTTTTTTCAAAAGAAAACCTGAAGTGTGTTTAAGTGATTTTAATGATGGATAATGCTTCAGAAGTAATCACTTTTCTGTTGCTTTTACACATGTTCTAAATTTTATTCTACTTTATGACTCAAAATGGAAAGGAAGAGGCTTTACGTAATAGCTATAAAGAAGGGTTTTCTTTTCTGTTCTTGAGTGTCAGTGGCATATCATAAAGATTTTACTGATGAAGGTTCCTGTCAGAATTTTTTGACTGATTATCATTGCATGACATGCCACCCCTGTGAGCTAATTTTCAAATGGTGTGTTTTGGTCTTCTGCTAATTTTGCCGCAGTGGTGCTGAAAGTCACTTTCGTACATGTTCTCTTTATGAAAAGTGGGTTTGTTCTGACTGTGACTTTCATGTTGAGGCCATATTTATTTTTTTTCCCCTGATCTGAAGTCAGTTGTATTGTGGTCATATGATCTTCCAGCCACAGTCAAAGGACCCCTTTCACAGTCTGCAGTGACATGTCTTCTGAGAATTGTGCATTTCTCTGCACAATTAGAGCTTCAAATACTTTGTGTCACATCTAGCCAAGGCCTGTGACAGCTGTCATTCAGGAATATGCTTTCTGACAAAGAGAGATGTATAATCTCACAGATCATGCAGTCTTTATTATTTGTATTTAATTATCCTCCAGTGGGAAATAATAACTCCGGTTTTTCTTATGTTTTAGTTTGGTGCAAGGTTGAAGCTTTTAATCACATGTACATTTCTAGCTTCCTTAAAGCGGGTTTTTTTCCTGTTTGTTCCCAATCTTTGCAGCCTCAGGGTAAACTCTGCACTCTTCCATTATTAATTTAGACAGTTACAATTTCCTAGCAAAATAATTAGTCAACATGTGGCAAACTTTTGTAATAAACTAGATATAAAATGAATAATTAAGGTTCTAGTTAAATCAATAACATTGATCCAGACTTCTCTTGAAATCAAATTGTAAGAGAGTAATTTTTTCTGACTTACGAATTCTGCATCTGAGAATGGAAGACTGACACTTGATTTTTATTTGTCAGATATTGAGCTTTAAATTCTTGGCTTTTCTGTCATTTAAATTTTCTGGAAACTTGAACAATGAAACAAATCTACCTATTTGATTCTCTGTATTTTTTTTTGTGGATATATAAAAAGCAAAGGCAAGGCAGTGAGTTGAGGAGGAGCAGATTTTGTGGATGCACTGTCAGAAAACAGCTTCCAGTTCTCTACTGTCGGCCTGAGATCACTGACATACTCAACTTCACATCTTTGTCACCTTTTTAGAACTGAAGTTCTCAGGGTTGTGTTTAAGACAACAAATTAAGCCGCTGAAATATAACCTGCTGTTTTCCAGTTGCAGTTGCAGCTGCTGACACGTTCTTGGCACTGCTGCTGCTCTCTTGTTGAAAAATTGTTCCCAAGAGGAAATGATATTTAATTGTAGGCTAGGGTTACCTGAGCGTGGTTTGATACATTTGATCTGCCTGGTAACTGAATACATTCCTTTATAACTTTTTGAAGGATTTAATGACAACAGGAGTTTGTTCATTAGCATGAAAATTACAGTTTTGTCTTTGCAAAATCCAGGCATCCTTTGACATTCACTGATATTAGTCTGCCTTATCTTCTAGCAGAGCAAGTTCATAAGTAAGAGTTCTTCTTGGGGATGTTATTTTTTCATTCCAGAGTAATGGTAACTGATCAATGGTGCACACACAGTTAAAGAGCTAAATTGAACTAGAAGTTACATGACCCTTGTAGCAAATAAAAACTTGTCTTGTGGAAGTTGTCAGGCATCCACAGGCAAGATCATAGATGCTGTCACCTCACTAGGAGCCTTGGTGAAAGAAGTGAAATTAGAAATATGAAAATCTGTCAATAAATCTTAACTGTATTTTTAAATAAGTTCTCTGAAATGAAAAATACTTCAAGAATATACTCTTTTAATAATCCAGTATAACAGAAAACTTTTCAGATGGTACAGCTATATGTAACATAGCTTTTAATAAGTTTGTGTATTAGGCACAGAATGTATCTGTAATTTAGCTGGTTTGTCTTCTGCTGTGACTGACAGGTGTCACTAATGCCTGCATATACAAATCACCCAGAGCGTATAGACTTACTAAAGGCGTAATTCTCTAACCACCTGTTTGCCTGGGACTGACATAGGAAATGCAGCCATACCTGTACTCTGCCTTGAGAATTGCTGGTTACCATAATGGCTGTTTGGCACAATTAGTAGCCAGAGTAATTTAGAAAAGCATTCAGACTTCTCTATCTGATGCAAGAATCTGGCCCAGCATGTATCTGGAGTAGGACTGGAACTGTGAAGGTGACACGCCACTAACTTTGAAGCCTACGGTCAAGTTGTGCTGTGTGCATGTCAGCAGCTGATAACCAGACCCTGTATCAATCTTGTAGACTCAACACAGAAACTAATATTCCTCGTCTACAAATGGCTATGGTTGGAAGGAAATGAATCCTACTCAAAGAGTTAATTACTTAAAAAAAATATTTCTTCTTTTTATATATAAAAGAACTTTTCTGTGCTATACATTTAGAGAAATTAATCTGAATAGAATAACTAACCTCAGAGCGTATGTGCTCTGTATGTGCTCTGTATCTCTTTGAATGTTGAGATCTGGTCACAGGAGTAATGCACCATTATAAAATAAGACTTCATGAGTACTCTTTATCAGAGTAAATGTTTTAAGAACAAAAAACAATGTTGTTGTTTTGGGGTTTTTTGGACAGTTTATAAGTTTACTAGGATGTGAGAAATCTTTCTCCCCTAAAAGAGAAGGCAGTGCTATCTATGTGAGTGGAGTATTCAGCTACTATAATTTTCCCTGACTGTGTAGTTCTGATTACACAACCTTTTTTCCACTGCAGACTGCAGTATAGACCTCCTCCTTGAATCACAATTTGTAAATTTAATATTCATGTAGTAACAGGAGCTCTTCTACCTCCAACACTGAAATGCCCTAGAATGAAGACATACACTTCAGCATTTCACTTGTATTTGTATTGTAGAATGTAGTGCCTGAATGGGAACTCCTCTCAAAAGCTAAGTAAAAATAAAGTTCTTAATGCATTCCAGCCTCAGCAGATGATGGATACTGTTCAGCTCTGTGTTAGAACATGTCAATAGTTTCTTGATTTGGAATCTTGCTAGTAACAGTTTTCATTTTTAATGAATTGGAAAGAAAATCAGTTGGCTGGTTTTATGAAAGAAATTACTGAAGAGAAATACAAGACTTTTCCTCTTAACAAGACCCTAACTGAAAGCACCATTTCTGCCTTTTCATATACAAATTGGTAGGAGGTGATTCACTACTCAAGAATTTAAAACCTGAATAACACTATCCTGTTCTGCCACCAGTCTGTGCTTTTAATGTATTAGTGCAAATGCTTTTTTATGAATGTGATTCTTAGCACTCTGGTGCTCTTACAAAGGAAATGTTTTATGAGTTGTAGGATATATAGTACCTAATTACCTATATAGTAGCTAGTTACCTATATACTATTTCCCTGGTTTGCTGTTAGTATCTTACACACGTGTATCTCTCATGCATTAAAATAAGGATTAAAAATCACCACTGTCAGGATGTGTGTCTATATATGTATACACATATGTATATATCTGTATATATATTTATGTATACATTTGTATACATTTTGAAAACTGCCTAAGTTATACACAGAATTCAGCTGAGATATGGCAACTCTCAGTGGAATATGTCTCCAGTAGCAATCACTTTGACAGGTTACAGAGTCAGTACAAAACAAAGATATGGAGGTTAAGAACAGGAAATAGGACTGAATAGTTGTTCAAAGACCATCTAAAGGTGAATTAATGAGTTTACATGGTAGCATGCAACACTATTAATGGTGTCATTACATTGTCCTGTTAAAGTCAGTAAAGCACAGTAGCTACTGTAAAGCAGAATAATATCATCTGGCTTTTTACTCAAGCGATTTACTCAACAATTACTCTAAAAATATACTTGAAAAAAATCTCCTATATGTTTGTCCTGGGTTCAGCAGTGGCAGTCAGTTTTTTGTTTTTTTTTCCTTCTTAGTAGCTGTTGCAGTACTGTGTTTTTGACTTTTGGCTTGGGAACAAAAAAAACTGATAACACCGATGTTTAGACTGACCAAGGATTTTGTGAGTCTCATGCTCTGCCAGGGAGGAGGAGGGGCCGGGAGGAAGCGGGGACAGGACACCTGACCCAGACTGGCCAAGGAGGTGTTCCATACCACAGCACGTCATGCCAGGGGATGGAACTGGGAGCTACCCGGAAGGGCACGTCCCTTTTTTCGGCCGGGCTGTCTTTTCCGGCGGGCGGTATCGTATTCTCTTCCCTTGTTATTTCTCTTGTCGTTGTTATTGTTGGTGGCGGCAGTGGTGATTTGTGTTATACCTTAGTTATTAAACTGTTCTTATCTCAACCTGTGGGAGCTGCATTCTTTTGATTCTCCTCCCCGTCCCTCCAGAAGCGGAGGGAAGAAAGGTGGGGGGGGGGGGGGGGGGGGGGGCCAGTAGACTGCGTGGTTCTGATTTACAGCTTGGGCTTAAACCACGACAGTTCTTTTGGCGCCCAACGTGGGGCGCGAAGGGTTGAGATAACGACAGATCTGACCGGAGTGTGTCTAATCGTATTTGTGATAAGCATTCAGTGTTTTGGATTGATAGTCACTTGTCACAATGCTGATTTATTGGCTCTCAAAGTTGTTGTTTTTGATCTCACAGTCTCAATATGCCGTAGGTTACTTAGAGCCGGTATTTGCTGTGTTAGTGTTTTTCAAGTGTGGGGCTTGGGCTAAGGTTATTGTCTCATTATATTTTATGGTAATGACTTGTAATACAATAGAAAAATTGATCATGAAACTGGTCTGGCTTATGTTCCCAATGTGGTCACCACCTTTATACTTTGGGAGGTATATAATACAAATGCTTAGCAACTATACATCTTTTTTCTCCTTCCTGGGTGGTCAACCTATGAAGGAGACATTCTTTTACCCTCCCAGTGCCCCTTCCAGACCGTTTACAGCATCGTTTGAGAGTTTTGAAGTTTTTGAGTGGCCTTTTAATATTGTTGAGACCTGTTTGCTGATTGTGATGGGGGTCACCATGTTGGCACGCATACAGAGTCTGTTTTGTCCACAACCATTACGTCTGATCTCAAGAGTTAAGCAGAGTCGGGTTTGGGCCTTGTCTGGGGTTAGACGACAAAATAGGGGGACAGAGAGATTTTCCCCGAGGCTGGACAGCCATGAGTGGCAGGGTGTGTGGGATAGTATGGGCAAGTATC
This sequence comes from Psittacula echo, assembly GCF_963264785.1. NCBI lineage: Eukaryota > Metazoa > Chordata > Aves > Psittaciformes > Psittacidae > Psittacula > Psittacula echo. Next base: position 14,651,645 of record NC_137740.1, read on the forward strand.
TAGGTCAGTGGGCCCCTCCAGTGTTTTGGAACTTCACCACCGAACAAGTGCAAAATCCAGAAGAATTAGTAAAACACTTAAATGTGGTGTGCTGTCATCCTGGTCATACCAGAGAGGGACAAATCATGTCAACGTGCTGGGGCTTGGCCTATGCTTACCGGGCCTTGTTCAACACTATCCAGCACCTTCAAAAGGAAGGAAATGTCCTTGGATCTGAGGGCGAAGCAACAGACAGCGCAGCTACTCCAGCTCCGAGCACAGCAGCTACACCACCCCTAGTGACAAGTACAGCCGCTACTCAAACTTCAACTGCAACAGACAGTGCAGCTACCCCAGCGACAAGTACAGCCACTACTCAAACTTCAACTGCAACAGACAGCGAAGCTACCCCAGCTCCAACCACAGCAGCTACACCACTCCCAGCGACAAGTACAGCCACTACTCAAACTTCAACTGCAACAGATAGCGAAGCTACCCCAGCCCCAACCACAGCAGCTACACCACCCCCCGCGACAAGTACTGTTGCTACTCAAAGCACAGTGATAATGACTGCAGCTAAACCAGAGGACCAATTCGTACCAATATCGATTGCCTCCATACGCAAGAGAAAAAGCAGAAAAGAGGCAAGAAGGGTGAAGCAAGATGAAGAAACAATGTATTCACCACCCAGGCCACCACCTGATCAGGAGTCATCATCCCATGATGAAGAAGAAGAAGAAGAGGTGACTTCTCGACCTCGGACCTCAACCGAGCTACGGAATATGCGAAAAGATTTTACCCGTCAACCAGGGGAGCACATCATCACCTGGTTGCTACGATGCTGGGACAATGGGGCCGATGGTCACAAACTAGGAGGTACGGAAGCCAAGCAGCTGGGATCACTTGCTAGAGAAGGGGGAATTGACAAAGCAATTGCAAGAGAGAAAAAGTCCCTCAGTCTTTGGAGGCGGCTCTTGGCAGCTGTGAAAGAAAGGTTTCCATACAAGGATGATGTTACGAGTCGTTCGGCCAAGTGGACTACTTTAGACAAAGGCATCCAGTCTCTGAGGGAATCAGCCATCGTAGAGATGATCTATCACACCAAACCGAATAACGGAGATATACCCATAGACCCAGATGAAGTCGAATGTACACGACCCATGTGGCGAAAACTTACACGGAATGCACCGTCATCATATGCCCATTCATTGGCAACGGTAACCTGGGGTGACATAGTAACACCAACAGTGGATGAAATGATTCACAAACTCCGAGAGTTCGAAGACAATCTCACCCCTTCCATCATCTCAGCTGTGGAAAAACTGTCCCAGGATGTCAAACAATTGAGGGACGATCTATCTGATTTATCCAGCTCCTCACGTGTACCAACATACGTCTCAGCTGCTAACAAAAGACGTCCTATTGTTCAAGACAGAAGATATAGAAGGCAAACACCACGGGCCACCCTATGGTTTTACCTGCGGGATCATGGAGAAGACATGACGAAGTGGGATGGAAAACCTACTTCAGCTTTGGAGGAACGGGTGCATGAATTGAAAATAGCAACAAGGGTCAAGACTAATCATCCCATGAGAGCTGCGGCTTCAGTCTCTGGTGAGCAGGTTCCCAGATGGAGCGAAAGAGCTGATTTTACTCCAGCTCCTGTGATAACGAAGAATAATCCCTTTCAACACGACTTAGGTGTCCAACGTTGTGATGACTGTTAGAGGGACCCTGCCTCCAGCCAGGTGGAGGTAGGGGATAATCGGATTTACTGGACTGTGTGGGTCAGATGGCCTGGCACATCAGTCCCGCAGAAGTATAAAGCTCTCGTAGATACCGGTGCACAGTGTACCCTGATGCTGTCAAGCTGTCAAGGGGTGGAACCCATCTATATCTCTGGAGTGACAGGAGGTTCCCAAGAGTTGACTGTACTGGAGGCTGAGATCAGCCTGACTGGAAGGAAATGGCAAAAGCACCCCATTGTGACTGGTCCAGAGGCTCCATGCATCCTCGGCATAGATTACCTCAGGAGAGGGTACTTCAAAGACCCAAAAGGGTACCGATGGGCTTTTGGTATTGCTGCTTTGGAGACTGAGGAAAATGAACAGCTGTCCACCTTGCCTGGTCTCTCAGAGGATCCCTCTATTGTGGGGTTGCTGAAGGTCGAAGAACAACAAGTGCCAATCGCAACCACAACAGTGCACCGGCGGCAGTATCGCACCAACCGAGACTCCCTGATTCCCATCCATAAACTGATCCGTAGTCTGGAGAGTCAGGGAGTGATCAGCAGGACCCGCTCACCCTTTAATAGCCCCATATGGCCAGTGCGAAAGTCTAATGGAGAGTGGAGACTAACAGTAGACTATCGTGGCCTGAATGAAGTCACACCACCATTGAGTGCTGCCGTACCGGACATGCTAGAACTTCAGTATGAACTGGAGTCAAAGGCAGCCAAGTGGTATGCCACGATTGATATTGCCAATGCATTCTTCTCAATTCCTTTGGCAGCAGAATGCAGGCCACAGTTTGCTTTTACTTGGAGGGGCGTCCAGTACACTTGGAACCAACTGCCCCAGGGGTGGAAACACAGCCCTACCATCTGCCATGGACTGATCCAGAATGCACTGGAACAGGGGCAAGCTCCAGAACACCTGCAGTACATTGATGACATTATTGTGTGGGGTGATACAGCGGAAGAAGTCTTTGAGAAAGGGAGGAAAATAATCCAAATCCTGCTGAAAGCTGGTTTTGCCATAAAACGGAGTAAGGTCAAGGGACCTGCACAGGAGATTCAATTTTTGGGAATAAAATGGCAAGATGGACGTCGCCAGATCCCTACAGATGTGATCAACAAAATAATAGCAATGTCTCCACCAACTAATAAGAAAGAAACACAAGCTTTCTTGGGTGCTGTGGGGTTCTGGAGAATGCACATCCCGAATTACAGTTCGATTGTAAGCCCTCTCTATCATGTAACCCGGAAGAAGAACGATTTTAAATGGGGCCCTGAGCAACAACAAGCCTTTGAGCAAATTAAACGTGAGATAGTTCATGCAGTAGCCCTTGGACCAGTCCGGAATGGGCCAGATGTAAAAAATGTACTGTACACCGCAGCCGGGGAGAATGGTCCTACCTGGAGCCTCTGGCAGAAAGCTCCAGGGGAGACTCGAGGTCGACCCCTCGGCTTTTGGAGTCGGGGATACAAAGGATCTGAGGCCAGCTATACCCCAACTGAGAAAGAGATACTGGCAGCCTATGAAGGGGTTCGAGCTGCTTCGGAGGTGATTGGCACTGAAGCACAGCTCCTCCTGGCACCCCGGTTGCCCGTTCTGGGCTGGATGTTCAAAGGCAGGGTCTCCTCTACACATCATGCAACCGATGCGACATGGAGTAAATGGGCTGCACTAATTACACAACGAGCTCGAATAGGAAATCCCAGTCGTCCAGGCATTCTAGAAGTCATCATGGACTGGCCAGAGGGCAAAGATTTTGGAATGTCACCAGAGGAGGAGGTGATGCGTGCTGAAGAGGCCCCACCATACAATAAACTATCAGAAAGTGAAAAGCAGTATGCCTTGTTTACTGATGGGTCCTGCCGTATTGTGGGAAAACATCGGAGATGGAAGGCAGCCGTATGGAGTCCTCAACGACAAGTTGCAGAAACTGCTGAAGGAGAGGGTGAATTGAGTCAGTTTGCCGAGGTGAAAGCCATCCAGCTGGCCCTGGACATTGCTGAACGAGAAAAGTGGCCAGTACTTTATCTCTATACTGACTCATGGATGGTGGCAAATGCCCTGTGGGGGTGGTTGCAGCAATGGAAGCAGAGCAACTGGCAACGCAGAGGTAAACCCATCTGGGCTGCTGCACTGTGGCAAGATATCGCTGCCCGGGTGCAGAACCTGGTGGTGAAGGTACGTCATGTAGACGCCCATGTACCCAAGAGTCAGGCCACTGAGGAACACCAGAACAACCAACAAGTGGACAAAGCTGCTAAGATTGAAGTGGCTCAGATGGACTTAGATTGGCAACATAAAGGTGAATTATTTTTGGCCTGGTGGGCCCATGACACTTCAGGTCATCAGGGCAGAGATGCAACATACAGATGGGCCCGTGATCGAGGGGTGGACTTAACAATGGACACTATTGCCCGGGTTATTCACGAGTGTGAAACATGTGCTGCAATTAAACAAGCCAAACGGTTAAAGCCTCTTTGGTATGGAGGACGATGGCTGAAGTATAAATATGGGGAGGCCTGGCAAATTGACTATATCACACTCCCACCAACCCGCCAAGGCAAGCGCCATGTGCTTACCATGGTGGAAGCAACCACCGGATGGCTGGAAACATACGCTGTGCCCCATGCCACTGCCCGGAACACTATCCTGGGCCTTGAGAACCAGATTTTGTGGCGACATGGCACCCCAGAAAGAATTGAATCAGACAATGGGACTCATTTCCGGAATAACCTTATAGACACTTGGGCCAAAGAGCATGGCATTGAGTGGGTATATCACATCCCCTACCATGCACCAGCCTCTGGGAAAATCGAATGGTATAATGGGCTGTTAAAAACTACACTGAGAGCAATGGGTGGGGGAACTTTCAAGCATTGGGATACACACTTACCAAAGGCCACCTGGTTGGTCAACACCAGAGGATCTGCCAACAGGGCTGGCCCAGCACAGTCAGAACTTTTACATATTGTAGAGGGGGACAAAGTTCCTGTGGTGCACATGAAGAATTTGCTGGGGAAGACAGTCTGGGTTATTCCTGCTTCAGGTAAAGGCAAACCCACTCGTGGGATTGCTTTTGCTCAGGGACCTGGATATACTTGGTGGGTAATGCGGGAAGATGGGGAAGTCCGATGCGTACCTCAAGGGGATTTGATTTTAGGGGAAAACAGACAATGAACTCAATTGTACGCTGTTGCCTGCTATAGTCCATCAACTAGAAGTCTGCAGGGCACCAGCGACTGGCTCTGACTTCCCTCCGACCATCATCCCAACAGAGAATGAACTTTGATAGAACCGGATGAGTTCTACAGTAAAGGAATGATCAGCATCAGCAGGCAACGATCCAACACTGCATACAGCTTCTTCTGCCCTGAAAGACTATTCCAAGAGATGGAGCCCAACATCATGAACCGAATGGACTCAGTAGCTTTATAGGAATTGGTCCGTGCACTAAGATAACAGTGCACCGAGATGAGAGTGAGGGTATATGGAAAATGCGGGATCTGAGCATGACGTGAATGGTATGGAACAAGGGGTGGATACTGTCCTGGGTTCAGCAGTGACAGTCAGTTTTTTGTTTTTTTTTTTCCTTCTTAGTAGCTGTTGCAGTACTGTGTTTTTGACTTTTGGCTTGGGAACAAAAAAACCTGATAACACCGATGTTTAGACTGACCAAGGATTTTGTGAGTCTCATGCTCTGCCAGGGAGGAGGAGGGGCCGGGAGGAAGCGGGGACAGGACACCTGACCCAGACTGGCCAAGGAGGTGTTCCATACCACAGCACGTCATGCCAGGGGATGGAACTGGGAGCTACCCGGAAGGGCACGTCCCTTTTTTCGGCCGGGCTGTCTTTTCCGGCGGGCGGTATCGTATTCTCTTCCCTTGTTATTTCTCTTGTCGTTGTTATTGTTGGTGGCGGCAGTGGTGATTTGTGTTATACCTTAGTTATTAAACTGTTCTTATCTCAACCCGTGGGAGCTGCATTCTTTTGATTCTCCTCCCCGTCCCTCCAGAAGCGGAGGGAAGAAAGGTGGGGGGGGGGGGGGGGGGCAGTAGACTGCGTGGTTCTGATTTACAGCTTGGGCTTAAACCACGACAATGTTGAATAAAAAATGTTGCTATCTTACTCATCTAGCATCATCCTTATGAACATCTCAAACTCTTGGCAACATAAACTATTTAAAGTATCCCAATTTCTTAGAGAGTAGGAAATTTCTTTATTTTGCAGAAGAGGAAACTGAGGCATGAGTGAAGGCTAATGCCTTTAAGTTTGATCATTTAAAATTAAGCACTTAGTTTGGTAATCAAACACATTTCATTTTTGTAGTTTTTTTAACGGACTGCCAGGTGTTCTGACAAAATTTGTAATGTAGAAATGTACAAAAATAACATTTTCCTTCTTTATGATTTTAAAGAATAAACAACCAATGAATATATATGTGCAATTTATATATATATATATACACACAGACATAAACATATATATATGTATAGATACACTTTTTTTAAAAAGTGCCTTGCAATTTCTTGTGAATCAAGTATTTTTGGGGGTTGACAGTTCACTAAGATTTAAAAAGGGATTAAGTATTGATTCAAATAATGGAATATTATATCATATAATGCACTAGATGTGTAACATAGCACTCACTTTCTAGGACATAAGATTAACTGCATGAGACTAGGGACATTTTTCGTGTTGAGCTGTGGTATTTCATCATGTGATTTTGTTCACCTTTGTCTAAAAGGGAAGACCACATTTTTATATGCAAGTGTAATGACAAGTGAGGAGGAAAATTGCATGAGGATACTTATTTTAAAGCATTACTTCAATCTCGTCATTCTAAATGAATAGTTGTATTCCTTCATTATGATATTTCATGTTCCGTGTGTCTCTAAGGTATTTGTATTCCAAGAATGTGTTACCCAGGAGTATCTTTAAATAGACCTACTTTCTCAATTTTTGAAAAAAACTTTTTTTGATATTTTTTTTTTTCCCCATTTCCAAGCATCATAATGTCCCTGTGCTTTTCAGGCAATGTATGTGGCTAGCAGGGCAATAGGTTCATATCAGAATAATTGAATTAAAGCTGTGAAATTTGTATTGAGAGCTTCGTTTTCTCAAACAGCATTTTGTCTAGATTTGGAAACACTGCAACACATTTATACAGAAGGAAATAGGCAGAGCTGGAAATGTATAGTTATTTTTAGTGCATCATTATAATTTCAATAACATTTTTATCACTTTCAGTGGTAGCACCATCATATATCAAGTAGAGAAGCAAAAGCAAGGGTATCAATCTCATTCAAAATTCAAGCTTAGAGTACAGTACATAGATCAGCATGTAAATTTACTTCTCAGTGAAATAGCAAATGCATCAGTAGAAAAACAGTTGAACATTGAGTAGAAAGCAGTCTTTACATATTAGTAAACCATTGTTTATTATTTGCTCAGTGGTTTGTAACCACATTCATGACTTGAAAGAAGATATGGAGGGGAAAAGCAGGAGTGGCTTGTTTTTCTTTCTTTTTTCTGCCTTTCTGAGTCTCCTCTATTGTTTTATTTGATTCACTTCCCTACCACAACGCATTTCTCAACTGCTTCATAATGTGAGTTTGTGAGAAGTTCATAACCCAGTAGATAATGCACTACATTGCTAAAATGTGTTTTTTCCTATCCTTTTACAAGAGAATTCACCCAGTCTGTCACTGTTTAGTGTTTCACTGCTGCAATTTCTTTATTTCCACTGTTGATGAGTGCAACCATGACCATTCATCAGCAACCAGAAGACTGTTACTTTATTTACTCAACCATTTACTTATTCTCTTTGCTCCTTTTTTTCCATTCTCCCACATATGAACGAGTTCACTTTCCCAGCTGTTAATGTCTGCATTGTGTCTGATCTCATCTGGCAACTTTGTGATTGTCAGTACATATGATATCTTGCTACTGTAATACTATAATCTCCCTCAAATCAAACCAGATACCATCTATTTACAAACAAGCCTCTTTATTCCTTTTCCCATGCAAGCATTTATATTTAGATGTAATTAATCTGAAATAATTGCACTACTAATGCAACTCTTTGGTAAGGCCGTTACCTGCCTCAGTGTTTTCTAATTTTTTTTTGTCTCTTCCATCCTATAGTGTTACCCTTGTTCATAAGAAATATTACAATAATAATTGCAATAATCACACAGTGGCAAATATTTAAAACGCTAATGTAATGGTCTGCCATAGATGAAAATTGCTGTCTGCCAGAGCATCACTTGCAGAGAAGACCACTGCTCATCATACCAGGACTGCTGCTAACAGCCTTTCCTCTCCCTTTTGCTGTAAGGAGAGCAAGTGACTTAATTTTGTGACATTTGGCTAAACATCTGAATAATGAAATAGCAGAAGGTGAAAAACTTAATTCATTTTAAAGGTTAAACAATGCTTGTACAACATGGCTAGTTTGGATACTTAGAGTCAATGAAGAATCTAATACATACAATTGATATGCTCTATTAAATTGTGGCAGGTGGAAGTTTCTCACTATTTGCACTGTTAGCTTCAGGTTTGAAGCTTGCAGAAAAATTAATCCAAACTTTACACACAGGATAAAATGTGAATGTTAACTAGACTTAGTAGAAACTCAGCTGTTTAGCTAGCCATGTTTTCAAGACGAGGAAGAAACTCAGGGGATGGCAAACACAAGAGAAGAATAGGAGATCTGTAGAGATGTTTGAAATGTGTGCTGCTGCGTCTGCTTTCCAGTGAACCTTTCAGCTCAGTCTGCTACAGAGCAGCTGTTGCACCCCACATAGTGATACTATTTATCTATACCTTGGCTCTTCGTTCCTCTGGCTGGTACCAGGCTACACACCATGCCTTGGAAGGAATAGAGTGTGCAGTCACTGTTGATGCAGCCAGGGACCAGGGCACGTTGTGGACAGCCACTATCCTAGTTCGGGGCATGACTTGTACTTCTGCACTGGAACCAGCACCTTGGGTCACAGCATGCAACATCGCTGCCCCAGTGTGCACATAGCTCTCAGTTGCTCAGACTGCTGGTGACACAAAATCTCTGTACCAGAGACATTAATTTAAATAATTTTCTGTGAGTGAATCATTTTAACTTGGAGCCAGATAGTACTGATTTTTGCAAGACAGGCTTATTAGATGCTATTTATTTCTGCATTGGAGGGAACAATGTGGATTGAAGTCACAAAAAGGATTACAAAACCTAATTTATGGATTGCTCCAACTGGAATCCACATTTCTTCCAGGAAGACAGACTTTTTTGTTGTTGTTGTTATTAGCTTAATGAGTATCATAGTCTCATTTCATTTCCTTTGGAACTCACTTCTTACAGCTTGGTCAGTTTGTTTTCAGAATGCTGGGTTTCATCCAACTGGATTTGGGCCCATTCAAGCATCATATTGCTCAACTAGTTTTATGGCAGTTTATGGGTCTTATAGTTGAAATTGCCACCTCTTCTTTAGCCACTATAATTTATGATATTTAACTTGTTAAAGTAGCTTCTAAATATGCCATCATTCCTCCTCTTAAAAATACAGGAACCCAAAACACTACTAATGTATACCTACCCATATGCACACTCACATATTCAGTATTCATATTTTGTCTAGTGTGCTTTGCAGTATTTTGAAGGTTTATTCAGCTGCATGAAGCTGGCTAGAGGGTGTCCTCCATCAAATTGTTTTATTGATGCTTAATCCAGAATTCTTCTACCAGAATCCTTCTGACTGTTCCTACCAGATCTTTATCACTAGGAAAAAAGAAATCTCTTAGCTGCACTGATATAAACCCTAACTGAAGGTGTAACTTAATGCAGAATTTGGCCCTCAGTGTTTAATTCTCTTTCTTGGCTCTGAATAGCTAGTTGGTCCCAGGTCTCTCATCTGATTACCAATTATTTCTCTTTCATACACCTTCTCTCTCTTCCTCCAGGGCTTTCTTTTTTCTAGGCCGTCTCCTCTAAATACTGTTTTCTAATTCTTGATTCTTGTCCCCATTATCATGACTTGTCCCCATCAGACCTGACTGAACATTCTGCATAACCATGATTTAAGAGAATGAAGCACCAGGGACTGTAATTACTGGTGTTCTCAGCATGTTGAGACGTGTACTGGCAGCCCCTAAAACAGTTAACCCACTATATACATGCTGTACGATTTAAGCAAGTTAGATCACAGGCAGAGTCTGTCAAACCACTCATTTGCATAGTTAATTTGAATAACTAGGATATTCTATTAGATATGAAATGTATAATGTTTCAACAAAATTAAAGATTAAGACATTCTCTAAAATGGCAAAGAAATTTTTACATGGATAGAGGTACATGAGCAAACTTTGCAGAGGCGTTTATAAAGAAGCACAGTTATTCACCCTACAGCTAGGTGAACATGCCTCAAGTAAAACTGTGTGTGATATAAAGGAAGTATCAGGACAAATGGAAGAACTTCTTAAGTAGTTCATAGGTGCGAGCAGAAAACTCAAAGGTTGTGGGAAAACCATGCTGATATGCTGGTTTTGTTTGAGTTGTTAAACATAGATTGCACACAGTCTGGACTGGGGCAAATAGTAGTTATAATTAAAAAATATATCTTATTGAAATTATCTAAAGGACATAAGAAGAACATATCAGTAAAACAAAATTGTATACATATGACAATCTTTACTCTAAATTTTTATTGCCTAATGGGTGTCAAGATATGATACATAAGTGAATGACATGGATAGAAAGGATAAAACAAATAGGCTGTATTTACTGAGGTTACGTATAAACTTATTGAGAAGGGTACTTTCGAGATTTCAGTTTCAGATGTTGATATTAAAATAGTCCTTTGAGATATACTTCACCACCACCTTCATGTTCAGTATATGCTAGGAAGGAAAAACAGCAAACCAGGCCAGAAAGCACCTGCAGTAGGAATCCTACTTGGACACCATTCTAGGCAATGGAGGAATCTGTTGGGCACCCATCTCTCAATATAGGTACAGTCCAAGTAAATGCAATTTTGTCCGTATTATCCTGTTTCTGTTAGTATTTTTTGATTCCTGTGACAGTATCCCATTCAAATTAACTAGAATGAATGCTTTCCAGCAAAAAATCTCATGAGACACATTATTAAATATTCTAAAAAATCATATCCATGCAGAATATATTTACAGAGCTTCTTACAACTGTTTAGCATGGATGCTAAATATCAACAGTCTGCTTAGTGCTGGAAGCATATAGCACTGTGAGACGATCCTTTATCTCAAGAATCTTGAGATAACAGTGCCCCAGTATTTGCTCGTTTGTATACTATTAATTTCTAGTGATTGTCGAAACAGTGGCTCAATTACAGATGCAAAAAAAAAAAAAAAGTATGGCTGATTGTCGAAACAGTGGCTCAATTACAGATGCAAAAAAAAAAAAAAAGTATGGCTTTGTAGCAGGGTGAATATACAAAAAGAAATTTATAATCTTGGAATTTAAGTAATAAACTATACACAGAACTGTTAACCTAACCTGAAGCACACTTGTAAATCTTTATTCTGTTTGCCTCCTTTCCATCAGATCTTGATTGTCAGTAAAAGTAAAATATTTAACAGCTGCTTCATCACCAGTTCATGAGAATGCCTGATCAGCTCCCCCTCCACCAGATATGACAAAATTAACTTAATCTGCCTGAGCACTCAATGAACAGTTTCCTGTAGCAAGAAATAAATCAAACAAGTAGGTTAACACAAGCAGTACCTTATTGTCACACCTATTTTCAGCTAGCTGATCTGTATGGATGTCAGCCTATTTTAAGCTGATGGTAGAAAGGAGACCTTACTTCATAGCTAACCCGAATTTTTAGAGCCCCCTTTTCTTCTTGGTTTGGTTGTATAAGCCACTACTATCAGCTCCTTAATATCTTCAGTATGAAACATATCTTCATCTTTTAAATTTGAATGTCTTTAGCTTTGTAGATACTTTCTACTGATTCCTCTAAAGGTGTGTTCTGTACTAATTCAGGGACACAGCTGTATCAGTGATTCTCTGGTTGACACTAGATGTGTATGCAACCAGGACAATTCTGAAAGAGTATCTTTATTTTCAGAAATGCTTGCTTTGCCTGATCAGGCATTGTAAATGCTTATGGTAATCTTTTAGAAGTTTTAATAGGGGATAGTATACTTTTTGCAAACATTTGGAATAACCCTGATATTTTGTGTAAGTTCACTTTTAGGCATACTTGACAATATTTCTACAGCTCACAACTAGTTGGAGGCTCTCTTTTCATTTACTGCATAATGCACCCAAAAGTCATAAGAGATCATAGAATCATAGAATCAGTAAGATTGGAAAAGACCTTTAAGATCATCAGGTCCAATTGTTGCCCCCAGGGCTGCCAAGTCCACCACTAGACCATGTCACTAAAAACATGCAGACATTGCAATAGCTTTATACATTTGTACAGAAACATAACTTCTGTGGTCATGGCAGCAGGGGTTTTTTGGGACTCTGTAATAATGATCTTTTAACTTTAAACTTGGGTGGCTCTGAGTTCTCTTATATTTGCTGAGATTAAAAGAAAAAAAAAAGACAAAATATTCTATATTCTGATCATATACCCTCATTTTTTATTTTTTTTTTTCCTAAAAGCCCTTCTGTTTAATGCTGAGATTACTGTAAAGGAGACCAGGGGCAGACGTTACTGACTGCAATCCTATGGACTGGAGACCTACATGGCAATTTACAAAAAGGTGAAATGATTGCAAGCGAAGTTTAAATAATGCCTAATGAAACTATTCTGGAAAATGAGTAAAATACTACTCAGGTGTTAATGCTTTTGCTCCTGGCTTGGCATTTGCCATCTCACAGTTTCAGAATGGAATAGCTTTCAGGACTTCTGGGAAGGCAGGAATAGGCAGGCCCTGAAGAAGGGTAGAATAAACTTGTTACCTCTAACTGCCAAAGTGTACACATGGGAGATTGAGTAGTATTAAGAAACATAAATGATGAGATTGGACCAGGAAACTTACAGACAACCAGAATTGTTAAGCCAGTTTTCCATCCTGCACTTACTGAACAAACATGGAGGACTTCTGTTTTTCAAAGAGGACCTAGAGGGACCAGTCTGCCAGCAACTGGAGCTCAGGCAAGCAGCTGGCTTGTTTTTCCCACCTGCACTTGCGATATGAGTAGATGTGCTTGACTGCCTTTTGCTTGGGTGAAATAAGATAACTGATTTATTTGAAAAGGAAATCTGTTAAACTGCTAGAATGAAACTGGAATATTACATATACCTATAAAGACTTTCAGATTTACTGTTGCATTGAAATACTGATTTATATGTGGTACCTGGATACTGTTTTTACATGCTGTACCTTCAGTGCATCCTGGGCTACTCTGCTGATGCTTGAACAATGGGATCTCAGTAAATAATGATCTGATAGATATCAAGAAAATGGATTTTCTTGTATTTATTAGCATACTGAAACTAAATAGACTATAAATATTTTAATGAGGATATTTTATACAAGTGTAGCTTTCAATAAATTTTAGATTTTTTATTTCTATTTTGCTTTTTATCAATACACAAAAAATTAATTTGATTCTTGAACAATAAATTTATGAAACTTGGTGTTTATATGCATATTTCAGTGTTGGCTGAGATTGTCAAAAGTAACAGCTAATCTTCTTTATGTAGCAGGGTGCTGAGTAGGCTTAAAAGTCCTTTGCTTCCAGAATGCAATGTAATTATAAGACGTGATTACAACTGATTATAATCAATCAGCATAGTCTTAAGTGTAATTTATATTGCTGCAGCTGTGGTTAGATTAAATCATCATATAAAATACAATTTTTCCAAGATATGTAAAATTATTTGAACAAACCCAAATACCGTAAACTCATAATGCCATAAATATAGAGTAAATGATGCCAATTACATAATAGTTTAGGGCTGTGCATATCACAAAATAAGCTTTCCCTCACAGAGTGTATTTCTGATTCTGGACACAAAATTGTCTTTCTGTTATAGTGACAGGACAATCTTTCTGGCCTTCTGAACTTTTCCTTATAGCATCTGTCACATATAATGTGTCACTACCAGCACCAGAACTACCACAGGCAGTAGAGCTGTTTTGAACAATAATAGAAACTAGGCATGGATGTTTACAGAACAACATGTTTTAGTAGGGTAAGACCCATGGTAGCTGTAAAAAACTGCTGAGTTGTCATTGCAAATCTTCTAAATAGTTTCGTTCATTTTCTTACCCTCCGTCTGTAAGTCCATGTTGTAGCTGGGAAGTTTAAATGCAGGCACGTATCAGCCAGCTTTGCTCCAGCCAGTCGGGAGAGCCCCAACCGTGACCCAGGGCTGAGCCAGAGTCAGGGCTTGCTACAAAGGGCTGCCTGCTCCCAGGGGCCAGCCAGGACATCTAACCATGGCTCTGTTTTTCTCTGTACTCTTTTCACTATCTGTATTTCAACTGTATTTCTGATCTTGGTGAAGGGAGTTTTTGCAGTCTGCAAAGTAGCAGTAACAATACTTATTGCCTTTGTTAGGAATGTGTGGAGGACTAATGGAGTGGTTTCTCAGGTCTTCCATTTTTCCACACAATTTCAGGTCAAAGAAAATCTCACCAAAGAATAACTTGTCTGGCAATTTGAGATTAGAAAAACTACAGCAGGAAAAGTACCATTTCTAAATTGATCAGAATCCACACACACAAGGAAATTAATTTACTGTTCTTTAAAAGGACACCATTTTAGCTTCTATCTTTCATGTCAGGCAAAGGTAAATCAGTTGTTTCATCCCAAAAATGATAGAGTATGAACTTTATAATAATTTAAACAACTGGTGCTCACAGTAAAGCTCTTTGCTATTAACTCAAGACTCTGAATTCTTGTGTAGAAGCCACTTTGCTCAGTCTACTGAGAATCTGAAATAATGTTATTTTGTGTATATAACATGAAACCTGATTCTGATCTGACTAAATATCCTTTTCCCAAAGTTTTCTCAATTAAAAGGAAAATGTATCTGTTCCCATTAAGAAAAACAACAACACCCCCAAAAACCACAAACCAATCAAAAACAAAAAACCAAAACCCAGCAAACCAACCAACCAAACCTTGTGGCTTCTGCTAGGAGGATGTTTTATTGCTCAAGTTCTTTCAGAACTAATATTCTAATGTTCTTTCTTCAGAGCACCAACATAAACTTTAAGAGTAGCAACGCTACAGTAGTAGCTTAGTTAAGATAAAATCTAACCAGTTTGTAACAATCAGGATTTTTATATTTTGAGTTTGAACTTCAAATTTGCCTAGCAATACTAGCAATTAATGTCTTTAATAAAGAAATGAATGTTCTTGAAATTATAATACATCATTAAGATTTTGTACCCTACTTTCACACTTAATGAAAGCACATTGAAAAAAGTTTACAAAAATGTGTAAAAAATGTGTGTTTAATAATCTGGAAAGTGAGCCTTTTTAATTCATATATTTCTTAACAGAATAAAAATGTATAAAATAGTATAAAAATATAGTATTTATATAGTTGGGTTTTTTTAACTGGTGATATAGTTCATCAACTGATACTATGTTTCCTCTGTATTTCTTTTGATATTCTCTCTGTACCCATAAGATGCTTATTGATATCCTTACTTTATGAGCTTGATCCTCACAATGAATTCCTGTGCCACTGAATAATTTAATTTTGAACCTTACTGATTGCTTTCTTTGCTATTCTCTTATCGTTCAAATACTGCTTTTCAGAGCAGTATCTGAGAATGACTGGTAGTGTATTGCAGAGCATAAAAAGGAGTCTGTTTGACATATTTGTTGTTAAAATCATAAATACTGAAAAAAAAAAAAAGTAGAAGGTAGGTCACTAACCCATGACCACTTTCAAAACAACATTTTAACAAACATACATAGCCCATCGTAACACAGCAAAAGCTGAATAGCTGAGGTTGTTAGCTGCCATTGAAAGAATTAATCTGTGTGTCTAAATATGGTCTATACCCAAATGGTATTTTTCTTTCAGATGAAGTATTATTCTAAATACCACAAATTTAATGATCACCAGTCCCCAGTATGATTATATTTTAAAGTATTTGTAATCTAAATATTTTTAGCATACCATTTTCAAACCCAAATGCCTGTGTTTATTTTTAATTTAACTACACTGTACCAAATATGGCATAATTTCAACATTTATATTTGAGTGTTCTTCAAATTTCCAGTTATAAAAGTTGTTTTTCTTATTCAGTAATGAATCTGCGTTTGAGCCAAGCAGCTGCATGTGAAGGCTGCCAGAGTTGCTCTTCACACACTTTTCAGTTAGCTGACTTTAAATTACTTCAGGTATATAAAAAAATCTCTTTTACTGCTTTAAAAGAGGAGGTCAGTATAATGTCAGCCAATAGACAGAATCTTTATATATGAAATTGCTTTATGATGCTTTGCATTTTTAATATTCATGGGGTTTTATTTAATATATTTACATTGATAAGAGCCTAAACATGGGAAAATTCAAGTTTTTCTCTCATTTATTATGAAAGCTATTGCTAGTTTTTAAACCAATTCTGGTAAAATTAAAGAAATGTAAAGTACATACCATCCCCACATGATTTTACTACTGAAAATAATCTTGTAGAACTCCAAATATACTGCCAGTTTTAAACCAGATGTTATCTTTAAGCATGTTCTTTTCAGCAAGGGGACACAAGTACATACTAAGGCCAAATTTTCAAAGTTATGTAAGCAGTTAAGAATGCACATAGGCTGCTAAGAATACCTTCCAGAGCAGATGGCAGGCTAGGTGCATAAGGAGACAGGGGTCCACTCTGATAAAAATGGTAACAGGAAGAGTAAAGGACATACAGATACAGCATGCTTATTTCATCTTTCCTATTTGGATCTTTAGTTGCCAATATACTTTTCAAATCAGTTAATGCATTGCTGAATTGGAACTGGATGTATCTCTTGATCATCAGTACTCACATATTTATCAAAATTCAGCCAAGAAGTACCATTCACTAAATCTATTTGCACATACTCAACCAGTAATATTCTTATTAACTCTATTTAATAAGCTCCTAGTTTTTCTTAAAAAATAGCAGACTAATCTTTAAATAATTTAACTAGTTTCAAATATGGACTTTACCACTATAATGATAGTAATGACATAAAATAGATTTTTTTTCCCTTTAAGCATTAATATTCTGAATGCAATTCAGAAGTTCATTTCTAAGGCAATCAAAAAAGTGACTACAGTAGATTTTTGGTGAATTTTAAATTTAATATACCTCACTAGGAAGAAATAAATGCCTAATTAAATTCACAGTGAATTATTTCAGATGTGTCTTGTTAAATTAATAAAAAAAATAGAAAACAGATATTTCTGTTATTTAAAAAGGAAAAATGATGGAAGAGTGAAACAACAATGACAAGGGAGAAGAGTGCAATTTTAAAATTGTTAAAATATTCTTAGTTAAAAGAATGTCTTCAGTTATCTTGAAATGATTCCTATTTATCCATAATAGGGTCAGAACCTCTCACTTATTAATTATATTAAAAATCCCTTAATTATCTTTCACTCAATTATCTGAACAATTTCAATGTCCGGCATGACATTTAGATAATGAATATGGCATTTTAATGGTATCACTAATGCCCATACGGATTTATTTAGCATGTACTTAAATCTCTAATTTTCAGGAGTCTTAGAACCTTAAAACCAGCAGGACTATGTATTATCAATTACCACTTAAATCAGAAGTAGGAGAAAATTTTCAAAGGGCAATAGTAGTTAGATTCTCATAACCAGTTTGTAAACCAGTAGACCTTGTATTAAAATGTGAGGAGTCCATTTGCATTGACTCAGGCTTGTGTTAAACGTCATAAAATTTAGATCAGGCCTTTGCACCCAATTATCTTCAGAAAACTGATCAATCATAGAAATGATAAAAGCCCTAATTTCCTTAATGCACCTTTTTTTTTTTTTCTTCCCAAGAACTGCTAACGACAAGGAATACTGCAGGCACCTTATACCTTGGTTAACCTATATGCAGTAAACTCTGTGAAAATGAATATTCCAGATCACAATTCTACCTGTAAATCTGAAGTTATGCCCCATTGATTTGATTGTGACATTGAATAGTTGCAAAGATCCACCCCACTGGAGCAGGCTGCAAATCAATGTGCTTGTTTTTCATCTATATAGTGATGCATAGCATATGTCTAACAAATGTAAAATAAAAAATAACACTGTTATTTCAGTAAGTTCAAGTAACTAATAAAATACTTGTCAATATTTCGGAAATTGAAAATTTTAACGGAAGACTTAAAAAAAAAGTATTTTAAAATATGGTAATATATTTATTATTAGATAGGGATTTATCCTTTTAGACTGTGTTTGAAGACTTCTTTGCTATTTGGGAGACCAGGACATAGAGATTATTAGGCAAATGCATGGCATGCAATGTGCTGTAATTTCAGATAGGTGCCAAGACAGTAAAATACTATTTTATATTTAAAATACTATTTTCTCATTAAAATATGTTAATGTAGTTTTGTTATCATTACTGTGTGACATCCAAAATACCCCAGTATTTAACACATGAGAACTGAACCAGTAGTTACAGTTTCTTCAGTTACTGTTTCTTGAGGCCACAAAACAACGAAACCAGAAACATTACATTTCTCCAAGTAGCATACTGGTGAATTGTGCTCATTATCTCAGTTTTCAGCTTGATAAGAGTTATTTTATGCCAATAATCAGCTAAAGCTAAGAAAAGCTATCCATGGTGATTTTCACGGCATAACAGCAGAATTGCAAATTCCAGAAATGGGCATCTTCATCTCTTCTGCCAAATATGGAAAACACAGAGATTTCATCAATTGATTTCATTTTCAGTGTTAGCAAAATGCTTCTATTTTTAGGATAAAATACATGTAATTTTGAACTTTATCTTTTCTAGTTTAAACAATTGCTTCTTAAGTTTGCATAGTACTTATAATCCCTCTCTACAGTCATTTAGGATTGGTACCAGTCTTGTAACTTGGATATATAATTATTAGATATCTAGACTAGATAGCAAAACTGCTATGATAAGTAATGAAATTTATATTACTAAACCACTAGTTAACATGAAGAGTAAAAAAGAGAGAAAGTTAGTTAAAAAGACTCGTAGTATATATCTTATTCTCCATCAGACATGCTTATTGCTAAACCAAAGAAACCTTACAATGAATAACATAGCAATCTGTTTTTAAGACTATAGTAATCAGAAGGATTATTCTGAAACTTCACATTTTAAGATGTCAAAACATGATGGCTTATACAGGTATAATGCAGTACAGATTTAAAAATGAGGATCTATAAATTCATAATACATATTTGAATGATTTATTTTTTCTTGAAACTCATACATGAGACCATTACATAGACAAATATGACTCTAGATTTGTGCATTCTTTAAATCTAATTTTAATTTTAAGAAAAAAAAAATTCCCATCAGGAAGTCCAATTACATTTAAAAGAACGTTGTAAAATGTGGTGCTTTACAAAGAATAAAAATAACTGTGCTCTTTTACACTCAGTATTTTTTGGTGCATGTTCCTCTACTCCTTATTAAAAAGGTCTTTTTCCAAACAGCATGAATCGAGACGTAACCTAAATCTTGACTTCAATTTCTCTGGAATTAAAGCCTTCTCAGCCATCACCACCATGACAGACTGGTGATTGCTTTATTTACTGTGCAAACAGCCCTAAATCCTCTAACCATAAGATTGAACAACATGGCTGGGGGGAGATATTACTTATCCTAAGGAGGCATTGCCATTTCAAAACATATTCAGTCAGAGTAACTCCATGTTTTGTTTATTTGTCTTAAGTCATTAAGTATATTAAGCAGTTTTGTTTTCAAAGCAGATACAATGATTTGTGTTAGGAGTTGGTTATTTATGGTCTAATTCTCTGTAATGTTTGTTTCTAGATATTTCCTAACAGGTGTATTTTCAATCAGGCATGCATTTGTGATAAAAGTCCTTGAAGACTGTTTTCCACAGAAGTAGGTGTTTAAGGACCAAAAGTGTCATAGATTCCCTTGTATGAAGGGTGTGATTATCCCTTCCACTTCACAGCAGGTTTCCTTGCTTCGTTTATAGGGACCATCCAATACACAAACTTGGCTAGATGGACAATAAATAACACATTGATTGCCTTTCACTTCCTAATTAGTTTTCAGATTATGACAGACATGACCATGACCACTCGGTGGATAAAGAAGTGGCTGGATGGCCGCATGCAAAGAGTTGTGGTCAATGGCTCCATGTCCGGCTGGAGACCGGTAACGAG
Source organism: Psittacula echo (assembly GCF_963264785.1). NCBI lineage: Eukaryota > Metazoa > Chordata > Aves > Psittaciformes > Psittacidae > Psittacula > Psittacula echo. Next base: position 14,671,710 of record NC_137740.1, read on the forward strand.
TGATGTCCCTCAGGGATCGGTGTTGGGACCGGTCTTGTTCAGCATCTTTGTTGGTGACATGGACAGTGGGGTTGAGTGCACCCTCAGCAAGTTTGCCAGTGACACCAAGCTGTGTGGCTCGGTTGATACACTGGAGGGAAGGGATGCCATCCAGAGGGACCTCGACACGCTTGTGAGGTGGGCTGATGCCAGCCTTATGAAGTTTAACCATGCCAAGTGCAAGGTCCTACACCTGAGTCGGAGCAATCCGAGGCAGAGCTACAGGTTGGGCAGAGAAGAGATTCAGAGCAGTCCTGTGGAGAAGGACTTGGGGATGTTGGTCGATGAAAAAATGAACACGAGCCAGCAGTGTGCTCGCAGCCCAGAAAGCCAACCGTACCCGGGGCTGCATCAAAAGCAGCGTGACCAGCAGGTCGAAGAAGGTGATCCTGCCCCTCTACTCTGCTCTCGTGAGACCTCACTTGGAGTATTGTGTGCAGTTCTGGTGTCCTCAACATAAAAAGGACATGGAACTGTTGGAACAAGTCCAGAGGAGGGCCACGAAGGATGATCAGGGACTGGAGCACCTCCCGTATGAAGACAGGCTGAGAAAGTTGGGGCTGTTCAGCCTGGAGAAGAGAAGGCTGCGTGGAGACCTCGTAGCAGCCTTCCAGTATCTGAAGGGGGCCTAAAAGGATGCTGGGGAGGGACTATTCATCAGGGACTGTAGTGACAGGACAAGGGGTAACAGGTTAAAACTTAAACAGGGTAAGTTTAGATTGGATATAAGGAAGAAATTCTTTACTGTGAGACTGGTGAGGCACTGGAATGGGTTGCCCAGGGAGGTTGTGAATGCTCCATCCTTGGCAGTGTTCAAGGCCAGGTTGGATGAAGCCTTGGGTGACATAGTTTAGCGTGAGGTGTCCCTGCCCATGGCAGGGGGGTTGGAACTAGATGATCTTAAGGTCCTTTCCAACCCTAACTATTCTATGATTCTATGAACACATTTCACGTGCTTTCCTGAAGAATGCTGACAAACTTAGGATGGCATGACATTTTAGTTGAAAGGGACACTGCAAGATTGAGGAAGGCAACATTAAACGGGTAGTGTGTCCCTAGATTTTGTGTAAAAGTGGAAAGCTAAGTGAGGTTGCTTTATCTGGAAATTTATGAGGCCTAAGTCATATGAAAGCTTTTAAAAAGTTGTGGATTAAGATGAAACGAATGAGTAAGGATAGAACCCAGTAGTATAGTAAGAACAAAAATAAAGCATTAGCAAACTAGTTATTTCTACCTGACTCTTAGCAACTTCTCTATTCTCAACTCTTTGTTGCGGAGGTCAGTTTTTTCTGTAAAGCACAAACAACTTCTGAAGTAAAATATCATCCCCACTTGACAGGTTACCATCCAGTGTATTGATGCTAAAGTACAGGCCAGCTTGTTCCCTTGAGATAGAACTATTTTATAACTCAGTATGCTGAATATTTATTACAGAGCTAAATTGTTTTGTGGAAATGCTTCACATTAACTCCTTATGCTAACACTTCATTTAGGAATACTGGAAATCTACAGCGGAGTGCATATTCCAGCATGATAATTTATTTTAATCCCCATGCAACCATTGTAGGAATTTTTGTCTCAGCAGCTTTCTTGTCTGAAAATGAACAGTACTGAGGTCAGTAATTGCTGGAGTAGCAGCAGGTTCCTGAATCTTAGGATACCAAATGAACGGTTTGCATGAAGGAGGAAATACATTGTGGGAAAAATTAAATGAGAGGATTTTTTTGTTTATTTTTGAAGGAAGCTTGTATCATTTAAGCTGGTTTTGTGTGTAGAGTAATTGTGGAACATCAGTTTGATGTCTCATCTTAAAAACACAGTGTGAAAGGGGGGTTAAAAAATCAAGTTTACTAAGGAAGCAGACTTTCTTTGCCCTCTCTCATTTGTGTTACAAACCTATATACAGTAGGTAACAGAAAGAAATTGAAGGGATGGAGACACTGGGTTTCATTTCTGAGCTACTAATGGTGAAGAGCTTTTTTATTTCTATGCTTGTATTTAGTTAAATATTTGAATCACACTAATCCTCATTATATTAGAATGAAATTTGCTATTGCATGGAATAACATTTTGTTCCTTATTTATGTAAATGGAAATTAAAACACTTGTTATTTTAAAAAATCACTATACTAGAAGAGAAATGATTCTTTTGTATACGTCTGGAACAGGGAAAATTTTGGACAAAAATTAACTTTATACTTACTGTACCCACTTGTACTATTACCTGTATTACCACTTCTACTTCCATAACACCACCCAGTCCTACAGTAATGCAGTACCAAACAATGTGCTGTTTTATCGTCATTGTACTTTGAGTTTCTAGAAGTGAAGCATTGCTATGTAGGGTATGTGATTCTTTGATAATGCCTCACATATTATCAGCAAGTTTGACTTCTGTCTCAGCTAACTAAGTCCTAAAAATATTTGACCTTAATTGGAAATAATGTACTGGCTAATTAGGAAATCCTAAACGCAAGCATTTCTCAATGATGAATGCTTTCAAAATGTAAGCTTCTGCCTTTTCTCACAGCGACCACCCCTGCAGCCTCCCTATGGCACTACCAAAACCTTGGCATGTACACCCAATACAATACTGCATATACAAATCTCACTTGAGAATAAGAGGAAGATCAAAGAATACATGACAGGTGTTAGTCATGTCAGTTGATGTTCCAGTGGAAGGTTATTGAAATTGATAGCAATCACAGCATTATGAAGAGTAAAGTACGATAAAAAAGTAACCAGTATAGATTTATTCTGAAATGAATAGATTTCATGATGATGTTAACAGCATCTGTAGGCATAATTTCTGATTTTCATTCTGATAGGCTTCTTTTCCTGATATTCCCACTGTTATGCAAACTTTAACGCTTACAAACAGTTCTTACGATACAAAATGTATATGAATGTTCAAAAGGAACTGTCAGTAGTCATTATGGTTCTGCCTGTGAAAGTGTTTCTTCTTGATTAGACCTATGCAGTGCCATAAGATCTTACCAAATTATCTGGGACTCTACATGTAACTGCAGGTCAAAAAAAGCCCCCAAAAAACCCAAGAAAAATCAAGATTTTACCAAATGCATACATATCATGTGAAAAAAGAGACAGATAGATATACGCTTTCTTGTAGGTTTCTTCGTATCCTTCATATACCTTTCATCTGTTTGTTGGTTTTTTAGACCTGCCTATACTTTGGAGCAGAGACCTTGTTTGGTGATTATGTGTTAGCTGCTTTACCATGTGAGTGTCTCAAATGAAAGCATAAAACTTGGCTTAAAATCTTTATGCCTTAGCCAAAGGGATACCTAATGTTTAAAAGATCACTTAAAAGATCACTGTATGCACAAAATGGAGCAGAACTGTAGACATTTTGTAGACAGAGTGAAATAAGGAAGCTAGTAATTTTTTAATCTTTTTTTTTTTTGTCTTCTGTCATTAGATTGCCTGTTATCTACCTTCCAGATTCAACATAGTTCCCAGGAATGTGAGAAAAGAGCAGAAAGCAATGATCAGCACCTACAAGCAGGTAGACAACACAGTGAGAGTATACATACTTTTTGCAAAAACAACAAAACCCTAGAGCTTTGGGGTTCTTTGAAAAGATTGAAAAAAGAACTGCAGCAGAAGGATGATGTAATCCACAGTCAACTGAGATGGATCAGGCATTTAAAAAATGAAACCCCTGACCAAACAGGTAATCCCCATTTCACAGCTGTTGAGTAAAAAAAAAAAGAAAAAGGAAAAGGCAAAAAAAGAAGCAAAAAATACTTTTATCAACTCAGGAAGAATAAATGAATGAGTTGGGTAATTATTATCTATTGATTGCTAAGTGTAATGTTTATATTCCGATTTCTGACCCTCAAAAGAGAGATATAGCAAAGACTGGCCATTTTTTCAATTTTAGCATGAAATGCAGTGTAAATCATTATGCACACCTTTTTATAGATGTATTTACTTGTAAATACCTGTAGACTAATATTGGTGCTATCTTACTCTAAGATTACAAAATGTTACTGGGGCTGTTAATTTAGACTCTTGTTTAAGAAGTTTAACACTGCCTGTCTGTGGTGTTTATAGGTCATGCGTTTAGTGTCTAGCTTTTACCACTCATTCTAATACAAAAAAACCCTCCACATCAGTGTTGATTACTGGCAGCCTCTTTTGCTACTCCAGCAGTTAATTTTACAGCCGACATGCTTAAATGAAATAAAAGTAATTGTATTGCCCTGACACAGTTCAAATTATCATTTGGGGGAGTGAGGGGGAGGAAAAAGCTTAACCTTCAAACAATGATCTACCACTAGAAGAAAATATCCACAGGGCTTAAAACATTTCAAAAGTCATTGAGGTTGTATCTTACACAATTTTGATGTGAAATGTGCTGTTACACATTTTGTTTAGATTAACAGTAACTGTTCCAGTATCTGAAGGGGGCCTACAAGGATGCTGGGGATGGACTATTCATCAGGGACTGTAGTGACAGGACAAGCGGTAACGGGTTAAAACTTAAACAGGGGAAGTTTAGGTTAGATATAAGGAAGAAATTCTTTACTGTGAGACTGGTGAGGCACTGGAATGGGTTGCCCAGGGAAGCTGTGAATGCTCCATTCCTGGCGGTGTTCAAGGCCAGGTTGGATGAGGCCTTGGGTGACATGGTTTAGTGTGAGGTGTCCCTGACCATGGCGGGGGGGTGGAACTAGATGATCTTAAGGTCCTTTCCAATCCTAATTATTTAATGATACTATGATTCTATGAACACTGATATAAATTGCAAAATAGCATAGTAACATATAATTTGTGTTTATGCTAATTTCATTTATTTTAAAACACTGGAGTTTTAGGGACGGAATTAGTGTGGATGGAAAAGGAAATTGCCTCAGATGGAAAAAAAAAATTAATCAGTATTTAAAAGGTTAAGGAAAAATACAGTACATGTTGATGCTTTTTAATATTTTTGGATTAGATACCATTTCAAAGGAAACGTCAAAATACTTCTATGGGCTAGTACACTAAGGAAGAAGACGGCTGCTCTTGCTTTCTAATGCCTAAAGTCAGGTCAAGAATACCAGCTGTGATAAATTGTAAAACAAGTATGTATAGTTTGACAAGCCAAGCAAGGATTTGCTTTCTGGAGTGTTTTAAATCTTTTATTCTTTAGTTCTGTCCCTCAAAATCTCAAAGTTAGCTGAACACAGCCCAAGATCAGGCATGGGGTTTGTAGCAACACTAGAGCTTGTGCTGCATTTTGTGTGCACATTATCTCATCCTAAATATTTAGATGCTGAAGCTAAGAAGAAAATGTTGAACACCATAATCCTTATTAGGGAGGAGGAGTATGAATGCTCAGCAGTAACACTATATTACTAGTAACTTAAACATGCTTTCCTCTCAAAAATGTTTTTAATATCTACAGATAGATTACAATAATTACAGTCTATTAGGTTCTTTTATTATTTAAATCTTGCACTGTGATAAAAGAATAGTCATTAAATGTAATTATAAAGAATTTAGATAAAGAAATTATTTGGAGAATATGTGTTTCTGAGAACAAAACCAGTAGTTTATCTGAGTATTTTCCATATAAAAAGAGAGCTTTTGTGTTATTACTATATTTACTCATGTACTACCTTATAATTGCCAGTATTACTTTTAATTCTGTTCTGTAGTGTAATGGTACCATTTCCTTTTGAAGGGATATTATATTAGCAGAGATGGCTTCTAAAATGTTTAAATTAAAGTTTTCAAAAAATATATACACTTGCACTTAAAAAAAAATCTCATCTTCTTGTGGGAGATATATAGAACTATACGTAGTATATTGTTTGCTTTGTTAAACACACCTGTGTCCAAGCATTCAGCAAGTACATGTAGCCAAATATAAAGGACAACAATTGACAGCTTTAACAGTTTTGGTACACTAGGGAGAGAGGATGTAGGACCTATGCAGGATCTTAGTGTCCCACACATCACTTCTGAGCAAAATCACAGTCCCAAAGTTCAGCTACTGGAAAAGAGACTGAAGGAGAGTTCTGCCACAGCATTCATGAGTTATCTTAGGCAATCAGTATATGGGAAAACCTGAAAGAGACTTTGATAAGCATTGAAATTTACACAGGATTCCTAATTTTAGCGGCAAGGTTTTGCCGCATTGTCACTATTTTTTAAAATAACCTCTGTAAGCTTCTTTCTCTTACACATGCTTTTGAAAATTCACTCGCAGATATCTAGGAAAAGCAAGGTCATCTGCAGTTAGTAAGTTTTTGTGACATATTTCTATTTTTACAACATTAGGTTAAAAAAATTTAATCATTATTTTAAGGTGGGTAAGCCCTGGACCTTTTAAGTCAGTGACAAATAACTTATTGCTCTTTTAAGAGTACCAGAATTTGACCCAAGTTCAGGAAGATGCTCTAGGCCTTTATATTTTTAACATAAGCATATAAGTAATTAAGAGTATCCAGATTGGTGTCCAGGAAATAGAGCAACTTCTGGAAGATGGAAATAATTTCTTTCTCTCACCTATTGTTTGCCTTTAGTGTTGAAGTTCTGTTCCCTGCAAATTAATTTGAAAAGTGAAGGCAGCTTCTTTTTGGTGTTCATTTCATCCACTTATGTATTTATCATCTTTTCTTGTGCAGTGCAAACAACAGAATATTTTAAAAGGCCATTGTTTAATGACAGCGTTCATACATAGCTCTGGTAAAACATAATAATTTATATATTATTTTTAAAGTTATAAAACCTTAAAGAAGTCATATTGCAAAAGCTGCAAAGCTCTGGGTCTTGAAATGCATTAATGAAATATTGTTTCTTGTAGAGTCACGTCTTCTTGTATCTTTATCTCTAAGTGTCTGTGAAGAAGACTAGAGTAGACTGAGGAAAGCACTGAGCAGACTTGGCTAAACATACCTGTCTTCCCTATGCTGACCTTACTTTCCGTTCAAATAGAAGTGATTATTTGGGAACATTTAGGTATTTTAACTCTGGAAGGCTTCAGTGAACTTACTTGGACGTAAAAGAGATATAAAACTTTCCCTTGTGCGGTTTGAAGGAAATTCCTGGGGGCTGAGCTCAGTGTAAATTAGGGGTAAAGGTGGCTTATTAGTGGGGCTGGTATAAGCAAAGCATGTGGCCACTGATTTGGAGAGATGACATAAGGTAAATTGCTTTTGCCTTCCCTAGATGAGCATTCCACTGCAATCAGCAGGAATTATGTATGTGCTTTTTATTATATTTAGATTTATAGTGCTTAAATCCATGCATGTAAGCACATTTGTAAATTCCTTGTGGCAATGCAATATTTTGCCACCTTTCTTTCAATGTTGTTTCGGTTGTGTAACTTTGATTGCTTTCTTAAAGATCAGTCATTCTTAATCAACTCTATTTATATGATTATTTAAATGATACCTAGTTATGCAATTAGTAAAAGTGTTTAGTCATCATCTGTTTTGAGCATTGAATTACAATTTGAAAATTGAACTTGTTTACCTTATGGATATTTAAACATCTTTCTCAGGTACATGTCCCCTGTTTTTCATGATTCTACTAAACCATGACAAAAAATGACAAAAATGAGCACACTTCTTGGAGCTTTAATGAAAACCTATCTATGAATATAGTAAACAAAATTACAGAATAGGGCTGGGTCACAATACTCATGTATATTATACTTCCCACCTAGGCACCATGATTCACAATCCTGATGCAGGAACTCCTGCCAAATTGATTTTGTTTCAGAACTGCATAAAAGTGCCCTTATAATGACTCAAAAATTAAAGTCTAAATATTTTGATGAGGATAGTTTCATTACATTAGGCACAGTTTAACTTATTACTCAGTGTAAATGAGACTAGGATGAGTTGAACCCACTCTATTTCCACTGTTTATTACAGTCTTGAATCTGATAAAATACTTAGCATTGATCACTGGGGATGTTGAAAAGCCACACAAAGGAATATGGGCAGTAGATGCTAAATGATTAGAATTTTTTCTGCAAATGTATTGCATTTCATAGGTTAAGTGGGTAAGGAAAAAAAATGCACAGAATATTCACCTTTGAGAGTAGATAGCAAATTTGGTTCTCAATGTAATCATGTCAAAAAATCATTCTGTTTTCACAGCTGCATGCCACTGCACACCATTTTAAACTTTGCATTTGGGCACTGGGAAGGAACAGAAGGTTAGAACGTGTGGAACAATATGATTCTCTCACCTCCTTGCCAATAGTGGAATTAAAAGAGGCCTCACAGAGTCTGGACTCTGAAATTAATTAAGCATCCTTTTAAAGGGGATCATAAGACGGAAGAATTTCCATTCTATTCCTGTGAAAACTTCTTGAAGTACTGTCATTGGTTGGGAGAGGAAGGAAGTTGAGAGTGAGTAGACAGATGTGTAGTTCCATTCTGTTTGCTGACCACAGCATACAACCCAGAGAAGGAAGAGGTAGAAAAGAGTAATTTATTGATGGTATAACCCAACTAGAAATCACTGTTTCCCAGAACTCAGGAAACTGGGATGATTGATATCCAGAGTTCTTCTTGGGCTGGCTTCTGCAGTGGTGCAGTCCAAGGCCCTATGCTTTATGTCTGTAATGAAAGTCTCAGTCTACCCCTTAAGGCATTATTGATAAGTTATTGAAAATCTGACAGTAACAAAATCACTACTGTTTCTGAGTTGGCCGTTGTTCTAAAGGTCGGACTGTCAAGGTAATTTTTATCTTATGTTTGTATACAAAGATTAGCATACAAACATAAGATAAAAACTACTTTGTCTTCTGCTGTTCAAAAGTCCAGCTGACAAAAGAATTGCTTCTTTTCAACTTCCAGCAATATTTTCTGAGCCAACTTGACCATTTCCCCTTTTGATATGAAAGTAATTCTGTAAAGGGGATTCATTGAACCAGAAAACATACATTTGGTCTCTCTGATTTCTAGTATTCACGACCAATTGAATGCTTATAGAAGTCAGTGAAAAATAATCCCATTTAATTCACTCCTCATTTTAAGTTATTTACAACACATAGTATACTGACTAGCACTTTCTTGTGCTATGTGAAAGTATTAAGCTTTGACTCACAAAGATAGCTGTGAGGAGAAAAGCTCTAAATATTGCTGAAAATGTGTCTTTGCTCCCTTTCTAAAGAGGAATGAAGAATTTAGTTCACACCAGAAATGATATGAAGAATTTAGTTCACACCAGAAATGATACAAAGAATATTCTTCCAATTCATTTTTTATTCTATCATAAACTAAGATCTTGGAAGCAGAATCTCCTGTGTAACCACTGTCCTCATAAGACACTACATTTTTTGCAAGTTCCACTGCAAAGAACACTACTTGAAGTATTTGTTTTTCTCTGCTTGCATTAATTTGTTCAGAATACTGACTTCTAAGCTTTTCTTATGGGTTACATAGTATCTCTTTTCAAAGCAGATCTGATCTTCCTCTTTGTGCAAAGCTGATATACATGAAGTCAAATTCCGTAGCATCAACAAGGAAGCATCAGCTGGGAAAGGGAAATTAGCCCCTGATTCTGATGCTGTTCATAGGTGTTATCACGCTGTTCCCAGGCTGAAAGTCAAAAACACAGCGCTGCGCCAGAAGGAGAAAAAATGACTGCTACTGCTGAACCCAGGATGCTAGCTTACATAGATTTCTCATTGAACTCAAAGAGTGATTTCAAACGGAGCAGAATATCTTTGAGAAATACAACTATGAATTGAGGCAGAGAAGAAACCTAAGACCTAAACATGACAAATATCTGAACAAATTAACTTCAGAACACTGGCACAACAATACAAGAATGAATCTCAAAGAGAACTAGAAAGCTTGACTGATCCTGATATTGTGCAAAGGAATTATTTTCCTTTTTTCTTTTTTTTTTTTTTTTTTTAATGCCCTGTGTTCAGTGAATACACAGAGGCTGTGAGAAATTATGAACTAGCCCACAGCATCATTTAAAAAAGTGACTTAACTCAGATCTTTGCTGTAGTTTTCTGGTATACAGCCACAGTTGGAGAGATTGCAGTTGCAGAGATCATGGAGAATATTTATATTCAGTCATGTGCTTCTGTATTTACAGATATCTACTCTGAGATTTATCATTCTGCATCTTTCCTCAGAATTATTTTGATGTTCTGTAGGTTTTGTATGGGTAGCTGTGTTTGTCAATCTTGTTACTTTTTTAAAGTGTTTTTCTAGACATTTCAGAATCAGAACATTTAATATCCCCATAAGAAACCAAAATTTGAAAAATATTTGTAAGGAGTTGGCAGTAATGAACATGATAAAACCACAAACCAAAACATTAAAGCAAAAATATGAATTAGAGTCATGAGCTCTTGGAAAACCTGCCCAGGAAAGCCAATGTTTAACTTTCAAAACTCATGATTTTTTGTGAAATCATTAATTTATTATGATTACCATTAATCTTCCAGAATTTATCTTCTCACTAATAATGATACCCTGTTCACCAACTAAAACTTGCTTCTCAGGGAACCTGTGAGGACTTTTTCTTTCTTTGACCAGCACTATTAGACTTTTGAACCAAGAAAAAATGTAGCCATTATGTTCTCCAAGCCACTCTGCAATAACTAGTTGTGAAAACTTTCCATTAGTTGTTGCAGCTGGTTACCTGAAAGACACACTCAGTGCTCTCTTATTCTTTTCTTATTGTTGTCATTCTTAGTCTAAAATAAAAGCGATTTTAGGCTGAAAGTGTGTGGATGGTTTTTGTGCATGAAAAAAAAAATTCCAAGTAATCTTGCACCATGTACAGGGTCATTGTTTGGTGATACTGGCTTCTAACTGAGATTTAGTCAAAAAACATTTATTGTTTACCAATAGCAATAATTTGTATATTGAAAACAGCAAGGAAGTTTGAAAAGCTTTCAGATCAGCAATGCTTGTATTCTTTTTCTTTTGTATAAAGTAATTTTTCTGTCAAGACATTATTTTTACTTTAATCAGAAGCATTAGGCAAATATTACAGACAATGAAAAAAGGCGTAAGAATTAAAGGCCAAAACATAAACATTACTTTAAATATTTTTTACTTCTTTTTTTTGAGGATAAATAATTAGATATTCATATACAAAATGAAAAGAAGCGTTGATAAGAACAGCTGAAGCAAAAGAATATGAAATGTGAAAGGTTAGATTAGTCCACTTTGTGACAAGAAAATTTTGTATGTGATTTTGTACTAAGGTTAATATCATTTGAGAAGTAATACAAAAGCATAGCCACACATCCGTACATAATCACATACTGATAATTTTCTCTCTTATATTGACAACAGAACCAGTATCAATGATATGACACTGGGGAAAATGAGCACATTAAACCTGAAATTATTCTTTTTGGAATAACTGTGACAATTATATTGCTGAAATAAGTAGAGTGGCACAGCAATGGTCTTTACAGAGAGATGAAGCCTGTTCTTCAATTATTTCTTGATTTCTCTTTTTTTTTTTTTTCCCTAAGATTTACTACATATAGAGGTATAATTGCTAACAGCTTGGTTATGAAAGCAAAATAAATTATCTACAGCTGTGTAAATAACAGTGATTGAACAAAAAAATAAGAGAAAAATCAAGTCTGGGTCAGGCAGAAAAGGAAATTTTAAAAATCTGGATTAATTTAAACAGATTCCAGAAATATTTCAGTGGGGTTGATGGAAACAAAGTGTTTCATAAAAATAAAATAAAACCAAACCAAACCAAACCAAAAAAACTGAAAAGCAACCCTCTCTAAACATTCCCATCTATTTTCAAATTTATCCGAAATTGTATCGGTACTGTCCTATTTGGCAAAAAAGAAATAAATTCACTCTGCTATATAATTTGTGTTTCTTTACATTCTTATTTCAGACCATTTTGAATCATGTGAAAGCACATCTTTTGCACACAATCTTATTTTCTGTCCTTTCTGAAACAGGAATTTCTGTCTTCCTATAGAATAATATAATTCGAAATATCATCTGCGTCCTGTCAGAATGCATTTCCATCGACAGTTAGATATTGCCACAATTATCCATTATGTTGGCATGTCAGTTTCTTTTGAACTATACGATGCATCCAGTTGCTACAGCTGTTTCCAAATCATCAGACAGTTTTCTTGCTTAATGTGGTCCATGGAGGGCAGGAATAAATTTTCCTGGTTCAGAGATCCGACAGGTATCTGCATTGCAAGATTATCAGGTGTGGTATTCATGCTGTTGCTCAGCATTCCATCTGAAAGGCATTCAGAAATTGGAGAGCTGAAAATGACAGGGCTAAACTGTAAACACCCTGGTAGGAATGCTAGTTATAAAAAAGAGAATTGACTTTCCATAGGAAAATGTCCTTACTGTTCCTTACTTACAGTTCCTTACTTTAATGATCCTAGTCATCCTAGCTTGTATTAGATGAACAGGAAGGGACACAATGCAGGCGGGGTTGTGTCAATGCTGTCTTTAGTGCTCTAAAAACTGTAGCCAGAGAGAAAAATCTTCCTGTGCTCAGCAATATGTAGTTCTATGAGAACTTGGAGTGCATAAATGTGTATTAAAAAACTCAGAAAGATGACCAAAGAAAACCTTGGAGGGTGCAGGGGGAGAGGGGTGGTGAAAAATCTTTTGCCAGTGATCCTGAGAGCCAGAGAACATAAAAGCAGCCTCAAAGCCTAGAGCTTAAAACATAGCATATAGGCTCCACACAAGCCTAGGACCTTAAAAAATCATGCATCCAAGCACATGGGACCTATTCTTAGAAGTTGGCTGAAGGTTCTCTGCAGGGGAAACTAGGCTGGTCTTGAGACATGGGAATTCTATCTTGTATGTGATGGAATCAGAGTCCTAGTCCTTACTCTGTTGACTGAATCCTGTGACTTTGATCCTCTCCAAATATAGTATCTATATTTATAGGAAAAAGAATATATCTATTTCCCTTCCTAATAACTCAACTATTAATTACTTCAACAAAAGATTTTGTCTTAAACACAATCTTTTCAATTTGCCATGAGAAAAACTTATATTTCTTCTCTATTTTTTTAAATAATCCAAACTAGCATCTGATATCATAGAAGCATAAAGTATTGTATTAGACGATTTAAGGAAATCAGATTTATTTAGATTTAATTAGATTTAAGGAAACAGAAGAGTTCAGAGTGATTGAAGTGTCACCAAATTTTGTTTAAACAACTTTTGCTAAACTTTGACTGAGATTTGTTTGTTTATCCAAGACTCAAACATACGAAAAGCATAATCTGACTGTAATACTAAATACAGGTGCCCTTTACAGGCGTTCAGAATGTCAATTAAATTTTGCAAATTTTACTTCTTCTGCCATGAATTCACAGAAATTCTACAATATGCTGTTTTACGTGAAACTTTGCACCCAAGAGAGAAATGAACCTGATTTAACAAGCATGTTTTATCCTCCAGAGTACTTATGCCATGGTATTTAAATCACAAATATATTTGCATTCTCCTGTATAAGTTTATGATATTGTATCAGACTTTGCCTTTAAAATTAATGAGCTAAGTATTTCCAAGAGATAACCTTCTAGAATTTTATCATATCATCTAATGACATCTCTATGGCTTACATATGATCTCTTTGAACTAGTCAGTCTTTGTTCAGTAAGATCCATCTGATGAGAGTGGACATTTGAGGCAAAAGAATACACTGAGGGACAGTTCCTCAAAACTGCTGACTATAAATATGAATAATTTTGAGTTTGTGTTAGCCAATTATCCATGTAAGGGAGACATTTTGTAACAGCTGGATAAAATTGTCATTTTCAGTAGAATGAACATTTAATGATATTGAAAATAAGTGTTTGCCTTTTTAATAGTTTTGTTCTTTAAATGCTTCCTTTAAAAATATATATATAAGTGATCGTGAAAATTGTGGCAGCACACTAAAGATCTTCTAAATACCTGCAATACTGCATTAGCTTTCAGTCTTGGAAACACTTCTTTTAAAATTATAATTCTTCACCATGTGTTGAAGTAAAAGAATAAAGTATACATTTGATCTGGTTTTTTGGAGTTAGATTTTTTTCTTCTTCTCTCTTAAACTGTACTGAAGTGGTCACCAGGGTTTTATATGTGGTAGCATCAACCTACCTTTGTAATTAAGAACAGAATTATATACTTCATACTGTACTGCATACTACATCAGAAGTTGCCTTTAAAAACAGATATAAAAATTAAGAGCTGATGGTATTCTACATGATATGCAACAATGTGGCAACTTAACATGTCACAACATCAAGAATGAAAACTGCATATATTGTATTCTAGATCAGGTATTTTCCTTCCTTGATCTTTTAAGTCCTAAAGGAAGATTTAGACAAAAGCTACTAATGTCAGTAAAAAATCAGTAAATCTGTGACTTATTTAGAATCAGTGTTTCCTATTGAAAATGGCCATACAAAATTATGTCCAGTAGTCTTATACAAAATCCTGGAATTAAGCTTTAATATTCACATTGTCTTTGACACCTATGTTTTTATTAAGTGGTTGGTTTTGTTCAGTTCCCCAGAAACAGTAATCTAATGACTGTACCTTCTTCTGTCTTTCAAGCTATCAAGAATTTCTTGCACTTGGACTAGAATTTTTTTCCTTTTGTTTTCCTGAGAGAATATTTTTAAGCCTTTCGGTAGTCTGCAAATGTGTGATATTATTACAGAAAACAGTGTTTACTTTGAGTAAATTTTGCTTTATAATAGAAATAACTTTTACTTTAGCCCCAAATTTCCACCTTCTAATTTACATCAAGTAGCTCATCTACTTGTTGGGAAATGCTTTGTGGGGATGGAGAGGTAACACATCTTCTATTGCAGCTTTAGAGTTCTGATCATGTAGCTATCTATCCTCAGGAAAGGCAGCTTTTGTGGAAGACACTTGTACATCTGAGTCTTGATGGCTTCCTGTGAACTACTGGAAAAGGATGCATATTTCCACTTTCTCAAGCATGTATGTGAAACAGAAAGAAGCTAGCTTAGAGAGGTCCATAAAAACACAGGGCACAGAAACCTGGATAGCTAGCCAGGCTTCATTTGGGTTTTTTCATTACATTTTCTATGTCTTTTTAACATTTCTTCAGTTTTTCCTGTGCATCCCTGAGGTCCTTTTTATGTTTTGTTAGATTTCCATCTTGCCTTTATACAGGGAATATGTGGGAGTTAGTGTTTTATTTTGAGTTGTTTTTTTGTTTTTATGTTTGTTGGTTTGGTTTATCAGGTTTTGGTTGTTGGGTTTTTTTGGAAGGAGTTCAATGAGGTTTGAAAAATCTATTCGGTAGTGTACATTACTTACCTAAAATATAAAATATTCTCATAAGCCATCCTTAACCATTCAATATATCTTTGTGAAACCTAAAGAGTAATTTGAAACTTAGATATGATATGGCAGAAATGAAAAGTGGCAGAAAATTGATGAATGAAGTTAGGGTACTGGGATTTTCGCTAATTCTATATAGAAATAAATTCATATTTTGAAAAAATAAGTGCTGCGTAGCAGAACACCAAGAAAAGAGCTTTTCACTGCAGTACAATTCTCTTTTTGGTTTTATTTTGCTCCTCTCACCTTCAGAGAGTTATAAGGGAAGCTGTCACACATTTCTACCGTATGTCTTGTTCTGTTCTGCCTTAATTCAGTGGATAACATATCAGCCAGTCTTCATTTTTACTGTGTTTGTACCTCAACAGCAATGTATGGAAAACAAGTTTATGAATTTTCTGACTTTCCCAGTATTATCAATGGCACTGGCTGCACATTTCTGTAGCTAGTAGATGAGCCCTAAAATTGCTGAGAAACATAGAAATAGGCAGTGGTAGTGTCAACACACTGTGGTTTGTTATGGGAACACAATCTCTTCAGTGCTGTATCTAAATTCTTCAGATCAATATGTGATTTGTGGTTCTTCACATACTCAATTATCTCAGGTTTTGAAGATGTTGCCTGAAGACAGCAGAAAGAGTATTGATTTGTCTTTAATATAATACTTTTTGAAAGTGGTGCTTGAAACAATTTCGACTTTAAATGTCATGTTTTCCCATAATTATTTTGATGAGATAAGTATAGCATTTGATAGTTATAGGCATGGATAATTTTGCTAGTTTTTACAGAAAACATTGCAGGATCTTTGAAGAAAATAGTTGTTTAATCCTTTCTATTTTCTCCCTTTCTATTTTCTCCCTTGCTTAGAATGGAAGACAGGTGATAGTTAAAGTACAGTGATCTAATGTAGCCCTAACACACTGATACATTTTGAACTTCTGTGTTGTATGTTTAACTCCACAAAGATGAGGGTGATGAAACACTGCAGAGCACAATCAACAGAGGACACTGAAAACTGAGCATTAAATCACTGATAGTAGTTAAATATATGGCAGTGTTTACTGTTTGCTTTTTGAGAGTGAGAAATACTACAAATGCTGCAGTAAATGGAAGCATACATGCTGTGATAAATAGCCATTTTCAGTTCTGCTATTCCACAACAAGTGCAGTCAAAAATACTCTGAAAGAGTTTCTTTAAAATGATTTGAGAGATAGGGCATCAGAAGAGGAAATAGTGTTTCATTATTCCTTTCTTCAAATAGAGTGGGAGCAAACATGACTGTTATCACCACCCCTTTAAATAAAACTTAATTCATTTTACACTGGTATGTGCATAGATGTCTGCTGCTACTTTTTAAATGTTTCCTCCCTTAGATTCTGTTTTTATTCCTGTTTGGAAAGCTTTTGAAGAGCCAGGTCAGTGACTATGTTTTCTGCAGTGACCTGCTGCTCCCTTACTGGTTTGTGACACAGGAGCCTCATGGCCACAGTGCATCAATGTGAACTGTATATACTCAGGTTAAAGGATCTTGTAAATTGAGTTTTCCAGAATGGCTTGTCCATTCTAGACAACAAAAAATAAATTAGCTTAAATAACCCAAATTGTTTTATTTAAAGATCTTATCTAAAGAAGATAAGATTCCTACCTCATTTATTTTGTTTCTATAATATAGCATGCAAGTGAACACTCGCCCCCATCATACTTTGTGCTGAAGTTATAGCCATTTAGGTGGTAAGTGGATAACACTACTATCATTATGAAAAATGATTAACATTATTTAACATTATAAATTATTTTCCTTGGTAGAAACTTCCCTCAGCCACTTTTTTGGATGGAGTTCAATCTGTCTTCAGGTGTCAGAGGAAAATGGGAAATGATGGTGGAATTCAGGATCTTGTGTGGTAGGACCAGTACAATAGCAAGTAGAATTGCAACCCTGGACTTCAGCAGGGCAAACTTTGGCCTTTTCAAGCAATTGCTAGGGGAAGTCCCATGGGCAAGGCTGCTTGAAGGTAAAGGGGCCCAAGATAGTTGGTTGGCATTCAAGAATTGCTTATTCCAAGCTCAAGAGCTGAGCATCCCGACACGTAGGAAGTCAAGGAAGAGGGCCAGGAGACCTGCGTGGCTGAATAAGGAACTGCTGGGTATGCTCAAGTGGAAGAGGAGAGTTTATAGGTCATGGAAGGAGGGGCTGGCCACTTGGGAGGAATATAAGGCTGCTGCTAGAGGATGTAGGAAGGCAGCTAGGATGGCTAAGGGCTCCTTAGAATTAAATCTGGCCAGAGGGGTCAAGGACAACAGAAAGAGCTTTTTCAAATACATAGCTGATAAAACTAACACCAGAGGCAAGGTTGGCCCACTGGTGAATGGGATGGGTGCCCTGGTGACAGAAGATACAGAGATGGCAGAGTTATTGAATGCCTTCTTTGTGACAGTCTACTCTGCCGGAGGCAGTCCTGAAGAACCCTGTACTCCTGAGACCTCAGATGAAGTCAGGTCACTGGAGCGGTTTGCCTTAGTCCATGAGGAATGGGTTAGGGACCAGTTGAGCAATCTGGACATCCATAAATCCATGGGTCCAGATGGGATGCACCCGCGGGTGCTGAGGGAACTGGCGGAAGTCATTGCTAGACCACTCTCCATCATCTTTACCAAGTCTTGGGAAACGGGAGAGATGCCTGAGGACTGGAGGAAAGCAAATGTCACTCCAGTCTTCAAAAAAGGCAAGAAGGAGGACCCGGGTAACTATAGACCGGTCAGCCTCACCTCCATCCCTGGGAAAGTGATGGAACACCTTATCCTTGATGCCATCTTAAGGCATGTCAACGATAAGAGGGTTATGAGGGGCAGTCAACATGGCTTTACCAAGGGGAAGTCATGCTTGACCAACCTCCTAGCCTTTTATGAGGAAATAACATTGTGGATGGATGATGGCAGAGCGGTGGATGTGGTCTACCTTGACTTCAGCAAAGCATTTGACACAGTCTCCCACAGCATCCTCATAGCTAAATTGAGGAAGTGTGGCCTGGATGATCAGGTAGTGAGATGGACTGCGAACTGGCTGAAGGACAGAAGCCAGAGAGTTGTAGTCTATGGGGCGGAGTCCAGTTGGAGGCCTGTATCTAGTGGAGTGCCTCAAGGGTCAGTACTGGGACCAGTATTATTTAATATATTCATCAATGATTTAGATGAGGGAATTGAGTGTACTGTCAGCAAGTTTGCTGATGACACTAAGCTGGGAGGAGTGGCTGACACGCCAGAAGGCTGTGCTGCCATCCAGCGGGACCTGGACAGGCTGGAGAGTTGGGCAGGGAGAAACTTGATGAAATATAACAAGGGAAAGTGTAGAGTCCTGCATCTGGGCAGGAACAACCCCAGGTTCCAGTATAGGTTGGGGAACGACCTGTTAGAGAGTAGTGTAGGGGAGAGGGACCTGGGGGTCCTAGTGGACAGCAGGATGACCATGAGCCAACACTGTGCCCTTGTGGCCAGGAAGGCCAATGGCATCCTGGGGTGTATTAGAAGGGGGGTGGTCAGTAGGTCGAGAGAGGTCCTCCTTCCCCTCTACTCTGCCCTGGTGAGACCGCATCTGGAATATTGTGTCCAGTTCTGGGCCCCTCAGTTCAAGAAGGACAGGGACCTGCTGGAGAGAGTCCAGCGCAGGGCGACAAAGATGATTAAGGGAGTGGAGCATCTCCCTTATGAGGAAAGGCTGAGGGAGCTGGGTCTCTATAGTTTGGAGAAGAGGAGACTGCGGGGGGACCTTATTAGTGTATATAAATATATAAAGGGGGAGTGTCATGAGGATGGAGCCAGGCTCTTCTCAATGGCAAACTATGATAAGACAAGGGGTAATGGGTATAAACTGGAACACAAGAGGTTCCACTTAAACTTGAGAAGAAACTTCTTCTCCATGAGGGTGACGGAACACTGGAACAGGCTGCCCAGGGGGGTTGTGGAGTCTCCTTCTCTGGAGACATTCAAAACCCGCCTGGACACATTCCTGTGTAACCTTATCTAGGTGTTCCTGCTCTGGCAGGGGGATTGGACTAGATGATCTCTTGAGGTCCCTTCCAATCTCTAACATACTGTGATACTGTGATACTGTGATGATACCATTTTTTTTCCTTCTCAGCTGGAGATAAGCCAGTGCAAGGTTGGAGATATAGGATGATACTTCACTGCCTTGGAAAGGCAGCTGCAAGTAATGATGCAGATAGAACTGCATAGCAGGGGAAGATTCCACCTATGACCCACTCAGTTTTGGACCCTATTCAGGAAAACACTTAAGCACACATTTCCTGCTCCTTATTATGTCCCACTAGAACTTAAACACGTGTCTAAGTGTCATCTGGTGCAGGAATGCTTTACTGAACAAACGTATCAGAAAAATAGACTTTCCCCACCACCACCACCCTGCTCCTTTCTGCCTTCCTGCCTGGTGCCTCTGTCAGCACAGCTGCAAGGATGGAGTTCATCTAAGCACGCAGGCAATTACTTGCACCTGAGGATCACCATATCAGACAACAAAAAAAATGTGTTTCCCACAGTTTTGCTTAATGACTGTGCAGTCTACTCAGGGCTTAATGAGGTAAAAGAGAAAATCTTTTGGTAGCTTCTGCTTATTTTATATCAACAATTAACTTCCATTGTTCTTGACCTATGCGAATGGGTTGAATCTTATGGATTTAAAGGTATACTCATTTGACACTAATGACTTAAATTTCATCCATGCTATTAGATTATTTTCATGCTAAACAGAGTTTATTTTCAAACATACTCCTTTTCGCTTTGCATCTTCTGTTCTTAAACGTCTGAACTGAATGCATATTGAGCTAAACACTGTATATTCCACATTACTAAGCATTTCTGCCTTGATTGCTTGTAAGCAGTGATATGAAGCAAAGGAAGCTCCATTGTTACTCTTTGCTGGAGGGCTAGTTCTAATGGAGATGTTAAATGATTAAGTACTATACATATAATCCATAGAAATATTTTAATGGCTAAAGAGAACTGTGAAAATGGGCTGTACAGCCAAGGTGTGCTAAGTGTAAGGACATCACCTTTCTTCTTTGTCTGGTTTGGTCAAAACAGCTTTTTCAATGCACACAAATATTGTTGTAGGAAGAAGCTTAATTACCAAATCTGATTCCTTCTGTTCATAATAAAATCTTTATTAAATAAGCACTGGAATGAAGTTAAATTAATCATGAGCAGCCAGACCCACCAAACCACTTATGTGCAACACAAAAAGCTGCAGCACATAACAGTTAGGCATCTGCTCCCTGTAGCTGCTCCGTGCCCTGAGCCAAGATGCCCAGGATCCTGCTGGATTTTATGGAGGCAGTTGGACCTTTTGGAGTGAGGCTCATAATGGGTTGACAGCTGAGGCGGAAAATGCTAACGTTAGTAGTGAGAAATTGCTGGGGACAAAAAGAATGAATCTTAACCTGGGTCCTTCTTGAAGATCAGGGAGATCCTAATGGAGTAATGGATAATAAAGATGGCATGGAGGGTGGAGCACATCTGTAACCCTTCAGACACAGAAGGGATCTGCATGACACCTGCTCGAGAGTCCCTTAAAGCTCGTCCTTGTACAAAGTGTGTAGCAGGTCAATAAAAAACACGGTTCCTCACTGTCTGCTGCAGCCTCGCTCATTTAGAGAGCAGTGAGGTGCAGCAAGAGCAGGAGTTGACCTGCTGTGAGGTTGTAAGCTCAGGCGACACAGTGTGTGCTGCCAACTGTATCAGAGATTTCTTCCTTAGGACTGGGCAGTGACCTAAATTCTACATTTGCTCATCTGAAAAAAAATAAGAATAATGATTGCATTTACCTCAGATGCTAACTAAATGCTATTTTTTTTTTTCCTGAGTACTGTTCTCACCATACCATAAGCCAAAATCAAACCTGATTTTACTTTCCTGTCATCTCTGTTTAGTAAACACCTGCAGCTTAGTTTTGCTCAACTATTCATCACTTTTCTACTCTCATACATTTCTGGTTTTTTGGCTTATTGTGAATTGAACTATTTCAGTCATCAGTTCTTGAACAGCACAGAGAATAAAATGCATATTGAAATTCAAAATGCATATGTAAACTACTTAGAATTAACAGACTGAGTATTAATTACTGATTTCTGTGTAGATGTATATTTGTATATATTTACACCTATTTACCTACATACATTTATTTATATAAATATATATATTTATGTGCATATGGCTATAGTATGACTAGCTGGTCTTAAAATGCTTAACTGTAAGCAGAAATTCACAATAAATCAATATTATCAAATTAAAATAAACACATTAATTAAATACATTAATACTAAATCAGTCACTGCATCAATGCAAATGCATTTTGCTTCCATTTTAATAAATATAAAGCATTTTTACTTCAGAATAAACTATGTATACACTTATGATAAGAAAATAGAACCATGGCTTTAAGCTAATAATCCATTTAAGAATGATGAGGTCCTGCAAAGACTGAGGCTCATGTGCTTAAATTTAAGCACTTGCTAATGTAATTTACAAACTAGGACTTAAACTAGTGCTTTAATCCATCTCCTTTTCAAAAATTAGGAAATTTTATTTAAAAAAAAAATATTTATAGAATTTAGAAATCAGTTGTGCAAACTTCAGGACTCACCCTTACTGAAAATCAAATATTTTGAAAGGGGTTTTTTTTATTAGAAGGTGGTCTGAGAGTCTGAATCATTTCTGTGTAAACAAGAAATTTTTCATGTTAGTAACCTTATTTTACTCAATGGAAATGTTTGTGCTAAAGTAATGTGACAAGCATTTGTGGAATTATATCTACAATTGAAGTGTTCTGTATTTTTGGCATTGTGGACATTGATGTAAAATATTAAAGACAGCACTGAACATACTGCCATATGTGAAGAGTACTAAAATAAGGTCTGGATGTTTCATTAACCCAAGTTATTTGAAAATTAAACTTTTTGTTTAAGTCTAGATTTGTTGAGGGCTTTTTAAATCTAGTATTTAGGAAAATGGTATTTTGCTACATGCACGGTTTTAAATAATCATTAATTATTACATTATTTTAAAAAAATACTGTTAAGAAGAGTACAAATCTCAAGCTAAGATATTTTGTAAAAAGAAAAACAAAAAAAGCTGTTATGAGACTGTTTCATTATTAATAATAGTTGTTGGTTGGTTTGTGTGGAGTTTTTTGATAGGAAATTGGACAAAACTCTATTTTGTGTTTTGTTTTACATTAATAAAAGTGACTAATGACTAATGGTAATGCTGATGAAATTGTTTCAGGAAAGAAAATTTCAGCTTGAGTGGATTTAAAGATAACTAGTTCATGTGCAAAAGAATTCATCTGCCATTATCTAAATCACAGAAGATATCAGAGTATTTTCCTGAGCCTAAGAAACACCTTGAGCTCTGACCTCTTGCTGCTCCAAGACTCTGTCAGCTTGAGCAGGTCAGGGGTAAAATATGAACAGAAATGGCAATTTTTTGACTGTGGGTCAAAGCATAAAGTGTGCCCTTCTTCCCCCTGGGCTTTATCTGGAGGCTTCACAGGGTAAGAGTAGGACGTGGCAGCACTGCCAGGCTGGGGTGTGGGTCAAGGGCAGCTGTACCACAACTCAGGAACAGGCAGGCATTTTTAACGGATCCCCACTGTGAACGCGGTGCTGATGGATTGGGGTTAGTCTCAGGTTAGAGCTGCTATGCATGACCAGTAAAAGCAGAGGTGCAAAGACCATGACCCCTGTTACTGCACTGGCACCACTTGCAGCACTGCTCAGCTGGTCTGGTGACCTCTGTTCCCATACTGGCATGTGCTCATTCCCAGCAAACACCTGGTGGATGTTCCATTCGAAATCCTTTAAGTGGATGGAGGCAAACTGTAGATATGTTTTTCTGCACAAAAGATTGCCAGAAGTTCACAAATTGATATTTTTCTACAACAAAGTTAGTTTTTATATTTAATATTGCACTTTTAGTATCATTGGACAGCCCCTATCTTTAATTTGTGTAACCTGCAAATCTTTTGACTTTCATAAGGACTTTTTCATTGTTGTTTTTGTAATTTCTTCTCCTTTGGACTTTTCAAAGAATTAATGTAAAAAAATATG
Organism: Psittacula echo; assembly: GCF_963264785.1. Lineage (NCBI taxonomy): Eukaryota > Metazoa > Chordata > Aves > Psittaciformes > Psittacidae > Psittacula > Psittacula echo. The sequence goes on from NC_137740.1 coordinate 14,695,190, forward strand.
GGAAACATTCACAGAACCCATCAGGTACTCAGTAGGCATTTGCAACAGATTGAGACTTATGTTCCTGCATGTTAACGATGGGCAGGTGCCATATGACTTTGAGTTTTTAATATTGAATTTGGATGCACAGTTACTTATGAGCAAGGTACAGGTGACAGTAGTCTGACAGCAGCGATGAATAAAACGATTACTGTATGGAGCCGTGTGTTAAAATTTCCTGAATTGAACTACGCCAAGTGCAAGGCCCTACACCTGGGTTGGAGCAATCCCAGGCACAGCTACAGGCTGGGCATAGAAGAGATTCAGAGCAGCCCTGAGGAGAAGGACTTGGGGGTGTTGGTCGATGAAAAAATGAACATGAGCCGGCTTCAGTGTGCGCTCGCAGCCCAGAAAGCCAACCGTATCCTGGGCTGCATCAAAAGGAGCGTGACCAGCAGGTCGAAGGAGGTGATCCTGCCCCTCTACTCTGCTCTCATGAGACCTCACTTGGAGTATTGTGTGCAGTTCTGGTGTCCTCAACATAAAAAGGACATGGAACTGTTGGAACAAGTCTAGAGGAGGGCCACGAAGGATGATCAGGGACTGGAGCACCTCCCGTATGAAGACAGGCTGAGAAAGTTGGGGCTGTTCAGCCTGGAGAAGAGAAGGCTGCGTGGAGACCTCGTAGCAGCCTTCCAGTATCTGAAGGGGGCCTACAAGGATGCTGGGGATGGACTATTCATCAGGGACTGTAGTGACAGGACAAGGGGTAACGGGTTAAAACTTAAACGGGGTAAGTTTAGATTGGATATAAGGAAGAAATTCTTTACTGTGAGACTGGTGAGGCACTGGAATGGGTTGCCCAGGGAGGTTGTGAATGCTCCATCCTTGGCGGTGTTCAAGGCCAGGTTGGATGAAGCCTTGGGTAGCATGGTTTAGTGTGAGGTGTCCCTGCCCATGGCAGGGGGGTTGGAACTAGATGATCTTAAGGTCCTTTCCAACCCTAACTATTCTGTGATTCTCTTATTCTATGATTCTATGATCGGCACTGAAAAAGAGTGAAAAAAGAGGCAAACATAACTTGTATTTTTCTGTACTTAGAATAAAAGTGAACTTTTAATTAATTACTACCTTGCTTAATAATACCCACTTTATGCCATGTTTAAACTTACATTTTAAATAACCTATATTCTAATGAAGAGCCACAATAGTTTTTTCTGTTACTATTCCACTCTGTAAACCCATTTTATCTATTGAAGGGTAGAAAAGGGAACAGAATGAAGATATTTCCCCAAGTGAAGAATAGAAACAGCTATCTTATTTTCTATTTTTTTCTCATTAAGACTGATCTTTATTGTGGCTTATGCAACATCGTAAATTACAAAGTGAGGTGGACATATTAATCCGTAAAAATATTGGAACTTGCTTTTCATTTCCTTCCTCTGGTTTTACACTAAATGAACTACAGTGAGTTTGAAAGAATACAAAGCTAATATGCATTGCATAATATCTGGAAATACCAGGTTCATCCTGCCCACCATATCGATTAAAAAAATATGAAAATTTGCTGTTCTATACTGCTGACAGTACAAAAGGCAGCAGGACAAGTTTACACGGATTTTGTCTAACCTCTTCTAACTGCTTTTGAGAAGATGCAGAAGTGCAGAGACTTAAGAGCAATTTTAAGAGCAAGAGACTGGCTAGTCATGAAATTCTCATAGATGTTGAAATAAATGCTAACAGCAAAATAATAGTTTGCAGTTTTGTTTGCTGCTCCCAAACATATACTAAATGATTTTTTTTTTTTTTAAAAAAAAGAGTAGGCTAACATAACTGAAATATAAAATAAAGTTTGTCAATTAAAATAGAAAATTAAACGAGGATTGCTTTAAAAAGCACAAACACACCTGAGAGCTGCATCTCTTGAAAAAAACCTACAGTTTTACATGGATCAGTTGCTAGGGGTGATCTAAAGCAACCAAGTGTTTGGAACAAGTATTTTTGAATAATGTTAGCAAGAATATCTCTGTTTTTTCAGCAAACCATGAAAAGTTTTGGGTTTGTTTCTCTTTTGAGCAGTTCCTAATTCATATCTGTAGCTCAAGGTTGCAGATGTATTTTTAATGACAAAGAATAGTGATGTCAAAGTATCTCCAGGGAGCATAATCTCAGCAAAGTATTCCTTCAAGACATCGTTGCTCTTCATGGACTGCATTAGACTGAGCAAGCCTAAGTAGTGTAGACCCTCACACAGGCTGAGGGGAGAGTTGTGTGTTTCACCAGTGACATGTGGAAAAGCAATCAGACACTGGATTACATGGCTGTCACTGTCCATTTGCCTTCTTTATCTTTACTCACCCTGAGCTGTTGCAAGTCCTCACTGGTAATAACATTGCTGCACAGAGCAAGACAAAAATGTGCAAGAAATAATGGTTTTGGCATATTTAGACTTTATGTTTGCAATCTATTTGCAAAGCAGTTGATTTTATTCTGAATACAGTTCTTCAGTTATATAGTTGAAGAAATTTTTGCTAATTATAAAGGTTATTCTTAAACTGTTGGAAGGTTTATGTTGTTCATGAATCACGCTTTGTTGAAGGTGACTGGCCACCTACCTACACATATCCTATCACTTCATTTTCCAATCAGCTGCATGAATCTTTGTATAGAGTCTTCGTATTTGTAAATGCATCTAGATAAATTTGAGGAACTGGGATGTTTAAAGAAGGGGAATGCCTGCTGGCTGGGGGACACAGATTTCCCTGCACATATTTTGCTGTAGAGTCTAGGTGTGAACTTGCCAGTTCACTTGCCTATGGTCTACTCTTTCAGTACTGTTATTCATAAGACACAGATTAAACCTGGTGTCTGTATGCTTGTTTACGTCCTTTCATTAGCAAAGTAGACATATCCCATAGTGAGAAACCAAATAGCTGAAGAATTTTAGGTACTTTTTGCATACTCCCACCTGCCCAAGAATAATCATCGTTTGGCTGTATATACATGTAACATTGAATAAATAATAATAATAGGATAATAAATAGGATAAATAATGTGATAAATATATGGATATATGATAAATAACAGGATCTTGTCTTACTGTGGAAATAGGAAAACATAAGCCTCTATATGCTATATGTAGAACAAATTTTTACGCCCCGTCAAAATGTATCATATGGTAAGGAATTTTCTTAACTATAGATGCAAGGCCTGCCATTGACTGGTTGAATATTAGTGTTTTCGGACAGAATTTTGCAACTGCCGTTACTTCAAAACAGCAGTAGGTAGTACCACCTTCAGTGAACATTGCGGGGGGGGGGGGAAGAGGGGGGAGGGTTTTTTGTTTTGCTTTGCTTTACTCTAAACATGAACAACCACCAATAGGTTTAATTTTTTTTTAACAGAATAAAGCTCTGTATCACTGTAATTATTTTAGATTTTGTAAGTCATTTTACATTAACAAAGATGATATATGCACTGGAGGGATCTTCACAGTAACAACAAATTCAGTATAAGAGAAAACTAACATGCTTGTAACATACAGAATCTTTATGTCTTGTTTTTTTTCTTACTGAGCTTGTAAAGTTTATAACTTAAACAATAGATGTTCATTAGAATGCACTAAATTTGATATCTAAGCACAGAGAAATAATTACATAAATATCTATCTGTGTCTTTTAGCCTGTTACATAGAAAATATCACAAGCTACAAACACTGCTTGGCAAATGCTGCAGCTTACGAGTCAAACAACTGACCTTTCTCAAAGCTTTTCCCATTGACAGCATAGCATTTGATGGAATAAATCATAATGATTTTAGCTTTGTATTCATGGAGGAGTAAAAAATGATTACTTTCTGTGGAAATAAGCAGATAAGAACTCTGTGTCCTCTGCAGCTGATGAACAACCCCAAAACAGTATAGCGCTGGGGACCGTAAAAAAAGACAGGATTATCTGTTTCAGCCTCTTTCCTTGTACTTTTTTCACTGACCCTTAACTAGTAAGGACCTTTGACTGCAATGTAGAGAGCAGCTTAGTAATGTATCTTTCAGAGCCAAATCTGCTACTTTGATCTTTTCCATTTTTGCTTTGCAAGTTCAAGGTAACTCTTTCCCTCCAGAAAAATACTCAACAGCTCTCTGAGAAAGTTATTTGAAACAGGTAATGTCTGTTTAATATAATGTTTGCCTTAAATTAAAACGTAATACATTGCTAACTTGAATATCAAACCAAGAAACAGTATTTGAAAGAAATGCTTTTTCTCAGGGTGCCTCTGAAATTTTGTGGTGCAAAGTTCCTTACTGAAGAGATAATGAAGCTCCAATATGGATTTTTAGTACCTTGGATTGAGGAGGAGCAGAGAATAAAATATATCCTAAGCAGTATATCTGAAGACTTTGTATATTATGTATACGTGTCAGGAGAAAAAAAGGGAAAAGTCCCAAGAAGACAGAGCCTGTAAAATAGTCAATTTGCACGTCAAAGTGAAGTTTTTTACAATACTTTTTCTAAGGCTTTATTTAATCCTATTTTCATTATCTTAACTGAGTGTGATGCTTCATTTTGCTGGGAGGATTTACACTGCAGCAAATCACACAGCTCATTTTTATTTTTCCTCCTTTTATTTATTCCACATTTTTCTTCATTTTAAAGTCCCAGTTTTTCTCACAGTTAGCAGGCCAAATCCAGCTCCCATTTAAATCAAAGTTTTCCACTGACTTTGGTGGGAATTGAGTCGAACCTATATTCCCTATGTCATGTCAAATTATTAGTCTTTATCCTTAAAGTTTTCATCCTTCTAACACTTGCGAGACCACTCTTGGTCCTTGGCAAAACCTTTTTGTTCATACACATCTTCCCATGAAAACACTTGCTGTCATTCTAAATACAGTACTTAGCTCTTCAGATAGAAGATATTGTGGCAACAAATTAGGAACCAAGAAAGCAGTTTCCAAGCTATGTGCATCTTTGGTCTCATCTAAGTTATTCATTCTGTAGTTTACATCATTAGAAAGCTTGCTAAAGAAAAAGGGATTAAAATAATTGTCTTCTGTAATTACTAGGAGAACAGGTACTCAGGAAAACTTCAAACTCACTTTGTGATACCAACATAGGCAACACAATGATGAAGAGGAAGTCTTTCACAACTAGACATTACCCCATCAATCAGTTTGCAGTCAGGAGAAAAACTGACTTTGTCATGATATGGTTCTTAAAGCAAAAGTAATAAATTCTATACAAACGGCAAACCTACAGCGTAGCTAATTTATTCATTATCCATCCCAGAAAAATAATTAAGTCATGCTTTCTTTCCTAGCTCTTCATTACAGTTTAGCCTTTTTCTGCAGCAGTCAGTGACTGAATGCTTATTAAAATAAATTAGCTGCAAAACTTTTAACTCTGTCTTAAGGAAAAACTAATCCACTTTTCTAGTGGAAGCAACATTGATTAAATAAACCTAGTTTCATGCCGAGCCAGCTAATTCCTTTAGCCACAGTTTCCAATCTTAAATCATGTTGTATCTGTATTAGTTTGAGATGTATATAATGAGCTGTGGGTTTATAATTGGTATTAACCTCTTTCTGTAGGCTTTTTTTTTTTTGTTTTTTTTTTTTTTAGCCTGGGTGATTTTAGTTATGGAAAGAAATGACTGTGCAACCTATAGGCATTATAGCACTCATGTATTTTATTCCAGCATGCACACATACACTCATTCAGACATACTCTGTTATTCCTCCAATCCAGCTGTTTAGAACAGGCTGCCTTGACATGAAGTAACTACAGCTGTATCAAACTGGTTCAAAGTCGATAAATAGGAAGATCACTTTCAGAAAAAAGCGCTTACAAACTTGCTCATATCTCATATCAGAAATATGGAATGCTGGGCATTTAAAATAACATTTGAACCTAATCCACAGAGAAGCTGAACTGATGGAAACAATTCTCTCAGACTCTGGATTTTGCTTAAGAACTTCATTGTACAAGGCCAAATGCTGCAAAATGAGCAAATAAAGCTGAAGGGATTGCCACTTTAAAACCTATGTAGAATTGCCCACATCATTACTTTTACTAAATATATAGGTTCACAGGTTAAAAAATAAATATTTTTTAATGCCACTAGCAGTGGTCAGCCAACAGTTTGCTTAGTAAGATAATCTAGTGAAAGGTCAATCAGATCACACACTCAGCAGTTCCCACAACCAAAGAGGTAATAAGAATCTGAAGTGAGATAGTCATTAAATTAATATAATAATTAAGCTAGGGACAGATCCATCACCCCCTTCCCAAGACCAACCTTGTCACAAGGCATCAGAGGGGCTGGCTGATGCAGAAGCACAGCTCAGCAGTAACTGCAGCCTGCGGGTGCTGACGTCCTCTGCTCACACAGCAATCCCCCCTGCACTGGTGAACTTCCCGTGGCTCTGAATATTTATAAAACCCTCAGCCTCATCTTCAGCACCTCATTCAGCTCCTCTGCACTAGGAAGGGCATTTTTCTAAAGAACCCATGTACTTCATGGATCTTAGTCCCTGTAGTCCCTCATTACCAGCTGCCAAAGTTTCTCAGGATGGCACAATACTGTTTCGCAAAGCAGCCAGACAGCCTACTGTTTGAGCTTGGCTTTTGTCCCAGTGCACAAGAACCATTTTGGTGAAAAAGGGAAAAGAAAATACAAAGATCTCCCCTGCCGTATATGCTGATGGGGCCAACTGCACTGGAGACTAGAAAATCTGCAAAGGGCAACTCCTTCAGATTACAAAAAGCCTTCATGGTGCAGGGCATGCTCTCAGCTACAGTTAATTCACCAGCAAAACAGCAAAGTACCTGATGGGCCTTGGCACCTGCTCCATCTTCTGGGCTGCCTGAGCGCTATGGGACCTCACTCAGGCAAGGAGCACGGGTACAGGACCTGTCACACCACTGGGACAGGAGAGTCTGGCGCTGCTCAGGTGGGCACTTTGTCTCCCAGGGCAGGCACCCATCCATCTTTGTGCTGTAATCTGCAAGACCACAACACTCCATCCCATTCAGGCACTCCTCAAACTTCATATTTAAAAATCCAGATGTGCTGCAAGACTGGCAGAACAGAGGGAGGAAACGTTTTCTTTATTGTCAGTGTCCATGTTTCCTCACCACTCTCTCTTACACCCCTGCCTTTCATTCACTTCTTGTTCCCTTTTTCTGTTCAGCTGGTTTTATCTTAGCCAGGCTGCAAGCACAAGTGTGGGAAGGGAATATGTCTGGTCTGACAGAAAACTCCTCTTTTGTAGACAGGAGCCCACTCGGGGACTCTGGCTAAGAAACCGTTCTACATCTTGTATTGATAATATCTTTGGTCTTTGTAGGGTGGTTATAGCTGTATCACACGAATTCTACCTATCCATAAACACTGATAATTCATTGAAAAGAATCTGTCTAAAAAATTAAAATTTTACACCTACTAGTCATAAGCAGATGATTTCGTGTGCAATTGTCTGTGTAGGCAACACATTCAAGAATTTAGCTTGTTTTGAGTTATTTTTGTATATTTGTTTGGCTATGCCAAAAATTGTTCAATTGCTCTGTATTTACACCAGAGAATTACTCACTGAAAGTAGCTTACCTATTTCAGTTGAAACACAGGAGCTAAGACAGAACTGCTTCAGAGCTTTTATTTATAGTAATACATTTAGTTCTTCTAAGAGCTTATTAGAAGAAAATATATTTGCTTCATTGATACAGTGGAGAAGAAATTCACAACTTTCTGTAATTAATTTGTTGTTAATATTCTTGAGTGAAAATTCCCCAATCTTTGGCTGCATGTGCATTTTGATAGGAACATTTAAACTTTGTTTGTGTGATATACTTATATCTAGTGACAACTGGAGGCCTGTAATAAACTAAACGAAAGAAAAAATTTCCTCTCTGTGATAGGTTTACTAGGTCACATCAATGACAACTCATTTAATTTGATATATGGCACTGGCTTTCTGTTCCTTAATTGAATAATCAAAAATCTTATAAGTAATTAGTCTTCAAGGTAAAAATATTTTTATTACTATGTGTATAACAAAATAGTGTTGTTAAATAAAATCATCAAAGTATTCTTTTCATCATAAAGTAAAACTCATTAGTTTCTGGTAGACCTACAAGTTACATTTTTCTTAGCACAAGTTCTGTGTGGAAGCAGATGTTAGACAGAGAGCAATACAACATAGCAGGGATTTTTTGTAATGCTTTAGTCAGAATTAGGTTTTGAAAGGGAACTGTTTCTAAGAACTTAGTTGCTGACACTGGGATAAAAGTCCTGAAAGAAAGGATTACTCTGCAGGCTAAGTGACCATTTTGTTTTCAGCCTGGTTTATGCACTAAATAAAACATGTTACACTTTAAATATATGCAGAGTTTGCCTAAGTTTTGGCAGCTGCTTTAAGAAGTGTGAACTGTGTTGGTGGACTAAGCCCTCAGAAGAAGGAAAACAAATGCCTTTATACATTCATTGTTAACTAAATAGTTTCTTCAGTGGTATTTTAATTAATACATTAGTTTGCTACAAATACTCACGGAATTGAACTCTAAAATTATTAACCAAGTCTAGGCAAATGGCTGCATAAATAAAAGCAAGTGTGTGCATAGTTACACATACATGCAAACAGACACAAACATTATACATGAACCTATTACACAGAATTGTGGTTAAGGAGTAACAGTCTTCTGGCCAAGCTTTAGAGGTCTGATAGGAGAAGTTGCCTTCTTACATTGAAAAGTGTCCTGTGAGCTCATAGAAACAACAGATGACATGACTGGGGTTGACATTTTATTGTTCATAGGGCACACATTTTCCCAAAGTACTTTACATTTATATTAGAATATAAGGTCCTCCTTTATAAAATTTGTGTTGGAAGTCAGCAAATCAAACATGAAACAGTGAGGTGCTGCAATAAGAGAGAGGATTATTGTGTATTATTTATTCTAAGTCTGACAATTCTCAACAAAGAACACATCTGGACAGTCAACTTTGTCTATAACCTTTTCAAATTAGTTTTTTTATGCCGTCTTTCAAGCATACATTAAATTTCATCAACTTTTTCACCTATCTATATGCTGTTGTCCCCTGCTAATGAAGCATTTAATATGTTACTTTTATTCAGTAATTGGAAATTCATAATTAGCTTTTTAAAAGGAAGGTAGGTGAGAATGTGCAGTATATTCAAAGCACATTATGTGATTTCTTTTATTGCAGCTTCTCAGATTTTACCAAAATTATAGAAAATAAAAGAAGTACAGGATAAAACATGAATGATAAAACATTATTTTTGTGCTATGCTTGTTCTTACCCTTCTGGAGTTAAAAACATTTTTCAAACAACACGTTTATTTTTAAGAAACACTAAAAATCTGACAAATTTGGCACAATTTGGTTTTGAACATCACATTGTCCCACATGTAAATCTATTCCTCAGTACTCTTCAGGAATGTTGAGAGGAGTGAGATCTGACCTGCCTGAAATTACAAACTCAAAATAGAAATTTTACTGTTATTCTTCTACAGCCAGTGGAAAGACATCGGCCACTCTGCAGACTGAGGTCTGGGGAGCCCAGAGCTCCCTCTGTCATGACTTGGAAGAGAGCATATAAAGACTCGCTTTCCATGTTAGACACTTCAGACAGAATGACTCACTCCCATTATGACTCAAATTTTGTGTGAAAACATTTTCAAGAGTTTCAATGTTATGATTTCCAAATCATATAGCAGTCATATTTCAGAGAGAATGAAATCTGAGCTGTGCTTCTAAAAGGCTCCAGTAATTTGCTGTCTTTGGGTTCCCAATCTTCAATGCTTGAAAGGCCTGAACTCTTGCACACATGTCAGTCTAGGGTTTTAAAGGAAAAAATTGCAGATTTTTCTTCCTTAAGCACCCTTTTTTTCATATCCATACTCCCCTTCACTGGGTCCTGCTTCCATATGCCAAAAAATGTATCAAAATAGGTTCTCAAGAAGGACTGTCCCAAAAGTAACACATCTGGTGGTGAGTGTTTACTTCTTGTAAATGGGACCTCTGATCTTGTTCAAGTGAACGCAAGTCCTCCAGCTTTGTAACTAGCTAAATAAGGTAATCCCAATACTTGGAAGAGCCTGTCCTTCACAGTCTTATGCTAGCACTCATTAATGTAATTATCTCCAAAATGGAAAGGACTTTCTTTTTTGAATGTTATTAGAAACTAGGAATTACTTTAAGTTAAATTTCTAAATACTTTCAAATTAAGAGACATGCTGTACATTTTCAATGAACTAACATGAAGTTTTTAACAAGTAAAAATATATCACATGAAAATGATTTTGCAGTGATCTAAACCCAATTAACCTCAAAGAATGCTATATGAATATAGACTGTGAAAGATTTTAATTATAGCTGGAAATGCTATGCAATTATTGACCAAGTTTGGCAGAGAGATTTTATGTTGCCTACTGTTACTATGTACTGTTAGCTTTTTAATGTGGAAGCAGAAAAAAATGAATATCAAATCAGAATGGTAATTTGAAGAGTCATGGATTGAATACTTGTTGACCACTTGAAATAATAATTTCGGCAGTCTTTCCAAAATAAAATTTCCTTTTAGCTGTTATACTACAGGTATGTGCTTGAAACACAATTAAATGAAAATATATTAGTAAAGTACCTGATATAAAGAAGCACCAGTTGCTGTTTCTAATTATGAAAATGTTTGCTACTAATCTCATAAGCCTACTTAGAGTCTTCAGTCACACAGAGCTCTCTTACAGCCAGAAACTACAGTTTCAGAAAAAAACGGTGATCTGAATTTTTGTGATGTTTTTATAGTGGCTGGATAAAGTTCAAAATTGTTTCAAGCACTCCTCGATACATAGAGTTGAAACAGTGGAATGCAAAGACTTGAGTGCTTGTAAATACATCTATGATATCTTTATTCTATTTGGAGGTTCAAACAGGTAAGACAAATAATCCTCATAAAAATATAGTGGATACAATTGTAGCTGTAATAAAAACAGAATTTGAGGACAAAATTAAACATTTTGTTTCTTTTTTCAGAAGAAAAGTCAATCACTTTTCTGCATTCACTTCCTGTTTAATTTAAGCACATGCAATAAGTACAATAGTATTCCCATTTTACAGACAAAAATGAGGCAGAGAAATTTAAGCATTTGAATAAAAGATCTGCTAAGGGATTCACTATAAAGTGATGTACTTTCTATTAAGAAGCTGTGAACATAGCACGTATTTTGTGCTTTCATGTTATACAAAGCTTTTCGTGGGCTGCACAAGGTAATGCTGCATTTGACACAGAAACAGAATAATTTAAGTTGTAAGAGACCTCTGGAGATCATCTGGTCCAACCTCTCTCTCAAAACAGAGCCAGCTTTGAAGTTAAAACAGGTTGCTCAAGGTCATATTCAGTTGAGTTTTGAATATCTCCAAGGACACAGTTTTCACAATGTCTCAGGGCAGCCTATTCCAGCACTCGACCACCCTTATTTTGAAAACATGTTTTCTAATATCATGTCCTATAGTTAGTTATATACTATTACAGTAGAAAATTCTCAAGTCTCATGAGGAAGAAAAGAAACGCTTAAACTAATTCAGTGTATTCCAGGTTTTTGTTGTTTTTTACTCAAAGCTAAGTGGCACTGAGTGCAGAAGGGACAAGAAATTGTTAGATAGAGAAGAGCTGCTATTAATTAGTAGTATACTACTTTTGAAGGCCAGCTAGGCTTGAAAGACACTTTTTTTAGCAATTGCATAGAGTCTGTGTTGCCATTATCCACGTATTCTTGTGAATTTACATGTTAATTAAAGCCAGGGAACCGCATTCAGAACTGGGTTTGAAAACGTATTCATAGAGATGGGTTTTCATCCTTTCCCCAGCAAATTTTTACCTTTGGAAGTTAAATAAGAATGGTGCCCTAATGATCACAAAAAGCTAGTTGTCTGCAGGGCACAAGGTTTGATCAGTGTAAAATCATCAGCAGAGAAGAAGAAACAATGGAAGAGGATATTGAGAACTTCTGTTAAAAAGGGGCAAACATGATCAGTAGGCAAATTGACTACCAGACTTGAACAGATTTATATCAGAGGGAAAGACCTGAGCCTGAGGGCTGAACAGAGACAGAGAAGACCACAGGAGAAACCTAGGACCCCTGAAAGGGCTGATCACAAACCAAAACATTCTGTGAACCATCAAAAGGAAGGATGCTGCTTGCAGGGTTGTGTTTTTCCCCTCCTCTGATCTTTCTCCCATGTTTTGCCTATGAGAAAAAAAGTAATTGGTTAAAAAAAAGCATGCAAATTTTGCATTTCATTTAGTACACCTACCTCTAAAGAACAAATCATTCCTCAGGGTGGAATGTTACAAGGAGTATGCTTCTATTACAAGGGTTATATGTAGATGGGGTCTAGGTTGGCTAGAGAAAGAAACGTCTAGCATGAAATACTTCTGAGTACCCTGCTAGTGTTTAGGAGAATATTCATCCCAAGTGACATCCTCCTATAATAAATATGAATCAGCTAATTACAACTGTAATCAGATAGAGATTTAAATAATGCCATCAAGCCCAATTGTGTAGTCAGAGATGTGGAAAAGGCTCAGAGGACTTCAGGGCTAACCAAGAGTAAATGTTTCTCCCGAATTGCCTGAAGTGGGTCTCAGTACTCTGCAATACTTCTGTAAAGGAAGATAGCCTTAATCCTGTGCTGCTACTTCTGTCCTGAATCTTCTGATTTTGTGATGCCCAACACTGGTTTTTTTCAGGATGTCCGTCTTAGGAGACTGATTCTCTATGTAAAGTTTTTGCTTACTTCTGGACTCGGTCTTGGCATCCTGAGCTCTTCCTAAAAGGGATATGAAGTTAGCTAGCACAGTGCTTTATTTGAGGTTTATTTTGCATTCTCTCTTTTTAATAGAGTAATGGTTAATTCATTGCATTTTCACCTAACATACTGACTTCTTCCATCCCTGAAGCAGTTAAAGCTGCTTGCGCTATTTTTCCTATTTTTCGAAGGTTTAGAATCATAGAATAGTTAGGGTTGGAGAGGACCTTAAGATCATCTACTTCCAGCGCCCCTGCCATGGGCAGGGACACCTCACGCTAAACTATGTCACCCAAGGCTGTGATCAAACTGGCCTTGAACACTGCCAGGGATGGAACATTCACAACTTCCTTGGGCAACCTATTTCAGTGCCTCACCACTCTTACAGTAAAGAATTTCTTCCTTATATCCAATCTAAACTGCCTCTGTCTAAGTTTTAAACTGTTACCCCTTGTCCTGTCACTACAGTCCCTAATGAAGTCTCTCCCCAGCATCCTTACAGGCTCCCTTCAGATACTGGAAGGCTGCTATGAGGTCTCCACACAGCCTTCTCTTCTCCAGGCTGAACAGCCCCAACTTTCTCAGCCTGTCTTCATAGGGGAGGTGCTCCAGTCCCCTGATCATCCTCGTGGCCCTCCTCTGGACTTGATCCAACAGCTCCATGTCCCTTTTATGTTGAGGATACCAGAACTGTGTGCAGTACTCTAAGTAAGGTCTCATGAGAGAAGAGTAGAGGGGCAGGATCACCTCCTTCGACCTGCTGCTCACGCTCCTTTTGATGCAGCCCAGGATACGGTTGGCTTTCTGGGCTGCGAGCGCACACTGAAGCCGGCTCATGTTCATTTTCTCATCGACCAACACCCCCAAGTCCTTCTCCTCAGGGCTGCTCTGAATCTCTTCTATGCCCAACCTGTAGCTGTGCCTGGGATTGCTCCAACCCAGGTGTAGGACCTTGCACTTGTCATGGTTAAACTTCATAAGGTTGGCATCAGCCCACTTCACAAGCATGTCAGGGTCCCTCTGGATGGCATCCCTTCCCTCCAGCGTATCAACCGAACCACACAGCTTGGTGTCATAGGCAAACTTGCTGAGGGTGCACTCAACCCCACTGTCCATGTCACCAACAAAGATGTTGAACAAGACCGGTCCCAACACCGATCCCTGAGGGACACCACTCATTACTGGTCTCCAGCTTGACATTGAGCCATTGACCACAGCTCTTTGCATGTGGCCATCCAACCAGTTCTTTATCCACCAAGTGGTCCATCTATCCAATTGATGTCTCTCCAATTTAGAGACAAGGATGTCATGCAGTGTCAAACACTTTGCACAAGTCCAGGTAGATGACGTCAACTGCTCTACCTCTGTCCATCAGCTCCGTAGCCCCATCACAGAAGTCCACCAAATTGGTCAGGCAGGATTTCCCCTTAGTGAAGCCATGCTGGCTGCCACCAACCACTTCCTTGTTTTTCATGTGCCTTAGCACGTCTTCCAGGAGAATCTGCTCCAAGATTTTGCCAGGCACAGAGGTGAGACTGACTGGTCTATAATTCCCCACATCATCCATTTTCCCCTTCTTGAAAATGGGGGTTATATTTCTCTTTTTCCAGTCCTCAGGAACTTCACCTGACTGCCATGATTTTTCAAATATGACGGCCAGTGGCTTAGCAGTTTCATTTGCCAGCTCCTTCAGGACTCGCAGGTGGATTTCATCAGGTCCCATGGACTTGTGCACGTTCAGGTTCTTAAGATGGTCTCGAACCAAGTCCTCTTCTACAGTGGGCCCTAAGTCCCTGCGTTTGCCTTCCAAGACTTGGGTGGTGCGGTCAGAGCCTTTGCCAGTGAAGACCGAGGCAAAGAAGTCATTAAGAACCTCAGCCTTCTCCAAATCCAGGGTAGCCAGTTCTCCTGATATCTTCCAGAGGGTGCCTGCGTTGTCCATAGTCTGGCTTATTCGCAATGTACCTATGGAATCCCTTCCTGCTATCCTTAACATCCCTAGCCAAGTTCAATTCTAACTAGGCCTTAGCTTTCCTAACGTAGCTTCCTGGACAACATCCCTATATTCTTCACAGGCCACCTGTCCTTGCTTCCACCTTTTATAAGCCTCTTTTTCCCCTCTTAAGTTTCCTCAGCAGCTCCTTATCCATCCAAGGAGGTCTCCTGGCTCCTCTGCTGCACTTTCTTCTAGTCGCAACACAACACTCCTGAGCTTGTAGCAGGTGACCCTTGAATAACAACCAACAGCCTTGGGACCCCCTGCCCTCTAGGGCTATATCCCATGGAACCTTACTGAGCAGGTTCCTCAAGAGGCCAGAGTCTGCTCTCTTGAAGTCCAGGGCAGTGAGCTTGCTGCACGCTCTTCTCACTGTCCTGAGGATCTCGAACTCGACCATCTCATGATCGTTGCAACCAAGGCTGCCCTGGAACATCACATTTCCAACGAGCCCTTCCCTGTTGGTGAGCACGAGGTCAAGCATGGCACCTCTCCTTGTCATCTCCTCTATTACTTGAAGAAGGAATTTGTCTTCCACACAGTTGAGGAACCTCCTGGATTGCTCGTGCCGGGCTGCATCATCCCTCCAACAGATATCAGAGTAGTTGAGGTCCCCCATGAGAACAAGGACCTGTGAGTGTGAGGTTGCTCCTATCTGTGCTTCATCCACAGAGTCCTCTTGATCAGGCAGTCTGTAACAGATCCCCACAGTAATGTCTCCTATTGCTGTTCTCCCTTTAACCCTGACTCACAAAACCTGTCCCCAGACAGAGTTCCATACTCTCCAGCCTATCCCTAACATAAATAGCAACTCCCCCTCCCCGCCTGCCACGCCTGTCTTTTCTAAACAGCCTGTAACTTCCAGCACTCCAGTCATAGGAGTCATCCCACCATGTTCCTGTGATGCCTATCATATCATATCCCCATAGACGTGCACACATCTCTTACTCGTCTTGTTTGTTCCCCATACTATGGGTGTTTGTATAGAGGCATCTGAGCTGAGCTCCAAGTGAAGCCGGCTCATTGGCTGGAGTGGCTGGAATATCTCTACATTGCTCTGAGCATTTATTATAGGTGCTGGCAACTGACTGGGATGGAATGATACCCCCCTCCCCCAACACATCTAGTTTAAAGCAACCTTGACCAGCCTGGCAAGCCTCCTACCAAAACTGCTCTTCCCCTTCTTTGTCAGACCAGCTCCGCCAGCCTCCAGTAGACCTGGCCTCCCAAATTCTGTTCTAACCATTTATTAACCTGCCTCGCCTTTTTAAGGTCCTCCCCTTTATCTTGGAGAATTCATGAAAAGACTATTTGAGCACCAGAGCCCCTAACCACCTCTCCCAGGGCTCTGTAATCCTTCTTAACATTCCTGAGGCTACTGCTATCTATATCACTAGCACCCACATGGACCACAAGAATTGAGAAATAGTCAGTGGGACTTACTAGACCAGGCAGCCTCTCTGCAGAATCCCTGATCCAAGCCCCTGGTAGGCAATGCACCTCCCTTGAGACTGGGTCAGGCCAACAGATGGGTGCTTCTGCTTTTCAATGTAGAGTCCCCTACTACTACAACCTGCCGCTTTTTCCTGGCAGCACCAGTAGTGATCTTCTTTACAGGTGTATCAGCGAGTTTTTCATGTTGCGAGTGTGTTTCCTCATTAGCCCCCTGCAGAACTGCAAAGCTGTTCTGGGTGGGGACATCAGATAAAGGAGGAAGCCTCTTGTTTTTAATTGTCCTCTTCCTCCTTCTTTTGTTGGTGTTTTTGTTATTAGTTCCCAGCTTCCTGGGTTAACGGCCTCCTTCTTTCCTCCATGAGCTGCAGGGGACACTTGAGGCCCCTGCACAGTTTGGGCCTGAAGCAAGCAGTCCTGCTTCCTCTCGGCTTCCCTGACATCTTTTAGCCTATTGACAACATCCCGCAGCTCAGCCTCTGCTGCAGAAGGACCTCCACCAAGGAGCACGGAGTGCAGCCCTGCCCACTGTGCACCTACCCCTTACAAGACGAACACGGGCACTCTCTACACTTCCAGCTCTGAACTGCAGCCTCCCCTCTTATCGGCTCTGTCTGGGTGCCTACGCTGGCCACCGCCGGGGCTGCCAGAGCAGAGCTCCAAACGGGGCCCTGGTAATGAGACCAGTGCTCGCCATCCCACTCAACTGCCTAAGCAAACTGCCACACCACATCCTCTTCACTGCGCTCCCTGGGGCAGGTTTTTAACCAGTCAGGGCTGGTGCCGTCCCTCCTGGCTCCGCCCCCTGTGAGTCAGCTGCTCACATCAGCTGAGCTGCCGGCTCCTGGGCAAGTCCTGTCGAGGACCGGAGACTCCCTCGGTGGCTCTTGCTGCTCTGAGTTGAGGCTTCTGGACGCTGAGCTTCTCCCGGCTCAGGTGTAGAAGGCATCCTCTCTCCACCTACTCACCTCAGCAATTGAGGACCTTAATTTGAGCTTGAGTTTGACAGATCAGCTTAAATTTCGCTTTGAAGAAAAAAAAAACCAAAACAACCAAACCAAACCAAACAAAAAAACCAAACCAACATAACCCCAAACCACATGAACTGTATGAGCATTATAATAAAATAATCTTGAAGAAACAACTTAATTAGTATTTAAGTGATCCTGAATTACAATGAAATTCCTATGGAAATGTGAACACCCACCTGCATATCAAATAAAGTCACAAGATCATTGCCTTTATAGTAAATACAATTTCAGTTTATAACAACTGGATTTCTTAAAGAATGTGTCATCAGAACATAATAGGTCATTTCAAAGATTTAACCACATAGGAATGCATATGTGATGCACTGGTTTATAGGAAGGACTGGGAATAAGCAAGTGCTAAGTGTTAGTTTGAGCTGAGTTCATACAGAATGACCTTGAAAAGTCATTTTCACCTGTTTGTGCTTCAGCCAGCCCAGCTGGAATACTGCATAAAAAGCAAAGCCAATTGATAAGCAGATGCTCCTTTTAAGCTGGCTACTAAGTGATGTACGTGAATTTCTGATGGAGATAATTTCACATGGAAGGCAAAAAGGTCCTTTTGTTTTGACATCCCTCTCCTGTTTTTTTCTTTTTTTTGTTTATTTGTTGTTGGGTTTTTTTGTTTGGTTGGTTGGTTGGTTTGGATTTGGGCTTGTGGTAGTTTTTTAATACATAGTTGGGTTAGAAATAAATAAAAAAGATGTATTTAAAAGAAAGCTGTTATTCAATGTCCTGTTTCTGCACCTTTCTTTATCTCGATAGTAAGTGCAAACTGTAGAGTAAGAAAATTCTCTCAATGTCAGGCTGAGGCTGGGAAGCATCCTAACATTAACACAGGCACGATGGTGCACACTACGCTACAGATGGGAGCCTTGCTGCCCAAGAGACTCTTACTGTTTTCTCTTTTTTTCCTGAGACACCTCAGCAACCAGAGTACAATGAACTCTGAACTGAAACTTTGAGGTAAATGAATGCTCAGGACACAAAACGCCCTTCCAAACCAGAAAAGCTGGTGGAGTCATAAACCCAAACTTATTCTCCTCTCAGGTGTGGTAGAAATCTCCCCTCCCCTCATCTGTCTTCACGTTCTGTATTAAAACCATAATGAGTGCATAATTGTATTGCTCAAAAAACAAAGAAAAATATGAGGGAAGAAAGAAGGCAATGATTGTCAGACAGGAAAAGAAACATGCTGAGTTCGAACCGATCATGACTAATTTAGCTATGGTAAGATACATTATTAATATGTAATATTAATAAGAACTGAAATGTCATGTGTTATTTTGATAACACATAACAACAAAAATCCAAGTAATTTTAAATAGTACATTTCCGAAAATGTAGGGATCAAAATAGCTGGTATCTGTCAGTACCTATGATAACTGTATTTTTTCAGATTTCCAGTCCTATACCTTTGGGCAGAGATGTAAAATAATTTCATTCCTAATGACAGTTTTTGGAATTATCTCATAGGAGCTGCCAGCAGCTCCTTTGTGCTGCTGTGATGTAGCAAAAGCTAAAGGTACCTGCAATAGGTATGAATGATTTAGTAAGTGGATCAACTTACCTGCCCCAATTATTCACTTAACGAATTGGTGGTGGTGATGATGATGATGGTGCAGAGTAGCCCTGTTGTGTTTGCCTTACATTGTGGTTCAATATTGCTTTCAATTACAGTGCGTTAAATTAGGAAAATTCTGTTGATGTCAACATGACAGCTACACTGCAGGACAAGGCTCTCTCTGGAGCTTTCTGAATCTGCTAAAATTTCTTTTAGATGTGCTGTAGGGTTCAGTGTAAAGTGTTGTAACAAAACACTTAATCAAATACTTAACTTTAAGCATATGTGTAATACCATGCCTGATCAGCAGAGCAGTAACTGTGTGATTAATGTTAAATAAATGGAACAAAGTAAAACCATGTGCTTAAAATTTAAGCTTAAATGCTTTCTTGAGAGTAGACCATATAACTCATTTCCTTAAAAGAACTATACTTCAAAATCTTGGCTGAACAGTGGTTGTTATATTTTGAACAATGTTACACACGGAACTCTGACAACATCTCGAGTAGGAAGTGTTATTTCTCAGTAGAAGAAAAAAATTCTTGTTTCCATATAGTTATATGACAAATAAACTTATGGATAGATATTCTTTGTTACTCCTAGTCTAACACTGTGGGAGACTCCTCATATTAAATTTGGCTGTGCAGAATGATGACACTGTGCTTCTTTCATAAGAATGAAAAACTGTAGTGAAATTCCATAATTAAAGAGAGATGTTTTAATGATGAGATCCTTTCATGAGGCCCTAAACCACTTAGGACTAGTAACCACTGGTAACCATATTGTTTCTGTAATAAAAACTACAAATCTGTCAGTATAAGCAATTACCATTCTCAAGGTTTGTAGAAAAAAGTACTCTGTTATAGGATCCAAACTTTATCATTAGGTATCATTTGGCTAACTACTTCCAGTACTGATTTTTCTTTTGCCTTGTGATGTCCACTCCTATATAGGGAGGAGCTGGTTCATTATTTGGTGGAGAATTGTTCTAAGTTTAAGTCATTCTATAAACTTGAATGATCATTTGGAAAATATTATAGTATGGCTACCTTCTTTTTATTTTGTGAGTAAAATCTTATTCAGTATAAAGACTCATTTCTCTCTGACCTGGCACCACATATTTCCTAACTTTACATGCACTAGGGTGTCTGTAAGTGTGGAGGCTGGGGAAGAGGAAACCCGTCTCTGCCACCACACTGTCAAGATATTTAAAACATGCATATACGTGTTTTAAAAGTACTCTGTACAACACTTCCAAAGATGGGCCACTAAAAAATTTGGGTCCTTATGACTTAGAGTGTTATCAGGTCCACTCAATTACCTTTTAATCTGAAATCTACAGTGCTACTTCAGCACCTCCATTGTGTTTTGAGACTCTATCCTCTTCTGTGCTGGAGCTTAATTTCACTCCCAATACTTGATTGCTCTCACATTTTATTATTATGCAAACTAAAAGAGACAAAGTACAGCTAGTATTTAAAAAAAAACAAATGAATAACAGGAGATTGTGAAGTTCTTCCCAATTTTTTTTCTTTCACTATATGGTGATCAAACATTCTTTGAATGTATTTTGTTATTTTAAATTCTATTTGAAGAATTTCTTATTTCTTTTTCAGTTCACTGCAGTCCAAAACCACCTTACTTTAAAATATGGATGTGCTGTAAAATTAATACCAGAGGTGTTCTATGTATGTGAATGCATACAGGTGCATACAAGTGTCCATATTACAGTAGCAACAATAATTAAAAGAATTGCCATTTAAAATATGAATAGTCTGAATAATAAACCTTATTTTCTTAGTGCAAGAAACAGGAGTTCATAAAAACCTTCTTTATTCTATGCTTCCTTATTAAAATACAACCATGCTACAAAGAATTGTGGAATTCTGAAATGTATTATGATTTAGAATAATACACCTATACTGTCTGCAGGATTAAATTTTCATTCCCACCAGACAGAAAATTGTTTTTTTCACAGATTACAAACACTGAGAAGTAACAGTTTTATTCTTATCCCAGAAAAGAGGATACGTGTGTTTTCTTTAAGACTGAAAAATCTTCACAGTCTGTCATTCCTTAACGTGCTGAATGACCCCATTGTAGCTATACTTAAAAAAAAAAATATTATTCTTTAAATGGAACAATATTAGATTGAAACATTGTCTATTCAGAATTTTCTTTTATTTTAGGGGTGGGAAAGATTCATTGTCCAAATCCTACATAATAGTCTATAGGCCATGCTTCAGGGAACACAGTGGGTTGGGAGACATGTATGCAATTCTCTGGTCACTGGTGTATAACTAAGTAGTCCAGAACTATGGTTTTCTTCAGCTCTGCCTTACAAACAAATGGTAGGCTGGGTAGTGCAGTACATCCGGTGCCGTTTGGAATTTTCAAAGAAACACTTTTCCCATGTTTTAAGTAACAATGGCAGATAAAGACTGTCAACTTAATGTCATGGCAGATTGGAGGTGTCTATTGTTGTGCTTTCAGGCAGGCCTGACCAGTCCAGCTGTGGAGCTGCTTAATCTCTGTATGATACAGCTTTGTTTTTCTTCATGATCTAAACACATGTACAGACCTTGGCATCTGTCAGCTATAACAGGAGCATCTCAGAGGCACCATTATGTTTAATTCAGACATTTCTTAAAGCTACAGAAGTGTGAAGGGACCAAGTTTTGTCTTACACTTCGTATAATCTTCAAAAATGGTGTTACAAATACTTGCAAAGATCATTGTTTACATGCTAAGAACATTGTTTATGGATTCTGGACAAGCATAAAATGACAGTGGAGAAATAAAAATATACTAATTTGTTTTATTTTTAAAAAATTAGAAATGCTTTGAAGTGTGATAGAGAAAACAAAACTTTATGAACTAAAAAAACCAACTTGATTCTTAGATCACTGGGATGGTATGAAAATTACCTAGTGAGTGTATGGGAAACTGCTGAAAAATGGAGAAGAAAATAAAAATGTGGTGAATATCAGCTGTGTTTCATAGATGTTCCAGTGAGTGGTGATTAATATGTCTAACAAATTCATATGAGGTTACTTTTCAATTATGTTATGAAAAGTCATCGGGAAATTTTATTTTTACATTGGCCATGAGCTCAAACAGTGAATCAGTTAAAAAGAAAAGTACTTCTAAAAGAAAGTATTCTTGTGAAAGCCCTACAACTGAAATGGCCAAGGTTTGCACAACTCTAATTGCAATCATTGCACGGCAGGTTGCTGATTATTTTAGACTGATTTGTATGAAACATAGAGAAATTCTGAATATATTGAGAAGCATGATTGATATCATAAATTGATATAATAAAAGACTGCATCTGCTTCCATGAAGGAAATAGTATCCAGCTAGCTTCCGAAATTACTCAGTGTATTGCAAAAATATGCAAAATGAGATTAGGAAAGGAAAGTTCTTGTAAACTAACAAACAATTATATCATTTTATTTGAAACATTAAAATTGAAATGGACCCTTTATTTGCTTGACAGTCTCCATAGGTATCTGCGAATGAGAGCAAACAACCTTAGAAGTGTTTGATTCAGTGCTTGGGAAAGATCTAAGAAAAAAGTGAGAGCTTGAGAGACTTGATTCTTTCTTTTGTCTTTTCCAAATACAGATATTTTATTTTCTTCTTTCTAATCCTTTAGATCTAACTATCATTTCCTTAGTTTCAAACTCCCAAAATGTTATAACCTCTTTTGGGTTTTGAGATTCCTCTTCCTTCATAGTCTAATTGCTGCAGATGTGCTGAATCTGACAGGACATAGTTTGGTACTTCCTGATGTAGACACGTTACCCCTCATCTTGAAAAAGTCTAGCTGCATTAGTGCAATCATTTTTCCAAGATAACTAAACCTTTCTGCAGCTTTGACCAGCCCAAGTCAAGAATGTTATATAGCTGTGAAACTGCAGTCTTCTCCACCTGCTTTTATTTGATAGAAATCTATAAAAATCTGTAAAAGCTTAATTTTATTTGCTCAGGAATCCATTCTCATACTCTATATGAAATCAGGTAGGCTGCATCTGTATCATAACTTAGACTTGGACCAGAGGAAGATGGCTAAAACCAAACCTGATCCTTGGTCAAACTTAGATCATCACTGTCATAACATGGAGAAGTCACTAAATAACAAAAGGGAGTCAAACTTCACTTGTCTACAAGGTCTTTCTGCATTTTTTGTACATGATAGAGGAAATTCCTCAAAAGACTTGCATTCAGCTTATCCAACTGGTATGGCAAGCTTCCATGCGCAGCTGGGACAGTGGTAGACAGAATAAATGGCCCAAGACAAACCATATTCTGTACACGCCTGGGGTTTCAGCTCCTGACCCTGTGGGACCATCCACTTATGTTTGGCCAATCATTTTGCCCAGAGCTTGAACTTCACTGAATGTCTGGAGTCAAAAAAGTCAGTATAAAAATATCCACAGGTTTCTTATCTTTGGTAAAGGAATTCAGGGCAGGGTAGCTGTGGCTGTATACACTACCTAATTGGACACAGAGATCAAGTGCTTTGTTTCCATACAGGTGTATCTTTTCTTAATAAGGGAAAAGATAAGTTACATACAGTTGGTTTTGTCCCAAGAGAACAGGAAGAGAAAAGGCTTCCTATTTCAGCCCTTAAAGAGGTAATAGTGTATATTTTCTGTCAGTCTGTCGATATTCCCCAGAAATGCTCTGCCAACACTTACATCTGCTGATCAAGTTTTCACCAAATGCCAGAACTCTCTGTTCCAATACACATGAGTAAGCCAGAAAGGTTTCTGCTGATAAAAGAGGAAATATTCAGTGGGAACTAACAGGACTGGTAGCGTTGCAATATGGGAACCAGAATATCAGGCTTTCATCCCTGCAGAGTTGATGTAACAACTTTTCTATCCTCTTTATGAAGTACAGAACCTTCATACTTTATATTAGTTCTTACCTTTTGGAAAGATACTAATTTTTAAACAGCACATTCAGAGATAGACTCTTAGCAATATATAGGCAATGCATGAAAAATTGTTAGCAGATGTATGTGTTACAAAATAACTGTTTCTCTGTTAGTGCAAAAGAAGCATCTTCTCTGTATGTGCCATAGTGCAAAGATCAGCCACAGCTGTGTTTCTCAAATGCATGATGAATTTTGTCCTCCATGCAGAAGTAACTTCCCTAAAGGAAGGAATGCTGTGGTCCTGCATCCTTCCTGCACTGACCTGGAGACTATGTCTAAGAAACTCCATCATAGCTTAGCTGAGCTGCAGAAATCCCAAATGCTCTTTTAGGAGGTAGCATGTCTCTCTCCCAGCTGTGGTCTCTGGCCCCAGCAGGGATCCTGAGTTACTACGACTACAGATGATTTCATTGCCTTCAAGCTCTTTAATATCCCCTCACTCAAATACAATTTTTTTATTTTGGAGGGAACAAGCAATTTTTTGTTTATTTCAGTTGAGAAAACAACAAAAAAGAAAACTTTGAGAGTAGCTTGAATCTTTTAATAGCAGTTATTTCCCCTGGATTGACTCAATTGGATCATTAAATTTCTTTTGTTGGGTTTAATAGAGAATGATTGAAAAATCAATGTATACATGCTTGAGATCATGGAAATGATGATATGTCAAAATGTCAGAGGGGCTGAAGGGGTAATGATAGAGTGCGGAAGAAAAGTCTCCCTTTGACTGCTGTACTTGGAAACTGAAAGGCTCAAAGTTTCTCGCTAAACACTGTCTTTTACTTTTTGAAGCATTTGACATTCATTGTGACTCAGTACACTTTTTTTAAAGAAAGCATTCCCCAAAGAAATCACAGAAATTCTTCTTCCATGCTTAAATAAAAGTCACAATATCTTGGTAACTCTTCCAAACATATTTCAACTACATGTGAAGTTCCATATGATATTCAGCAAATAAATTCGGTGATGAGAAAAAAAAACAACAACAAAACAAACAAAAATTATGGAGCTTACATAGTGGCTATTTCTACAATTTTTAGATAATAGAGTGCATTTGGTACTGTAGATTTATAAAAAGATATGTGAATGTCAAAGCTCTAACAGAATTACAAGGATATTGCTCCTTTTTAACCCACAGAGTGGATTCAAGATTTTCTTTAAGCCTTCTCTGGGAAAACTATCTAAAAATAAGTACCATGAACTAATTGTTTTCTAATTATTTGCAGAGAACTTGAGATTTTAAGATCTTCTTAATTTATTTTGGTTGGTTCTTCTTGTTTTGCAATGCATTTCAAAAAGATACTTAAAAAACCTAGCAAAAAAAATTCAGAAATTGTGTTTCTTATTTGCTTGAGCATGGACAATTGTTTGAAAACTTCTGAGACCTCTTTTGTGACAGCACCATGGTTTTTACTTCAAGTTATTTGTGCCAGCCATCATAGTTATGGTTAACCCATGCTATCAAAGAGCTTCAGGTGCTCTCTTAAGGTAATTTATGTTTCCTTGACTGTGCAAAAAAATGAAGAAGGGAGTGAAGGTTTGCCCATTTAAAACTATTTCCCTGAGATCCATAAAATGAGACTCCAGTTAATTTTAAAAAACATATTTTTTAAAAAAAAAGACAGAAAAGAAACCCAAATCTCAAAGAAAACAAAATAACCAACCCTGTGTATATATAAATGTGCACATATAAAAATATTTTCGAAGAGAAAAAATTTGGATGCTGTCCTGGGTTCAGCAGTAGCAGTCAGTTTTTCTCCTTCTTAGTAGCTGTTGCAGCACTGTGTTTTTGACTTTTGGCCTAGGAACAAAGCTGATAACACTGATGTTTAGACTGACCAAGGACTTTGTGAGTCTCATGCTCTGCCAAGGAGGAGGAGGGGCCGGAAGGAAGTGGGGACAGGACACCTGACCCAAACTAGCCAAAGAGGTATTCCATACCACAGCACGTCATGCCGGGGGATGTAACTGGGAGCTACCCGGAAGGGCACGTTCTCTTTTCTGTCGGGCTCTCTTTTCTGGCGGGCGGTATCGTATTCTCTTCCCTTGTTATTTCTCTTATCATTATTATTATTGGTGGCAGCAGTAGTGATTTGTGTTATACCTGAGTTACTGGACTGTTTTTATCTCAACCCGTGGGAGTTACATTCTTTCGATTCTCCTCCCCATCCCTCTGGGGAGTGTGTGTGGGGGGAAGTAGACTGCGTGGTTCTAATTTACAGCCGGGGCTTAAACCACGACAGATGCCCAACAGCCATATGTTGATTTCTAAACTGTCAACTGTCTCCTACAGCCCATTGTCCAAATTATAGTTTGGAATATTATTTCAATTCTACTTTTATGGAGAAGAAGTAAAAAGATAAAGGGATTGGCTCTTTTGTATTAGTCTAGGCATATACCACTTATAAAACTGAGTAGCAAGTGTCCTTTAATAGCTTCTCTCTTCATGACCATGCAACTCACATATCTAGAATTACAAAACATATTTCCTCCAATTCTGAAAACAGAAACTATCATCTTGTCTTACTCTTACATTTTGTATTATGATAAGATTTAGGAGTTTCAATACTGACCTCAGACTCCACTAGGATGTGAGGGAATGGAAGAATAAAAATATAGATTTTGCTTACAGGAGACAAGAGGTTGATAACAGACAGAAGGGGCAAAGGAGATCTAATTCTTATCACAGTCATGGGATGAGGTTCCTGCAATACAGCAACTGAATTTTAGTCAAACATTTTGTAGCCAGGTGACTTTTTTTCACTGAACATATTTACCGGAAAACAGAATTTCTGGGTTGAATTGAGTAGGCTTTCTGTCAGATAAAATATGCATGAGGGTGAGAAAGTAACAAAAGGCTTCAGTTTTACAATTATAAAGCAAACCTTTTAAAACATGTTTTATACTATCATTCCTTTTTTTCCAAATAGATATGAAAAAATCTGAAGAATCCAAATAAAAATGAAGCATTTTGTTTTGAAATTAATAGAATTCCAATTAACTCATTTTCTTAATGAGTTACCCATTAACCTCTTTTTGTTAAAAACTTCTTAAAAATTTATCAACCTTTTCTGTTTATCCAGAATGACTGTGTTTGGGTCCCCAAACAAAAGCCCATCATCCACTTATACTAATGACCAGTTTTAAGGAAGATTTTACCATGTTTACATGAAATGGAAATGATGCCTTTGTGGATGTTTGCACACTTCCAACTAACCCAACTGTGAGCAGCAACATGACAAAAACATAATCTTTTTTTTTTTTTTTTTTGGGGGGGGGGTGTTGGGGGTAAAGGTTTATGTCACTGGTCAATAGGAAAAAGAAGACTGCAGTTTAACAGCCAATTAATTGAATCATAGTTTGTACCTTAGGGGCTGGCACACTGATGAGCTGGAGTGGAAAAGCAATGCAGCTACATGCCTAGAACTGCACTTAATGATGAAAAGACCACAAAGCCCCATCCTTGGCCATTGTAGTTATGTTCCCAGGCTAATGTTAAGCTAGGGATGATACTGAAAAGTGAGATAAACGCCAGATAATATTTATCTTACTACAATAGTTCGAGGATATTTTTAAAGAAGTATGGGGTCTGACTTAATTTTACAGTACTTTCACAAATGGTCTAATTCTGTATTGATAGACTTTCACTCTGCTTCTAGATACAAAAAATCCAACATCTGTCAGTCTCAAATAACTAATTGCATTCTGTCAATATGAAAGTAAGGCAAAGTTCTACACCTATATTCACATCTGCATATAAACATTTCTCTGTACACTGCAGTTAAAATCCAGTGCATTGGATGAAAATGATTCTCCCACCCCCAGTCAATGGGCATAGTTAGAAATCCTTATTTATTTCAAAGTACATAGGCATAGCACTTAAACTGGTGGTGTTGCAACTCAGGCAGAAGGGTTTTAGTTCAGGAGGTAGTTGGGTCAATACCTGTTGTGACAATGATGGGTGCTAATAACATATTCTCTGGTTCATGATAGATTTAGTATGAAAGCATGATTAACTTTCTTGGCAGTTTTGGGGGATTTTTTCCGTACCAGATCTGACTGTATGCATAACCACTCCTTATTTTAGACTCATGATGGACTTTTACTAGAGTGATTTTATCAGGTACCTGCCTGCCATACATTTCCAATGTGGCTTCTTAGTGCTGCTGTTTTTCCACCTGAAACATGATATTATCCTGACCTTCTGCTCTGATGATCAGGGGTACCCATGCATCTATACTGTAGCCTAGAAAGATTTCCTATAGTGCCAAAGTCTTATTAGTCTCTTGGATAGCCATTATCTGATATTAAATTGTATCATTGGATACAATTGGATTGGATATAAGCAAGAAATTCTTTACTATGAGGGTGGTGAGGCACTGGAATGGGTTGCCCAGGGAGGTTGTGAATGCTCCATCCTTGGCGGTGTTCAAGGCCAGGTTGGATGAAGCCTTGGGTAGCATGGTTTAGTGTGAGGTGTCCCTGCCCATGGCAGGGAGGTTGGAACTAGATGATCTTAAGGTCCTTTCCAACCCTAACTATTCTACGATTCTATGATCATGGAAAAATATCTACAGCCGTACAGGCTTCTTTTTTTTAAAGACATGTAACTGACAAATTCATAATACAAGATCCTGCTTTTTTTATGTCCTTGGCAATTTTATCATTGATTTCAATGAGAACTAGAACGGAACTTGAGGACTTACACCTTGTTCTTGGTCATTAAAGTGTAAATTTAAAATTGATGGTAATTTTGGTGAGATACCAGATGTAACTTACTTTACATAAAGCAGTTTAGACTGCTTTAAATGTGAAATAAAATGTCATCCAAATAAAGAGAATGAATAATGAAACCTTTTGAAACTAGGCATGATCAAAGGGTAAAACTGTGTTTGGTCCCTCTTAACCTCAGTGAATGTTTTTCATTTGGAAGTTGAGAACTTTGTGGTCCTTACGCTGCTGTCAGTTATGGTTGAGCTAAATTTGTCAATTTCGGTAGAAATCATTAATAAAAAATTAAAAAGCATAAAGCATTAATGAAAATAGGCTTTTCCTTTTCTTCTTAAGTACTAAAAGAATCTTGTTAATTTGGTGATGTCCTCAATAAGAAATTGCTCAAAAATTCTTAAAAGGTCCTTTGGGCTGCTGTCCATAAAAACCTTTAAAAACACCTTCTATTTATCCTTTTTTAGTGATCAGTCAGATCTCTGAGTTGTCATCATGTCTAAACGTTTGCAGCTTATCACATGTTTCACACTCAGCAGTAAGTCTTCAAAAGGGCTCAAGAGCTCAAGTCGTGGACAAGCATAATTGAGAGCTACCATGCTGATTTGATTACAGTTGGTGACAAAATTTGAAAAAAAAAAGAAAAAGAAAAAAAAGGGTTAGCTTTTAATGTGAACTAAGTTAAGCAAGAGTTTAAATTCAAATAATTGAATGCAAACATGCTTCATTTACCTGGGGTTGCAATGACACCAGATTTCTTCAAAATCTTCTAAAGATGGATTTTATTGAGCTTAAAAGCAGCAATGTCTAATATGAATTTGTTTGACCATGAGCTTCCTTTTGGGCAACAAGCTATACAAGCTGTAAGTTGCCCAAAAAAACAGAGTTCATAGCTACTCACATCTAATTCATACTGCTGTATGTAGCCCTAAGGTGACAATTATTTTTGAATTCTGTAACAAATAGAGGTCTGATATGATGGCTAACATAGAATAGCTGGTTTTTTCCTCCTTGCAGCCTGGAGAAGACCTCATGGCTGACAACAATATGTCACCTCTAATCTTATTTCCTATTCCCAAACTATATTTTCTTAGAGATTTTTTTTATTTTATTCTGCATTCTACCATCTGATAAAGCACAAGCTTTTTCCACTAAAAAGAAAAAAAAAAAAGAAAAATGCCTGACTTTATCGGGGCTAAAATGATTGTGTGTATTATATTTCTCTTCTGTGAGAATGCTTAATTTTTTATCGATATTACTGGGGGTGGTCTGGTAATGGTTTTACTTAAATATCAATAAATTTTCCGTGGGATAAATGAATTTAAGGGATACTTTGTAGTACTTTTTGAAATTCAGTAGAAAGTACTTACCAAATAAATTGAATGTGTAGTGCTATCTTAAAAATACAGCTGTATACTGTGTTTTAATAACAAAATTTTCAATGGTATGTGGAAAACAAAACATTAACAGCACCTTCATGTTTAGTAATATTACCACTGAAAAGATGTCTAACAGACAAATTTAAGGACTGATTTATATAAAAAAGGACAATTTCAGTACTCCATTTCAAGGCAGTTATAATGGTACATAGGAATATTTTATTGTAAAGAAGCATTCTCCTGCCTGAATTGTCTCAGAGCTCAGTCAGTCTTAGAGCTGCTATGGAAGGACACTCTCATGTATGTGTTGTTCACAAGACAACTTGGACTTATAATGGTCTGAGTGGCAGTTTAAAACAGATACTTGACTTGTGTCTTTTACCCTGCAGGTCAATCCTGAATATCTGGCAGATCTAATCAAACATGTAGTACTCCAGTTTTCTTTTGAAATTCCATTATGGCACTGCTGCCTACCTTGACATAACATGATTCCTTAAAAAGGCACTAAAAGAGCATGAACTTTCATTCAGTCTCACAAGCAGAAGCAAAGAGAACAGCAAAGCCCTTGAACAGCTAGTTTCTCCTTGATAGTTTCATTTTTAACATCGATAAAATTTTCACCTTTGTAGGAGGTATAATATGAAGATAATCCTGGTCCTAAGTTCCTTAAAAGATAAAATAGAAAGGATAAGGAAGCTTACAAAAAGAATTACTTCCTGAATTTTTCTGTCAAGGTATTTGCAAACATTGCTGAAGTGTCTCATCATAAAAAAGCAGTTGCAGAAACCTCTAAATTCATTACTGCTAACACAAGACATTTATAAATGGGTAAATAGTATGGCTGTATAGATTTTTGTAGAGCCTCTAAACCTTTCAGGGACCACATCCTCTTTTAAAATAAATTGTCACAGCACTGCAGGTTTGATGCCCACTCACCAGAAACAGCTTGAAAAATAAACAATTAAAAGAAAAAAAGAGGTGTCAGCGGTTTCTGTCACAGTTCAGAAAAATCTGAGCCAGCACTGTGACTTCAGAAAATTTGCAGAGTCTAACTTATGACTTTCAGAAATGGAGCTTTAAATCTCTGTTCTCTTCAGAGTGACTAAAATTGAGTTGAATTTATGGAATGGTTATGCAAGTTTATTTTTAATCCATAAATAGAAATAATCATATCAGACTCTTTCTATAGTCACACAAGGTCTATGTTTGTGCCTGTTTGCATGCTTATGCACAGCTGAATTGTGACTGAAACTTTATGTCTCCAAAAGCCACAAGAAATTAGTAATACCTTAAGAGTGCAGGTGGAAATTCGGATCTCCCCAGTGTACTAGTTAGTACAACTAGTAGAAGTCAACAAGGACTGACTACTTCTTCCCCAAGTCCAGATAAAACAAAATCAGAAGTCAGTTGTGCCCCTGAGAAGTATCACCACTGGAGAAAGCAAGGACTGTAAAATCTGGCATCAATTTTTCTTTTGGATTCTATATCGAAGCATATAGTCTCATAAAGATACTCACCAATTCAGTCGCTGCTTATAACAGGTAAGGGGTAAAGCAATTAAAACAGTCATTGCCAGTATTTTATCAATGCACAGAATTCCATTTAGAAAGTACCAATCTCCTTATGGATCTGGTGGCTTAGCAAATTATTTATGATGGGTCTCCAATGCATTAGTAATTACAAAAGCCTCACCTAGAAACTGTTGACTCAGTTAACCTGCCAGTCAGAATTTTTGTCTAGATGCATTACAAGTGGGAATTGATGCAGAGTTTCACAGGCTATATACATCCAGGGCTGACTTGGTTTACAGAGTCACAATGAATCTGAGTTAGTGTTTCCCCCCAGATCACCTGAGTACATCAATGCTCCCATTGAGCCACTGCAGAAAGGAGCTCTAGAAAGCCTCAGGTTTCACTTTGGTCTTGACTTATACTTCATTAGGTAGACATTTCCAAGGACAGCTGAATTGAGCAGTACCCTGGGCTGTATACCAGCCAGCATGTGTGAAGGGAATTCGTGATAACCCTGTATAGTAAGCGGGCATTATATACTGCTAAATTTCAGTGTAATTCTTGTGGTATCACATATTATATTCACATTAAAACCAAATGAGCTCATCATGATTAATGTTACTACAATGAATGCTGAAGGAATTAAAAACGATTATCCACTCATTGTAAAGGGTTGCTGATAATTAGGGCTATTACACAAAAAGGTACATTTTAAGCAATCACCACAGTTAATTCATTCAGCATTATATTATGCAGTGCTGATAACAATGAGTTCTTTTGGCACTCCTGTGGTTGCCACATGCGTGTCCATCAATAACCCATTGTACTGTACCTTCACTGGTTGAGCATCAAGTCACAAACACTTCAATAATGTGCTACCTGTTGGGAGCATTTATTATGCGTTTTTAAAAGTTATTTTCTAACCATTAGCAAAATACAACTATAGAAACTATTTTCAGTGCTTGTATCATGGTGCAAAGATAACTTTAATAAGTATTTTATTAAAAAGAAAGGAGAATGTGTGCTTAAATATGTATAGGCACTTGTGTGTATAAATAGGCACTTATACTTGAAAGCCAGTAGTTAAATCAAACAAACCACTTTATTCTTTCATCTTCTCCTTTATGGATTCTCTCCTCTATTTTTTCTCGCCATTTGTTGCTTTTCTGATATTTTGACTGTGGGTAAAACAGGACTTGTGTTCTGTAGTGGCTGTGAACAGATAATTCAGTAGTATCAATACTAATATCAAGAGGTCCAATGTGGGAACAATGTTTGTTTAAATTTCGCATAATGTTTGACATGGCATAGACGTTTGATTTTAGTGTCTCTAGTATATCTCAGTTGTGTCTGATCACCTGAGCCAAATTCAAAGTCTGAGGAGAGCTGCTGCATAAGCTACTGGCTTACATGTTCTCATATAATTTTAACAAACTGCAAACCATTTCTTTGGTAGTAAACATCCTATAGTAACCCATGGACAGACTACAGAAGCTTTTAGGTGGGTCTGGCACTCTGTTGTTACCAATCTTGTTTACTTGCTATTTGTTGTTGGTAACAGTGAGCTTATGTTACCTCGTCTTTCCTAAAAATAAACATGTATCAAAACCCAGTAACACCAAAACCCCCAAATCACCAATAATATAAAAAATACTTTCATCTACGTCTGGATTTAGTGCAATAATTTAAGATACGTGCCACTTAATTGCGAGTTCTCCCAAGGAAGATAGAGCCTATTATTATATTTAAATTTAGGTATGTGCTTAATCACTTTGCTGAATTACGGCTTTAGGAGTTAGACAAAATTTGTAATTCAGTTAAAAAGCCTTTCTTTTCCTAAGAACTGCAGGATTTGCTCTTTAGGCAGGACTTTGTTATTTAGTGGAAGTATAAATCACTTTTACAAATGTCCTTTCACTTGCATAACTGTCATATATTTCTCTCTTCCTTTGTATTTTTGACAGCTTTAACTTGCATAGAGCATCTAAAAATCATGTTTTCAACAAATGTATTCACCTGTGGATGATAAAATGAAAGAGGTGGAGGCTAATAGTACTGAATTACAGGGTGGCAATTCAAAGCTATAAAAAGAAAGTCTTGAGGTCTGCAGAGTGCCATACCCATTAAAATGTCTATTTTCAATAACTGATAAGAAATGGAATGTCGGCACTCTGTTTGCTCTTTTCCTCAGTGATGCTGACAAAGATATATCTTGTTGGTATAAAGCATAGAACACCTATTTTTGCAGACTAGTTTATATACCAGGAATGATGGTTCTCTGTGAAAGAACATAATCTTATGGGTTTCAGCATAACATTAGGGACTACCCATATTTTTTCAGCAATAACCATTGCATTCCTAATGATATTTATTACTCATGGAAATGCTCAATTTATTCTCATTGTAAATAATATAGCTGTTTTCTCTAGATGAAATAAAATACAGTTTAATTATAATTTTTTAAATATTTTTCTTTTATTATTGTGAAACAAAATAGTAGCAAATTCTGAATCAGTGATATGAAGTGGATCCTTCAGTGATGCAGCTTAGCATTTGTCCCTCAGATACATTTATCGATGCAGCCTGCGTACTACTTAATCAGTGTCAGAATATGAAGCTTTGTCTGTGAACTTCAGATTTCCGTTAAATTCTCAGGTTAAAAAAAAAAACCAAAACAAAAAAACCAAGTATCCAGTTTTTCTAATTCAGTGAAAGATTCCACTGAAGCCATGGACAAAAGATATCTTACAATATCAGCGACAAGTTTTAAGTTCATTATTTGTCAGAAAGGGCTGCTCATTTTTTGGTCTTCTGTGTATACCGATAGTGAAATACAAGCAGAATCCTAAAGAACACCAACATTTCCCACACTGCTTACCCAGTAATCTTTCTGAAGACATCACAAGGGAGCAGGCTGTCTCTTGTTCTGTACTGTCAGTGCTGCTATAGACATCACCTCAATGTTTATTTGCATTTTTCTTCAGTCTTAATGTCTCATCCAACATTTGTCGAAATCAGTGGTGTCGATGGCTTAGAGAGGATGTCATTTTCTGAGCCCCAGAGCTTGTCAAAATGCAATGTTGAAGCTAGGAAGGAGTGAAAGTTGTTTGTTTGATGGGCTTTTGTTTGGTAAAATGATCTGTAAGGAAGAAGGGAGATCTGCCAGTGCTTCAGCTTCAGTTGCCAATATGCTACATTATGCTCCGAACTCCCATACCCTACTTAAATAAGATAAAGGCACTTTACAACCATTGCAGTTAGGTCAGGGCAAGGTAAAGGAATCTGCTTAGTGCAAATGAGAGTTGCATAGTTTGCAGTGAATACATTTTTAGGCTTCCTAATTAAATAGGAGCAACACTCTTTTATAGCAAAATTTAAAAGCAGGCTATTTATAAATATATGCTTGCAGCAAACCTAATTTCAGGAAATAATACAATTTCCTCACTAATGATGCTTTGTCATTGTGTGCTTAAACACTCAGATCTTTATTTTTCTCTTAGTACATTGTTTTCAAGCTGAATTCATTGCAGCCTTGTAGATTTCAAGTGAAGACATTTTTGAGGCATTTGAGTGCAAATTAAGTGTCTGCGAAATGACAGCAAATAAGGACACTACTTCATCCTGCTTCAGTAAATTTATAAATGAGTGAACAGGAATTTTGCCAACATTTACATATACATACCCACACAAGAATATGTATGAGCAATTTCAAGGGAAAGAATCGTATATCCTGGAAAATAACAAATTCTTGAAATGAAAGGCTCTGAACAAAAACATTTCACATCCAAATAAAGGGGCCTTCTGTATTGACCACTTATTCAGCACCAATCATTTGTGTGAGTCAGATTTCTGCCTGGACTATGGATTTCCAGCGATGGATATTGAAACAATGCCACCCACTACTACAGAGCTGTAATATCCTGGTACGCTTTGTAAGGCAGCTCTTGCCTCACAGAAAACTGAAAAATAGTATCTTCAGAAACAAATCCCTTTGCATGTGATGTTTTCTTCTTCTTCATAACTAAAGACATTTGCATGAGAACAAGGACTTTGTTTTAGAAGAATCCAGATACTTCCAGTGTTTATTTCCCCACTTGAAGTCATAATCCCTGCTTTGTGGCATCATGGTTGGTTATAGTGAAATTGGCTATTACTGAAGAAACAGAGGGATTAACTGCAGTCCTGCTGACTCTGGTGTGGGGGGAAAGGAGATGTAACTTCAAGTAGATATGCTTTTTCACTTGCTAGCATTTCTGCATGGCTTTTGCTTTGACAACTTTGTCTTCCACCTCATTATGTTCAGCCTCCTTTAAATGAAAAAGCTTTTGTATGTGTAGGTGGGAAGCGAGCAAGGAAAATTATGTATAAGGAAAACCAGGTGTTCACAACTCTCTCTCCATTGTTTATTAAAATAAATAAATATATAGACAGAATTTTCTCATTTTTCATCCAAAGCAAAATGAGGCAGAAAGAGACAAAGAGAACACAGATCAAGTATTGAACATAGTGATGAATTTTGCTGTAATTCTGGATGTCCCCAAATATTGAAGAGAGATTCTCTAAACTAGATTTGACCAACACTTTTATTGCAATTAAGTTACTTGATTAGTGTTTTCCTTTTAATTCTTTTCTTAATTATGACTTTTTCAAACTCACAAATGTCTCAGAATGGTTTCAACATTTTGTGAGTATACGCTTGTCATGAACTCTCCATTTATTCTCATGACAGCGGGTGACATAAAGTGAAAATCCTTCTTTATAAAACAACATATTTGCTTATTTGGAAACACAGATATCTTTTCAGCATGTTCATATTACTCAAAACACGTTCATGGGACTAGAATTGATAGCAAAACTCTATCATACACTATACATTTGGCATATTTTGAGGGTTTACCAAACCACGTATTATAAGTTTCTGCCTATAGCTGACTTCTTTTAACAGAACATACAGTGTGGTCAGTGAAGGGCTTAAATGCCTCCGATCATCCTATGCAGGTGGTCATTTCTGCCATTAATGGGATTTAATCTTATTTGCAAATGGATCACTTTCCTTCTGAAATGTGGGTATTTGTACTTTACTACTCTTAGTAGAAAACAGATGCAAAATGAGAAGTCTATAGGCCTTCTCAGATCAGCCTTTCAGAGCAGCTGCACCACTGATTCCCCATTCCTTTCACAAGGCCAGGTATGGTCTCCTAGGCCGGTGCATTGCTTGCAGGGTACAGCAGAGCCCCCGAGCAGACCCAGCTAGTGTGCTCCCCCAAACTGGAACCAGTGTATCCACACAGTGCTCTGCATGGGTTAATGAAGCCTTTTCAGAGGCAGGCTACCTAGCTCAAATAAAATACCACATTACACTACTTTTTAAGGTACAAGTTATTACCCCTAGACAGAACTGCATCATGATGTGTAAAAGTATCTGCCTGGCTGTCTCCATTGTACTTTATTTTACTGGATAGACATGCCATCAATTTCATCTCATGGGTTCTCTTTTCCCCAGGCAACTCTTAGTTCTTCCTTATGCCTGTTTTAGTTTAAATTCATGTTTCTTCACTGATATTATGAGTACTTTCAAGATAATATGAATGAGTGCTTTGTGCAGAGGCATGTACTTGTTTGGTAGAAATAGCTTTCTCTATGTACCCTGGATTTATACCCTTTTTTTTTTTCACAGCCATCTCACAGCTGTCTTAACTAATCTGCTCAGACCTCTGTCTCCTTATGACCATGATAAAGTATTCAGAATTCAAATTGCTGTTGTTAAACACTGATTTTTATTTTAAAAGGCTGCATACAAAAAGCAGTCATTAAGGCACAATTTTGGCAAATCTTATAAAGTAAATTTCAATAAAGAGAAACAATGAACTGCAAAAATATTTGGTAGCTAATGTATTTATAAAATGAATTTGAAAATGCATTGTGAAATGCCCTGAGATTCAGGAACAGAACCATACTGTTCTTGCATGTAATAACTGGTGATTGTCATTAGGAAAAGTGAAGACTTGAGTACTTGAAAAGGGAATCAACATTCCTGGCACAGCTGACAGGAAACGCCTGTATTTTACCTGCTCCATTGTTGCTTACTGAAATCATTAGATATGGGTGCTTTTACAGGGAGGTCTGTGGTACTTGTCAGTCTCACATCATTAATCAGTGACAAATTTTTCACAAATCCTTAATCCCATGTTAATTCTAATAATTTTGCAAGGAACTGCCAAAAATTACTTATTGTTCTGTTAATCATTATACTAATAGGAACAGAGGACTGCCTTGAATTTCTTCATGAAAACCATACTAATTAGAAATGTCTGAATACATACCAGTCCTCAGAGATTAATTTATTCATCATAATCAGTTAATCACTTTTCCTTTACATAATTAGACAGCTCCTGGTGGAAAGGAAGACCCCTTAGTTTTCTTGGAAAGAAGACTACTGTAAGCTGATATTAGCAGACTTATCATTATGTTTTCCTTTGAGTGCATACAGATTAGTGCAGGTGGGGTTTTTTTGTCCATTCACCACAAATGAAATCTCAAACCAGAAACGCTTTCAAAAAATGTATTTTCTAAAGCTTCATCAGGAGAAGTTTTCTACAGTCTTACCCTTCAGCTGTCCACTGGGACTACGCTCAAAGATTGCTGAAGAAACTGGTAAAGTTTTAGTATTGATGTGCCCAAACAGAAAACTGCTCACTTTGCATGTAGAGTAATGCAGCGACAGTCCAAATATTTAACCCTCTTGCATATTTCAGAAGCTGAGCTTTTCTTATCCCCTCAAGAGATTTTTATATGCCCTTCAAAAGGACAACAAAAGTGTCACCACCATTTACCTGAGCAGATCACTTTTTAGGTCCCCTGATGATCCATTTTAAGAACACTTCTGTATCACAAGTACGGATTTCCTCAGAAGAGCTAACAAGGAAGCTGTCCCATTAACATCCTCTTTTAGAGAATGAATTTTCTACCTTTTGATGTGGAAAACTGCCAAGAATTTAATTATCCAAGGACCCTGCCTGTTGTGGTGGGAAGTGCTGTGGGTTTTA
Source organism: Psittacula echo (assembly GCF_963264785.1). NCBI lineage: Eukaryota > Metazoa > Chordata > Aves > Psittaciformes > Psittacidae > Psittacula > Psittacula echo. The sequence goes on from NC_137740.1 coordinate 14,733,636, forward strand.
ATGTCCTTTATTACACATTGACATATCTAATTATACTGACCTGTTACAAGCCACTGTGAGAGTATAGACACTTACGTGCTCTGTAAATGAGTGCTCATGTACTCTTTCTGCTTTCTGCTAACTGTCCAGCTAGACTAGAATAGAGAAACACTCCTCCCCTCTCTCTTGTATGTCTGTAGAGCAAAGAACACAGCCTTCTCTGGTATTAATATTTTAAAAGATAACTACTACAGTATGTCTCAGTTCTGTCAACCACTGAAATAAACTGCGAGTTAGAGCAGTTGCAACATAACGATGACAGATGTGTACTGTAGATAGTTGTTTAAATCCGGACTTTATCCCAAAGTGATGTGTTATTTCCAGCAACTGTGGCACCATCAAAAGTCTTCTAAATAATTCTACATTAGTTAAAACCTCAAAAGACTTTGTCTAAAATACAACATCTTGCCTATTAGGCAAGCTAGAGACTGGCGTATCAAGGACTGTCTGTGACCGGGCAAAACTCATTCTGTGCCATCTTCTCGTTGTTTTATACTTGACAGAAAGCCCAGGTAGAGGTAGGGAAGGGAACTGTGGGGCAAAATTTCATGCATTGCTTCTATTTTGCAAATAGCGTTATTTTGCAAATAATGTTATTTAATGATCACCTTTTTCTAAATGTTTCTAAAATGTGAGCTTATAGAATAAAAAAAGGTGGTGCATACATATACATATCAGGTCAAATAACTAACTGTCTAAAATCATATAAGCAGAAGAGGAGAGAATTTTGTATTTAGTGACTGACAAAGTATAAATATTATTTAAGATGGATGCTTGAGACCTGTCAGCTTCCTGAACATTTGGGTGCTCTTCAAAGTGACTCATGTCAACAGTATTAGACATTTAAAAGTGAAAATATGAAGTAAGAGCTCATGAGAAAAAAATGGCATTTTCTCAATGTATTTTTTAATTTATTTTCCTAGAAATAATAAAATAAAATATTTTATTGCAATTTATGGCTGGAAGGATAGCTTTTGTGGAGTTATACTGTCTTTATCCTAGCAACAGAGTCACTAAAAAGTCAACTACTTTCAGTTTTTCAAAGATGTCTGCTTGTGTTAACTGCAAGGTTATGGTATTTGGGGACCACAGAGCTCTCAAAATCTATTTAGCAGAAAAAGCAAAGGAAGAATAAAGAATCCTTCTTATCATTAAAATATCCATGTTCAGAAAGCTTCCATGGATATTACCAAATAGATTATTTTTATGAAATACCTGTTTTGTAAAGTAATGGGAAATGATTCATATAAAATAGTTGTCATTTTTTAAATGATAGCAAATATGGAGCTACAGAAAATGGCTTCAGAAGCTTTGCTGTTAGCTGTGTTTCACTTAAAGCATGTTACGTTACTTTCCTTTTGGACTGTAAATGCAATAAGAAAGTGCAGAAACAAACACAGATGCAAAGATGATGTATATTAGCCAGCAGTTAAACCTATGGGCTTATAAGACATTACAACAATCTGGTAAAGTATGATAAACTTAGACGTCTATAATGAAAAAAATCAAGCAAATGTCTTCTTGTCTTTAATTTTCTTTACTTTTTCTGTAAAGGTCCCAAGATTTTAGTAAAATCATTTAGCAAGCTGGGTAAATTACTTGGATTAACAGAAGAGCAAATGAGCATGCTTGTCCTAGACCCATACCAATCACATTGGAAAAAAAAAAAACAAACAAAACTGGACTATTTCTCCTTTGTGCCTTTATCTTAATTTCATACATTTCCTGGTTCTCATGTGAGTCAAAGCCCTGAGTGGCTGTCCTTGCCATTTGGTATTTCCATTTCTAAAAGTGAGAGTTTCTGATCATTCAGATAGGATTAGGTACGCACCCAAGTAATTGTACCGTCATTCAAACCCAACAAAATTCAGAGCATTTGGAGTTTTGTGATTTTTGAGAATGATCTGAAAATGAAACCATTGTGTATGTATGGCTAATAAAGAACTTTTAACCTGCCAGATTTGGGGTTTCATTCATCCTTTTTAATGATGTGAGTTAGTTCATGCAATATTTGACTCAATTTTTTACACTCTTTCTGGATAAGAAACTGCAGTGTAAGCTACAGGGTTATCATAATATTCCTGAAGAGAGAATAAACAGTTGCCTGAATAATCTAAAGAGCTCTTATTTTCCACCATGCTGGTGTTTTTAGCACTTGTTTTATATTAAAATATTTAATTCACTTTCACTATCTTATATTGTCATCAAGAATGCTAAAACCAAAATGTGACTATTTTCTATCCTTGTTTGGATAAAAGTGTCTAAACCAGACATAAATACTCACTTGTTAACCTATCATACACTACCTATAACTTGCTAATACTTGCAATTTTTGTAAATAAAGGCTTTATAGTTCATCATACTGGTTTCCTAACACAAATAAAATTCTTGATAAGGAGATCAGGATTAGGATAAGAAAAATTTCTTAAAATTGGATCTTGAACTTAAAATGTTTTTTATCCTATTTTGTAAGTAGTCTATAGATTTCCCCTTTACAATGGTTCACAAAGCATCCTGAGCACATAAAATCCTGGAGATGACTGTATCTTGCTCTGCACTTATATTAGAAGAGCTCTTGGAGAAATAAGCTTTTAGAACAACCAATGACTGGCACTTAGTCAGAAAATAGTTCTCATGACCCCCAGTGTGAGGAGGTCTGAGCTTTCTTTCATGTCAACAAGCGTTGTTACCCAACCAGCGTGCAAATGGATAAGAAACTTCTCATTCATTTGAAGCTTTTTTTTTTTTTTTTTTTTTTTTTTGTCATTTCAGGAGATGCTTGAACTTTTCACCTTTGAAGTGTCCTGGGTTCAGCAGTAGCAGTCATTTTTTCTCCTTCTTAGTAGCTGGTGCAGTGCTGTGGTTTTGACTTTCAGCCTGGGAACAACGCTGATAACACCGATGTTTTTAGTTGCTTCTCAGTAATGCTTACTCTGACCAAGGACTTTCTGAGTCTCATGCTGTGCCAGGGAGGAGGGGAAGCCAGGAGGAAGCAGAGATGGGACACCTGACCCAAACTAACCAAAGAGGTATTCCATACCACAGCATGTCATGCCCACTATATAAACTGAGGGCAGTTACCCAGAAGGGTTAGATCACTGCTCGGTCAGGCTGGGTATCTGTCTGTGGGTTGTGAGCGGTTGTATTCTCTTCTCTTGTTATTTCCCTTATCATTATTAGTATTGGTGGTAGCAGTAGTGGTTTGTGTTATACCTTAGTTACTGGGCTGTTCTTATCTCAACCCATGGGAGTTACATTCTTTCGATTCTCTTCCCCATCCCTCCAGGAGCAGGGGGGGAGAGGAAGGGGAGTGAGTAAGAGAGCAGCTGCGTGGTTCTGAGTTGCTGCTGAGCTTAAACCACGACAAAGAGGGATCTACTCTGTCTCTGCCACTGCTTTGAAAATCTGTTCATTTTTGTGCACTCTGTTATTATAAGCACCATCTTTCTGATTGCGAATCTCATTTTAAAGTTAACTCACATAAACTGGGGAAATGGAGAGTCGTAGCATAAAGAGTAAGGCATTAGAAATACAGAATTTTATATATCTTTAATATAAAGACACCCACAGAAAAACTGACAAGAGAAAAAAACACCCTTGTGCCAATTGAATCATCACTGGGTTGATGGGGCAGTGAAGACAGACCTTAAGTTATCTGCAAATAAATCTCCATAGAGTTGCATTGAGAGGATCTGATTTACAAAAAGGCGTTTCTGCATAGGAAAATAGAGATCATCCTAACATTTTCATAAGCATACTACATTTTGATAATGCTTTCCTTGGGTCAAGGATGGAATTTATAGTTAAAATACCATAGAAACAAAGAATATCCAGTGAACTATATGCTGCTTCCCTCAGGTGTCTATGGTCAAGATTTTGCTTTGCCTTATTTAGAACAGAGACTAAACTTTGCCAAAAAACAACTTTTGGTCTCTCCTGCAGAATTTGTTTTACTAATTATGAGTGCTTATTCTTGCAGATAAAGGCCACAGCCTACTAGTTAAGGCCCTGAATCACATAGCTAGCCAGCTTAAACCAAGTATTCACCAGATACTTCTTATCCTTTAATTCTGCATAATTTTCTTAAGCACTCTCTTTCAAAGTTTTCTGGTAATTTCAGTATTTTTTTTGTATATTTTGCATTGGTTTCATATCTCTGTAAAACCCTTGAAATTTTGAGTGAATCAAAATCAAAAATTTAAAATACTTAGCCAGCCTACCTTCTCCATGCTGCTGTCTCCATGCTCACTTCTATCTGCGAATGCTATCTGTGCTGACAGACATGCCAAAAAGCACATTATTCAAAGAAGAATTATTGCTATGAAAGGCAGGATGTGATACATTGTGGAAACCAGTATGTTAACCTTGGCATTTCTACCATTCCCACTTTCAATCCCCTTAGGCAAATGTTTTCCTACCTCTGTTACCTTTTTTTTCCTTCTAACCTATGTGTTTACTGTGTGTCTCTCAGGGTATGGACTGTCTCTTATTATTTGTTTAAATATTGACTAGCGTAATAAGGCCCAGTCCTGGTTAGGGCCTTCCAGTGCTAACATACTACAAATAATCACTGCAAAGCACTAGAAACTTGCATGTTGGTGATTCCAATTGTTATAACCACTTTCACCTAGTTTCAATTATAATATTTTTAAATACAGTAATTTAGTAAATTCTACTACTGTATTATATAATTCAATGACTTTTTAAAGAACATGACTTCTGAAATAGCAGAAATGTATGCATGCAATATATATTACCATGTAATACTGTTAAAATTTTTTACTAAATTTGTCTTTATGCACTTTTGAATATTTAATGCAGCTGCCTGTGTATATATTGTTATAGATACATACTTAGGAAGTCAGATAGCTAACCTGATGCTTGACTTTTGTGAATAACATCCATCATCATAATTTAAAAGAAATAAGAGATTATCATGGAGTAACAAGTGTATTGTCCTTTGTCTCCTTGCAGAAACAGGAGAATACTAGATTTTAAAGAAAACTAACAGATTTTAAAGAAAAAAAGGGATTTGTGTTTCAGGAGCAGGAAAATGTGTGTGAAATAGAACAGATTTGACTCAAAGTTGTATAAGTATGGAGCAAAATCACTAGCATAAAATAATCTGATATAATCTGTAGAACTAAACATTATCCTCACTCTTTACATCTTTATTTTGTCTGTAACAAAGAAAACTTTTTTTTAATCTTTGAAAAAGATTTTAATGAGAAACCTACCATTTGTTGCGATTGCTTTGCAGTATGAAATTTCTGGGCAGCACTATAAACTCTGATAATAGAGTTTTGCAAGGCAACACATAAATTGAGGTGACAGTATTAAAAACAGTCATATACATGCTTCATAAATATACTAATTCAGTAATTCAGTGTAATATTAGTAATCCTAAACATATCTTAACCTTGAAATGACAGTGAAGTTCAGAAACTGGTAATCTATATGAGGGTATTGTTTGGCAATTTTTCTCAGTGGACCAGCCTGACTGCAACCCAAACTTCCCTTCAGATTTCACTTGACTAGAGTGTAAGTCTCCTTGGGATAGCTCAGCATTAAACTATCTTAAGATGATCAGCTGGTTTTGAGATGATTATATTTGAAGTAGGGTTTCTGGCTCTTGTTTAAATACTAGACATTTTATTGCTTAAGTTAAATTATATTTATATATTTATATATATAAAAACTCTTCTTGGCTTTCATGAGAAATGACCACAAAGTCTTTTAATGTTAATTAGAGCAGTTAATTGAAAATGTTGTTTATATTAACTTATGTGATAAACCACTGGTCAAAAATAGGGAGATATGGTCAGCAGCTTGTGGAAGACTATGGTTAGGCTGAAAACTTTTTTCAAGTTCCCTTGAGCTCAGCCTACTATCAACAGAAGTTAACACTAGTTTTAAATTTCTGCAACTAATAGTTCACTCTATCCTCATTCAGAAAAAACCTTCTAGTCCCAAGCTTGTCTCTCGTGAACATCAATATTAATTGCCAGAGGCAAGAAGGGGCCTCTTGGCATTAAAAAACACATGGTGAAAAGACTACAAATTCTAAGTGCTAAATGAAATGCCAGCTAAGAAATTACAACACACAAGATAATTTATATTTTATTATATAAAGTGATGCACTCAAAACGTGAAATCCAGACTACCGTTTCCTGGATAAATGCTATTTATCACTGGTCCACAGACTTGTACTTATTTTTCTTCTATCTTTCTGGTGCAATTTATTTTGCAGCCTTTTCTAAATACCAGCCAATTTAAACAAGGGGAATGACTGCTAACCTTAGCTATATTTTAGTGGAGAGGAGAGGAGACCAGATACGCAAGTGTAATGGCTTAACCGCAGCCAGCAGCTAAGCACAACACAGCCACTTGCTACTCCCCTGCACCTGGATGGGAATCAGAAGATTCCCCCTGCTCAGGGGGAAGAGAATCAGAAGTGTAGAACTGAGAAAACTCATAGGTTGAGATGAAACCATCTTTAGAATTTAAATAAAATATAAGGATAAGGATAAAAGCAATGAAAACAACAGAGAGAAATAAACCCCAAGAAATACAAGTGGTTCAAATTAGGACAATTGCTCACCAACCACTGAGTGACCTCCAGTTAATCCCCCAGCAGTGTTCCCCCTCCAACTTCCCACCTAGTTTTGTTGCTGAGCATATTCCACCATAAGTATGGAATAACTCTTGGGTCAGCTGAGGTCAGCTGTGCCAGCTATGTTGCCTCCCAACTTCTTATGCATCCCCAGCCTACTTGTCGTTGGAGTGAGATAAGAGGCAGAAAAGGCCTTGCTTCTGTGTAAGTACTGCTCAGCGATAACTAAAACATCCCTGTGTTACCAGCATGTTTTCAGTACAAACCCAAAACATAGCCCATACTAGCTACTGTGAAGAAAATGAGCTCTATCCCAGCCAAAACCAGCACAGCAAGCTACCTAGCCTCAGGCTGTGGAAGACACTGACACAGAACACTTATTATGATCATTATAATAATTTGGCTGGTACACGTTGCAACCATTACCACCATCCTATGTTCTAGCAGTCCTTAAAATTAAAATAATGGACCTAAGCAATTGTAGAAAGCAAGTAACCAGGAGAGAGTGTCGGATACCCAGTTCTGAAAAAGAAAAAAACAAACAGAGGAGGCAGGAGTAATTATTTATCCTGTGTTCAGTATGTCCTCTCTGTAAGCTGCTCTCAGCTACATCCTTCTCTGTGGGCTGCTGGTTTTAGTTCTCTCCTCACCTCATGTCCCTCTCTCTCTCTGCATGTTATGTATGTGCCTGTCTGGAAAAGGTTTTCTTTTATTCTAATTTATAGTCTAATTTACTTTCTCAGTATCCAAAATTTTCCTTGGATCTAGGTTTTGGTTGCTTAATGAAGTTCACATGTCCAGCTTTAGGACCAGAAATAACTTGGGATTTATGGATAACAGTGCCCTGTTATGATTTTTACACCATGACTCCAGAGATACATGCATTATAAACCATTATCTGCTTCAATAGCAAAGATATTGTAGATTTTTGTCTTCTTCAGTCCTGTTCTTAGTGTTCATTACAGAAACACAGATTGAACAAGTGTGTTTTCTTCTTTTCCTCTTGGGAATAATAATTACACATTGTTACTTTTCTTTCCAGCACATTATGCTAGGCCTAGCCTTTATACTTTGACACTACATCATATATTTGTCTTAGTCTGTTAAAGCCTAAGGGGTTCCTATTGCTAGTTTAGATTTCAATTAACATTTTTAAACAGAACTAAAAATAGCAGCTGTCATGTTATATTCTTTTCCACCAGGAACGAAATGTCCTCCACTGTCTCTAAACCATTGTTTGTAGGACAATAATCACATACTCTATTTTTCAATGAAAGAACAGGCACAGTGCTTTGCTCTTTCCTCCATTCCCTAATTGGCATTAGTGTTTACTTGCAGGTTTTTTATTCTAGATTGTGTGACTGGTATGATAATAATATACTTCTACGGATCTGAAAGCTTATAGTTCTACCTAGGATCTCAAAGCACTTAACCTAAGGTAGTTATGAGCTGCTGCTTCTGTGAAATTCTAACAGAAATTAAGCTCCCAGGAACAGATTTCTCTTTAGGTATAATTATGTTTCATTTCCATAAGAGAAAAATGAACCTAAGATCATGACAACAAGGTTATTATTGTCCATTCGGGCTCAGTGATAAATCTTTTCTGTATAGTTGAAACAACCGTGTTTTAACATTTTGTCTCATTGGTGATCTTGTCTCATAGTAGAAAATAGGCTTGGCAGTCTTTACCTTTATTGTGCAGGGAGAATGAAAAGATGCAGTTGAAAAAGAACACGGGTGTTTTTTAAAAAAAAAATTGTACTTCTTTCATTGAATAATCTACGAGTCACAGCATCTGGTAATTTATTTATGCCAAGAGTTCATTTTTTTCTGAGCTTTTAAAAGCTAAGACTGACACTTTACAGGAATCACAACAAAAAAGTGCCTTTTTTTTTTTTTTTAGTGGAAGCAACACATTTATCGGAAACATTTTACTTGGAAATAAACAGAAAAAAAAGAAAAAGGAATATTTGATAACTTTGAGGAGATTCACTTATAGGCAACCTTTCTTAACCACTATGAGAACTTAATGGATTATTTGAATGGCTTGAAGATTATTTTATTAGGCACTTTTTCTTTCCACATGAATATTCTGTGAAGAAACCCCTAAACCATAGTATCATCTTTGTGATACTTTGTGATACTCTGAAGATTTGGGAATGTAGTTCTATTATCACTCCCTGAAAGGTGATAACAGGTCAAAGGTTTATAGTAATGACATGTTTGAGTTGGCTTAGAAACATTGAAATCCAGACTGATGATTTAAAAGAGTTTTAAACTACAGCATTTGGAATTTGAAAAAGGACCAAAAAACCAAACCCAAAACCCTCTGGCTTTAAAGAACAGTTCTATGTATTTTTTAATGAATACAGAAAAGAAGGATAATTTAAACTATGAACTTAGAATCACCAGGTATGTGGCTGGACTGACAGCCATGAAAAGTGAAATCCTCTGTTCATCAAGCAGGTTCAGCAGTGCCAGCATGCCCCAGCTTGTGCAGTGCCAGTATGTCAGAGGAAAGAGGTTGTCACACTAGCTCTGCTATGGAGAATGAGAAAATTGTAAATTTTAATGGCAGAAACCACTTGGTATCTGAATTTTGAAAGGTAGAAATTTGAAGGTTGTCGCCAAGTTTGTCCATACTTGCTTTAACCTACTCTGCATATTTTGAACCTTAAAATCACACTCAAAAGTACATCTCTCAAACAATAAAACCTTTCAGTTTATATATTAACATATTCACAATGCAGTAGTTAATTCATTGCCACTGCATAGCTCCCGATTAAATAACACAGTACCTGCGGATATTAGAGATGACTTTTCAACTGCACCTATTTAGTCGGTAAATCTGGTGCACATGATACTAATCAAAGTCCACTAAATTCAGCTGAAAGGATTCCGTTGATTTCATCAAGTTTTGGATCATGCCTTTGAGCAGCTAAATGCATCTACACACACGTGTTGATTAAGGTATTGTTTATGGGTTGTGAGGGTAACTTCTGCATAAATGTAGAAGACATTTTACACTTTCTAACTCTTGCACAGGTGAAATGGTCAAAGTGTACTGACATTTTTGAAGTTCAAAAAAATACTGCAGCCTATTCAAATGGCTTTCTTCACAGGACAGCCATGCACTCAATCAGGCCAGGAAATACAGAGGTTTAGAACAGCCTAATGCCTATATCTGGCAGTAATCAAAGAAGTCTATTGAAAAAGGGTGGGGAAATGGGTGGGAAGAGAGAAGCAGAGGGAAGAGGAGAGGGGGAAATAAATGTGCCTACTGTGGCTTAAAGCACAATAATTTAATTGTCAGTATGCAATCAATAAAAATGTAACAGTGTGAAGGGAGCACGACAAACATAGATTTGCTTTCTCTTAAATGGTATATACTAAACGAATGTTCCCCAAACTGAACAAGATTGACTAGTAAATTAGAAGAAAAATTGCTGTTATTTTACATTTTCTGCTTACCTACAGAAAAGACACATTTGCAAGAAGAAAACTGGAAAAATTGCTTCTTTTTCTCTGGCAGTCATTCTTTTAGGTCATCCCAAACAGAGGCATTAGGCATATTCTAAAGTGATAGTACGATTCAGTAGGTGTCCTGTCTTAGGGAATCAAATCGGAGCGGTCATCACATTGACATGAATGAATTTTACAGGATCAGGCCTTACCATTTAATATTCACTTAGAAACACAGAGAAATATGAGAAATATACAGCAGTATAGATCCTAACACTGCACAGATGGAGTGCTAAAGTTAACAGGGAACCATGAGACAAATGAGTTCTGTCATTGCAGACACTGAAAACTCAGCCAAAGTTTGTAATTGATTGTGATTATACAGGCAACCTGTATTACGTTGGTTTCTATATGAATTTTATACAAAAATTATCACATGGTACAGAAAGTGCCATGAGAACAGTACATTCTCATTACAATTCCAGCCACTTCATGGGCTTGTATATTTACAATATTATTTTTTCAGTTGAGACCAATTCTCCTCATCTGAACATGGTAGATGAGGAGATTTAATGAAAGAACATTTACACTCCAAACAATTTGGGATGTTAGTTATGTATTCTTTTTGTCATCAGGAAATCCTTTTTGGAGAAATAAAACAAAAAAGTTATGCAGACTACAATATATTTTGCCTTTTAAAAACTGAATAAACAAAATATTATTTGTGTTCCATTTGGCTTCACTGAGAGTATATTAGCAAGAAGATATAATCTAGACAGAAGAAACTTAATCCTGGAGAAGTTTGTCTATTAACACAGAATAAACAAACATCTTAACCTGCTTATCTTAACCTGCTTTATCTTTGCTTTTGCTTGACAAAGCTCCCAATTCAGAAGGAAATTCTAGTTCTTTCAGTCTAAGGACATCCTTTCTGTCTCCATACTACTTAACATTTTTTCTTCTGACTCTTAAGTCAGCAGTCTCAAAGAAACAACAGTTTTTTCTAGAATTAATTCAGTGGCAGAAATCTGAACAACTATCCTTCAAACCTTATACCCCCAAATACCAGCAGCACATCTCTATTAGTTTGAATAAAAGCAGGAGCCATGAGCAGGAGAAGGACCAAAACTTCTAGCCACACTTTAAAAAAGAAAGAAAACAAATCAAAACAACCAACCACAAAAATCATGTGATTGATACACTGGCTCATGCAATCGTTTTTAAAACAATTGAAGAAAGATGATAGAATTTTGTTTCCTTAGAAAATATGATACCTTTTTTCTCTCAGCCCTGAATGCTATGGAAATGAGTTTTCTCTGGAAATGCCTTCATAAATGAGAGTAAGATTTACTGAGCATTTCTCATTAAGATGCATGGTTAATTGTGTTGTTCATAGAAAAAAAGTAGAAGGTATGTGCATTGTGCTGAAAGGCAAGAAATTCAAGTATGACTTGAAAACTTTTGGAAAAGATACAGGATGACTGAAGGGTTTATCAACCTGTTTTGGCACCTCTACTCATCATTTAGCTTAGTATTTTGAAAGTGCTTTCATGTGAATATTTTTTTTTTTAATAAACTTTGCTTGGAGTGGACTGTATATTGCATTCTTGCATTTCAAAGTCCTGCTTCTGAAACAAAACTGCAAGTAATTACTGAAGTCAACAGGAATTCAAAAGTGTAACATAATGGATTGTGGAATAATTAGATGGTAATATGCTCACAGCTTAGTTTCTCATTCTTGAGGTGAATTCTTTGCATGAGGGAGAATCTGTGCTGGCCACATTTTGTGGATTCTCACAGGAACAGTAAAATGAGCTCTGACCAAAGCTACAGCCATTGTTTAGAAATTCTGAAACAGTGTCAGCTGGTATAGATAATTGAAAGACTTCTCAGTGTACATTTGTTTATAGGACATAGTTTGCAAAATTCAAGGCTTCATACACAGATTTCATCTCATACCTGTAAATAAACAACCCCATGACATATTTTGTAGGTGACTATGTATGTAGACATTTAGTAGTGAAAAAGTCTTTTCTACATTTCCATAAACAGTTTGCATAAACCTCCATAGCTAGAGAATCTTAAAATCCCCCCAATGATGCTAAGTTATTCACTTGCATGTCAAGTTTCTGCAGTGAATCTACAATGAAATAAATAGGGTCTCTGCCACAAAATGAAAACATATGTATTTTTACATCCATATATAAGTCAACTTGTTTTGTAATAGATGCAGCACATATACATTGAAAAGAATGCATACTTTTTTTTTTTTTTACATTTATTTCTGACTACTGGCATGTTGCTTATACTTATACACTGTACTCTTACATATATCTAAATGTGAGAATAAGGATAATAGCTATACTATTTTATATGGGAAATAATATATAGTTTGATTTATTTTATGGTGGCATTCTCAATTCATGGTGTTAAAGGAATGTGTAGGCAGGAATAAAACACTGGCAGGCATAATGTATCTCCAGGGACAATACCCACGGTCCTTAGGACTGTGAACTAGTCCCTTAAAATTCCCAAGCCGCCTGTCATGAGCCCACTTAACAGGCATTCTTTTCCAAGGTCAGTAACTAAGATTAAAAGTACGCAATGGTGTTAAAAGTCATGACTTTCAGGGAAAAGGTGCTCAAAAGATGACAAAAGACAAATACAAGGTAAGTATGTTTATTCTCTGTATCAGGGGTCATCCTCAGGATCCGATTTACCTTCAATTTGCACAGAAAGTATGCAAGTGTCAACTAAAATATTGTCTTCTTTTGCTGGTGGGACCTAGTTAATCTCAAATGCACAAGCATGATAAAAGAAGATGTTTCTGAGACTTGTTAGAAAAACATATCCAAGCATGATCTTGTGGTCATGTGCAAACTGTCATTCACATTGTGTGATGTACCTTCTGGACACTTCAGAATAGGTCAGGGTCAGGTAAGATCCTAAACAGGGCTATTCTGATAAATATTCCTAATAAAAATAGAGAGAGGAGCTGATTGACTTTTGTTTGAGTATATGAATGATCATGTCTCCTTTGGGCTTTACTCAAAGAATGTAAGAAATCATCTTGGGAACTGGATGAAAAAGATATATATCCATTGTGACTGATGGAAATATATCTATTCGTTAAATCAATGGAAAATGTGCAAAATAGCATAAGCAATTCCTGACCAGAAAATGGACTTGCTAAGTACTTCTGACACGGAAGGAGAAGCATATCACAGGTGTCTCATGAGCAGCTGACACTCAAGAACTAGCCAGACATATGTTCAGGAGAAGTAGGGAACAATAACAACTCCAGGTCTTCAAGCTACTCTATTTGCTTGGCTTCCAGTTTCCCTGATCTACCTAAGAGAAAGATTTTTTAAGTCCTCACAAATTTGGCAGTATGGTCCTCTGTCCTTCAGATAGTAGGCATGTATCTACCTTTCTGAATGGGCAGAAATGTGAGGAAGAGCTTTCTGCAGATCTTTGATAGTAGCCCAATAATTTAGGCTATTTGCATTACTGGAATAAAACTGGAATGTCTCAGATATTGCTCTGGGAAAGACTCTAACTCACTGCCACACTTTGTGAACTACTGCATCTCCAGGCCAACCATGTTCCTCTGATGCTGTCATTCTTACCAGAGGCTGTTCAAGGCCTTGAAAGGGAAAGGCAAGGAATAATATAAATCATTGACAGCTGCTGGGTTTTCATATTGTTAAGATATGTGTCAGACAACACTGTGACTAATGGTGGAATCTATCTAGTAGGAGCTTTCATCCCTTAGGACTCAGACAAGGAATCCTCCAGGCCAGATTCACAGCTGAAGTCTCTGAAAGCAGTGGTAGAACTAAGTGATAAAACTGCTCACATCAACATGTGAAGTAGTTCTGGTTTGCATTACTTTAGCCTTCTATGTAAGTTAAATCCCATGGGGAAGATGATGGAGAGCACGCAGCTGCAGCTTTTCCTTTCCATTTTGGCAGTCCCCAGTCCCTATATAAGCCCCTACAGAGCTGTGACTGCCAGGACAAATTAGAAGAAGCAAGAGGTGACCTTAGAGGTGATGCTGAGTCTGTATGAACTCTACCCATTCAGCTTTCAAAAAGCATGTCAGTGAGAAGTGTTCCCAAATATCTGAAACCAGACTGAACAAAACTGTGGAAAATGTATTATGGGGAAAATTATGTGCTACTAGAGGATTGGATTAGATGACCTAATGGGACTTTTCCATTTCTTATTTCTTTGATACTTTGATTTACATTTCCAAATGCTTTGGTCCCTGAGGAACAGCAGTGAAAAGGAGTTGACATGATCAAATAGTTAGTAACACTGCTTTTTAACTTTTAGTGGAATATTTTTACAGTATCTCTTTGCCAGATATGTAAAAAATGCCACAGAACTATGTATATTACATTGTGAAATATTAATGCTAGCTGGAAGTGCAAGGCTGATGTTGGAACTGACTAAAAAACTGTGCATTTGACTGTGCCAGTGAAAGCCAAGATGACAGGTTTTATTTTAATTTAATAAAATCTGAAGGTAGTACTGTGAAAATCTGGCCAAGGCTGCCTGGCAGACTGCCTTAAAGGGAGTCATTGATAGTTCCTCTACCTTTTACTTTATTAGGTTCACCATTTTCCCGCATTTAACATAAAAAAAAGTAATTTCCCAAATAGCAGGATTCCTCAGTTGTTTTATTCTGCTTGTCTAACATCCACATTTTACAAAACTTTTCATTGAAATTAGCGCCCCTAAAACTCACAGCATGAACAATCTGCATTTTACTAAGAGATTTCTTTTCTAAATTCAATATGATAATGAAAGAAGCACCATTTAATACATGCCACTGTGGAGAGGTGGTGGAGAGTTAGTAAATACTCTTGAGACCTTGAGGGGCCATTTATAAGAATGTGGGGTTTAAGATTTGTTTTTTTCTTTTCCTTCTGTAAGGTTGTAGGTATAGGAGACTATCTGTCAAACTGAAGGGTGGATTAAGAACCACTTGTAAACCAGTCTTCTAATCAACTATTCAATAAATAGTGTTTCATATCCATTTTTAGCTAGGAAATCAGCAGTACAAATTAATAGAAACACTTATCCAGAATAATCAGGGCCAGTGTAAATAGATTTTACTGCTTATTCATGTCTTATCTGACCCTCTGTTTTATTTCACCCAACAAAAGAATTATAGCACCTTCCCACCTAATGACCCACCTATGCTACCCATAATCTTGTCCCAGAGATTTACAGCTTCCTGTAATCCTCAGATGTATTACAGATTTGTTTTCTATAAATCAGTAGTTTCTAATCTATCTCATGCCCAATACATTCACCCCAATATCTGCTGTATTAAGTTTCCCATCCTAGAATCCATGTGTTCCTTCTGAGGTGCAAGGAGCATTGTTTCCCTTAAATAAGGAAGCTTATATGAATGTGCTTAGGAAAGTCCTCCTCTCTTTTCAAATACTTAATCCTAGAAAGTCTTAAGAACCATATAAAACAAGGAAATATTTGGACGAGGCCTCTTCTCAAACTTGTCTCACAGACCTTTGCATTACCCTAACACCCTTTTTCTTTAATATCCTCTGGCAAATCCACTCTCACAAGGCAGCATCCAAATGCCTTATGCTTTCCTAACCCTTGAGAAAGTGATGATTGTGGTCCTCACTCAAGCAGGTTTTGTTGGTTGGAAAATGTATTCCACAAAATCATAAAAAAGAAAGTGCAATGGCATTTTCAAAGTCTGTGGACAATCCATAGTAATAGATGAGGAAGAAGCAAATCTGCTCCCAACAGCCTGGAGTATTGCTCCAGTCACTTGCTTGGCAGCTGTAGTAAATTGAGTAACTGGAATGGCTGAATCAATTTGTTCATACTGTGAATTCATTAAGCCTCAGAAGACAGCCTGTGGGCAGGGTCTTCAGTCATTTGAGGTTTGATATGTTTATTCATATTGATGGATTCACCAATGGTGACCAATTTTACTATTCATTGAAATTGTTCTTTCTAATAAAAAATAATGTGCTTCCTCAGATCTTTCACTTGTTTCAGTTAGCCAGAATGTGTGGATTTAATAACCATTTACAACATTAATTCCAATCTGGATAAAAATCCTTACAACCAAAATCAAGCCATTGAGTGGCATTATCTCTTCGACATCATGATACATGCTGTATTGAACCTTGCAATGCTTCATAGCCAGCATAATGGGATGACACAACTGAAATTGAATAACAGACTACCTGTAATTAAATTGCAGCTATCAGTGTGAATACCATCTATCTAATACACAGAGCAGAAAGTGAATGGAAGCATGTAAATGTGTTTGTAATGTTTACAGCAAGCCAATTAAGACTTCAGGTTCCCTATTACCAGCAATATCACTCATCTATTCAAACCATCAGCAACATTCTTTAGTGTTCTGTATTCTGACTGCACACATAAGACTCTCTATCTGGTTATTCCCATATCAGCCAGCAGCAAATGATTCCAAAGGTAATTTAATTCATTCATATCTAAATTTTAATTATTGTACTTTACTTTCCAGTGATTTTAAGAAAATAGACCCTTAGTCAGTATAAATTGTCATAATTTTGCTGATATCAGAAACAGTTCCTAGTATCTGAAAACCTGGCCCAAGGCCACAACATTTAAATTACAAGTTTTAGACAAACATAACTAGAGTTTAAGAACAGGTAAGAAAATTCAAAATTTAATAAGGTGAAAACAACATGTTCCACATGTATTATGCTTGGACATTATAAAGCTTAGTAGTAGCAGCAAGGTGATATAGACCCTCCACCAGTATAGTCATAAATTCAGCCTATATAAAAAGCAAAATATTTTACACTATAGGCATGAAAGCATTTACAATAATTTATTCCCTCTGTTCTTCCCTCACAGATGTATGAAAACAACTGCTACCCCAGGAAAGAGGCCAAATCAATATAAATTGCTCTCTTCAATTGCTTGGAAGGGATAAGAGATACCAGGATGACACCAAAACTAAACAGATACAACTTTTGATAATATTTGGGTACCTGATCTAATCAAGGGTATTCAAGTTGAAAGGATCACTTTTATTACCTATATATATGAGAAGTCAAGTTAGCTTGGGAACCAGTGATTTTGTGCATCCTGACTGTGCCAGACAACCCAAAGTGAGGTGTAACATACTTTTTGTGATACATTTATTGTGGGGAAGTGTTAGTTTTCGTGTAATAACCATTTTGAATCTTTCATGACCAATAATTTCACCTTGAAATAAAAAATCTACATATACTGAATTTTGGCACTTAAGAAAATACTTTAAATAACTGAACAATAAGATGCAGAAAACAGACCATCTTCCATTTTAAACAGTTCTGAGATGTGTTAAAAGCAATCGTCTTTTTGCAAGAGACAGCAAGAACCTTGATAGAATTTCTGCACACTTCAGGGAAGAAAGTTGTGGATTCAGCTTTTAGTTTACATCATATATGTAAATGCAAATATATATAGCAGATGATCAGCTTGAATAATCCACTTATTTCACTGTTAACCTGGATGAATGGACAACCTGATTATTGTTCTTTTGCTTTTGAACTTCAATCATATTTCAGATTGTCCTTTAATAAGAATGATTTTTCAGTACTGGTGATCTTCAAATTATCTATGATCAATTTATTTTGAAATGTGAAAATGATAAGAATGAGAACTTAGTAACTACACTCTTTTATTTAAAAAAGCTTTGTAGGTTTGATTGTAATAAAATAATAACTATTTTTTCCATATATGGAAAAATACAGAACTGTACATTTCAGGAGATGAATCTGACAAGCCATTTTGCTGCTTTTTCCTGCAATGTGAAACTATATGTTTTAAAATTTTCTAAATTAAAAATTCATTCTTGCATGAGCAAACTGTACCAGTAGATACTTAGAGGATGACAGCCAAAGAGAGAGACCCTCAAAAAATGTAATGCACATGGCAGATGCAAGCCGGTTTATTTTACACAATTATATATGAACATGGATCGAACTGATCGGTTTGGAAACAATTTTAAGTTGCCCAGTGCATCAAGAAATAACTGTTTTTTTCTAGTCCACAGAAGGTTTTTAACTGATGTATTCAAAGACAGCTCCAGTCATATGCGAATGTTCAAAAGGTTTTCTTAAGAATGAATAGTTAATTTAAGAATAAAAGAAAAATGAAGACATTACATCCATCATATTTGCTGCTTTGCTTTATTTTTCCTGTATCAAGATGCAATTTTATTTATTTCTTTACATACTGTCCTGGGTTCAGCAGTGGCAGTCAGTTGTTTTTTTTTTTTTTCTCCTTCTTAGTAGCTGTTGCAGCACTGTGTTTTTGACTTTTGGCTTGGGAACAAAAAACTGATAACACTGATGTTTAGACTGACCAAGGACTTTGTGAGTCTCATGCTCTGCCAGGGAGGAGGAGGGGCCAGGAGGAAGCGGGGACAGGACACCTGACCCAGACTGGCCAAGGAGGTGTTCCATACCACAGCACGTCATGCCAGGGGATGGAACTGGGAGCTACCCGGAAGGGCACATCCCTTTTTTTGGCCGGGCTGTCTTTTCCGGCGGGCGTTATCGTGTTCTTTTCCCTTGTTATTTTCTCTTGTCGTTGTTATTGTTGGTGGCGGCAGTGGTGATTTGTGTTATACCTTAGTTATTAAACTGTTCTTATCTCAACCCGTGGGAGCTGCATTCTTTTGATTCTCCTCCCCGTCCCTCCAGAAGCGGAGGGAAGAAAGGTGTGGGGGGGTGGGAGGCAGTAGACTGCGTGGTTCTGATTTACAGCTTGGGCTTAAACCACAACAGTTCTATTTTGGCGCCCAACGTGGGGCTCGAAGGGTTGAGATAACGACAGATCTGACCGGAGTGTGTCTAATCGTATTTGTGATAAGCATTCAGTGTTTTGGATTGATAGTCACTTGTCACAATGCTGATTTATTGGCTCTCAAAGTTGTTGTTTTTGATCTCACAGTCTCAATATGCTGTAGGTTACTTAGAGCCAGTATTTGCTGTGTTAGTGTTTTTCAAGTGTGGGGCTTGGGCTAAGGTTATTGTCTCATTGTATTTTATGGTAATGACTTGTAATACAATAGAAAAATTGATCATGAAACTGGTCTGGCTTATGTTCCCAGTGTGGTCACCACCTTTATACTTTGGGAGGTATATAATACAAATGCTTAGCAACTATACATCTTTTTTCTCCTTCCTGGGTGGTCAACCTGTGAAGGAGACATTCTTTTACCCTCCCAGTGCCCCTTCCAGACCGTTTACAGCATCGTTTGAGAGTTTTGAAGTTTTTGAGTGGCCTTTTAATATTGTTGAGACCTGTTTGCTGATTGTGATGGGGGTCACCATGTTGGCACGCATACAGAGTCTGTTTTGTCCACAACCATTACGTCTGATCTCAAGAGTTAAGCAGAGTCGGGTTTGGGCCTTGTCTGGGGTTAGACGACAAAATAGGGGGACAGAGAGATTTTCCCCGAGGCTGGACAGCCATGAGTGGCAGGGTGTGTGGGATAGTATGGGCAAGTATCTAGGTCAGTGGGCCCCTCCAGTGTTTTGGAACTTCACCACCGAACAAGTGCAAAATCCAGAAGAATTAGTAAAACACTTAAATGAGGTGTGCTGTCATCCTGGTCATACCAGAGAGGGACAAATCATGTCAACGTGCTGGGGCTTGGCCTATGCTTACCGGGCCTTGTTCAACACTATCCAGCACCTTCAAAAGGGAAAAAATGTCCCTGGATCTGAGGGCGAAGCAACAGACAGCGCAGCTACTCCAGCTCCGAGCACAGCAGCTACACCACCCCTAGCGACAAGTACAGCCACTACTCAAACTTCAACTGCAACAGACAGTGCAGCTACCCCAGCGACAAGTACAGCCACTACTCAAACTTCAACTGCAACAGACAGCGAAGCTACCCCAGCTCCAACCACAGCAGCTACACCACCCCCAGCGACAAGTACAGCCGCTACTCAAACTTCAACTGCAACAGATAGCGAAGCTACCCCAGCTCCGAGCACAGCAGCTACACCACGCCCCGCGACAAGTACTGTTGCTACTCAAAGCACAGTGATAATGACTGCAGCTAAACCAGAGGACCAATTCGTACCAATATCGATTGCCCCCATACGCAAGAGAAAAAGCAAAAAAGAGGCAAGAAGGGTGAAGCAAGATGAAGAAACAATGTATTCACCACCCGGGCCACCATCTGATCAGGAGTCATCATCCCATGATGAAGAAGAAGAAGAAGAGGTGACTTCTCGACCTCGGACCTCAACCGAGCTACGGAATGTGCGAAAAGATTTTACCCGTCAACCAGGGGAGCACATCATCACCTGGTTGCTACGATGCTGGGACAATGGGGCTGATGGTCACGAACTAGGAGGTATGGAAGCCAAGCAGCTGGGATCACTTGCTAGAGAAGGGGGAATTGACAAAGCAATTGCAAGAGAGAAAAAGTCCCTCAGTCTTTGGAGGCGGCTCTTGGCAGCTGTGAAAGAAAGGTTTCCATACAAGGATGATGTTACGAGTCGTTCGGCCAAGTGGACTACTTTAGACAAAGGCATCCAGTCTCTGAGGGAATCAGCCATCGTAGAGATGATCTATCACACCAAACCGAATAACGGAGATATACCCATAGACCCAGATGAAGTCGAATGTACACGACCCATGTGGCGAAAACTTACACGGAATGCACCGTCATCATATGCCCATTCATTGGCAACAGTAACCTGGGGTGACATAGTAGCACCAACAGTGGATGAAATGATTCACAAACTCCGAGAGTTCGAAGACAATCTCACCCCTTCCATCATCTCAGCTGTGGAAAAACTGTCCCAGGATGTCAAACAATTGAGGGACGATCTATCTGATTTATCCAGCTCCTCACGTGTACCAACATACGTCTCAGCTGCTAACAAAAGACGTCCTATTGTTCAAGACAGAAGATATAGAAGGCAAACACCACGGGCCACCCTATGGTTTTACCTGCGGGATCATGGAGAAGACATGACGAAGTGGGATGGAAAACCTACTTCAGCTTTGGAGGAACGGGTGCATGAATTGAAAATAGCAACAAGGGTCAAGACTAATCATCCCATGAGAGCTGCGGCTTCAGTCTCTGGTGAGCAGGTTCCCAGATGGAGCGAAAGAGCTGATTTTACTCCAGCTCCTGTGATAACGAAGAATAATCCCTTTCAACATGACTTAGGTGTCCAACGTTGTGATGACTGTTACTCTAACAGGACCCTGCCTCCAGCCAGGTGGAGGTAGGGGACAATCGGATTTACTGGACTGTGTGGGTCAGATGGCCTGGCACATCAGTCCCGCAGAAGTATAAAGCTCTCGTAGATACCGGTGCACAGTGTACCCTGATGCCGTCAAGCTGTCAAGGGGTGGAACCCATCTATATCTCTGGAGTGACAGGAGGTTCCCAAGAGTTGACTGTACTGGAGGCTGAGATCAGCCTGACTGGAAGGAAATGGCAAAAGCACCCCATTGTGACTGGTCCAGAGGCTCCATGCATCCTCGGCATAGATTACCTCAGGAGAGGGTACTTCAAAGACCCAAAAGGGTACCGATGGGCTTTTGGTATTGCTGCTTTGGAGACTGAGGAAAATGAACAGCTGTCCACCTTGCCTGGTCTCTCAGAGGATCCCTCTGTTGTGGGGTTGCTGAAGGTCGAAGAACAACAAGTGCCAATCGCAACCACAACAGTGCACCGGCGGCAGTATCGCACCAACCGAGACTCCCTGATTCCCATCCATAAACTGATCCGTAGTCTGGAGAGTCAGGGAGTGATCAGCAGGACCCGCTCACCCTTTAATAGCCCCATATGGCCAGTGCGAAAGTCTAATGGAGAGTGGAGACTAACAGTAGACTATTGTGGCCTGAATGAAGTCACACCACCATTGAGTGCTGCCGTACCGGACATGCTAGAACTTCAGTATGAACTGGAGTCAAAGGCAGCCAAGTGGTATGCCACGATTGATATTGCCAATGCATTCTTCTCAATTCCTTTGGCAGCAGAGTGCAGGCCACAGTTTGCTTTTACTTGGAGGGGCGTCCAGTACACTTGGAACTGACTGCCCCAGGGGTGGAAACACAGCCCTACCATCTGCCATGGACTGATCCAGAATGCACTGGAACAGGGGCAAGCTCCAGAACACCTGCAGTACATTGATGACATTATTGTGTGGGGTGATACAGCGGAAGAAGTCTTTGAGAAAGGGAGGGAAATAATCCAAATCCTGCTGAAAGCTGGTTTTGCCATAAAACGGAGTAAGGTCAAGGGACCTGCACAGGAGATTCAATTTTTGGGAATAAAATGGCAAGATGGACGTCGCCAGATCCCTACAGATGTGATCAACAAAATAATAGCAATGTCTCCACCAACTAATAAGAAAGAAACACAAGCTTTCTTGGGTGCTGTGGGGTTCTGGAGAATGCACATCCCAAATTACAGTTCGATTGTAAGCCCTCTCTATCATGTAACCCGGAAGAAGAATGATTTTAAATGGGGCCCTGAGCAACAACAAGCCTTTGAGCAAATTAAACGTGAGATAGTTCATGCAGTAGCCCTTGGACCAGTCCGGAATGGGCCAGATGTAAAAAATGTACTGTACACCGCAGCCGGGGAGAATGGTCCTACCTGGAGCCTCTGGCAGAAAGCTCCAGGGGAGACTCGAGGTTGACCCCTCGGCTTTTGGAGTCGGGGATACAAAGGATCTGAGGCCAGCTATACCCCAACTGAGAAAGAGATACTGGCAGCCTATGAAGGGGTTCGAGCTGCTTCGGAGGTGATTGGCACTGAAGCACAGCTCCTCCTGGCACCCCGGTTGCCCGTTCTGGGCTGGATGTTCAAAGGCAGGGTCTCCTCTACACATCATGCAACTGATGCGACATGGAGTAAATGGGCTGCACTGATTACACAACGAGCTCGAATAGGAAATCCCAGTCGTCCAGGCATTCTAGAAGTCATCATGGACTGGCCAGAGGGCAAAGATTTTGGAATGTCACCAGAGGAGGAGGTGATGCGTGCTGAAGAGGCCCCACCATACAATAAACTATCAGAAAGTGAAAAGCAGTATGCCCTGTTTACTGATGGGTCCTGCCGTATTGTGGGAAAGCATCGGAGATGGAAGGCAGCCGTATGGAGTCCTCAACGACAAGTTGCAGAAACTGCTGAAGGAGAGGGTGAATCGAGTCAGTTTGCCGAGGTGAAAGCCATCCAGCTGGCCCTGGACATTGCTGAACGAGAAAAGTGGCCAGTACTTTATCTCTATACTGACTCATGGATGGTGGCAAATGCCCTGTGGGGGTGGTTGCAGCAATGGAAACAGAGCAACTGGCAACGCAGAGGTAAACCCATCTGGGCTGCTGCACTGTGGCAAGATATCGCTGCCCGGGTGCAGAACCTGGTGGTGAAGGTACGCCATGTAGACGCCCATGTACCCAAGAGTCGGGCCACTGAGGAACACCAGAACAACCAACAAGTGGACAAAGCTGCTAAGATTGAAGTGGCTCAGATGGACTTAGATTGGCAATATAAAGGTGAATTATTTTTGGCCCAGTGGGCCCATGACACTTCAGGTCATCAGGGCAGAGATGCAACATACAGATGGGCCCGTGATCGAGGGGTGGACTTAACAATGGACACTATTGCCCGGGTTATTCATGAGTGTGAAACATGTGCTGCAATTAAACAAGCCAAACGGTTAAAGCCTCTTTGGTATGGAGGACGATGGCTGACGTATAAATATGGGGAGGCCTGGCAAATTGACTATATCACACTCCCACCAACCCGCCAAGGCAAGTGCCATGTGCTTACCATGGTGGAAGCAACCACCGGATGGCTGGAAACATACGCTGTGCCCCACGCCACTGCCCGGAACACTATCCTGGGCCTTGAGAACCAGATTTTGTGGCGACATGGCACCCCAGAAAGAATTGAATCAGACAATGGGACTCATTTCCGGAATAACCTTATAGACACTTGGGCCAAAGAGCATGGCATTGAGTGGGTATATCACATCCCCTACCATGCACCAGCCTCTGGGAAAATCGAACGGTATAATGGGCTGTTAAAAACTACACTGAGAGCAATGGGTGGGGGAACTTTCAAGCATTGGGATACACACTTACCAAAGGCCACCTGGTTGGTCAACACCAGAGGATCTGCCAACAGGGCTGGCCCAGCACAGTCAGAACTTTTACATATTGTAGAGGGGGACAAAGTTCCTGTGGTGCACATGAAGAATTTGCTGGGGAAGACAATCTGGGTTATTCCTGCTTCAGGTAAAGGCAAACCCACTCGTGGGATTGCTTTTGCTCAGGGACCTGGATATACTTGGTGGGTAATGCAGGAAGATGGGGAAGTCCGATGCGTACCTCAAGGGGATTTGATTTTAGGGGAAAACAGACAATGAACTCAATTGTACGCTGTTGCCTGCTATAGCCATCAACTAGAAGTCTGCAGGGCACCAGCGACTGGCTCTGACTTCCCTCCGACCATCATCCCAACAGAGAATGAACTTTGATAGAACCGGACGAGTTCTACAGTAAAGGAATGATCAGCATCAGCAGGCAACGATCCAACATTGCACACAGCTTCTTCTGCCCTGAAAAACTGTTTCAAGAGATGGAGCCCAACATCATGAACCGAATGGACTCAGTAGCTTTATAGGAATTGGTCCGTGCACTAAGCTAACAGTGCACCAAGATGAGAGTGAGGGTATATGGAAAATATGGGATCTGAGCATGACGTGAATGGTATGGAACAAGGGGTGGATACTGTCCTGGGTTCAGCAGTGACAGTCAGTTTTTTTTTTTTTTTCTCCTTCTTAGTAGCTGTTGCAGCACTGTGTTTTTGACTTTTGGCTTGGGAACAAAAAACTGATAACACTGATGTTTAGACTGACCAAGGACTTTGTGAGTCTCATGCTCTGCCAGGGAGGAGGAGGGGCCAGGAGGAAGCGGGGACAGGACACCTGACCCAGACTGGCCAAGGAGGTGTTCCATACCACAGCACGTCATGCCAGGGGATGGAACTGGGAGCTACCCGGAAGGGCACGTCCCTTTTTTCGGCCGGGCTGTCTTTTCCGGCGGGCGGTATCGTGTTCTCTTCCCTTGTTATTTTCTCGTCGTTGTTATTGTTGGTGGCGGCAGTGGTGATTTGTGTTATACCTTAGTTATTAAACTGTTCTTATCTCAACCCGTGGGAGCTGCATTCTTTTGATTCTCCTCCCCGTCCCTCCAGAAGCGGAGGGAAGAAAGGTGTGGGGGGGTGGGAGGCAGTAGACTGCGTGGTTCTGATTTACAGCTTGGGCTTAAACCACGACACATACCCATGAAGGAGTCTGTTAATTTCTCCTGGTTTTGTTCCAATACCCCATATATCATCAAAGCCAATCTAACTTGTACTAAAGTACAAGTCTGGGAATATTCATGATGAAAACATGACAGCTTCTATAAAGATTCTTTAAAGGTTTTGATTTTTTTTAATATTGTATATATGCAATGAGGTCCACATTAATCAGAAACTTGCATGTTTAATAAACATGATGTTTTAATAAACTAATAAGAATGTTTGAGTTATATATAGAACACAAAGAATGTGCCATGTATTTAATGATTCTTGTTGTGGATTGTTCCAAAATGTTTTCTGCAAAATCTAAGAACCGTGTTGTGAACTCTTTTGCCCAAGGAGTTTTTTTAAATTCAAATGGTTCAAAAGCATTTATATGATGTGTCTGAGTTGGGTACTTTAGACAGTATAGCAATAGGAGCACCATGATATGCTGAAGTGGGTATTCATGTTAATGTGAGGTCTTCAACTCCAATAGCTTAGAGTTATCCTGCTAGTGAGGAATCTCTATTCTGAACAGAGAGGCAGACAGAGGGCTTTTTTTGTAGCCCAGGCTAGAAAAGCTTCATCAGACTTCCCTGCTATTCTAAACTATCCTCACTATGGGCTTGATTTTACTTAAAACCTGTATAAATGTACTGTTATCCATATGGAACAAACATCACTGAGGAAAATAGGCAATTCCACCCTAGTGTTATCTTTGGATATGCTAAGCCATTTTCCCAGCTGGTGCAAGTTAAGTTATGGCAGTTATATTAAACGATGTCAATATACACTAATTTAGAATGAGTTCCTTCATCATTAACATGAGTATTTTAGGAAACCAATTTAGAACCATACATTATGTAGATTCTCTTCTCTACTCATCATCTCCCATCCGATATTTGATTAGGATATCGATTTCCTCTTATTAAGAAAAAAATAAAAATCAACCCACTCACCTCCTTTTACCCTCTACATCCTACAGCTGTAGAATTCCACCTGGATTAGCAAATTGATTTATTGATAATAAACACATTGATCTTCTTTGCCCTTCTGCAAGCTGTATAGCTCAATTTCTCTATCCCTAGCTTTTTTCCTCCACAGAAATTTTTAATATTAGCTCTTCTCTACTACTGGCACTATTTTTTTTTGTGAGTGACATCTTCAGAGATTCATGTAGTGTTTTTTCAGTGTTAAATTCTTCCAAATGGCTTTCCAGCATGGAATAAGTTGTAAGTTTTCATACTGATGTCATGCAAAGTTTCCCTGTTTGCTGAAGTGCTAAGATAAACAGGTCAGTGCAAAAGTAGATATGATCCAGCAGTGGACTTTATGAGACACTTCTGAAAGGGCAGAATTGGTCTAAAATAAAATCTCTGGGACACAGTTCAAGGCAGTTCTACTGATAAATTGCTCTGTAGATGGGCTTACTTGGTTGGAAGAGATGTTACAAATCCAGCCAGGTGTTGTTAACCGATGATGACAACATCAGAAGAAATTACTAAAATTTTGCTTTATTAGAAAAAACCTACACAATCCTGCAAAATCAAGGTCCAAGACAAAGAATGAAATTTAGACACTCCATTAGAAAGACAGTCTATATACAAAACACCTAATATTTCAAAATATTATGTTTTCAATGCTGATCATCATGATTAAACATTCATATCTCTAGCGCCTAGAGATCAGCTGGGTTACAGTTCTAATTGTGGCACAAATTCAGTGACAGTCCCTTGAAAAAGACCTAACTTAAGAGCTGTTCATAGCGATTTCTGAGATTTCATAATTTGCTTTCACTATGCGTGGGAAAAAAATAAGATCAAGAGAATGGCACTACATCAAAACATCTGATGAATGTGTGTGGAGTTACAGCAGGATGTAGGGATCCTAGATGTGATATTGTTATTGCGATACTTCTCACCAGTATGGTAATATTCCTACTCTTTTCTTGCTATTGTCTTGGTTTGGATATGCCAGAATGATATTCCATCCACCCCTCTTCACTTTCTATAGATTTTCAACAAAAATGTCTTGACTAAAGGACATATTTTGACATTGATAAAATAGCATACTTTTCAAAATTTAAACATAACAGCCTAAAATTCAAACATATCAGAGGTGGATGAAAAATGAAAACCAACCAAAAAAACCCCAAAAGCCAAAAAAAGCTCAACACAACCAAACCACAGCAATAAAATAATCTGGCATATAAAAAAGAATTAACATGAAGAACCTTTAGAGTTAAGTACATGAGATGGAAAACAGCTTATAGCCCCTCAAAATGAAAAGCTTTCTTCTTTTTCCCTCCCTGGCTCCCACTGCCCTTGCACTTTGAGCTGCCCTGCTTTGTGGTGGTTCTGGTGCTTGTCAGGCCCTTCAGAATGAGCTCACTGTTCAGCTCAGTGCAATGCAGATCACTAACTCAGTGGAAATCTGCTTGTTTGTTTTTTACTGGAGTGTGAAGTAGTAGAACTGAGTCAATTGTGAGACCATCAAATGAATGCCACTGAGGAGTGTGGAAGAAGAACCTGTACCTGCTTCAGTGGCAGAAAGTTATTAAGGACATCTTACACAGCTTGATCCATATCTGAGGTGACTGTGGTTTCCACAGGCAGATGCTGATGCAGCTGTAAGTGAAATACACTGATCTCCTATACAAGGCATTCATACATAGTTTTGAAATCAACTATTACATTAACTCTGAGTATGCTTTCCTCGATTTGGTAAGACTTAAGATGATAAAATGCACCTATTTAAAGAACTCAGCATCTGGATCCAGATTTTATTATCTGGAAACATTATCAGGGAAAAGTATGAGACAGATTCAAGGCCAAAGAGTCAGCTGGTATAACCCAATGCAGTATTGCTTCCTGACCCAAAGCATAAAAAAGAAAGCAAAATAAGATACAGAAGTTCAGCAAAATGAACAGAATTAGGAGTTTCAAAATGTTTTCATGGAAGTATTTTCATGAGAAACTAATCTTCAGGGTCATTAAATTCTGGAAGGGAATGAAAGTCAGATGAATGTATTCCCCACAATCCTTTGGAATGATTTTAAGCAATCATTGTGTATGTTTACAAAGGTTGTATTCTATAAGCACATAAAGTTCATAACGGGTGGATTGGATTTGGTTTCCTTTCATATAGGTCTCTTGCATGATTTCAGCAAAGCAAACGCATGGCAAGAGGGGAAGAGGTTTAGAGAAGTCTAGGAAGGCAATGACATAAGATACAGTTTGATTGGCATTGAATGTTAGCCAGCAGTACAATATCAAACCAGGATTTTCTGTTACACATGAAAGGAGGAGTTCAGCTTTCTCCAGAAAGAAACAGAACCAAAACACCATGTTGTCAGCAGAAGTAGAATCATCATAGAATCATAGAATCATAGAACAGTTTAGGTTGGAAGGGACCTTCAAAGGTCATCTAGTCCAAACCCCCTGCAATAAGCAGGGACATCTTCAACTCTATCAGGTTGCCCAATCAATATCTGCCTAAAGTAGATCAGTTCTACAACAGTGACAGTGCCTTTTTACACTGAGGCTACCTGGGTCCTTTGGACAATCTTAACAATAGGAGAAGTTGCATGTAGAGACTCTATGTAGGAAAACCCATAATTTTTACCACTACAAGTAATTAATGAACAATGTCACAATTACATTTTATAAGGTAAATTGTGGGATAGTTCAGACACCCATTGCCTAAAAAAAGTTGGAAAGGCCATGACAAATGATCACACTATATAAAAATTGGAAACACCTGTTTCTTTTGCCATGAAATGCTGAAATGGATATTCCAGCCACTTCATGAATGTATTTTTTTTCATGGTATAATGTTAAAGGGGATGACAACAATACAGCAAATGTGTTCTGTAAAAGCTTTATCAAAACCTGTGGATAACAAGGAAAAACAACTCTCTTCCTTTAAGTAAAACTGCAGGTTATAATAAGCTTGGAGTGAAGCAGTGAGATCTGTTGAGAGTGGGTGTCAAGAAATGAGGTGTTTTATTCAAGGCTAGAGAAATTTTCACCTTTATGGATCTTCCACTATTTCTTGTTGGCCAGCTGCAGGGGAACAGTGACAGCGCTGTTACAGTTTTCAACATCTCCCATAGGTAGAAGACAATAGCTCGAGAAGTCTCTCAAGACCACAGCTTTCTTCATGTGAAGGGTTCATTATTATACAAAGATGTGTGAAATAATCAACTTTCTATTTGTTCAGGTGCAATGCCAGACTAGTCCATGAATTTTATCTATGTTAAAATGTTACATTCCAGGCAGTCCATGTGATTTCTTACAATAAAAAGTTGTTACATTCTTCCTATGTACAAAATTAAATAATTCAGTCTTATAACTTTGCCAAAAGTAGAAATTGACCTCTCAGAAATATTTTGCCATGCTAAAAAGAAACTTTTTTGGTAGAACATCTGCTGCTAAACTGAATCTACCATGTAAGTATGAAGAATAAATACATACACCAGGAAAGAGGGGTTTACGTTTATCCTCTCTCAAGTTCTACTTCTGGAAATATCTAAAGTTTGGAAAACATTTCTAATTTGTTTAAATCCCACTGAAGTCAATGGAACTCTTCAGCATATAGTAAGTACTTTTGTCAACAAGGAAATGTTTTCCTTCTGCATTATACTAAGGACAATAAATCTGATAGTCACTATGTCCTATTATTTAATTTGGATAGAAAATTATCTTTGTTATTAAAGGCTATATTCTTTGGCAGTATGACATTAGAATGTGAATTAAGCATATGCATAACGGCTTTCCTCAGCAGTTATTCCTAGGTGAGAATCTAGTTTGTGTTTGCCAAATCCATGACTAACACTTCACTACTTTTGAAGTATGAGATGCCAACTTGATTTGCAGATCTGGGCTTCAGGATTGGTATCAGGATTTGAGCAAATTTGGAATGGGAAGTTTTACATTTTTTAAAAGTCCATGGTGTCACCCCTCATTGGTAGATCGGCAATAAGAGGAATGATGGCACATAAGAACAAGCTTGCTGAACAGGAAAGAGGTAAATACCACAGATAAGTGAGTGAGTGGCAGGTGACATGACAATATTCTCTCAGTATCAGGGAGCGCAGAGCATTAGTTAAGGAAGGCAAGCTTTCAGATCTTAAAACCACCACATCTGGGAAAAAAAAAATTAAAAAATCTAGAAACAAAATTACAATTATTACAATTGAAAGACACACACTTCACTTCAGAAATATGAACTTAGATTCTCACAGACAGGAGAATGGAGGGGAAAACTTCTACCCTCAAATCTCTTACTCTGAGATGCACCATCATGTAGAAATGTGATATTTTTTTCCCTGTGGTTTTCCTTTAGATGAGATTTTAGTTTCTCCCAGTGCAACTAGACTCAGTTTACATGGAATATTCTTTAATATATTTGTTCTGAATCACAACATTATGTTCTGTAGGCTATCTCGTAGTTAATGAAATAAGACACTGATGTAAACATTCAACACAGTTCTTTATTCATTCTCAGTATAGTCCTTCATGATTTCTAGTAATGTTTCTAGCAATGTTTCTAGCATTTGATATTGTTTGCACTATTTAAAAAATGAACTCAATAACTATTGCTTCAGTTCAGTTTGTGATTTCATCTAGGAAACCATGAAAACATGATTCTGTTACCATGTGCAGATGCACACACACACATACATGCACACGTGTCAGTAAGAGCATAAGTCAGATGGATGCTTTTAGCAGGAATTAGAATCTCTCTGCAATGCAGAACTCTTATTCTGGTCTTGTTATAATCATCATAGTTTGTTCAGCTGATAAAAGAAATATAAATTTTTAAAAAATCCATAAATTCTGATCAAACAAAAGGTTAACTTAAAAATTTGCTGTAACTGAGTATGGCTTGTCTGTTCAACCTGGAATGCTTCTTTTTCTAATGCCTCTAAGCCCAGTGCATTTGCTTATGATCTTAAGATTCTTTACCATATCCAAATGTCTTCTTATATATTGATCTACAAGACAGTATTTATTAACGTATCTACTGCAATGTGTCAGCAGAAATATCTTTGTCACTAGAGGGCAGCCATCATCTTCTAGAGAGCCAAGAGAGCTTGTCGTGTAAATCAAGTTCTGACTGTAGTCGCAGAGGACACGATTCTGGATCAGTGGGTTGTGTCTCAGCTGTACTAATTTTCAGTAGAAGTAATTAGCAGCATTCCGGGTTTTTATCTAGGGATCAAATCATGGCTGGCTGTTTCAATGGTGGAATATTGAAGACTTGGCAGTGTAGACTGACCAATGACTTTAAGAACCAAAATTTGGAGGTTACTGAGGTAATAGAGCCAAAAAACCCTCCTACATTTTCCAATGAATGAAATTTCAGAGCAGGCTGACGAAGTGGGAGCATTATATATGGCTACAATGCTACTGGAAGCCCAATCCTGTCTTAACATCTCCTGTATGATGTGTGAATGAAGAACAGGGTGTACAAGTGTTTGTTTTGCTGCTAAGTGCCTTTTGTTGTCCATGGTTGGGTATAAGCCAGTTGGTGATGCTGACAAGTGATGAAGTTCAGCTCTGAAACACACCCTCTACGGTAGCTGGCATCAGAGCAGCGGAAGGTTCATCTTGCCCCTCACTGAAGAATTGATGATGAGGTGAACAAAGCTTTGTAACCAAGCAAGCACCCAGTCTAACTGATACAAAAGTCCTGCATAATTAGCAGAGGGTTCTCATGGCCACCTTAATCCATTTCAAACTGTACATTTCCTTCAATGTATCTGTGATAAAGCAATCTTCAGGTTTTTGTGTGCCTGATGTTAATATATAAATAAGTCTAAAAAAAGCTAGTTTTTTGGAAACCTATACTTATAGCTCTCTTGCTTTGCATTATTGACAATTTTTTAGGTTACAATCATTTTGCAAGGTATTAAATACTTTTACTGCTATCTGTTGTTCCAGGCTGCTCACACTCCATCCCACATGCACAAGTATGTGCGTGAACAACAGAGAACTTGACAAGATAAATACTGATGCATGCCTGCACATCACAGACCAAAATTAATTCTGTGCCAGATCAAAATGGAACGTGGCTAATCTGAAAATCTGCTTCAAACTCCCAGTAAGATAACCTTCTGAAAATCTAATATTTACATCATTTTTTATACCCAGTAATAAACAATGCTTGAAATTTTCAGATCTTGTGAAATAAGGACAAAGCCTATTTAAAATCAATAGAGCAAGCTCAAGTGAAAGGAGAGAATTAGCATATTATATATGCTATGGAATATATATACATATATGTAAGAGAAAAATCCTTGCAAAGAGCAGGATCCCATGTTTTGGTTTCCTTTTTTCATTTGAACAGAAAACCTAGTGGAGTACATCATGCTGAAAATAAATGCTAAAATTGTTGGACTAGGAAGGATGGAGGTAACAGTTGCAGAGGAAGACATAGTTATTTGTTTTTATATTCTTGCCAGTGATATTAATCAGCAAGTAATCAGCATTTCATCTGGGTGTAAATGGAGAGAGGTGATTTTGCACCTTGCTCACATTCTGCGTTTCCTGTCCTTGATATGCAGCCTATCCTGAGATACAGAGATAAACAGCATTCAGACACGTATGCAATTCTATAGCGTAATAGAACCATAAAGGTCTCTACACCAGAAATAATAATTTTCCCTGTGTAGGAAACTATAAACTTCATCAGGGCCTTGAATTCCCAGTCTGGGTTTCCAGCCTCCACTCAAAGGAGGATCCAAAGCAAACCCTTTGCTGCTCAGCTATAGCAACATGTATCTTCTAGAGCAATCAGGGCTTGATCTCAAGCAGGAGGACAGGTATATGTTTCCTTTGGGCATTTTTGGGAACACCTCCTGTCTCCCCATATCAGCACAAGCAGCTTTCTCCTGGGAGTAGAGTGGTTGAGAACAAGTCCCAGCACACAACCATGCATATTCAATCACTTCTAGGAGGGACAGAGCCCTTCCCTTCCATCCAGGCAGAGTTCCTGTATGCCAAACCCTGACATTAATTCCTGACACACTTCAAAGTCCTGGAGAAGAGCAGAGAAATGCCTCAATGCCAATAACCAGCAATTCAAAGGAAGAGTAAATTCAAGGGCTTGAAAATAGTGTAGGAGTGAAGGGTGAAGTCCTACTGTCTTAAAAGAAAAGCACCATCACTAGATAAATAATTTAACTGGTAAGAATGTGAGAGATTTTTGTGTATTTGTCTCTAGTGTTATGAAGTGGATTCCAGCATTAAAAAGTTCCTTTCTGATTAGAAAAAAATACTTAGTCAAAAATACAAAGAAACAAAAATGTCTTTCTTGGGGAGCAAGGGGAAAAGGTTTCACATTATTTTTCCCATTGCAGGAAAACAAGCATTTTTAGGTTCTATGGCATAATATGATGTGCATTCTTTTATTTTTTTTTTCCATTGATATATTATTTAAGCTTTTTTTTTCTTATTATTATTCTAGAGTTCCACATGTATCTTTTCTTACACAGAAAGCTCAGCACTTAATACATAATATAAAAGCACAAAAAAGCATGCTTGAGGATTTTATTTTTTAACGTGAATCAAGTCTCAACCCGATGACAAAAAGTAAGGTTAGGAAGTTATTGCATTTTCCATCCAACTGTCACTCTAAAAATCATTGAGAGTGCTATATTTTATCTATAATAAGGAAAGATGAGTAATTCATAATAATTTCTATATGAAATCTTTAATTATTTTTTTTTACTTCAGTGTTGCCTAGATTAAAAGAAAAACAAACAAACAAAATTAAATAATTACTGTTATGCCCAGATGCTTAAAGACATTTCATTCTGCCTTCTAACAGAAGAATGTGCTTAAAAAGCAGATTTTATAGTGAAGGAGCAACCAATGTGTGCTTTAGTACATCATCATAATGACTTTTTAGTCTATCTTTAATCCTTCCACTCAACGAATAAAGTAGTTCAAACAAAGAAAAAACCTTCAATATGAGCCTCTATTGGTTTGAAAACCATGTGACACACTAGACTGGCACCAAATGTGAACTAAAGGCTTATGATAAATTCAGAAGATCAATAAAGTCCATTTAAAATGCATTTCATAAAATTTAATTTACACATACATTAGAGATGGGCAAAGGCTTTCTATAAACCCTTTGGCTGGCACAAAATTACAATACATTCCTACTTGTCTGTTATGTAAATTAACCTTCCTACATATTTTTACTAGTTACAGATTAGATGCAGCTGTCTGTGTTATTTGTATGTTTTTCTGGTCCCAGAGACATCATCAAATTGTTAGTAAATGCCTTCCACTCTTCATAGAGAGAAGGACAATACTGTAAATTTCATGAACATTTCTGTTCATCCTGGGACGTTGTGTACAACAACTGCTGCCTTTGAAAATATCCACGTTATCTTAAGGTGACAAGCTTTAGTGATTTACATTTGACTATAAATTAAAGCATGTATGGAGATTGGTTCAAGATCTTTGGGATTTTGTTTTGTTCCAAATGGTCAAATATTTTTTTCCTTTTGATGTAAACAGCAACTGAAGTTGAAATAAGATTTACAATTTTTTTAATATTTTTGAATTATATTTACACACAAGTATGTTTAGAGGCACTATTGGTACAATCATAGTAGGAATGCAAACTCAGGAGACAGAATAAACATATAATTTTACATAAAGAACAAATATAGCCTGATGCTGGCTTAGCTGAGTAGATTTTTAACAGTATCCTAATATAATTCTTGAGTTTGAGTCACTTGTAAGAAAAAATGTTATGCTGTTAATCAGAACAATTTGATCAGAATCAGAAGTCCTCTGTTAACAAACTGTTCAAAATTGTCTGTCATGTGAACCTCATATTCTGATATCGTATAATTTTTAAAAGAAATTTTAGAGATATGATCATTGTCAAGTGGGATACTTTGCCAAGTGGAATGTTGCACTTACTTTCACATACTACAAATAGCTATACAGCCGAATAAATATTGCATTGCATTATCATATAGATTTATTTGGTTTTTCAAGTGGTCAGCATTTTTGTGGTAACATTAATAGGTATTACAGATTTAAATGGGCACTCTCTGCCTGTAAGTGATCGACAAGATCAATAATTTTAAGATCAAATACTAACAGCAGTCTGTTTTTTTCTTTAATCACTGTCTTTTTGTTTTATACCCATGCCTACAGCAAGATCCTGTTTTCTGTATGTAGACAGAGCTTCCTGCTGTGTGCTGTCGAAAGAATGAGAAGACAAGATGGAGAATCAATTTAAGAAAAAAGGTTTCGTTGACAAAGCTTTGCTGTAGATCAATGGAGTCTAGCTAGTTAAAATATCTCTGGTAGCAGAGATTTTACAGTCATGAGCTTGGACATAATCAGTTTAGTTTCCTTTTTCCATTCATATATTATTTTGCCAGATAAAAAAACCTAAAGTATGCAAATGCCATCATGGTTTTGACAGCTGAATGTTTTTTGGCTTTGTTGTGAAACAATAAAAGCAGCTTTTAAATATATTTCCTTGATATACAGAAAATCTAGGCCTTTATTAGATCTTTTCTTTTAAAAAAGACAGTATTTACTTAAGAGGGAGCTTGTCAATTACAGAAGAGCAAGCAACACATTTACCCATGGAGAGATTTAATAGCATACAATTCACAATTTGGGACTTAGGGGATTTTTTTCATTGACTCATTTGGTCTTTTATCATTTATTGTTCAAACAGGTTCTATAGCAAACACTGAATGTGTACAAGCTGATATAAAGCATGTCTTCGCCAGCAGATTTGTCCATATATCTGATATTTATTTAATTGGGTTTCACTAAATTTGCATATCACCAATAATTAGTTGTTTCAAAATTCCTAAGAGCATAGAGTGAAAATATTATGAAATTTTTTTTGCTTAAATACACATTTAGGGTTATTTAGAAACAACCTAACCACTTTCATGTATGCTGTTAACTCATTCCTGGTTGCAAGAAAGCAACAAAGTATTTCGGCTGTATTACTTAAGCAAATATACAGTTAGATTACTTAGAAATAAATCAATCCTGCAGACGGTTTGGAAAATGAGTAGTTTGATACAGTGCTTACTGAACTTTCATGTATATGTGTTGTAGGCTTCAAGCCCTTCACATTGCAAATATCTCCATAGATGCTTAGGAATTATATTTGGATTAATATATTGCCTGTTGATTGTTCAGCAACATGGACAAGTTCGTGATCCAAAGTATAATAGATTCAAAAAGGGAGCAAGCAAAATGGAATTTTAAGGAATCAGAAAATAAAATATATATTGAATGAGTAATAACATTGCTAAATTCTGGACAAGATTTCCAAAAGTAAATGGCAATTTTAAGTATGTTTGTTGTGGAATACCAAAGCACAGGTAATTTAAAGGGTTTCAATTTGCAGAAAGAAAAGGCTGTTCCTCTTATCAGACATTTTTTTCAAGGTTGGATCTCTAAAATCACTAATCCCTTCCGAAACCTTGGCTAGCAATTAGCATTAATCACTGCAGGCTATATCCTACTGATCTCTTGCATACTCTGTTGCAGAATTTACTGCATCTATGGGAATTTTGTCTTTTGAATTAAAAAGGCTGCTGTAGACTCTTAAATATTGGATTTATGGCATACTGTATTATTTCAGATCCAG
The DNA here is from genome assembly GCF_963264785.1 of Psittacula echo. Lineage (NCBI taxonomy): Eukaryota > Metazoa > Chordata > Aves > Psittaciformes > Psittacidae > Psittacula > Psittacula echo. The sequence goes on from NC_137740.1 coordinate 14,770,766, forward strand.
TTCTGTTTCTGTAAATGTGGGGGCATTTATATTTAAAAGGCTTCTCCATTTAAAGTGAGCATCTGTAATTCCACTGGAAAGTTAATTAAAATTATAGAAATATGTCAAAACAGGGAAAGTATAAATACTTATACAGAAAAAAAATTCCACTATTTCTGCAAGTTATTTCAAGTAAATAATATTAATATATAAACCCGTCCTTAGTGTGAATTAGTAGGTCAGAATATGCCTGAGTATGCATGTGTACATGTTTGTATATATGTGTACTAAGGTTAAAGGTTATTTTTATCTTTTTAGGCCCTTATCTTAGAGCTATCATGACCCACCTGGAATTCTCCGTACCTGTTTTATCTCAAAGCTATATGGCTTCAAGCAAACATAAACAGAGGCAGTGAGGTGTCATGCAAACACATTAAGTTGGCACCCAGGAGTGCCTGCAACTGTATCATTTGATAAATATTGGCAAATTATTAGACCATTCTCTGCCTTCCTTCATCAGTTTAATTTGGAGTATGATACCAATCTCCTTGTAAAAACACATGTAAGGTCTACTAAAGCAAATTATTTATCTGTACACAGTATGTATATTTTAATGCAGGAGACAGAGGAAAAGGAACTAAGCCCACTCACACTAGATTTTATTATTAAAAGCACACCTGTGATTCTGCCTCTAGGTGGGCTTTAAATTTTTACTCATTTTAGTAGTGAATGCACATATGACCATGAGAGAAACATCTGGTTTTCCTCCTATATGGGAAGGGCTTAAATTTTACTGACTGCACTTTTATAGAACTGCACCCGTATAAAATAAAAATGTATAAAAACCCGTATAAAATAAAAGTGAGTGATAATATTTCTCTTATGCCATGAAACCTAACAGTGGAAAAGAGTGGGTACGAAAAGATCATGAACCCCTTGGTGTTTTGGTCTTCACACTGGCAATCTGCTGAAAGAGTTTCATTAAAAATACTGTCACTAGTCCTTTCTTTGACAAAGAGACTTCCCTATATAAATACACTCTTACTTCTTAAACCTGCCCTCCAGAAACAGCAGAAGGACCCTGCAAGCCACACAACATAGAAGCAACAGTAAAGGTGCAAACTATATCCTCCATTCATCTTAATGAGGTGTTAACTTCTAATCCTAGTTGGGACCATTAAAATACCAGCTTCGTTAAGTGGAGCAGTTGAAGAACTATCTTACCTCTTTCACTACATTTGTTTTGGCATGTGATTTCTTAATCAATCTGCTTGCTCATTACATAATTTATATTATGATTATTATCATTTTCATTACTATAAAATACATAAGTAAAGCCTCGAGTGAAAAAGTGAGCTATGACTTAAACAAATTGTGTCCTCCAAGATAGGAGTTTTAATACACTGCGGAATAACTTTCTGAGTAATAAATGAGTAGTGTTCTGATAAAGCAGTGAAGTAGGAATTTTAGATGCTTTACTAGCTGGTGTATGTAAATCTCTCTGTATGACCCTGGGAAGGTCACCTGCTCCTTTCTTGCCCTCATCTGATACTGTGTTCATAACAAAAGGAATCAAGATAATATGTAGTCTACCCCAAATACACAACAGTGTACTGTGGGGGAAAAATGAGAACTCCAACTAGTTGAAGAATGCTGCACAAAAGTTCATACATAAATCATCAAAATGACAACGTTTAAGTAATTCTAAGGTGCAATTTGAAAAAGCATATAAAATATATTTAAAAAGCAGAGAAGTGAAATAATCTGAATTAAAGAAATTGATTCTGTATGAGATATTTGTGGGTTTAACATGGGATGCTTCTTAATTCCCTGGCTCAAGGCCATGAAGATCTGTATGAATGTGAGATAAATTCTTCAGTAGGACTGATTAGAAACTATTGGATTTTGACCTCTCCTCATACTCTTATGCCAAGAAAATCCACTGAGTCCTGAACAGTACCATGAAATGAAAATTCAAAAGAAATTTTGGATTATTCTAATTGGAAAACCTGATTAAGATTTAGACCAATACTTTAAAAGGAATGATGTTTTTCCCCACTAGCAAGGTGCTTAGGCCCCTAGTTCAAGTGAAAATCTATTTAAACCTTGTGAGATGAGATGGTTAGGTTAAATATCGAAATACACCTCTCCAAACCAGAGTCCTGAAATTATATTCAAAGCTCACCTTACATGTATCGTATATTCCCAAACTAAGAACGAGGATATGGTGGCATAGCAGGAATAGGTAACAGAAAGTGGGAAGCATGGTGATAAATGCTGGAGAATCTTGCATATTGGAGGGGGGGGAAGGGCTGTAGCTTTGATGCCTTAGATAATCAATATGGCTTGAATATTGATCTCTGAAAGCCTGTTTACAAATATATATCCCAGAGAAAGGGAAGTCCCTTGCTCTGGTTCATCACCCAGAAGCAATAACATAAGCTACTTCTATGTCTAAACCTCTTCCTCCATTACCCCAACTTTTCCTTCAGCTTCACCATCCTCTGAGTGGCTTCGACACCTCATTTAGCTACCTCCTTTCACTTGGCTCTTTAAGGGCTCAATTCCCACCAGGCATGTTATAATTGAGGTTTGACACCTAACGGGTGAAAATCTGACTAGAGAGCAATCTCCACGCAAATTTTGGTCTGGCTACATACGCAAGTATGAACAGCTCAATTTTTACTTTGGTAAATAGGATCAACACAAGGTAAAGTGACTCTCCTTATAAGTTCCCATCATCAGTCAGAAAAAAAACATAGGATTTATTCTTTGAATCTGTTCTTCCTTGCTTCATAAAGTCTGATGGGTTACACAAAGATTATTTCTAATGTGCATTACGTATATATCCCTTTATTCTGTTTATTTTTTTTTCTTTGAACTTGCTATGTTCTTCTGCATTAAAGTAAAACTTCTCATTCATCTTTAAGATTGTCTAAACCAGTAAGTGGACTATGAGCCTCAAAAAATTTTTTCAGGCTGCACAGCTGGAGGAAACTTCCTTTGCTGCACACATTGATTATGGCTTTATTATTTGAGTGATGTACTGAAATCCTCTACTGTGTTGGGGTACACTGCTCACAGTCTAGCTTATTTATCCTCATCTTGTAGGTAATAGACAATCTTAGGCTGTCTCCCATTTGTGTCAGGCAGGACTAATTTCACCAAGTCAAAAAAGTTGGGCATTATATTACTGGTATAAAGAAAACTGGGATCAGTTCTTTAAGCTCACAATTTCTTGAAAGGCTTATTATTTCCCACAAAACCATTGTGATTTCCAGGGAGTGCAAAGGTCATCTTTGTCACCTGGAAGATTTTGAATCAAATCTTATTCACCTGAACAACCCTACTCACACACATTCTGAAAGCTGATGAGTCTTTCTCCTTCCAACTACTGACATCTTGGCAGGGTATGAATACTAAACTACATTGGCAGAGGGTACATTTCATCTGATGTATTTGTTCTTTTAACATTCTCCTGTTTGATATATTCTTTAAGATGTTCCTTTTTTTTTTTTTTTGGACTCACTGAAAAATAGCTTTTTCATTATTATTTACTAATCATGATTGAGCATTCTATTATACTTCAGCAAGTAGGTTTAAGTCTAAAATGTTACTTAGCATAGTCATATCTACCCAACAACTTTCAGTAGGGAAAGGGGAAATAATGGAATGGCTAATCCATTTGCTCATTTTAAAGCATTTTTGACTTGTGTAAGACCAGCATGAAAGTTTCCAGGGTAAGCAACAATTCTTACTTGGAGTGGCATTCATGCTGTATTCAATTATATGACCATTTCCAAGCCACACTTTATAAGGCAACGTGTGGTTGAAGGTTGGTATGCTATATCTTAGGATGCTGTCAAGGAAAAATCCTGTGGAAGGCTGGAAGTGCAGCCTGGTCTGCCTCTGCATTACTGATTTCTTCTGGATGTATTTAAACACTATAGTTTTTAATGAGATTTTGGTTAAGTAAAAAAGGGAGAAGTTATTGTTTGGCTTTACTCACCCCTTAGAATGAAGGCAAAGCTCAGCTCCCCTTTGGAATTAATTGTGTGGTGATGATTAGTCTGTGATTTTAATACAGATATTTTAACACAAAAATTTTAACCTTTTCTGATAAGAAGCAATTTTTATGCTTAGGTGCAAATACCAAACTAATATCACTTCAGAGAGAACCTATCATCAAGAGTAGAAGTCCTGAACAAGAAGTGATTCCTCTGATTTTATTGCAGTTTTACAAGCTCTTTTCTCTTTTGTATCAAATTATTGTGCTTCAGGAAAAGATAGGCTACATTTCAATGCTTTTGAGATAATGTTTTATTTAACTACAAACTAATTAACTGTACAAGAATTATAAAAACAAAGGATTAAACAGTCTCAAAGCTTGAAAGAATTTCTCAAATTATTCATGTGTTTAATCTAGAAATCTAGAAATTTAAGAAAAAAATGCTTTGTTTGTTCTCATATGACTTTCCTGATTTTGATCTTAAATCTATCTTTTTCACTGGAATAATACCATTTAATTCAGAGTTACAGTGTGTGTAAGTGGGTGCAGAATAAAGCCTCGAGGCTGTCTTGCTTTCTGGAATATTACCTCTCAGGGTTTATAAAACCACTTTTCTCAAAAATCTTTAAACAGTATCTTTCAGTAAATAAAAGCTCATGTGCCCTTGCCTTCCAGTTATTGCTTCAGGTGTCTAGACAGCTCCTTGGAGGCTTTTGCTGCTCTGTCTAGTACAACTCAGTTCACAGTAATCACAGCAAACATACTATGAAAATAGATCACATAACCATGGAAAGATCAGCTTAATGTACATCTGAGCGTGCCCTTGCTCAGTGGGACTGGTTCCATGAGGAATATGACTTCGGTGGGGATGAAGGTCACTTGAGGTGAACACGGTGCAGCAAATATCCATTGATTAGTAAATGTGTGCAATATTTGTAAAACATGCTGTGGAGTACACTTGAGCAGATACTGATCTGATGCCAAGTTATTTTCTTTTACAGAAATGAAACAAACTGTGGACTTTTTTTTCTTTAAAGTTATTTTTTCTAAGCTATTATTAGTTTTGTGGTTTCTTTCCAAAAAATCTAATGAAAATACTGCTATAATGCTTATCCACATCTTTACTGAAATCCTCTTTTTAACTTTGATTTGATATAAGTGATAACTATTAATTTCCAGAAACATTTATGAAACATTTATGTAGATGATAAAAAGAAATTGCCTAGTTCTGATAAGATTTACAGTATATGCACAGGAAGAAGAATGTTTACGTGGGAATGTTTGCACTTCAAGAAAAACAGTTTCTAAATACAGAAGCACAAAATTACAGATGTTAAAACTATTTTGGCTTCAGTAAAAAGGTCTGAAAAAAAAAAAAAAAGGAAATTTTAGGATGAATTCATCAATTTGAATAGTAGGCTTGCTCCTAGTGAGCATTTCTGAAAGACCCACCCAGATATTTACTCTTCTCCTGAGCAGGCTATTTCCCACTGTAAACAGCTTGAAACCTTCCACCTATTTCAGTGGGGACTGACAAAGATTTTTACTCCTGGTAAGAGATAAACTTTTCAAGGTCTTGAAAGCAGAAAGGTTTGCTTTTCTGCACCCTTATAGGCCACCAGGCTAACTGAGAATGTTTCCTAAGATGTAGCTTTTACTGTTTGATTTTGCTTCCTGAGACTCTCATCACCTCATTATAACTGGCTGTTTGATTTAAAGATAAGCAGGACTGGCAGGCTCTGGCTAGTCGAAGTTTTGTCAGATCTGAATTTACTTCCCTTTTTTCTTAGAGCAGAGGAGCCACTTTTCTTTTTGATGGTTTCCTATAGATATTTACCAGATTGATTTAATTTTCTTTTGCTACAAAGAAAAAAATGAGTATGACCTTCCAGTAGACAAAGGTGAATCTTCTGGGATTTTTATTTCTTTCATTTTATACAGAGATGTTACTGCTTTGGGAGAAATCCCATATATGTATATAAAATGGAAGATAATTCTAAAATGAGTAGAAAATTTCTAAAGGGTAGATAACTATTATATTCCAGTACTGTAGTAGGTTTCAGGAATGAAGAGAGTTACAGTTGTTTACTAGTAGAAGTCCTCAGTTCTAACCAGTCGTCTAATGCTGTGGATCAGTACTTTAAAAAAATACTTCAGATAATGACAGATTTCTAGAAGGTGATTCTACTTGCTAACTCTAGGTGAGCTCTCGGCTTTTTTGTGGGTTTTGTTTGGTTTGGTTTGGGTTTTTTTAAAGCAATTTTTGTTCAACCCTTCTGCTTCTTTTTTTTTAAGAGCTATTTCTCTTGTTTCAGAACAACTACTTATGACCAAGCTTTTATTTCATTTCTAAGAGTAATTAATCCTTAGCCCATTATCTGTTTCTCTGAAGCATATTATAAGGTGAATTTCAGATTATATTTCAGAAATAAATCGCTCTTCATAAACATTTTCCTAACAAAATCTGGTGCTGCAAGTTGGCCTCTGGAAGCTAGTCAGGGATTAAAAAGACAAAAGTATACACCTGTAAACTGCAAGAGAAACAGTAAAGATATGAAATCAATAATTATATTTCAATAAAACTGAGATGAGATACCTTGCAAAAATACAAGTTTATAGCCCTTTCCAGGGCAAATTGATCATAGGAATGATGTTAGTGACCAAGTTTTTCTCTGTTTATTTTTTTAATCATAGTGATTCAGATATAGTTTTGAAATTGGAAGTTGTTCCTCATGAAACTAACAGGTTAATATTTGATTATTTCCCACATCTAAGGCACAGGATAACTCCAAGCCTTAGGATTTTGATAACACACCCTGTAGCTGGAGGGTACAAATGACTGAAGGAAAGCCACAACATAAAAAGATATTAATGTGTTTGGAGACAAGTTAAGCACTGGAGATACTGCAGTGGGGTGACAAACTTTACAATGAAAAAAATGGCAGGTACAAACTAAAACTAAAGATTTCTGCTGGAGTTATGAAAGTGTATGACTGCATACTGCTTTGCTTTTAAAAAATATTTTTGTTCTGCCGATATACAGCTTTTGTTCCACAGATAATATGCTTGTTGAAAAATTGAACTAGGAATACGGTGTTAAGTATTGCTACACACTCAACCATTATTTCAACAGAAAAAAGAATTAATTTAAAAAAATTCTAATCCTTCTTGATTGCTTAGAACCTGAGAGAAACGCTAATGAAAAGATTATGAAAAAACCCACACAAAACTGTAATGGTTTTGGATTAAAAAGTTCAGATTTTTGTTTGCTCCCCTCTCCTCTTCAAATAATAAACTTTACTGTTTAAAAAAAAAATATTTCTTCTCTACAATAACAGCAATAATATTTATGCAAAATATTTAATTTCCAAGTAATACATTTTGGTCATTGATCAGAACAAAATCAGTTTAATTTATATGAAACTGACTGGCTTCAAGGTACACAAACCAAGATAAGAGGAAAATAAAAAATCCTAAGTAGTTAATTATCAGTAATTTCTTTCTTTCTTTATATTAGCTGAAGATGTGTGTGGAAGGTTTCTATCTTGGCTTGTAGAAAAACCAAACCAAAGAAAACAGTGCATGCTGACTCTGTTATGGCCTGATTTCATTCACATTTCCCCTAGGAGGGCATGGTGCCAGCATCCTTCTGAACCTAGAGTCACTAACCTTATGTTGAAGTAACTATCCCAGTACTAGGAACATTTCAAAAATTTTGCTTACTGTGACCATCTTTGGTGTGAGTTGGTAAGTGTGTTAAAACAAACAAAAGGAGATGTCACCTAGACATCTTCACATTCATTTTCCTTTTCTAGCTTGGACAGGACCCAGGTTAAGCCAGTGTACTGCCTGATGGTCTCTAGAGGCTTTATAGATACTGCCTTTGAATTTTCAAGTGATCTTTTAGTGAGAAAAACATGTTTCGTGCCTTAAATTTGATGGCATGGGTCATAGCTCAGATAAGCTCACATTAAACATGTTAACACAGCCACATGATTGTAAGACCGAAGACGGTTCACATATATTAAATCAGAAAGTAAATGGAGGGCTGTATCTGAAGCCATCTCTGGGAACAGGTCTAGCCATGACGGTGAACCAGGCAGAAGTATTTGCAGCAATCTGCAGATGTAACAAGTCATCAGGATGTAGCTGCTTTCATAGCAAATTCATCTACCTTGCATTTAATATGGGCACAGATAAGACTGACCTCCTGATTGCTACCTAGATTTTCTACTGAAGATGAAGCTGGGAATGTGGCAAGAGAGCTCAGGGTTTAAACTCAGTATTTGGGTCAACACATTTCAAAGTTAGAAGTAACCAGCAAGATTATCAAGTTAACATTTTGCATTTTGTACACCTAATTATGGGTCCTTAAAACGCAGTTGTATGTCACTAAATCTTCAGAAAAAAATCCATATTTGAAGATGTCAGAAACTGGAGAGTAGCCCCCTTCCTTTGTTATCTGTTTTCAGTGGATAATTAGTAACACAATCATCCAAAAAAAAAAACAAACCAAAACCAACCAACCAAACAAAAAAACCCCACCAAAACAAAAAAACGTACACAGAACAACAAAACCTCCAAAAAACAAAGAAATGGAAAAATAAAATACCTAGAATTTCTAATGTGATTTATCCTGGCATAAGATTTCCACCACTAACTGTGTCTTCATTCTTCTAGCTCAAAAGAGCATGTTTAGCTCCGGAAAGTAAATGCATACTGCGATCAAATCAGCTTTCAAACTTCTTTTTGAAAAACTAAACAGACCAGATTCCAGGCATTTACTCGAAGACTTGAATAATTTCTGTGACTTTTTTTTCTTCATGTTCTCATCCTGTTGTGCACTTAAGCTTGCATACCTTCTTGACTACACTGACTACAAAGATAAAAAGTACATGCCTGCTTGCATGCTCCTGTTCAGTCACAAGCAGTATCAACTGCTTTTGCCATGACATCACTTTTGAATTTCATGTTAATTATTCTTTTTAGCCTCAGCTTTCCAGCACACAGTGCTTTTCACCCTTTGTTCTTGATGAATAACTTTTGCATAACCTTAAACTACAGTTTTTCTACTTAGCCTAGATCATCAAGCAATCCTGATCACTGTTTAACTGCTCTCTGTTATTTGTCATTCTCCTAAGCAGGCTGTCCTTTGTAAGTTTGGTGTGTAGTGATTCAGAAATGCCCTCAACAACCAGATGAATAAGCATGAATAACCTGCTTTTTGAGATACCAACGAGATCTTAATTCATGTAATGTGTATGCTGTTGATGTCATATACAACTAATATTTGAGCAACAGTGTGGCACGGCTGTGAGTGCAATCCTTTCACAACCCCAGCCACATTACACCACCCAAACTGGTAGCTTTGCAACCCACAGCAGCAGCAGGCTTGGCAGGTCTGTAGGTGGCATGGCTGCACCTACACCGGGGCTCACAGCTGACGATGGACAGACAGGGTATAGGCAAATTTGGATCTCCATTTTAATTAATTTTTTTTTTTTGTTTCCTCAGTGCATGATTTTTTCCAACAACAATCCTTGATATTTATGAAATTTGATCACTTTCTGCAACTGTGTGAAAATGTCAGCCTATTGATTAGTCATGGACTGTTGATTGCAAGAATTCACTCAAAGGCTTGGTATTCATCATTCATTATTTGAGTGGTGTGGCGAGGATTCTGAGTCAAGTAACATTTTTACTTTTCCCTGATTGATTAATTGACCTTTTAAAAACTTCTTAGAGCTTTTTTCCAAAACAAAATTTTACACATGAGGGACAGAGGTTTCTTTCTTATGTCTTGTCTGCTTAAGAGAGATGGCTGTGAAATAAGATGTCAGGCCACACCCAAAGTCAATGAGACAGTAGGTAGCAGCTCAGAAAGGAAAGAACGGTTAAGAAGAGCATAAATCAAAGTTTTATAGAAAATAACTTGGTTTGGCAAGAAAATTGACAATGTTATTCAGTATTTATGTTATATTAGCTACATTTAAAAAACCTGAGATAAAGACATTTTTGATAGAATTGATTCAAAATGGGTCCCCAAACATTTTGTAATTGTCTCTAAGGTCTTTTTTTTTCTTTCTCTTATTTTTTACATGGTGTTTCAACTTAACTACAGAAGATGGTAAAAGTCTTATGGAATTTATCCACAGAGACACTGTGTACTTTGTCAGAACTCATTTTTTTTTAACACTTCTACTTAGCTGTGAGCTAGTGATGAAGATCCATCTTCTGGACTGTGTCTCACACGTATGAGAGATACATGTAAATATAGACTTTCTGAGAAAACACTTTGTTTTGCAGTCACACTTGATTAAATCTCTTAGTTAATGATAACACATTGTGAAAGGCAATTAATGAATTGGTCAGTATGTGCTAAAAGCATCTTTCCTTTTTCTGCATGTTTCTTTCACATACCTAATAAATTTTCTTGAATGGATCTGCATGATTTGCTTACCAGTCTTAGGCTAGAATTTAAGATGTTAGTATTCTGAAAAAATCATTAGTATCCTGAGACCCTCCACCTGATGTATTGCCTCTTTTCCTGCCCTGTTCTGCCTTGGTGATAGTCAGAAAAGGCACTCAAGATGAATTGCTTATAATAAAAGAGAGCGAGCTGGCAAGTCTTGCCCTGTCTGGAAAAGATCTCAAGCTTCTACAACAGATACCCCTTCTTGGCTCTCAATAACCCACTTTAGGTGCCTCTGCACACACTGTTAGACAGCGCTTGTGGAGAGTGTATGGAGAAATGCAAATCCCACAGTTATGATAGGATGTAAAGGTAGTGAGGATTTTTAAATGCAGGCTGGCTTAGTACTTTCTTTGAAAACATGCTTAATGTAGCCAATAAGAAAGGTTATGGAGATATTTTATTATTTAAATGTACATAAATAGCAAAGCAATTTATAATACTGCATTACAAATCCCCCGAGTTCCCACCTACATTCCAGCTCTCATAGTTCTTCCCATTTTCTAACTGCCTGGGGAACAGTGGATCTTTCCATATTAGTAATCTGATGACCGAAATGTAACACCACTGTTCTGACAACAGAAGCAGGTTAACCTATGACAAACCTGAATTATATTTTTAAAATGCCACCAAGTTTTCACCAACTCAATTCATTAGCTAATGTAAGTGCTTAGTAAAATAATTGGATTTGACATTTCCAATGTGTTGTCTACATCACAGTGTAGGCTCCTCCTATGGAAACCACTATATGCATTGATGAGGAGATGTCTGGAAACTAACTCTAGATCCAGCATGTATAAATGTTATAAATCCAGTATGCAACAAATACTGATTTGTTGAGATCTATGATAATATTTTTCCTTACTGCATGAAAGCTTTGTTTTAATATTTCTATGTTCATTTCCTTTTAAGTTCAGAGGACTAAATATAAATATGTAGGTTGATATCTATCTATTTATGTGACCCTGTCAATGCTACAAGAGCGTTGTTAATCATTTAGGAATGCTCAGTGGTAATAAAAGTTACTACAGAAGGTCATTAGAAGTATTCTAACTTAAAAGCAGTTGTAAATGCCACAAAAGTCAAGCCAGAGACAATTTATGGCACTAATGTTTATAGCTTTTAGTGCTGCAGTGAATTCCTGGGAATAATATGTTAAAATTGTCAGCATATATATTGCTCTGTTGTTTTCCAGAATTTTCTGGTTAAGAGGAGTTCTCTGTCTCTTTGAGAAATCTTTGACCTAGCTAACAATTTCTCGGGGAGATTCTGTATAAGAATATTGCACTGTAAACAATTCATTTTCAGTGCGTTCAAAAGACTTTTTGAAAATTGTCCACTATTGACCATTACTAAAACTTTGTTATTTAATTCCTTCAGTGATACAAAGGGGGTGGAAAGTCTGATAATTTGATTTCTTACAGATTCTTTATTAGAGAAAGCATGTGCAGGACCCAGGTCTGATTTCCAGATGACATAGTGGAAGCTAATGCAAATATTACCTAAAGGAGTTCTGCAGTTGCTTAAATTGTGCTCTGCAGTTAAATTTGGTGCTATTAAGCTTCAGGACTCAGAGAGAAAGTTTTTCTCCCTGATGATCAGATCAGAAGGGAAGACTCACCATGATATTCCTGGTTTACATGTAAAAACCCCTGAAATCCAGAATTTATCCCTACATCATGTTTCTTCACAGAAGTGCATTTCCAGGCCCACAGGTAACCAGTAGCTCCTGCTATTTGAGCTATCTGCTAGAGGATGCATTCATCAAGATAAATGGATTGCTATGTTTCTAGAAGTGTTTAGTTCTGTGTATAAGAGACCATCTGTTTTCTGATAAATGTTCTTGCTCATATTTGTGGGCAGGTTATTTTACTTATGCTTTTAAGCTTTGCTTCATTTTGTTGAGTTTGTTTTGTGTTTGTTTTGTTTTGTTTTGGGTTTTTTGCTTGGTTTTGTTTTTAAATGCATTTAAATAAACATCGTAACAAATTACCACAATCTAAAAATTGAAAGCAACAGATACAGCCCTTTCTCTTTTATTTTTTTTAATTATTATTCTTTTATTATTATTTGAAAGCTTTCAGTTGCTTTAGCTCTGTAAGTTTTTGTTTGTTTTTATCTCCCACATTTTTGGGTGCAAAAGGAAGTTTGCTATGTCTTTTCCAGCGCAGTCCATGAGCTCACTCCCTGTGTTTACCTATTAAGGGCTCTAACTTTCAATCTATCTCCCATGAAGTTCTTGCTCACCAAAGATGATTAGAGCTAGCCAGAAGGCATAGGTTGCTGATAAGCATGGAACAATCACTGACAACAACAGTCACAGTGCAGGGATGGCATAGAAGTAAACACAGAAGGGGTAAGACCACCCAACTTTTCATGATGGGTAGAAGAGAGAGTAGTATTGATGGTTTTCTCGCTGTCAGAACACAGGGCCCCAGGAAAAAAAAGCTGCAAGTTACTGCTGTTTGCTACATGAATGAATTGTGTTTTGCACAAGGAGATTAACAATGATGCATTATGGCCATTCATCCTACTTATTAAGGATCTCTTTTTATAAGCAGCATAAACATAAAAGATAAAAAAAAAAAAAACCAAAAAACAAACAAACAAACAAAAAAAACAAAACCAAAAACCAAGAAAAAGACCAATTCATAAAATTATCTCATCTCTAGTTAAGATTGCATTGGAATCCTATATCCTGCAGAAGGATGCCATCAGGAACCATAATACACAATTAGTTAAATACTTATAATATTTGTCACATATGTCCATTAGTTGACAAGAATCACTACCTGAGTATTAAAAAAAATATCTTACTTGATAGATTACAAGAAAAATCTGGTATTGTCACTTGTGTTAATTATGACTGGATAAATAACATTCCTTTTGTTCTTAAAAAGATAAACATGATTCAGAGGTAGATCAATCTTCTGGAACGGCTGTAATATTTATGAGTTTAAAATTTACAATTTTAGAATGTCCTCTAATATTCTCTTTCAAATGAACATTTCAGTAAACATTCCTGTGAGAATAATAATCCAAAAGAACATTTGCGAAATGTAATCACAAAAGGAGTAAACACAGACGATTCAAGTTCACCAGAAGCATATTGTCAGTACTTATCAAACAAGGAAACTTACTTATTATCATTGCCATTATTATAATAACAAACATTTATGGAATTTTCTGAGGTATTTTCCAGAACAATTTCTACAGTTTATCCTGGCTAAGTATGCCAAACTTCTGAAAGAACATCAGGAACTTCTGTTTCTTTTACATTGGAACCAAATTCTGCTAAAATTTAAAACCTTCCAGTTTTTATTTTTATTTGTAAACCCTTTTGAGAGAGTTTTACAATCCTACTTTGAACTTCAGCATGGAGAAATGCCTTGAAAAATAACCATGTTTCTTCAGTGAGCTTCAGTGCAAGAATCAATATTTTAAAACTGTCATTCCTGTTTTGTCACCCAGACTTTTCAGGAAAACAGTGGTAGTATCTAAAAGAATAACTAAATATGACTGCCTAAACCCAGGCTCACCAGCACTGAGGACTGCATTGTAAAACACATGCAAAGAAAGGCGGTAGCTAAAGGAATGCTTTAGCTTTGTCTCTGAACTTCTGGGTGTTCATTTCTTCAACCTAAATAATATTCCTTGAAAACTCATTTAATTTGTTTCAGTGGAAAATGACCATACATATATTTTATGCAATGCATTCCTATCTTTGGACTTAAAATCTTGACTTATCTAATACACTTGATGTAAAGGAATCATGGGCACTGGAACCTCTTTCCTTTTTACTTCCCAGTCCTCATTTCACATAATAATTTCTTACATTTAATTATACTTCAAGCAGGCAGAAATTAACAAAGACATTTAAACCTACTTGTATAGACATTTGATTCTGTTTATTTTCTTCATTTCAATAGAAATAATGTGTTACATATATTAGTTATTGGTTTTGACTGCTCCACATGTTTTATGCCTGACAATAATAAGTTTGCACCTGAGAAGTCCCTTTCACTGAAGTGTTTGTGTGAAAGAGAGAGAGAGGGAGATTTTGTTTACATACTATAATCTAAAGTCAGATATTTAATCAGGATAAAATGTTGTATGTTCATGGGAATAAAATTGAAAAATCTGCTTTGCTAAAATGGTAGGTGGTTTACTGAGAGTACTAAGAAGATGGTGTACTTGCACTTTGCTCTCTGCTTTTCTCTATCTCCTAGCATTGTAGCAGTATTACTCATTAATGATGTAAAATGCTTCTGCAAATCACAAAGTATTTTTTTCATTTGCAGCTTGGATTCTCATATTCTTAAAGCCCTGCAAAAGTCCTCCTCCTAAAATGTTATTACAGTTCCATGGCAGTGTTACGAAAACAGTAAGTACATGAGTCAATAATTACATGAGATGCCTGTATCTGTTCTTAGGACACAGCAGATTAAGCCCATAATATTCACAGACAAAAGCACCACCAAGTAGATCCTGAGTGTGTTTTACATGGCTGATCCTTGCATTTAAATCATATAAACTTAGTCTTTCCTAAACTATTTTAGAAAATTTTAATTTTAAATTCAGTGAAGCAGATGTATCTCTGGTTCTTACCGTTTGTTTTGCATATAGTCTTGAACCTCCAAGAAATCCTTCAGAGACTGGTGATTGTTGTTCCTTGTAGGTCAACAAGACACAAGAGTCTTCATTTTCAAGTACAGAAGTTAAAGAGAAGTTTGTTCTAGACCCCAGTAGATTATAGAGTAGTACCAAACGCACCAAAAGAAAAAGAACAAGAGAAATAGCACAACACAGTTTACTGGAGCTAAGATGAAAGCTGTCTGGAACAAAAGCAATCCCCCAAAGTAGCACACTTAGCCTCAATGGACTTAAAATGGCCAGATTACATCAAACATTTTCTTTTCATATCCCTGGGAGATTCCTTAATAAATATGGTATGGCCAGTCTTTCCATGGTGCATATAGTGCAGGTCTTCAGAAAATTGTCTTGTAAACCTGAGTTTTCCCCTAGTCCATTACCCTTGAGAGTTCCTGATTTCCTTTATTCTGAGGCTGAATAACACTGGGCTACTGAGACTCATTAATTTGAGCTCTAATAAAGAATAGTCCAATGTTTAAATTTAATCAACCATAAGTGAAATATGTGGCACTCTTTTTTGGGATCATCACCTATGGACAACGCCACCCCTCATACCACAGCTTCACTCTCTTGCTTATTGCCTCAAAAGCCCCCCACATTTTAGAAGCCTCAGGCATAGGGACAAACAAAACTGATTCTTACCTCTTACTCCCATGACAGGGCAAGTATATTGCTTGCTCCTATCAACATGATTGTCCTGGCACATAGTAGGGCACACATTGGCAGGGTTTTATTTTCATGAAATCAAGATGCAAAGAAGTGTTTGCAAAGCTTGCAAATGTGTCTTATTCTTAAACCTGCTGTTGCTATTAGCTAAGACTTCTCTCAGTCCATGCTTTTGCTTACAATTTCATAATGATTTAAAATCTTTTGGTTTTAATTAAAAGGATTTTTTTTGTGAAACTTAAAATGGGCAATATATGGTCAGAGATAAACAGTTCCTCAATTCAGTCATGATTTTAAAAATAAAAAGTTCATGACTGTTTTTTGAACTTAAAGCAAAGTACTTTAAAATGTAATTCTTAAATCACATTATTTAGATTAATTGTTGGTAATATTGAAAACACCTTATTTTATGAACAGAAACATGCATGGCATGTGACAATTAGGATTCATGGTCCACTGAGTAAAATACAAACAAAATCACCCTTTAGCACAAGAGCTAGCCAGAGAAAACACAATCATCTATAAATAGGATGTCATAAATATATATAAAAATGAAGTGTACAATCTCAGAATATGGAAAATAAGTGTAAGAGAAAACCACAAGTAATTTTTCACATTTCAAAAAGACGAGTATTTCCTTTTGATGAATTACAAGGTACTAAAAAGATTGAAGTTAAATTCCTTGGATAATTTCTGTACTTATTAATGTAACACTTGGCTTATACCTGAAAAAAATATTGATTTCCTAAGTTCTAGTACTAAAAAAGGAAACACAACTTTAAAAATTGTTCCATAAGACTAAGAGAAACAATTAGTTATTTGTTATTCCTAAAAAGTAATAGCTACCATTCTTCCATTATTGCAGTATACATCCTTTACTTCAAACAAAAGAAAACTGTTTTTATTAATCCTTATTTTTCCTCCTGCTTTCAAAGATATGTTCCACTATTTTGCTGAGAATTAACTACTCTACATCAATTAGTTAGTAAAAGTAGAGATTGAGAATATTTCCTAGCAGGAGTTATGTCCTTATTCTTGGCATAACTTTTACACACACACACAAAAAAAAAGTTTTAGAGTTTTGACTTGAAAGAACCTGTTATAAATTTCCACAGATCCTTTAGGACTCTTTAACAAATGTTTTGCTAATGTAAAAGTAAGTGCTTGCACTTCAGAGAAATCAACACTGTTACTACTAAAGAGTTGGTTTAAGTACATTGAACTGCAAAATTGGCCTCAGGTATTCAGCTACTGAGAAGGGAGTATCAGAACAGAGGTGGGCTGAGGGAAAATGCAAAGACAGCTGCACTAGATGAGATACTGGATGAGGCCTTCAGATGCAAAGATAGAATAATGAAAAAAGTTCAGTTGTGTAAGTAGCTGAGGTGATGATTGAAAATCAGTCTAATGAATAGCTCTGGTCCAAAACATCCAGCTGAGATACTCCAAGGAACAAAACGTAAGTCTAACATTCAGAAGACCACAGTGGAAATCTGCCTATTCTGAAGCAAATAAGAGTTTTGCAGTGAGGTAATTTAACAACTTGGTAGTCTTCCCAAATCTGCTATTTGTTTGTAATATGATTAGTTAATCCAGTAAGACATTTCAATGAGCTGAACAACAATCAAGTTGTGACCTAAGCTATAATTTGTTATGTGGACAATGGGGAACTGTAGTCCTACAACGGTGAAATGTCAATGTTGATAACTTTAATAGGGATGTAATATCTCTATCCTTCTTTATCCCAGTTGCAGAAGCAGAAAATTGAAGGAACAGAGGTGTATTTTCTTTGGAAAGGACTCATATTGGCATTTATAAATCTGTAATATCAGATTTATATCTATCCTTAGTTCGGCAAGACTTAACAGAGTCTTAGATTAGCCCCAGGAAAATGAAAGGCTTAAAGTATAATTAGTGCATTAAAATCACCCAAAAATAGGCTTTAATACACAAGTGTGTTTTATGGTTTGGTTTGTATATCCACACAAATTCAAGTACACATTTGTTCAGAATGCCTGTAAAAAATCTAGACAGCTCATGTTCCACTTCATCCTTAAAAAAAGAGATGTATAGAATTTAATGATGCATAGTTTTGTGCTGTTCTCTGTGCAGAGAGAAGACATGTAACTACCCACTTCCAGATCAGGAAAACAATACTGTATGTGCAATGCTAAGACCATGGAGGAAGCTAAATCTAATAAAACAGTAGTAATGGCGGGCTTCAACTGTCACTGTATAAACTGGTCATATGTCATATTGGGACGAGGCTTAGGAATAAATTTCTTGACATATTAAGCAATTGTTTCTTGGAACAGCTTGTTCTAGAGCACACAAGGGGAGAGGTTATGGCCCTGAGTAACACACAGAGAGTTATTTCAAGAACTATAACTGAGCCACTAAATAATAGTGCCTAAAACACAATTACATTCAGATCCTTGTGGGAGGGACTGTACAATAACCTGACATTAAACTTTAGAAAGGAAAAAGTATTAAGTAAGGGAAATCACTACAAAAATATCTTACCAAAACCAGAATACACACAGTTGTAAAATAAAAAGAAAGCTAGAAAAATGCAACTGTGGAATCTGCAACATGGCAAATATTTAGACACCTTGCCTTAAGGGTCTCTGAAGACACAAAGCCTTCCTTAAACAAAACTGAAAGTGGAAAGGATTGGTACTATTAGAATGAAAGTCTTTTCTACTGCTGTGATATCAAAGATACTTCTTAATTGTTGATATAGAATCGTAGAATCATAGAATAGTTAGGGTTGGAAAGGACCTTAAGATCATCTAGTTCCAACCACCCTGCCATGGGCAGGGACATCTCACACTAAACCATGCCACCCAAGGCCTCATCCAACCTGGCCTTGAACACCGCCAAGGATGGAGCATTCACAACTTCCCTGGGCAACCCATTCCAGTGCCTCACCATCCTTATGGTAAAGAATTTCTTCCTTACATCCAATCTAAACTTCCCCTGTTTAAGTTTTAACCTGTTACCCCTTGTCCTGTCACTACAGTCTCTAATGAAGAGTCCATCCCCAGCATATAGGTCCCCTTCAGATACTGGAAGGCTGCTATGAGGTCTCCACACAGCCTTCTCTTCTTCAGGCTGAACAGCCCCAACTTTCTCAGCCTGTCTTCATACGGGAGGTGCTCCAGTCCCCTGATCATCCTCGTGGCCCTCCTCTGGACTTGTTCCAACAGTTCCATGTCCTTTTTATGTTGAGGACACCAGAACTGCACACAATACTCCAAGTGAGGTCTCATGAGAGCAGAGGGGCAGGATCACCTCCTTCGACCTGCTGGTCACGCTCCTTTTGATGCAGCCCAGGATACGGTTGGCTTTCTGGGCTGCGAGCACACACTGCCGGCTCATGTTCATTTTCTCATCGACCAACACCCCCAAGTCCTTCTCCTCAGGGCTGCTCTGAATCTCTTCTCTGCCCAACCTGCAGCTCTGCCTGGGATTGCTCTGACCCAGGTGTAGAACCTTGCACTTGTCATGGTTAAACTTCATAAGGTTGGCATCAGCCCACCTCACAAGCGTGTCAAGGTCCCTCTGGATGGCATCCCTTCCCTCCAGCGTATCAACTGAACCACACAGCTTGGTGTCATTGGCAAACTTGCTGAGGGCGCACTCAATCCCACTGTCCATGTCACTGACAAAGATGTTGAACAAGACCGGTCCCAACACCGATACCTGAGGGACACCACTCGTTACTGGTCTCCAGCTGGACATGGAGCCATTGACCACAACTCTTTGGGTGCGGCCATCCAGCCAGTTCTTTATCCACTGAGTGGTCCACCCATCAAATTGATGTCTCTCCAATTTAGAGACAAGGATGTCATGTGGGACAGTGTCAAACGCTTTGCACAAGTCCAGGTAGATGATGTCAACTGCTCTGCCCCTGTCTATCAGTTTCGTAGCCCCATCATAGAAGGCCACCAAATTGGTCTGGCAGGATTTCCCCTTAGTGAAGCCATGCTGGCTGTCACCAACCACCTCCTTATTTTTCATGTGCCTTAGCACGTCTTCCAGGAGAATCTGCTCCAAGAGTTTGCCAGGCACAGAGGTGAGACTGACTGGTCTGTAATTCCCTGGGTCATCCATTTTCCCCTTCTTGAAAATCGGGGTTATGTTTCTCTTTTGCCAGTCTTTGGGAACTTCACCCAGCTGCCATGATTTTTCAAATATGATGGCCAGTGGCTTAGCAACTCCATTTGCCAGCTCCTTCAGGACCCGCACATGGATTTCATCAGGTCCCATGGACTTGTGCATGTTCAGGTTCTTAAGATGGTCTCGAACCAGATCCTCTCCTACAGTGGGCCTAGGGTCTTCATTCTCACAGTCCCTGTGTCTGCCTTCCAAGACTTGGGTGGTGCAGTCAGAGCATTTGCCAGTGAAGACCAAGGTAACGAAGTCATTAAGAACCTCAGCCTTCTCTAAATCCAGGGTAGCCAGTTCTCCTTACAGCTACATCCATTTTTATTCATGGCACTGGATTATTCATAGGTCTTTGTCCAAAATGTAACTAGTACTCATTAGTCATTAATAATACCTGTAGACCTACATAATTGAGTTTTACAGATCATATATTCTATTTTTCTCATTTATAAAAAGTGGGAATTTTGGCGGCCCTCATAACAGTTTAATTAAGTTTTCAGAGAGGCTGTGAAGTTTTGTTATTTATTTCAGTGGGAATAGATTTAGGACAGTTCAGGATACTTTTCAGAATCCCATGCAAAACATTTTTAAGGGTTTTATTTGAATTCCGCTTCTTGCAACCAAAGAACACTCCTAATCAAATGCTTAAGATTTTATTTTGTGAAGGCAGTCATTATAACTGGACATTTTTTTATTATTGACTATATTTAAAATTGGAAAATTATGGAATGAAGAGGTACAGATGAAGTGGTTTGGGAGTTGTGATTTGTTACTTTTTGATGAAAATAAGACTGCTTGTTTTATGATGACTAATTCATATCATGTGTTTCTAGTTTTCTATCTCCATCACAATTTACTTGCATTCTAAAAAGAGAAGGGTTTTTAAATCTTTTTATGAGATAACAAAACATGAACAGAATAATAAGTCAACAGAACACTTTTTATTTCTGGATTTTTTTGTAACAATTCCCATGACCCATATTTTCTGTCTTATATTTATGCTGTATTATTCACTGGTTCCTAATAATTGCTTGCATCCTTCCCATAGGAGCTTGTAGCCTGGTACCTTCATTTCACTTTCCTTTTAAAGGTTTAGTATCCAAATCCTGGTATGGGGCATTTTATCTTCTTTTATTTTCTTCTATTCTTTCTCTAACCTATGGCATTTCTAATAAATATACACTTGAATGATAAGTGGTTCTGCAGCATAAAAGAAGCCACTTTCAAGGTAATGCTTTTATGGCTTTCTTGCTAAGAATTTCCTTTTGTGATCTCTTTTGTCAACTAAAGAAATAATTTTAGCCACAAATAATACTACTAAATTTGTGGGGGTAACTAACAGGTTAAAGATCCTACCCACTTCATATGACAAATTACCCGTTACCTGCTGGCATTTGAGAGCTCAAAAATATTTCCATCATAACAATTCTCCTCTTCAGAGCTGCTCAAACAGAAAACAAAACTAACCTACAAAATGAGATTGTGAATAAACAGCAGAAAAGTCAGCTCATGACTCTGCTAATACTTATATTGTTCTTATAAATTTAATTATAATGTAGCTAATCCGCACCATACTACTTTAAAATGTCAACAGTATATTCTGTATGGAAGGGAAGGATATATAACATATCAAGAGGTAGAATAGAAGGAAAGAAAACCATCCATCTATATTTCAAGGTACAGATTCCTTGACCTCTTGAACACTTCATAAGTAGTGGTAGGTGATGGTTATCTATTGAGAATACTGGAAAGTTGTTCCAGCTACTGTATTAATATTTCCTCTACAGGCTGAAAGGATAGCCAGACTCCAGGCAAGAAAAGATTGCATCAAGTATTCATGTTTAATCCTAAATCAAGCTCTTTCTGAGAAACGTAGTTTCAAACTAATTATTTTTCCCAGGTCAGGAAAAAGTAGAAGACCTTCTGCTGCTTGGATATGAAAAGGTACAACAAATATGACTCAGATCAAACAAAAATATATCTGGTTTATATACATAAAGTCAAGAGTATAACTTTCCCATTCATAAATACTGAATTAATGACACCCCAGATTTACCTGTACATCATATGTTTACAACTATAAAACATCCTGAATTTGACCTGTTATTCATTTTTATTTGCTACATTTTTTTTTAAATTACATACAAGGAAATTGGTTGCAATTTTAATATTGCAAAACTACAATGTTTGACTATATATATTTTTCCATATTGCAGTCAGCACATACATTGTTTAATAAATCAAGTGTATCTATTACATTAAAGGTTTAAATATTTGTTTCACAAAGGACCATTAAATATACAAATTAGGCTTGCATATGCAGGTCTAGAACATATCAAATTAAGTGTGATGTATTAAAAAAAAAAGAAAATGCAAATGCACAGAACACCTTATACAAATAAAGCATTTCAATTCTAGGCAAGAAAAATAATACAACACAACTGATTATTCCACGGGCGTGCTCTGAGAAAGCAATGAGTGTTCAGGAAACTACAAGACATTTGAACAACTCAACTGAATTTTTAACATAGAGACTACATGGGTAACTTTTCCAGAATCATGACCTCAGATACACAAGAGCTGGACCCATTGAAGCTAATTGAAATTCCTTTCTTCTGCTTACCCATACAGAAGCAATATGGTGTGCATTTAAGGTCAATAGCAGTTCACACATGTAAAACTGACACACATACT
Organism: Psittacula echo; assembly: GCF_963264785.1. Taxonomy (NCBI): domain Eukaryota; kingdom Metazoa; phylum Chordata; class Aves; order Psittaciformes; family Psittacidae; genus Psittacula; species Psittacula echo. Next base: position 14,793,409 of record NC_137740.1, read on the forward strand.
CAACTTTGTAAAAATTGTATGGCACAAGTGAGACTTACAGTGCTGCCTGTAGATAAAGTGGTCATGTTTTTGTTTCTTAAAACAACTTAACTTCAAGTATTTATGTTTAAAAGGTTCCTATTAGGTGATTTCTTCAGGAGAATACAGCAGATCACCAAGAGGCCAGATAGGTGAAAGATCAGTGTCTGATGAAGAGCTGTTGAAGGACAGGGGACATGGCTAGGCAAGGAGGCTGTAGATAAAAGTAAGAGATATATAAGGACTCTAAAGCATAGAACAGTCTTGAAAAAGAAATTGGGGATCATGTATCAGAGAAACCAGAAAAGAAAGTCAATGATAAAAGAATCAGTAGCATCAGTGGGTAGAACAGAGTTACAAAGAGCATCAAAATTTAAGGAATGGAGGAGGAACAGTTCTACTTTAGGGCTGATCAGCCTCTCACAGTCCCAAGGACAAGAAGATTAACACAACCAGCAGCTGCAGTTTCTGCAGAGGCAGAATGACTTGGGGTCATCTCTTCTCAGAAGTACTCTGCCATCTTCTCTTCAGTCCTAAATCTATATCCTGCCACTCCTAGTTCCTTCTTGACACTAGCAGATCTCAGCCCTATTTATTACTATTCCTAGTTCTCACATGTGTTTGAAAAGATCCAGGGTTGTCATAAGAGATCTTAGCAGCAAGTGATGCTGAAGTTTGAAAAGGGTTGGTAGGCTATCTCTTGCCTGCACTCAATAGAATATACTTTCTTGCCAAATCAAGATTGTAGTCTGAGATTCCTGTAGTCTGCTGTAATAAGTGTAGGTGAAAGCTAAATAACCAAACATGTATCTCATTCCACACTAATGATGATACATATGGAGAATGACAGTCTTGTATTGCTAGAAATCAGCCATGTTGTGAATCCAAAAGTTTTTGCTTTGCTGAGGAACCCTGCTTGTTGTCAAAGTGATATTGCGTAAAAGAGTTTGCTATTAAAAACCTAAATTAGTAGCTCAGCATCAAGAAGAATACGTATACAGAAGTTCTTGTTGAGTACAATGAGACTGTAATATCACCATTGAAAAGTTAGGAACAGGTCTATTAAAGTTGCTGAGCTTTAAACAATTTGTATTATAATTCTATTCTGAACATCTGTGGTGTTATGTAATAGTGATTACACTGAAAAATCAGTGTCAGACTGAGCTCCCAACTGACTGTACAGATGTCAGAGCAATGCTGGGAGGGTAAGTTAATGTTAAAATATCACTCAAACACCGCGCTGAAAACAGCCTTATAAATCTTCCTGAAAATACAGCAATTTTGTCTTCAGAGCAAGTCTGGACAGTGTGTGGTAGTAAAATATTGGAAACACCCACTGGACATTACAGTATATGTAAACTAACGTGCTTTCCCTGAGTAGAATTTATACAACAGACTAATGAAAGAGAGGGGTTGTGGAAATAAACCAACGTGTGACAAGGAAATTAAAGACTGTATCATAGTGAAAACATAGTGGGGAAATAAATAAGGGTTAAACAGCTGGCCTTAATTCTGCTATATAATCCTTTAAGGATGAGATTTGGAACTCAACAGGTTTTTAACATATTGAAATGTATATACAAAAGTGATGCAAACACATTGCAGGCTATATACAGCTGTAATGACTAATAACCTATGAATTTTTAAAAGCATAACATAGATCTCTTTCTATGTCAAAGCAGGATCGATTCTATGTCACTCCTGACAGATATTTGTCTAACTATTTCTTAAAGGCTTTCATTGATGGACATTCTTCCCGAGGCAATCTACCCTAACGTTTCCTTCAGTATCATCGCTGTTCAAAAATTCTTCTTAATATGTAACTTGAATTATCTTTAACACAATTTAAATTCCTTATTTCTTTTTCTATCTGTCACAAGCATGGACAACAGATTGTTCCCTGCTTCTTTGCAGCACCTTTCTGTGTATCTGGAGACTGTTATCTTGTCACACTCAGTCTTCTACTCCTCAGGTTAAACAATCCAGTTCATTCATTTTGTTCTCCAAGGTCATGTTGTATAAACATCTAAGACTTCTAGTTATAATCTTCTGACTAGCTCTAATTGGTCCACATTTTTATTAAATATGGTACGTAAAGCTGGATCTGATATTCTAGCTACAGACTACAAGCTGAAGAGTACTGCTACTAGCCAAGAAGAACTAAGGGTTACTTCACACAAAGCAATTAAATAACATAAGTTTGAAAGAGTCAACTACCATATACTAATTTTTAATGTGGCAGATAGTTTGGGGGGATTAGTCTCAAATTAAACAAAATGTTTTTCTTCTGAAACTGTGTTTGCTTAATTGCAGTTACTGGAATATTACATAGTTGTAGAGTGAAACACGTCACCAGTGATATATCGTTCACTCTAGCCCCTTCCTCTGGGTTGTTCAAGAATGGCAGCTACAGTGAATAGACTTACAGTTGTGCTAAAAAGCTTTTGGCTAGTGAGCCATGTTAACTGTCATCTCAAGTGAATCCCTTCAATCAACATAATAAAAAATGTTAGGAAAATCCTAACATGATTAATTCATTGTAATCTATCAAACCTGAAGGAACTATTAGGATGGAAAAGTCATGGATTCTTTTTATTATTGTTACCAGAGTCACAGCTGTTTCAAGAATGAAGAAACAATAGGTCAAGTTGCATGCTGCACTATACAGATTTACAGAGGATTTTTTCCCTTGGGGTTAATCAAAAATTGACTCAAGTAGGAGGGAATTTGGAGTTAGGAAAGTAGAGGTACTTCCTAGTTGTAAAAGAAAATCTGTGCACAGAATTCCAGGCAAATAAAGAGCATATAATTTCTGAAGAAAAGAAGCTCTCTATATGTTACAGTACATTGGATAGGACCAGCCCTGTGTACTGAAGAATTAATCCAAGCCTTCAATAAATATTTACTCTGCTGTTTAATAAAGGTTGAATAACCCTTAAAATTTGACAGTCATGTGATCAAAATAACATTCCAACAGAAGTATATAGCCACCTCTTGCAGAAAAAGATTCTGTATTTTAGTAAGATTTTGCAGCATCTTCTTTTCTGGTTGGCTGGGGGAAGTATTTGGAAATCATAGAGCTGCACAAATTAGAAAACGTGTATTATCTTTCCTTACTTCTTCCAAATAACATTTCTGTGACAGCAGAGTAGCGGCATTTCCACATTAACTTTGTTCTGCTATCCTTTCTCAGGTTCTGAACTGAAGCATCTTCAGATTGGCTTATGTTGGCTGTACTGAACCTGAGATAAGAGTGCAGCACATCAATGTTCATTTTCAGCCAGACGTTTCAGCTGTTGCTGTGTTGAGCTGAGAATGCCACATTTCCAATCATGCTGATTTTTTTTTAGCCAGAGGTTTTCCACAATCAATATCAGCTGGTGGCAGGGTTAATGTCTGTGCAGGGTGTGTCTCACATCCACTGTCTGCAGCTACTGAACTGTCTGTAATTACCAAACATCAGGGTCCTTCCAGCCTGTGCTCATTTTGGTGTGGACATGGTCCTGGTCAGTGCCCTCCCTTGCAGAGGACCTCCCTCTTGCAGTTCCTTGGCAGACACAAACTGAGTGAGAGCCCTGCATTTACTTCAGCTTCACACTCGCATCTCTCTGTACCAAGATTTCTACAGGCTTCAGTAAACGTGGTTCTTACTACTCCATCACAAAATGTTTTGCAAACTTAACCCCTACAGGGGAAGAGGTACAGTAAGTCTTAGATTATAAGCTTGCATGGGAGATAATGTGATTCATATAATTCAATAATGATGGAGATGGCTTCATCCACTTTCTTGCAGCACTGCTGCACGTGTACTGTAGTATACGTCCTTAGAAATTTTTTACGCAGCTCAAGCATATGAAACTGAGATACCTTGATAAATTCCTTGATAAATAAGTTATCTGCTTGTGCATTCTTTGCACGTACCTGCAGTGAAGGGCTTTCGTTCTCCCAGGAGCACAATAAAGCCAAAGACAAGCACTTGAGATCATCTGTAAGCAGTTTGGGTTTTAAAACTTTTTAGGAAGGAAGAAAGGAACAGTCCAGAGATATTAACATGTGCTGAGCAGGACAAAATGTTTTACTATTATTCTAGTAGTTCTGTCTTTATTCCTTATTGGGAAAAGTCTCTTCACAATCTCCAAAATGTAGTAAATGGCTGAATCTACATTAACATTTTGATTTAGATCAAGAATGCAGTTTTTCAAGTAAATACCTCCTTTGTTCCCATTTGCTGAGATTTGAGTCACATCACTGAGTGGTCTTGGAGCTTATGAGCTGGATTCCTTTCAAATGAAAAATAAACCAGAAGCAAAGCTCCACGAGCAAATCCAATGCACTCTGGCTGATAATGGGCATACAGTTCATTGGAACTGCCAACAACCCCTCCCCAAATGTAGACATCCACACCAGCTGTTGTTCTATAGTTCTACTATCATGCTTGAGTATGCCTAACATAGACAGAACCATTATGAATGATTCAGTCTTTTGATAGAAATGAGGGAGTTTTCTTCTTAAGTTATATTGCACAGTTTATATTTGGTGTGTATGGATTTCAGACAGGCTCTGTGTGCAAGATTTTACAGAATTAGTATGCTTTTCTTTAGTATATGACCAAGATACATGGATTAGTAATTTTTTTAATTATAACAGAGTGATTTTGAAAGACTTCAGTTATAATTATGTCTCTTTCTCTCAGTAACTTTAAAATAAAATTACATTAAGATACAGTGCTAGGAAATTCATTGATGAAAATTATGTTTTTCAAATGGATATCTACAAAAGGTGCTTAAGCAATCTATGGAAACAGTCTATTAAAACTTCAGTTTATGAAACATTTTCACTAAATGCCTGTAAACCTAACTTCACTATTAAATTATGTTTCTTCCTCAGTGCCAGTAAGTTGTGAAAAATGCTATAAGCCATGAGGGAAGACATCTTGTGATTTATAATACTGATATCTGTTGCAAGTCTGCTTACTATTGTTGTAACTTAAAATGATTCTTTACTAGTCTCAGTCTTACTTTACATTGCTACAAAAAGTCATGAACTATTAATAGGAAAATAAACTGAAACATCAAGGCAGAACAAAAACATTGATGAGTTTAACACATTCGTCTAACTCTCTGATATCTAAGGCCCTTGAAAATAAATCTCTCAGATATGCAGTTTGCATCAGTAGCCTGAAAAATAAGACATGCAATTGTTTATGAGATCCACCTATTTGGGTTTAGGAGCATGGGGAGTTTCTACACAAGAAATAGAGTTGAGTTAGTTACATACTGAGACATTCGCAAGGGCAGATCCCAGATGAGGAAAACTACGAAACAGGAAACCTGAAAAAATTGTGCTGGATCTGTTTCTGAGAGAAAGCATTTAGGAGCTGCAGAATTAATCAAGTGAAATCACACTAGGAGCCAAGACAAATGTATGCTGCTTTCCTTTGATTACAGGTTTTCACATTCTGGTAATTTAAAAGGGGGGCGGGGGGGGAGAAAAAACTCGCAATTGCTATTTATCACAAATTGCAAAATGATTTTGTGATACCAGGTTAAACAAAGACCAGTCAGAGCTCTCTGAAGTAAAAAAGATTGCAATTCCCCCCTTAAAAGGAAATACGAAATCCTGGGAAAAGTCAGCTAGGTGACTGTTCTGTGATCTGTAGCTGAACATGCAGAAATGTTAACACTGCCCTTTCTACTTCTGCAGACCTTCAAAACCAAGAGTTTTGCCCCTTCTGACCCAAAAGGAGGGAGTGGTATGCAAAGTGCCAGAAGCTCAGGAGGACACGTTGTTGAAACCTAGTCAGTTAAGGGCTTTAAATGTCAAAACCAATATTTTAACCCAATCTCCAAAACCAGAAAAAAGAGTGGGCAAACTTACTGATGTCCAGTTGTGCACAGTAAATAAGATAAGGTTCTTTAAAATAACCTTTCATTCTACATTTTTCAGTGTTAAAAACCCCCAGAGCCTGGGTAATAAAAGGTCCTGCTGAAAAACAAGGAAATCAGCGTGCATAGGCACGCTTCATTTTAGAGCATAAGTGTAATTTTTAAAAGGTTAATGTTGCTGAACAACAAACAGAGTATTTGCAGCAATATTTTCCATGGAAAAATGGCCGCACCCAAAGAGTTGTGGTCAATGGCTCCATGTCTGGCTGGAGACCGGTAACGAGTGGTGTCCCTCAGGGATCAGTGTTGGGACCGGTCTTGTTCAACATCTTTGTCGGTGACATGGACAGTGGGATTGAGTGTGCCCTCAGCAAGTTTGCCAATGACACCAAGCTGTGTGGTTCAGTTGATACGCTGGAGGGAAGGGATGCCATCCAGAGGGACCTTGACACGCTTGTGAGGTGGGCTGATGCCAACCTTATGAAGTTTAACCATGCCAAGTGCAAGGTCCTACACCTGGGTCAGAGCAATCCGAGGCAGAGCTACAGGTTGGGCAGAGAAGAGATTCAGAGCAGCCGTGCAGAGAAGGACTTGGGGGTGTTGGTTGATGAGAAAATGAACATGAGCCGGCTTCAGTGTGCGCTCGCAGCCCAGAAAGCCAACCGTATCCTGGGCTGCATCAAAAGGAGCGTGACCAGCAGGTCGAAGGAGGTGATCCTGCCCCTCTACTCTGCTCTCATGAGACCTCACTTGGAGTACTGTGTGCAGTTCTGGTGTCCTCAACATAAAAAGGACATGAAACTGTTGGAACAAGTCCAGAGGAGGGCCACGAGGATGATCAGGGACCTGGAGCACCTCCCGCATGAAGATAGGCTGAGAAAGTTGGGGGTGTTCAGCCTGGAGAAGAGAAGGCTGCGTGGAGACCTCATAGCAGCCTTCCAGTATCTGAAGGGGGCCTACAACGGTGCTGGAATGCACTATTCATCAGGGACTGTAGTGACAGGACAAGGGGTAACGGGTTCAAACTTAAACAGGGGAAGTTTAAATTGGATATAGAAATTGTTTACTGAGAGGGTGGTGAGGCACTGGAATGGGTTGCCCAGAGAGGTTGAGTGCTCCATCCTTGGTGGTGTTCAAGGCCAGGTTGGATGAGGCCTTGGGTGGCATGGTTTAGTGTGAGGTGTCCCTGCCCATGGCAGGGTGGTTGGAACTAGATGATCTTAAGGTCCTTTCCAACCCTAACTATTCTATGATTCTATGATTCTATGAAAGAGAATCTCATTCAAAATTGCACTCATAATAGCAATGCCGATTAAAGGAATTCACAGGGATTTTTCAAGTGCTTTAAACTTTCTATTACTCTCTTGCAAGCCTTCCTTTGCTCTGTGAGCTGTTTCTAGATAAGTCCCAACCTCTCCCAAGTCAGTGGCAAATTCATTAGTATTTCACTTTTTAGTATTTGTTGCAAGCTTTCACAAATGGAAAAGACAGGTAATGGTGTTCAGGGAAGACAATGTGCAAATTTCCACACACTCTGTGAGAAATGTAAATAAGTAATTATTCTTTTCCTTATTTTTGGCACATTTTGAAGGAATAATTTTCTTGACTTATTCTTCAGTACTCATGCAAACTTCTAGCCATGGCATGGCTTCTCTTCTTTGACAGTGAGCTAGGGAAATGACATACGTAACATTCAGATCAGGACACCAAGTGACACAGCAAATACTCTTACAGCTTTGACCTTCAACTCTTTTTCCACACTGACTCACACATTACATTACCCATCAGGCAGCAAAAAGCACTTTGCTGACAGAAGCTGCTTTTCATTTATGGTCAAAGTGGTGAAAATATCCTAGGTAAAAGGACTTTTTTCTTTCCTTTCCCTATGATGAATGCCAAAGAAAAATGAACAAAAAGAGGAGCAATTTCTTGGCAAGTACCTAATTTTTGATACAGCTATATTTTCTGCCTGATTTAATGGGAGGCAGGAAAGTGACAAATTTAAGAGCAAACTTGAAAATAGTCATTACATTGGTTTGCTGACCAGTTAGTTCGGCAGTGAGTGACCTAATTTGCTCCCTAAGAGTCTCTCCTGCTTGACATAGCAAGAAAAGGCCTGTGTGTTAAAATGTGCATCTCATTACATTATGCAGCACAGTCCTTCATAATGTGATGAGATATGACACGAAGTTAAAAAAAATGTCTTTTGTGCTTCTGCTAAGAATGTATGTTCCAATATTTTTGAAGTCTGAGAACACAGGTGCCTCAGAAGTTGCACTGCTATCTTAGAAGGGCACGAGTACTCCACTGACAGAAATTGTCCTCCTAATTCTGGCCTTATCTAACTCTCAGTTTTAGTTTTTAAAACATTCCTTGTTTAGTGCCTGGTCCATGTCAAAGGGAAAGAAATCACTCATTCAAACACAGTTAACTGACTTTATCCCAAGAACGAAAGACTGTGTCAGTGCCACAATTGATTTAAAGTGGGCAGAGACCCACTGACCTCAGGTTAACAACAGCTAAAGACATGGCCCTCTCCATTTCACAGCTTCAACTTCCAAAGGTACTGTTCAGCACCAGATTCTGATGCTGGCTATTCTGCTGTAAATTGAGGTGAAATCAATGTTACTTAGACTTGTATGGGTAATGTTAAGACTTACCCTGCAGCTTCAGTTTTACTCAGAGGTTCAAGTCCTACTGCCTCAGAGCCAATGGGAAGTTACCTAAAGACTAGCAAGGAAAACTTCACTAAGAAACTCCATATTTCATTTTCTGGGAGATTTGCCAAACATCTCATGTAATTTCTTATTTGTTCCTCCATCAGGTGGATAAAGCAAGATTTAGGCTTCCAGCTCAGCATACAGCTACTCGTATATACATTTTTCTGGATGTCCTTTCAGCACAAATAGCACATGTGTTTATTTAATTGAATGGGGCAGGGATAGGTTTGAACATAGAGCTGGACAAAAGCGTGCAGATTGCTATGGAGACCTCTCTGTGTGCACATGTGCATGTGTGAGGCTGAGGGGTGGGCAGGGCATTCGGGCAGGGCATTCAGGCAGGGCATTCAGGCAGGAGGGTGAAGGGACACTCTACTCTCTGCAAATATTTGATCAGCTGCCTCTGTGAACCCCATGTCAGCAGGGTTCAGCTGTCTGCATAGCAGGAGATGTCTTCCCTGAGATACTCTGTGAGGAGAAAGTCAGGAATGGTGAGGCTGTGGCTCCTGCCCTGCCAGTCCACCCCACTTCTTTTATCCCTTTCCACACCACAAGAGGGGTGGAAACCTTTCTATAAAAGGTCCCATATAAGTGGAAATCAGGAGGCGAAGGGTACTATCCCACCTATTTTCTTTCATTCAAATTGATTTAAAAATCTGATGTGTAAACGGAGATGAATACTGATCAGGCTGCTCCTGAAGCCTGGACTTGGTCCCTCCTCAGTCAGGGAACATCAACTAAGAGTAATATGAGTAAAGGCCCCCACTGTTTATATAAAAAATAATGAGCAAAGGCATCATTAACAGGAGATGCACATTTGATTTCCCTCTTGGGGTCTTCCCCTGCTGCTGCCCACCACACGGTTCTATCCTGGCATCTGTCCACAGGGGGCTCCAGGCTGAAACCAGCTGGGGGCTCCTGGGTCCAGCACCAATCCTTTATTCTTGCCGTCTGTATTGCTGCCCAGCAAACCACCCCCATGCAACCAAAGGGAGGTGGTTGGAGGAGCAATCTGAAGCAATTTTATGAGGAAAAAGACAACTCCAGGTTAAGAAAACCCTGAAATATCTTGACCATATTAATGGTTTGATTGCACTGTGTTAGGATCTGGTGCTTGTTCAGGAGGAGCTTCAGGGTGGCAGAGGTGAAGGCAGTGCAGGAAGAGATCTTTATCTCACACTTATTTAGCACCAAAACTCTGAACAGAGTAATGGGCCAGGAGGGAATATTTTGTAACACAGTGATACATATGTTCCATAAAACAAAGCAAGCTACTAACCCACCTTTGCCCTCTGAAGTCCCCATAATTAAAACACTTTATCCTGGAATGAAGTGATCATCAGCAGGGGGAGAGGAGGATGTTTGACAGAGGCTGTTGTAAATTCCCCTAAGTTATGGCACCATCTGAATTCTGCATGTGGGAGTTTCATTGAAGGAGTATTTTTCAATAGTGATATTATTCTGTGTTTTGCCTATGAATGGTTGTGAGTCTTTTCTAGTAGGCTGTCAAGTGACTTCAAGAAGCTAGAGAAAAACCAAATGAAAATAAAACCTAAGCAATCTCTTACTTTCCCTTGGTATACACTGGAGTGGCTTTTCCTTCCAGTCAGTTATGTGTTTGTCTTTTCTTCATTCACTCTCTTCTAAAAAAAACCCCTTCTCCGCTGAGATCCTAAAAGCTCTGACTTCACTCACTTAATGCCTCATTATACACTGAAGAAAGCCTCATATCTGCAGTCCCTGCTATACTCTGTGTGCTTTTTGTCTCTGGGAGTGAAAGATGAGGCAGAGAGCCATAGATGAAATCCTGGACCCATTAAAGCAAAAGGAGTTTTGCCATTGACTTGTATGGGGTCGCAGTTTTGCCCTGAGTCTTTTATTTCCATCTTGTACAATGTCAGGCAGCCTGTCAAAGCTGATGCCTAGTCGGTTTGTTAGGCTGACATGATAAGATACAAATTCACCAAATCTGATCAGAGAAAACAGCCATTTTTAACACCAAACTTTCACATATTTATGAAAGTATGCAAGTCATTTCTAGCATGAATACATGGCGAGAATGCACCTAGCAGTTTTAAAGCAAATTCAGTTTTGCACAATGACATAAAGTAAAGCTGAGGTCGCAAATTGTGAACTATGAAACCTAATTGCTTTCATACCAATTCTTCACAATGCAGCCACCATGATTTAACTGTAATTACCTTGAATTTATACCAAGACAGTATAGGGCTCTTAATCCTTCCTAGGAGAAAATGCTAAGAATGCACAAGTAATAAGAAAAGCAATATCTGCAAAGGTTTGGAAACTGAACATTACGTCAGCACATCTGTGCATCTTGTTTGGACATAGAAATTAATTACCTGGAATTGTCTGGCAAAGCAAGGGGAGTTTTCAAATCCTTTGTTCAGCATAATATACTATTGTAATGGCTATTGAAGCTCAAAATGTTTTACAGGTTCCAGATACTTCAAAATTTTCACTACAGCGTCTCAGAAAACACAAAGCTGAGTGCAAATTGTACTGTATGCTTTCCAAATAACAAAATAAAACCTAATCTAGAGTTCTTTGTTTTAGAATTATGCAACTTCTGTGGGGATATCCTCAATCTAGGGAGTATTATTCTCTTCAGAGGATAAAAGAGATTTAACTGCTAAAAGTGATATCTTAGGAATAACAACTCCATCCTGTAGAAACTATAAGAGCAAGGGAATCTCTAAAACCTGAAGATTTAAAGTGCCATTTTATTTTAGCATTTTAATCTACCTCCTTCTTTTCCACTCTGAACCAGCAAAATAAAACCAGACAATCCTCAGTGTGGTTGGCAGAACAACTCTGAAGAAAGGCTGGATTTTTCAGGATGTGTTAGTACAGGACTTTTTAATAAAGCTGTAAACTTCAGTAAAGGTGAGATGAAACTTTTCACAACATTGTCAGCCTTGATACAACCACAGCACACAGTCCTGTGTCAGGCAAAGCTACTGACAGAGGTGAGTGGGGGCTCAGATTAGAGGGTCTACAGGGTTTAGGCATACTGCCAATAAAGCTGCATAATGCTGAAAGCCTGAGTGTGTTCACATTTACCCTCATATTAAGAATGAATAATTGCCTTCCAATTAGTGGAGTTGCATGAATGTAAAACTACTGCAAAAGGGAAGATTCTGTCCATAGGATGGAGATGACTGCTCATATAGAATAATAACCCCCACTGATCATTCGTGTATTTTTAGAACTGAACTTGGGCTGAACCTTTCTCAAGGTTACGAAACTTTCTGGTAGCATATGTCCACGCCTCTGCATTTTTGGCTCCTGGCCTAGATAAGAACTGAAAGCACAAATAATCAGTCTAAGGGCTGTTCTCACAGTGTTTCCCACTCAAATGAGAGAGGCAGCAGGGGGAATCTCACTGAGCTGCCTGTTTTCAGATGACTTCCAGCCCTATTTCCAGACATGGGGTTTGTCAAAGAACCCTGTAGTGGAGTGCAGCTTTTTCCACTTCTCCCCAATTTCTGCATCAGTTGCTGCTTCTCCAGCAGCCTGTCCAGGGGTTCCTGGTGGGACTGAGACCTGTTTGGTGGCTCTTGCTATATGGACCATGGGTCTTGTCACAAAGAATGCCCTGTAGACGTCCTGAATGTCTGACATGACTTCAGTGAAAAACCCTCCTTGGCACACATCCTATCACACATCATTGAGATCACAATCTGAGTTTGTTCATAGGAAATAAAAGTACATACTTGTGCAGTGTTCTAAGCCAAATCTCAGTTACAAGGGCTTTTAATATTTGTCCACAAACTTTTATATAGTCTGCTCTCTCTGTGCCACGAGTTTTAATTCTTTCCCCTATGTGCCTCTTCCAGTCACCTTCTCTCCCTGTTTGAAAATTGCATCTTTTTTTTTTTTTATTTTGTTATTTTGTTACTCTTTTCTTTTTTTTAATTGGTGATAGCAGAGTTTCGGGGAACATGGGATGCAGGATTTTATAGGGGAGCAAGCATGGGTAGTGCAGAAAGCCAAAACAATCAGAGTCAGCTGGAAGTCCTGAATGTGTCTCACTGTTCTCAGCCACAAAATCCTAAATTCTGGCCTGGGTCCCTTCTTCTGGTCCTTGCAGGATAGGGAGTTGAGGGAAGAAATCTCATTCACCAGGAGACCTTGGATGAACAGAGGCGCCATTTCTTCTCCCTGCAGGTTTCTGCCTCAGTCACCTTCCCCTCATCCTTTCCCACTGCTTTCTGAACACTTTCCCCTTCAAAAAATCTTGAAGATACATATCATGTTTTGTGATCTGTTCTTCTGTCTTGTAATCTCCAAGTGATTTGCAAATAAAATCAGTAGTTGCTTTTTAAGAGACAGAAAGATGCATCAGTTCACAGAGGCACATATACATGTGCCCATCAATTTACTTTTTGGTTCTCCTAAACCTGTAATAACACTGCTACATATGATATTGCAGTAAGGATGGTGAAATTGCTAAAGTTGACTCTAATGATGAAATTTTAAATACTTATGCCCAAGAATTAACCTTTCCTGAGTTACTTCTACAGGTTGTGCAGGTCTGCGTAACCTCTAAATGCATGAAAAGCTGTTCAGTACTTTAGCCATGTAGTTTGTGTTGGACAAGACCTGTTGGTTTTAAACAGCCACTGGTTAACGTTTATGCCACAACTTTAATTTTTCTTCTACCTGGCCTGCCGGTATTTTCTTTTCAAGCATGTTTTCTGACACACTGCTGGCCTCAATGTCCAGAATACCGCTGGAGGCTGAGGCTAATGCAATTATCACTGCACACTATTGCAAGCATATGTTCATTATCACTGTTTTGCACAGAGCACACTTGATGAGAACCAATTGATTTTATAGCACCAACTAAGGCATGATACAAATGTCTCTCAATGGGAACAAATGCTGGGTGAATCATTTTGCTGATTAATAAATTGAGTTTCAGGAGGGATACTGTTAGTCATTCAACAGCTGCTTTTTATGCCCTCCTACTGCAAAAAAAAAAAAAAAAAAGTACAAAAAGATCTTTAAAAAAGCCCTAAAACTTCACTGCTTTTCATTAAAAACAACCCCTTTGTTACAAACTAACCCAAATGTAAAAAGAAAAAAAAAAACTAATTAAAAGCATTAAACCCAGAGCACTTATTTTCAGGAGAAAAGTAAAGATTACCTAAAATGAATAATGGGCTTTCTCTCCTCCCCTCCATTTCACCACATCCTGGAAATTCTGGTTTTAAGTTTGGTCTTTAAATATTTTATTTTCATTACCTGGGTTTAAATTTTGGATTCAGTGAGATTTATTTTTGTTCTTGAAGCTGCCCTAATATTGCATCCTTTTGTACAAATTTGTGCCATGAAAATACGTTGCTAGTTTTGAATTGCTAAAATGTATTCAGTGTTGTAACACATTTACTTAAACATGCCAGATGGCAAGTCGGATTCCCAGAAAATCTATACTGTTTTTATCTCTGTGTAACTCCTTTCCTTTTGGTATAGTTCCTCTAGGTAGTGCAAGTGTCAGGAATAACATAAATGTCAGGAATAACATCAGGTCTTCAAAAATCCTTTTTTTTTGATGCCTGCCTCTAACTTCTCGTAACAGCAGCACTTCACAAAATGAAGTTGACTGCTTTTTTTTTTTTTTATAATAATTGCAATACCTGGGTATAACAGTGTTGTCCATAGTAGATATTCTGTAGCTGGCACTTCATTATTAGAATTTTGATTGCACCAGATTTATCTTGAGATGAAAAGTAAACATCATTATCCTCACTGGAACGCAGTATACTTACTTTACTCTGTAATTACAGGTCTGATCATTACCATTGCCTTTCTTCAGTGACCCAGGAGTAGTAGAATATGGAGGTAGGATTAGAGTAATGTGTGATTGATGATGGCTGCTTTCACTACATTATGTGGTATAAGTGAGCAACTAACAGATGGATTTCATCACTATGTAACATATAAATTCCAGTATATGATAAATTTCTGTACCTCCAATGTACTGCAATATTCTTTACAAAAATAATGTATTATTCTAGTCAGACCTTTCATTAAATTACAGTTTATGAATTCCATTATAGAGAAGTCTTTTTATCTTATAGTAAATGATTTTTTTTTTTTTTTTTGCTGTTATAGATTTTTGTTTGTTGATTTTTTTTTAATGCTACAAGATAACCTAACATAATTTTGGGCTAAAAATGCAAAGATAGAAAATTTATTATTAAACTTTCCATGTTCTCATGGATCAGAGATGACTGTCCAGCCTGAGAGCTTTTCAAGAAATTTTACTACTAGTTGTTACACACAAGCAGACATTTCTCTTTTGCTCAGTTATAAAGGACAGATCTTGACCTATGCTCTGGGAAGACCAAATTAACTAGACGGCTGAGGATTCTTCCAATGAAATAGCTTTTATAGCCCAAGGCTGCTCCTAAGATCTGTTCTGGCATAAATATCTGTACTCAACTCTATAAAGATGGATCAAAGTTCTTTAGTAGAAGAAAACCAGACTCTGTGTTCTCCAATCTGCTTCCAGACTGTGTGTATAGATTAGAAAAGCAATAAATACATATTAAGAATCGGTAAAACAGCATATTTACTGATCTGCCAAGATCTAATCCCTAGCAGTGTCATTTAATACTACCCTACTTCGTTACTTTAAAGATTTCAGCGTTTAAAGAGAGTCATTCATGAATTGCTTTTTGAGGTAAAACTTTAAGAAAATAAAATCTGGTCAACATATTTTTAAGATTTTCTACATTAATGGCTCTGTACATGTCATGATATTTTTGCACAAGTGAATCCTTGCTCTTTTTAAAGTAAGTTAAGTTTGGTTTCCCTTGCCACTGTCATACTAGCCCAAAGTGTTACAAACTCTATTGTGTAACCTTCTTGCAGCCTGTAATAATAGGCTCAATACATTCACTAGCCATAAAAGTAGGTCTTTTAGTTCAAGCTTTAGAAATATGAACACTTACATCTAGCTCTAGGATTTGCTTAGGTGTATCTGAATACATTAAGAAGTTGGGGATTTTTTAATACAAAGACCTCATTGACCTCGTTTTCGGATCTTCAAAGCAGTCTTCAGAGTACCCCAGTGAGAAACATCAGGTCAAAGCACCATTAAAACTGGAAAAACAATTGGATTTTGGTCTAGAAAATTTCTACGTAAGGCCACACAAAGCAGAAATTTCAATTCGCTACTCAGTGTAGACCAAGGCAGGAGTTGTCAGACTTCAGTGCAACCAGACAAGTTTTGCTAAATAACAGTAAGGGCTACTCTGGGATGAGGGGGTAACCTATCTGAAATAGCTATTCACAACAGCTTGTTCATGTCTTCATAAGTCCCCATCAGTCTGGATAAAAAATGTAGGCAAGTAGACAAAAGCCTACTTTTGGCCTAGCCTAGTATCAAGAGAGATAGATCCATGCCCAACTCTCCAGGTATCTTTACCAGAAAAAAACCCAACCAAGACTGCAAAATAACAGGGGACCACTGACAGAACAAAATGCAGGTTGGCATGCTGTGCAGCACAATCTGGTTCCCAGACACCAGTTATTGATGTGATCTGTGGACTCTTCCTATGCAAACCAAGCAGCTGGGCTACCTCTCAATTTAACAAGAAGGCACACACCATCAGAGCACACAATGTTGCAGAAGCAGGAAAGAGCTCCCAAGTCTGACAGCACAGCCCTGCTTTTTATACAAAGGATTCACTGATGTGATAAGGTACCACATATTTAAGTTAATTGGATTTTCTTTATGTTTCTGAGCAACATATTTTACAAGTGTCTTCAAACGAATCAAAGTTCACAGAGGAGTAAATTTTACTGCTATTAATGTTCCTACATGCTTTACAAAGTGGTGATATAATCCAGCATAGTGTCTGAGTTCCTTCTGAGCTTTATCAGAAAAGACAACCTCAAATGCTTACATGTTTCCTTAATATTGTTTCTTTTACAGCCCTTACAAAGCTCTTATGACCATTAGAAATTCTACACAGAAATCCTGCATAGATTTAAGCTACTATTAATGTACTCAGAAAAAAAATTACATGGGCCTCTTTTATTCCTCCAGAAAATGAATCCATAAGTTGTTTCTGACTTTAGCTGACCTTCATGCAAGTGTTTCATGATCAGTATGGAATGTAGGATGTCTGTGTCTGTAAAATGTTTTGTTTGAAAATATTGTCCAATAACATTGATTTATGGTGATGTCTACTCTCTAAATCCTTATGGATACTGCATTAAGAATGAATGAAATAGTGACAGTACATCACTCTGTGTGAGGTGAGCAGTCTTGAAGCATGAATCACACTTGCACATGTCTAAGTGGAAAACATTAAAGTTCAGAAATGCAGTTTACATTGCAGAATCTCTTTGTAAACAAATGGTTTATTATTGGCTTCAACATTTGTATCCTCTGCTTGTGTATTCAGTGTTGCAAAAAAGTATAGAATAATTTAAGAGAAGTTTCATGGTGAACAAATAGATTTTAAAATGGCAGTGAAAATTCAGGATTTTATTCTTTGTAGTTATGCATGTTATTAATAAGATAACTGCGATATCCTGATGTGCACTATAAAAATAGACTAGATATTAACACTGAAAACTGACAAATGTGGGAGTTAAAATCAAGATTTATATCATGGCAGGTCATTCTCTATTTCTATGCAGATGTATGCCTCTGATCATTATATTAAATTTATTTTTTTAAAAACAGAAACCATAGATACAATGTTCTATGTTCCCCTAGCTTTCACAGCAGGCATCAACAGGGTGAAACCCTTGTAACTGATGAATAGCTCTCCACTATATGTCCCGAAAGGAGGAACAGAAAAAAAACCACTAGTGTTACACTACTATCTGAAGGCAATTTAAAAGCACCTTGTTAGCTGAACTGAGTAATAGAAGAGCCTGCACTTAAACTGTTTTGCTAGCAGGTGTTCCCACTGCAGTGGTAAATTCCTAAGTGATATAACTCGTAATAGAGATGTCAGAAAATATGGTGACACAGAAGGATCAGTTTTTCAGGAATTGCTCATTAGGCTGGAATTTTACAAATACATGGCTCTAAGTAGAGTGGTAGTATTTTATTTCTGGAAGGTATGTTAAGATGAGATTCAAAATATGTAATGCAAACACACTGTAAGCAAATTCAATCCTGCAAAATCTTTCACACATGATTAATCTGAGAATCCATACAATGAAGTAAATCAAAAAGCATAAAGTTCAAGCATTTCTGTTTAATTTTCCAGTCCAAATTTAGTAGAAAAAAAAATAACATTTACATGTAATTCTACCAAGATCTAGACAACCTATCTAATTTGCAGGAATCTATCAAAATCTGCCCATGACTTGTCCTTCTAGGTGGCTGGATGAAAGAACTATAAATGTATAGAATCAACACAGGCTTCCCAAGGCTACCTTGTATTTTGCCCTATATGAGAAAACAAGTGCATGCCATAAATAATCACTTATACTTCAGCTCAGATTTTCATGTTTTTCTATGTAGTCCCTAGTCTATTTTCAACCTGGTCTATAAAAAACCACTAGCAGGCAGTCAGTGCAGACCAGATATGAATGCGCTACCTGTGAAAGTGAATTGTAGTTCCCCACTGCAATGTTATTTCAGTTCAATTCTTTGAAATACATTATAGTTGACTATAGACTGATGTTGGATGGAATATCATTATATGATAAAATAAGGACTCTAAAGATATTATATGCCATTTAATATGAAATTCTTACTCTATCTTCAAAACAGTTATTTTTTTTCAGACTCTAGGCTATGGTGCCAGTAGAATTTCTGATGGGACTACTCAGTGAAAATCCTAGTTGTCTGGTATAATATGAGAACAATACAGTATGAGAAGTACACCACCAGTAACCAATGCAAGAAACTTAGCTTCTTTCTTTGCTAAAAGTGGAACATAAAGTACAGTAGTTTCATTAAGCCTGGTTTGCAAGTAATTTTCAGCGTGTTTTAAATCTTTGGACTAGGGCTGTTTTCATTTTTTGGGAATGACCTTGACCTAATCTGTCACAGAGGACTATTTTTAATTCCAAACATGCTCTTCCCCATCCTCTTCCTCACATGGAATCTCTTAATGCTTCTTTTAAAATCATTAAGTGAGTTCATATGACACATTCTCCTGTTTTCTATATATTTATCTTTGACCCTATCACAGGTCATATACTTAATGCCAAAATTGATATTACTTGTAAAAAGTGTCAAGAGGTTCAACATATCAAGCCTGAAGGAAATCAATTTTAGATATAAATGGGAATGTGTAAGTTGTAAAATTTTACACAGTAAGTTGAAAATGATCTGTGTAAAGTCACTTTAAATGTACAACAGCAAGGCTTACTGCAAAGGGAGCTAAGAAGTTGTGTAATGAAAAGAGGAAAGACAAGCAAAGAAAACACAAACCTGGAACATAGATGTCCTTACCTGAATTTATGATTCAGCTTCCAAGCTTCCAATTATTTAAAATGTTTGGGGCTTGATATGAAAGAGCAAGACAAAGAATATGGTTGTTTTCAAGTTTTGTTCTAATAGTTTTCATTTTGCTTAGGTCATCAGAGGAAAAAAATACCAAACAAACAAAGTTCAGTCTGATGCCTGCTAGTTCATGGCAAGGAAAATGGGAGTTTGTTGTACCCTAGTAAGCTAGTAACAGCATGTTTTGCAATCTCATTCGTATTCCAAGATCTAAATTTTTTTTGGCCATTGACAAGAAAGATAATGAACTAGCAAGATATCTAGTGTTTCTGGACTCCGGTCAAGTGGACAGCTCTCTTTAGGGCTTTCTATTGAGACTGCCTGGTTGTGAATATATGAGGTGATCTTGAAAAAATGGGTCTTCTGAAAGATTGAGACTGTCAACGATTGATATTTCACACATATAGAGGAACATCAATAATCAATACACAGGCTAGGAAGACATGTTGTCATTTGAAAAGACATTAATTAATTTCCAGTAGAAAAAGAAATTATGGAAATTTTAGACATTGAAAATCAGCACAAAAAGGAAGTGACATTTTAAATGGAAGATGGATGTTAAAACAGCTAAAAGGGAAAAGAACAATAGCTAAGCAAACTTGAAAGTAAATGAGAAGTTTGTTAAAACATTGGAAGTAAGCAGCTTTTCAGATAATTCAGGCAATTTGTCAGAACACCAGGTACTGAAGGAATAGCACAGAAAATGGAGTGGTTTTCTTTGCATCCTGTTTTAAACATAGAATATGGTGTAAAGATCCCATTGAATCATAGAGTACATTTGCTTGGCATGGTCATGCAGTCTGTTGAAAGGCAAAGGATGATTTTGGCAGCTTCTAGTTTCAGGGGTATCCCTAATGGATAAGCTTGAGCAATATCAGTGTTTCTCTAATTTGTGTCACAGCCACCTGTTCTGCCTGCAGATCCAAGGTTGCTCTGGCATTTCTGTCCTTCTCACTATGATGCAGTTCTAGGACTGCGATGCTGGGAATCCACAAAAAATCTGTCCATCTGGGGGAAGGTGCAGTCTACTTGAAAAAAAAAAGTACATAGAACGATAATAGACCATTTCTGAACATTTGTATAACTATGCCACCAAAACACTGTTTATTTCAATAACAAAAATGTTCCCATATCTATATCCAAAGAATAACATCGTTTTATTGCACTAATAGGAGGTAGGAGCAGCCAAACTGGTTCTAAGTAAACTTTACCAATTACAGACAAAGCTGTATGGGAGTTTCAAAACATTGAACCACTCTGTACAGCCATGCACTATGAGTCACTAATTACTCTCCTTTATACTCTAATCAAAGCAAATACAACCATCTCAGCTTGTTTTATCCAAACCCTTAAAAGATTTTTCTCCCATTTATAACCTCCTTATACAATAATCCAACACAATTATTTCTCAGAAGTATCCCAGTCATCAGTTATTTTGGTGCAATTATAACCTGAACAGAGTTTTCTGTTAACATAGTAAGAGCCATAACCCAGCTTAATAAACCCTTTTGGGGGAGTTACTTAGCTCAGAATAGGTTATTATTTCACCTATTTTTCTTCTGAGTAGATCTGTATATCTATCTCATTAACAGTGCCATCAACACATGAAATGTTTTTCACATCAACACATGAAAAAAATGCAGTTACATTAACATCAGAGATGTGACAGACAAGAAATGGCATTATTATTATATAAAAACCAACCATTTGCCTATGTTGAGAGACTTTCATGACAGAGTATTAATTTTAAAAAGTCTGATGGCTACCATCAACGCTGTAGGGCAACACAGGCTGAACAATTCAGTGAAGGTTACGCAGTAAGGGGATGGCAGAACCAAGCAGAGTTCTAAGACATTGTAACGCACGTTTCTTTGTTCACTCATTAGGCACCATTTCTCAATTTTATTTGCTATTCTTTTTAATACTGTCTGAAGTAATCATAAATTAGCAGATGAAACAGAACAATGGAAACCTGGCTATTCCTTATCTAATAATTATGATTTTATTCCATGGATTACTATATTAATCGGTTTCCTCCAGCTGCTTTGTCTTTCATAATTGTGCTTGCGCTGGAAAATAGTTGGGTTCTCAAATTACTTCAGTTTCCTACCCTTGGGAAGAAAGAGTTAGATATTTATAGGCACTGAGCCTAGCACCACAGTCTTGTATGACAACATCCATAATGAGGCTGAGGTGATCAGCCTGAGTGCAGGAACAGAATAGAGTAAAATTATTCTGTCTCAAATGCAGGACCACCTTAATCTGCAGGGTAACTATGAACTACTTTTTTAGCATCTATCTACCGTAAATTTGCATCTGATGTTAATTTGTGATTAAAAATCACAACTATTATTTTAACATCATGAAAATAATAGTTCAATAATCTGAACTGCATGGAGTAAGTCCCAGAATGTTTCAGCTCTGTATTATGTTGAGTCATATGTCATGTCCTCCAACAACAGGTATTCCTAAACTGAAATAATTAATTCAAACACATGTTCTGAAATAAAATTTTATTTCAGTGGTGTAATTAATTTCATTAATTTAGATTGTTTTTTGAGATGACTGTAGAAGTCCTAAATAAAATTCTCCTGAAATCCATGAAAAGTTGTAACATCAGTTGTGACTTACTGTCATTGTGCAGACTAGTGTTTCTGACTGCTGTTCCCAATAATTGTCTATTATGAAAGACAGTGATAGTTTTTAAGCTATTTGAAAATAAAGCATAAATATTTCTTCAAACAGTGTCTTACAGCTACAGAATTTTTTGCTATGATCCTGTTGTAAGGTCAGAAGTTGAGTTACTGAAGTTTTCATTCAGGACCTATAAGGATAGTGAACAGCAATATAGGTAATCCAACACACCACAGAGTCATAGAATCATAGAAGGGTTAGGATTGGAAAGGACCTTAAGATCATCTAATTCCAGCCCCACTGCCATGGACAGGGATGCCTCACACTAGACCATGTCACCCAAGGCTCTGTCCAACCTGGCCTTGAACACTGCCAGGGGTGGAACATTCCCAACATCCTTGGGCAACCCATTCCATTGCCTCACCACCCTCACAGTAAAGAACTTGTTCCTTGTATCAAACCTGAACTTCCCCTCTTTCAGTTTAAAGTCATTACCCTTTGTCCTATTGCTACTGTCCCTGATGAAGAGTCCCTCTCCAGCATCCTTGTAGGCCCCCTTCAGATACTGGAAGGCTGCTATGAGGTCTCCACGCAGCCTTCTCTTCTCCAGGCTGAACAGCCCCAATTTTCTTAGCCTGTCTTCATAACATGCTACTTACTGTCTGGTTCCATAAACATGAAAATATAATAATACTTAGTGGACACTAACACCACGCTGGTATCTTCTGGTATTTTAGATAAGATGTATAAAAAGCATGTAATTACTTAAAGTTACTAAACAAGAAACAACTTTAGTGTTCAGACCTAATGTCTTGGGTGCAGTGAAGGTAGTTAATGCCTTGAGCTGAAGCCTAAATCTGTGGTTCAAAATAAAGACAGTTGTTCACATCTACTGTCCTAACCTACTATGCTGCTTGCTTCAAAATAGTTACTGCAATTTAATTCCCAAAGCAGATGCATTTTGATAATTTTAAACAGAATGAAACTTTAAGCCTTTATACAATAACTTCACTACACATACTTGAATAGGGAAAATAATCTATTAATTTGCTGCAGGATCCTCAGTTCTGTGAAAACCATAGTTAAAGGACGATTTTTTGCAATCATCTCAATCATTTTAGGAATGTGTGAAAACCAGCATTTCTAACAAACAGTGCATATTTTTATGATAAACTGTGTTAATGGCTGCCTCCAAATTTAGCATTAATCTATACATTAATCATGGAAGTCCTTTTTTTCTTGCAAGCTAACAGGGTTCATCTGTCTGATTACCTTTTAGTTTAAAATAGTGCCATTAAAAGTTCAGTCATCTGAAATATGGAGTAAGTCACAAATGGCTACAATTTTATATAAGTATAGTTATATATATACATATATGTACATGTCTGGTTTTTAATAAAAATATAGATATCTACAGTACGCATTCCTAGGAGAACTGATATTACAATATCAAGAACAATATTAAAATGACAATATCATGATTTCATTAACATGTTTTCAGGAAATGTTTTTTTCAAAGGATAGGAAGGAGAAGTGGAAAATACAGAAAGTATGATCCTTCCCAATGAAAGAAACTAAAAAGTTCAAGTTTAATAAATCAGGACTTAACCTAATGCAAACTTAGATTTTTGAACAAATACAAGTGAAACATGTCTAATTATTCCTGCATACTGATTTCATGAAACATCAGAATGATCATATTTCCTGGGTGTCCAAATTATTTGACTAGATCTAGCTGCAATATTCCATGGGATTTGCAGGCCAAAACAAAACTGAGTTTTACATAAAATAAGAAACTTTAGACTGTTGGTTGTTTTTTTCTTTTTGAAGCTAGCTGAATGTTCTATGACCCAGGTGGTCTCCAAAATATCTAGAAACTAAAATATTAACTCTCATCAACCTACATTTGTAACTAACAGAAATGAAACTGGGTTTCTTTTGAAATCCATTTATTTACAAGACAGATATTCTGGGGGTTCCTAAATGCTTACATTGATGACACAGCCCTTTCCAACTTAGTTGCCAAACTCACAGGGACTTAAAATGCTTCCTTCTGAAACACCTGCCTCCCAAACAAGTCAGAGTTTTTTCTGGTTTTAATGCCAGCTATGAAAATAATAGTGCAACTCCTGCCCCATTTACTCAGGAAACATATTTTCCATTTTTGTGCCAGAAAACCGATTTTAGATAAGTAGAGTTTTATATAACTGAGGTTTTATTATGGATTATATTCATTAAGAACAGTCTTTTACACATATATCACCAATGTGGAGGATAGGAGCAATGGCAAGTGTGTCAAAACTAAGCATGTTTGCATTACAAGAGGCGGGAAAGCATTAGGAGACAGTGGGGTGGTGACACCAGAAAAGTGAAAGAAGATCTATAAGGAGTGAGAGAAAAGAGACAGGCCTCAAGCACAAAGCAAAGCAGCAGGCTGAGGTGAAAAAGTGAAAGGGAGGCTAGAGGTAAAAGGTGACAGAGGATCAGAAAGTGTAGTCTGGAAATCTGTATAAAGGGAGCACAAAGCTACTCATTCTGAAACAAAAAAAGTGACCCTCATCCCTTCTATGGTTCCAAAGGAAAGAGGAAACTGTAGAAAAGGAGGAGCAACAGACTCATCTAAGGGAGGGAGCATCATATCAGACAGACATATTTTAATACTTGGTGCTGGATTTTTACTGCTTGCAAGATTGCCTTTTCAGATAAAACACATGAATGGAATTTACAGTGTTTCATTCTTTAATAGAAACCATGCTTTATGCTTTTATCAGTTCCATCCTGCATTTGTTGTGATACTCAGCTCATTTTCCTCTCAACACACTCATTGCAAAGGCTTTTTGGACAGGAAGAGTAGAGATGGAAATACTTCAAATGCTTGCAACATTTATATGTAGTACAGCTCCGGAAATTGTAGAACACCTTTCCAAATAACTTTTCCTTTTGCTGTGGCTTTCTGGGACAGAGTTAACTGCAGTGTGCTCACTGGACAGAACTCTCCCATCAATTTGCTTTTTGAATGAGACAGCATTGGCAATATTAATAACCCATTAAAACTGAGACTTTGGCACAACCTTTTATCATCATATAAAATAAGCTTTAACAAACCAGTGAAATAAAATCTTTCTTCCCAATAGAAGATTAAAGTTGCAGCCAAAACAGGGTCAGTATTACCCACCCTTTCAAATTTTCCTTGCACAGAGGCATTTAAAGGCAATTTCCACTCTTTAAAGTTCAACAGAAAATGTTGATCTGCTGTAGAGTTACATTTACATGCACATGGGTCCTCATAGACACCTCTTTTTGTAGTATTCATAATCAGCGTCTTTGCTGGCTGTTGCCTGTTACTGCTTCCTAGTGATACAGGAAATTCTCTCTCTTAGGTGTAAAGGAAGCCTTAGGAGAATTAAATCTTCAGGTGTATTAATCCAGGTACTTTGAAGTTCATATGGAATTCCCCAAGAAGCAAATGTCTATCTAGAATTTCAGTGTTTTTCATCACATACCATACTGAGCATAATGATGATTCTGTCAAAACTTTCCATGAAACAAGTTTTTGTTCTCATTTTACACTGATTTGAAGGCTGAACTTCAATATAAAACAAATTTTCAAATGAAAATCATTAAAATAACTTGCCAAACATTTCAGTTTGAAAGTGTCAAAACAAAATTTTCGGACCTTAACAGAATGTCTTTTTCTTCCCAAAATAAAATTGTCGAATTTGTCAAATTTCTGTAAAGCATTTTGCTTAGATGCATTGGCATTTTCTAATCTCTGATAAAATGTTCTGTCAAAATATTCCCAGCTGGCCCTATGATAAGGCAATAGAGATTTCAACCAGTTGAAGTCAGGTCTTTTTTGTTCAGATACAGCCATTATGAGGAGAAATAAGTCCATACATAATCAAAATTTTTATGTAGACCCTTGGTTTTGTTATTCTTCCTATAGTTTTCTTCAGTATTAAAAATGAAATATCAGGATAGGAATGTTATTATATTTTCAAGTAATACATTTAAGTTACTCTGTAAAAGCACTAGGAAAAAAAAAAACCAACACCCAAAACCACATGCAAAACCAAACTGTATATTAAGAAGCACATTCAGCTGTTCTGGGCCAGCCTTTCTGAAGGAGATCTTATAGTTTTTTTCATTCTTCACAAAACAGTGCACACTATGAAATAATGTGCCATAAATAATAGGAATGTGCTTCAAAACAAATGCCCATGATACTAAAAGATATTCCTCTTAAGAGTGCAGCAATCTACTAATTCGGTCAGGTTGGTGTGAGAATTCTATGAAAAAATATTGTTAAAATGAGCAAATTTTTTTTTCTTTCTGAATAAAAATCTTCCCTTGGTACATTAAAATCCTACATTTTGGTGGTATTTAAAACTATGACATGTCACTTACATAGAAATAAACCCTTTAATGACTCTTCCACTAATGTTATCTATGCCATGCCTTCCCTGGTCCTTTGCTGAAATCATTATGCTGAAGTCCCATCTGGTTCTGACATCAGAGGGCTGAAGCAGAGGCTGGCTTTTTTCCTTAGTAATCTGTAAAGATTTTATTTTTGCTTCATGGATTTTTAAACTGTGCAGTGAAATTGATGAGTAGGCCACAAAGTCATTCTACCATAAGAGAGAAAGTTGCCAAAAGATGACAGAAGACAGTAGGAAAAGGAGTAAACAGAACTGGACTGAGGAATGAAAGCCTCTTTCTGTAAAACATTATTTTTTTCTTTTTCTTTTTTTTTTTTTTTTTTCCCTCTGAAAGTCTCTGTGTAATACTGATTTTAGTGGCCAATTTCAGCCTCAGCTTGGGTTGGATTTATTGAGAGAGAAGGCTAGAAAGGCTGGCATTTCTGAGGTGGTACAGCACAATGAAGAGCAGCTGCACAGCCCATCATCCTTATCTCTGCAGGATCGTTTGCCCTGGCCAAATCATGGAATGGCCAAGGCAATTCTGCTGTTCAGACTCATCCTCAGTGCATCATGAGCCATTAATACAAGCCACCCAGCACTGATTTTGTAGCATGCAGACTCTGAACAAATAAAAGTAATTAAAAAACATCATTTGGGAGGATGTTTATGCAGATCTTATCAATGGGAAATTAAGTTAGCAAGAGCATATAGTAGGAATCTCCTAAATTAACTTGTTTGAGACCTTATAAACAGGCTTACTCATTTTTCTAAGTGATCAGAAGGGGTTGTTTGAGGTTCCCAATTGAATTAATGATACATTATTTTGAATGTTTAGTCCTGGTAGTAGTTTTATGATATGCAGTTCCCTATTTTCAATATATAATGTCCTGCATCACAGCCACTGAACGTGATTTGCCCCAAACTTTACTCTCCTAGCCACTTTCCAGCTGATGCTTTTAAGATCCTATAGCAAGGCAGACTAGTGAAATGTTGCTGACAACCAGGTCAGAACTTCCACAGCCTTGGCTAATACACATCTGGAGATGCTGATGCAATTCAAAGTGGCCAGACTGTAACTTCATTTTTCCCACTTGGCAGAGCGATTCACAGCTTCCTCTCATTTGTTCCAGTAAGTTTATTCTCAGTGAAATCCAAAGAGGTTAAAAGAAAACGAGATCTGAAAAGAAATGAGGGGAAGAGGGAGACAGAGGGCAAAGCAATGATAAGCCAGGAAATAGAATAAAAACAATGAAGAGCAAGCATTGAGGTCCTGAGACTCACATTTATAGGAAGTATATCTTACATACATATTCTCTGTTCATGTTAAGACACAAGCCCCATTTTGCTAAGAAGATATCTACGCTCTGAGTAAATATATACATTCCTATTACAATATAGTAGTATTTTACATGAGTAGCAGTGCTTTCTATGAATTTGAAAGTCTCAGAAATTACAGGAGGTTTCACAATTTGTAGAAAAATGAAATGAGAAACACTGTTCCTATCAGAAGTAGTCAGCCTGAAGTAGATTGCAACATGACAGTTCATCCCACTTGAGGTTTTTATCTCCCTAAAGACAGCTAAATACAATCCTAACCAATTATTCTTTCTTTTTTCTTCTTTCAGCTTGTATAATTATTCTAAAAATCTTGTGCTTTCAATACATTATTGTTCTAAATCTGAAGGAAGTTTTCAAAATGACTAATTTCTTTTTTTCTTTAAGCAGAATTGTGATATGCATTTAATTTCATAACTTAGATGACATGTGAACAAAAGAATATCTTAAAATTACTTCAAGCATTTCTATCACTGACAGCATATGCTGAATATAACATATAATTTTCAAATTTAATCTCTTGAACTTGTATGTTTTATAATACTGAGTTTACTCATTGAAAATTAGATACTGTCTGGTGGAAAAAAATTTCCACCCAGAACTTTATGAAATCATAAACTGGAAATTTTCCCCACTTCTTAATGAAACCTATTCTTAGAATTAAGTCATTTAAACATTTGAGGAATATTTTGGAGTTATAAAATAAGTACAGTGACAAGCACTTTCAACTGAAGCTTCAAGTACATGAAGACTGGGATATTGGTTCCATCTATATGCTCCTTTGCCTAGAAATCCACGCTCACTTGGCTATGAGGCTGGGGAGATGAGTGAATGATAGCTGAAGTTAATAAGAGGCTGTTTTTCTAGTCGAGTAGGTAGCAGCTTATTCCTTTATTGCCTATTGCCCAGTATATTCACCTTCAGATATCACCTCTTTTTCCCCTATTAGAGAGGCTTTGCTTCCACCATAGAGCAAAGCAGCCACTCCAGGGTTTGGTTTTGGGTTGTGGTTTTTTTCCCCTTTTGAAAGGCAGAGGTTTGGTTTGGTTGTGTGCTTGGTGGTTGCATTTTTTAAATTTAATTTCTCTATTTTAATTAAAAAATTCTGTAGAATTACTTGTGTGTAATTACTTTCAATGTTCTTAGCCAGTCTCTCACTGACATCCATTGCCTGATATTTCATAATTTACTTCTAATATGGAATCGAGTGTGGACTAGTATTCAGGTTACTAGTTATTGATACCCTATTTGAGAAATGCTAACTGAAAGTGCCCACACAGCGTAAATACCCTCACTACTGTGCTGTACTTTCCCTATTATACAGGCATCTTGATCCTAAGAACTAGTCCTATTTGTCATGGTGGGCATCAGCATTATAGTATAATGCATACTCTCATTTCCTCTAATTTTTAATAAAAAGTTTAAGCAGTTAAACTGTGCAATCCACTGGTGTTCATTAATGGCAATGTGTATTTTAATGCTGTATTTATTATGCAGCCATGCAGACAGAGGATAAAAGATATTCTGAGGATATTTTTTTAGTCTCCAGTTCCAAACACCACAGCCAAAATGTAAAAACACCTTGTCTTGTACATAGATGTAGTGTTTAGGAAATTTTCAGATGAACCGCTTTGGAAAATTGAAGGTTCGTCTTTTTCGACATTGAAATGTTTTCCAGAAATATGGATAAATAGATATTTGGCTTTTCTGTTGGTAGGACACATCATCATTGGAAATCAGCCCTCATTCCCTTCTGCTCTACTCTACCTCTTCAAAACTGGACACAAGCAACCACTCCACCTCCTTCTATGAACAGAAGCAATTGACTTGACAATCCATAGCAGCCCTGTGGAGAAGGACTTGGGGGTGTTGGTCGATGACAAAATGAACATGAGCCGGCAGCGTGCGCTTGCAGCCCAGAAAGCCAACTGTATCCTGGGCTGCATGAAGAGGAGCGTGACCAGCAGGTCGAAGGAGGTGATCCTGCCCCTCTACTTGCTCTCGTGAGACCTCACTTGGAGTATTGTGTGCAGTTCTAGCCTTCGAGTTTCTGAAGGATCCTATAAGGATGCTGGGGAGGGACTCTTCATCAGGGACTGTAGTGACAGGACAAAGGGTAACGGGTTAAAACTTAAACAGGGGAAGTTCAGATTGGATATAAGAAGAAGTTCTTTACTGTAAGGGTGGTGAGGAATGGGAATGGGTGGCCCATGGAAGTTGTGAATGCTCCACAGGCTGAGAGAGCTGGGCTTGTTCAGCCTGGAGAAGAGAAGCTTCCAGGGAGACCTTAGAGCAGCTTCCAGTTCCTAACAGGGCTGACAAAAAAATCTGAAGAGAGACTTTTTACAACATCATGTAGTGACAGAACAAGGGGGAAAGGCTTTAAGCTGAAAGTGGATACAAGGAAGAAATTCTTTACTGTTAGGGTGGTGAGGCACTGGAATGGGTTGCCCATGGAAGTTGTGAATGCTCCATCCCTGGCGGTATTCAAGGCCAGGTTGGACAGAGCCTTGGGTGGCATGGTTTAGTGTGAGGTGTCCCTGCCCATGGCAGGGTGGTTGGAACTAGATGATCTTAAGGTCCTTTCCAACCCTAACTATTCTATGATTCTATGATTCTATGACAACCATCTTTGGTATGCTTTGTGATCATCTCCTCTTGAATATTTTGGTAAGCTACATCACCTCATGTACTTCTAGAACAGCAGACTGGATCTGGGATGGTCCTTGCGCTGTTGTTAGCTGTAATACCAGCTCTCCCAGTTAATGTGGCTCCACTACTTTCATACCTTCACATTTTGCGTAACCTTTGTTAGTGTTGCAAAAAGGAATGCAGGATTAGCCCTGAAAAACAATTTGGTCTCCATGGTGATTTAATCCTAGGCCTCTGTGAGGAAACTTTCCAAAGGTGCCCATGAAAGCTGTTAAATTATTAATTGTGAATAATATTTATTCCAAATATTTTTTCCTGGTTGAAAATGACTCCTGAGCCAGGTCCTGTTGTTGTTTAGGATTATCTGCCAAGTAGATTAAGAGATAAAATCTCCAGCTCTGGTTTAGTTACAAGCATTTGCCTGCTCCTGATGATAACCCATTGTATGTGATTTTGCACATACTATCAGTCAGGATGGTTAATCAGATAAAAAGTCAGACCAGAAACAAACATTTAAAAACAGACACATAGAAAATGGTGAAAGCATGTAATGCACACACATGTCTATATCTTAGATGATAATTATTTTTGTTGGAAATTATTTTCTTTAGGTTTCAGGCTTTTCAAATTCTGGTAAATGATACACCACAAGTAACAACAACTGACCTTGCTGTTTCTGTTCATGAAAATTGTCAAAATTCATCCAGCTGGAGAGTACACTATGATAGTGACATTTGCTACAAAAACATTTGCGTGTAAGGAGAGCATGTTGGTTGCACTATGTTGGTTGCAACTTTCAGAGTGGTAATGCCTTTCAGTCACTTCCAATCTGGCTAATAAAACTCAGCTCAATAATTTAGATGTGAAAGACTATCATGTCATTATAACAAAATTCCTGAGCTCCTGCACCCTCCTGGGACTACTCACAACTAGGTGTATTTTTGGTATCACAAAATGGTAAATTGCAGAATATTTCTAGAGTTTAAATATTTCTGAGAGAGCAATTCTTCACTCCCTCCTGTTTACAAGGGAAATACTGTCTACAAATAATACGTTACATTAGCTGTCCTCTTTATCATAAAGCCATGTTGAATACTTGTAACATTTATAAAAAGACACCAACTGATTGCAAGATGAGCGTTACCCTTGAGCAAATTATGAACACATTTATTTCAGTCTTATGCATTTGAAACTAATTTTCTGGTAATATCAAAAGTGTTCATAGAATTAATTTCCTGTCAGTTCAGCAGTATTCAAGTGAATATTTTATGATTTTGCATTAGCTGTATTTGTCTAGAGTTGTGACATGATCGAGTCATTCTCTGAGGGAAACACATTAATAATTAAACTCTGTCCAATGTGGAGTGCTAAAGATGACAGCATAATTGTACATTTCAGAGACCGTTTCACAAGGCAGAGAATGAGAATTGCCCTGCCAACATTTAAATGTCAATTTAGAATTTCTTTCTAAAATTAAAACAGTGTTGCAGAAAACAAAGAGAAAAAAAGAGGGGATAGAAAGATTGATGTCAAATTTGGAACCTTGTCCTCTTTTTGCTTTCCATTTCTTTTAAAATGTGAACTAAATGTAAATGGCATTACAAGAAGAAAAGGAGAAGCGAGAACACAGATAAATGATCATCCCTAAGATTTTTTTTCTCCCCTTTCTTTTGGTGATATAATGTCATCGCTGGATGTAGTACTAGAGCCGTTTAGATGATAAATGCAACATGCATAGATTAGCTCTGGAGAAAATACTGCTGCCTGACACTGAAAGCTTTGATTGGTTTCAGCCCTTACATTTGCCTCTTTTTTGCCCTGATAACTTCAGCAGTATTTTAAGATTTTAATCTACTTGCTAGTCAAATACCATGGATAGAGCACTATATTATTTATTATTTATGTTTCTTTTTCAGCTTCTGAAAGTAAAACATTATTGAGCTTTAGCTAAGAGATCTCCAAAATTTTCAAAGCATATATTTTGGAACCACTTAAGTTTCCCCAATGAAAAGTGCCTATATTATCCTGGACAGACAGCTGAGCCACATTTACAGACTGTGTATGCAGATCTCCCAATGAACACATACCCTTTAAAAATGCATAAAATAGAGATGTTATCAGTGTTTCTGTAAGCCTCTTTTTTTACTCCCACCACCTGTGGCTGACACCATGCCAAAGAACTCCCTTTTTGACTGGAACCAAGGTGATACCTCCTTCATTCACTCCTCTTTTACCACTCATCTTTCTCCTTACAGCTTTAGACAAAAACCCAAATAAGAAAAGGTATTTGGATGGACTCAGGCAAATACAAACAACTTTAAGAATTCTCCTTACAGTCCATTTGCTTCAGATCCCTGCCATGCTGCCTTTGTCTTCCATTTTCCCTACTCCTACCTTACCCTTACAGATCTCACTCACTTTTCTTGCGGGTTCTTTTCACTTGATCCCCTCCTGGTAAATCCTTAATTTCTTTTAATATTAAAAATTTAGCAAATTACATCCACTTTCTACAATCTGTGGCCACCCATTCACTAAATCTTTCCCCTAACCCATATTTTTCATCTCATCTGTTTAGATTATAAGCAGTTTAGGAAAAGTGTTTGCTCCTCTGCCTCTGTACCTCATCTACCGCAACAGTTTCTACTTGGCCACTACCATCTGAAACATGATTGATCATAATAATTAATTTAATTTCATTTCACTCAACCCACTTACATCTCTGTGATATAATTCAAGAACTATTTAGGGCAAACAGGAGCTCTTAATAGACACAATCTCTGTGTTTGAAGGAGCATGTTTCAGATTTCTTGGCATACAGATGTAAAAAAGGAGCATTTGATCTCAATGGTGTGCTGGTTTCAACATTTGATTCTATTTTACTTGACAGTTAAGTGAAAAGAAAGTGAGCAGAAGAGAAATTGCTATGATGCTAAAAGTGATTGATACCCCTTATCACTGAATATGTTCATAGCTGGAATCTTACTAGAAATACATTTCTCAAGTACTACTTAATTTTGCATTTGCTAAAGTTGAATTTCACAGCAAGTTTAGCATTCTTAACATTTTTTTAAAATATCTGTTGGATGACATCCAAAGGAACCTCGACAGGCTGGAGAGGTGGGCTGTGCAAACCTCATCAAATTCAACAAGGACAAGTGCAAGGTCCTGCACCTGAGTCGGGGCAATCCCAAGCACAAATACAGGCTGCACAGGGAGTGGATTGGGAGCAGCCCTGAGGAGAAAGACCTGTGGCTGCTGGTTGATTAAAAGCTCAATATGACCCAACAATGTGTGCTTGCAGCCCAGAAAGCCAACCATACACTGGGCTGCATTAAAAGAAATGTGACTAGCAGGACAAGGGACATGATTCTCCCCCTTTGCTCTTGTGAGGCATCACCTGCAGTACTGTGTCCAGCTCTGGGGCCTGCAACATGAAGAGGATATAGACCTGTTGGAGCAAGTCCAAAGGAAGGCCATGAAGAAGATCAGAGGGCTGGAGCACCCTTCTATGAGGACAGGCTGAGAGAGCTGCAGTTCAGTCCAGAGAAGAGAAGGCCCCAGGGAGATGTTATAGCAGCCTTCCAGTACCTAAAAGGTGCCTACAAGAAAGCTAGAGAGGAACTTTTTACAAGGGCAGATAGGAATAAGACAAGGGGGAATGGCTTTAAAGTAGAAGAGGGTAAATTTAAATTAGTTATTAAGAAGTTCTTTACTGTGAGGGTGGTGAGACACTGGAACAGGTTCCCCAAAGAAGTGGTAAATACTTCATCCCTGGCAGTGTTCAAGGCCAGGTAGGACAGAGCCTTGAGTGACATGGTCTAATGTGAGGTGTCTCTGCTCACAGCAGGGGGGTTAGAACTAGATGATCTTCAAGGTCCCTTCTAACTCAAACCATTCTATGATTCTATGCTTCAGGATTATGTCTCTTTTTCTATTTTTCTGTTTAATAAAATATGTTTTCATGAATATATGTTCCTATGCTTTAAGGAACAGCATAAAAAAAAAATTGTTATTAAAATGTTAGTAATTTTTTTGCACCTAACTTTTTATTTCTACTTTTTCTGTGTATAGAGTAAGGTCGCTATAGATTACTAAAGACAGTGAATGCTGTATGTAAATTCATACAGCCATCAAAACACTTTAAATTTTATAGCTAAAGCAATAGATGCTACTTCTACAGTGATTATAGCTCATGTAATAAATATCAGTTCTAACTTTGCTGTGAACTTATTTCAGTAAAGATCCCCTTACTCTAATAAAATATTTGACCAGAGAAGAAAGCACAACTGATCAGTGTTCACTACGCCTTTCAATATTTCTGAACACACTTTCATCATGTGTCTTATTCTCCACACTTTCAATAATTGAAGTCTCTCCAGTATTCAGATATTAGAGCTTGAGAACACTCAATTGCTTGTGTTTGGGTTTTTTCCAAATATTTCTATAACATGTTAGAATAGACAAAAATCTTTTTCAACTGTCATTCTTTGAAAAGCGTGTAAATAGGATCACACAAGGTACTTAGTGATTCACACTGCTAGGAGGCTGATAAATTGTTTCATTTTAAATTTCAAGAGCATCTATGGAAGCTGATAGGATTCATCAGGTATGATTCTTTTCCTTAGAAAGAATTTTAAACTACTCCTCCAGAATGTTCCTTTTGAGGTAATTCGTCTTTGATTCCAAAGTACTCATCTAGAAGAGAGTGATGGCATGACCCTGTAAGTACGCAACATGTAACACTTAAAATTCTGCACTTTTCGGACAAAGCATAGTATTTACACCTGGAATACACTTGTTCACTAGGTCCCTTTGGTCAGGCTGTGGCCTAGTGAGAACACAGAACACTGAAAACAAGTGAATATAGTTTAGTAAATATTTATAGATCACAGGTAAATGTTTATAGATCATAGCTAATTATCAGTAATGAAAATGTTAATGCTTCAACAAATTTAAAAGTTATGCATGCTTATCCTGGCAATAATGCATTGCAAACCCTATCTCTGCAGTAGAAAGGCCAGTGGTTTGATTCTTGGTCTCCAGTTAAGTTCAGTATTTTTTATTTTAACCACAGACAGGTTAACGGTAAAAAGAACTTTGTGAGATTCTGTAGCAGCAAAAGTGTAGGTTTTCCATTTCTATGAATTTTCAGATTGGAAATAAAGCCTCTAGGCAAGCATTCCTTTGGGAGGAATGAGAATTGGCCATGCTGTAAGTCAAAGTCAGCTCCAAATATAAAAAAACATCCCCTACTTAAAATAAGAACAAAGAAATGCTATGTCAAAAAAGCCAAACTCAAATGAAGGGAGGGCTGCTTTGTAGCACTTTCAATGTAGTGCAGAGACAACTGAGCCAGTAGCTGCAGCATGAATTTTCTCTTTTCCAGTCAGGTTCTTCCTTGGTAACTGCTGTTTATTTCATCTGTGTTTTAAGGACTTTGGCAATTCAGCAGTCTGGAGGAGAATCCTTTACTTAACTCACACAGAAGACCTTATGTACTTGTTTAGTATACTTTAATAATATAGGTATTTTATGACTAGAAGTAACTCTTCAGACTCTTCTTACTATTCCACCTTTTGTGCAACTGAAACCTCAATTAAGATGTCATTTTTCCCATCTAATGTCAATGTTGTAGATTTTTCAGCTCTATTGACATCTTTCTTCTTTTGTTTTGTGTTACTGTACCCTAGAATTTAGTATGCTGAGCCTTATTCTTGCATTACAAACTATGTACATTGTTGATACAGATTCACTCATAAAATTTGTTCTTGCATACGTAGCTAGAACTTCATTAATGCAAACAGGAGCACTTCTGCTATTATTAGTGACATCTAACAGAGTGAAGATCTCTTCATAGCCGAAGGAGACAGCATGGCTTCCCTAGACCATGATTCAAGGCAGTCAGAATCCAACTTTTCTCAACTCATTGCGTAAGTAAATTAATATTCACTGTCAACAAATTAATGTTACATTCCCTAAAATTAGTATTTTAATAGACAAAACTCTTATTAGTCAAGCAGCAGTTTATACTTAGTGTTTTTGTATGGAGAAATAATGACTTCGGATAAAAAGGTTTAAAATACCTGTTCTAATTTAAAACAACCACCACCACCACCCCCCCAAAAAAAAAAAAAAAAAAAGAAAACAAAAAAAACTCAACAACCTCCCTTCCCAAAACAGATTCATTTTACTTCCTTTAAGTTCATGAGGAAGCCTTACAAAAACAACACACTGCCCATCCAAAACACTGGCTATTTACGCTATTTATAACAACATGAGTCCTTCAGGAATTCATTCTGGATCTTATGTTTCTGCTACTGACGATGATTATGACGAATAACTGGCTTTTGCTGTTGCTTTCTGCTGATTCCTCAGTCTTGGTAGATGTATTGTTGCTACAGTTACTGCTGTTGGTCCAACTGCATAATGTGAGATGAATCCACAGATATAGACACAAACAAACTCTTTAGCAGTCTAGTGAAGAAACCTGTAATTTCACAAACAGGAAATAAAATTTCTGGTGGTCACCAAATACCACAAGGAGGTATACCACAACAGAGCACTGTGAGCAAGTCCTGGAAACAAGACCTGGAAGTGCCCCTGTGTCTTAATTCTTTAAAGACCTAGGTTTTGGTTAGGGATATTTTTGAAGTTAACTGATATAGCCATGTGTTTTTAAAAAAGTGATTCAGGAAGGATCTTAGCTTTATTGACATCTCTGACTCAGATGTAATTGAGGTTGGTAGCACAAATGGTCACTACCAGAGCCAAACTGTGTCATGACTATTGCATTATCTTCCAGTAAGTGATTCCCAGGCATATTTAGATTTATCCCTTTGTAAATACTCCAGGTTTTTGCAGTGATTTAGAGCACTTAACATTGTATGGCTCTGTCTAATGAACAGAGATACCCTAAAAACCCCTGAGAACAAAGTAAGATTAACATATTTTTAAAAAGACAGAAAACATAAGCAAATATTTTTGATCTATGTCCAGTAGCTAAAATCTTCATAGCCACAAATACTCCTTCTGAACAACTTAGGAACCTAGAAAGATATCAACTGTTTAAACCAAGACATAGATTATCTCATTTATAGGCAGCTTAATATCATAAAGATCTAATGACTAGCAAGATACTACGACACTGTCTTCTATTCATTTTTTAATAGACTTCGGCAGCACACAAAGCCCCTGTCATTAGTGCAGTTGATATTTGTCGTAATTTAGGGAACTTCTGTAGAATTAATGAACTAATGACAGAATTAGAACATTACAGTATTTCTTGTAAGTATGTGCAACTAGGTATTTGAACTCTCAGACAAGGCTCCTAGAAACCCTCACAGATCTGAGCACAGATATGTTACTAAATCTTAATAGAAGTCTGTAGAGACTGAAACAGCTTTGGATGAAAGGTATACTTCTCAGGAGAGCTAATTTTCTCATGCCTGTCTGCAAGAGGTTGGTGTCTTTCCACACAACAATTTCCAAAGACAGAAAAAAATACCCTGAAAGTTTTGGTAAGGAAAAAGATAAAAACTCTGAAAGCTTTGAAAAACAGACTTGTGGCAGGATTTAGAATTTTGGGACTGTAGAGGGAAATTCTAATTTTGCTTTCACAGCACTACAGAGGGTCGTTGTTTAAATGTGGAGCAAGAATCAGAAATGAAAAACTGCAAGGTTCAAAAATGCAGGCTAAGATGCACAAAAAGGCCATGATGTCCCCAAAAGGTCCATGATGTCCCAAAGAATATCCTCGCATGATCAGTGATTTGTTTTCCTTTTTTTGAGGCTTACATCCAGATACATGGTGAAGACCAATGATTTTCTCAGAAGCTCTATGCAAAGACCAATTGAACATGACATTTTAAGTGGTACAGCAGAAAGCTCATACCATCAGAGGTGCACAAAGAGGATGTTTGGAGATGCACTGGTGTGACACTGGGATTTTTTTGTTAGACCTTGAAGACAGCAAGCAAATTCAGCCTGTTGCAGCAGTCTGGTAAATATTTAATGTGAAAACTTAACAGAACTCATAGATGTAACTGTCAAAATTGGTGACATTTTTAAACTCTGCAAGGATTCCCAATAGCTTTATTATTTAAATACTGTAGGATTGTAGGTAGTATAAATCATTAATTCAATTAAATCAAGGAAAGAAACAACTTCTTTATATAGTAAATTAAAGAGAAATTAATAAAGGACTGTGCTTTTACATTGTAGCTTAAGACACAATTTATACTTAAATAGCTCCATAGTTCCCTTGTTTATATGTTGTGACATGCACTGGTAGACTGCCTTGAAAAGAAGTTTTTATCATAAGGGGACTGATTTTTCTAACACCAAATGAATTCAGTGGCAATATTCCCATCTTGTTCAGTGGATTCAGGAGAGAGCCAAACTGAGAAATTAATCCTGAGATCAAATATGCCATTTGCAGCCAGGATGCCTCATGACTAAACCCCATATCTGTAGAGTGTTATTTCAGTGAATTTTATTTTATTATGTGTTTTTAAATTCTACATTTGGTACAGGACAAATACTTGAGAGATGTAAGCTTCCCCTATTAAAATTACTTGTTTGTACAGACAGAATGAAATTTAGCAACACCAAACACTTGAAAGTATCCTAACGTGTGTCGAACAGGCTGCCTAGTCCCCTCCCTTGACTTAGCATGTTCTGACTCTCTGTAAAGGAACGGTTTGCACTGGAACCATCCCATGGGCTGGCATGTAAATCTTAAAAATATCTTCGAAGCCCATCTGCTGTAGTGCTTCATTTTTAATGAAAATGGAAGGTGCCAACCATAAGTAGTTTTGATATGCCAAGTCTTTCCCATAATGCCAGCCTGTTGTGTCTCATAGGAGTCAATTTAAGCAGCCACATATTTCTAGGACTTGTTTGTAAGTTTATGATTAAATGCCCATAGAGATGAAGTAAAAAAAAAAAAACCCCTACAAACAAGAAAGACCCAATAACAGGCCATTTTGACAATTAAGCTTCCATGTAAGACTGTTAGCTTCAATATATTCTCATGAATTTGGTTTAGTTGGTTTTCCATGCATGTACAATATCTGCATTCAGAGGTAAACTTCTTTTCAAAGAAAATTGTCATTTCTCTTTTCAGCTGGCACATGGCTTTTTTCCTAACCAAGTCAAAACCAATCAGGACATTACCAACACATTACTAGACACTAAAATCGAAGAGATTTATTTTCTTGTGAGGTTTTATATCGTGTAGACATTTAGTAAGGAAACCAGCATAAAATAACTAGGTATTAGCCTAGAATACTTGCAATTCTGTATCAGACTTTCTTGTCCGTGCAAGTTAATATTTACTATTCATATCAGTATCAGTCCTTAAAAATCTGAAAAGTATT
Source organism: Psittacula echo (assembly GCF_963264785.1). Lineage (NCBI taxonomy): Eukaryota > Metazoa > Chordata > Aves > Psittaciformes > Psittacidae > Psittacula > Psittacula echo. The sequence continues at coordinate 14,832,958 of NC_137740.1, forward strand.
TCAATAAAGGCTTAGCCCAGTCATGGAAAGTAAAATAAAAATATCCAGATGCTTGGGACATTTGTCAGCACTAATTCAGAGAATGCGACAAAAATAATGTTAAAAAACAGGCTTCAGAAAATATTGGGAATAGCACTTCAGAAGTTTAGGGTTTACGTTCCCCACACTTTAGAGCCTGAGAATGGGAGTTTCTGTAACTCCTTGCCTCAAAGAAACATTGAAATAATGTGTAGGTTAAATCTCAACTATTTAAATAAAGTTTAAAAATTCCAGAAGTAAAGCAAATCCAGGTATTATTGACACATTAGCAGCATCACAGAACTTAAAAATTCAATAGAAATAGAGAGGTAGTAAAGAGCTCTGAAATTTGTATTATTTCTTCAATACTGCCATAGGAGCACTACATATTTAATACCCTATCTAGAGTATGATTATTCTATAACCATTTGTATTCCTTCTATAAATCTGAGAAAGGCTTTCTCTACAAATGATTAGGAGATTAACTTTCCTTGTGAGTAGATTCACATTATGCATGGTCAAAGTCATATCACAGACACACATGGAAAAAAACATTTCAGGGGTTATAATTACATTCACATGTTGGCTAATTAGGCCCTCAGGGGCCTAGTTCCTAATTATAAGAGGGTATGCAGGAAAATACCAGTAAAAAGAGTATGTATAGAATGAGTATGAGATTAAATGGGCTATGCCGGCTGTATAAAAGCCATAAAACTTGATAGGAAAGGAATGCAGTTACTTGCCAAGTATTTCTAAACCATAAATGTTTTTTTGATGTCATTATCAGAAGGAGATGGGAGGAGGCTGTGTTGTTTTAGAGAAAGTCTGCAATCATCTATTGTCGCCTCAAGTGGAATTTCTTCATGATTGTGAGAAAATCAAGTAATGACTGAGTCAGATGAGTAAGAATGGGGAAAAAAGAAGAGTAACTTTTTACAACTTTGGAATCTAAAGAAGGTGAAAGTAACATAAAGGAAAAGAGGAAGAGAAGAACTGCATACTCATGCATGTGTCACTGAGCCTATTAACCAGAAATGAAATGGTTTAAAACTTTGAATATTCATTAATAAAAATTTCATAAGCTCTAATGACATTGTTTATTAGTTTAGCTAAGGGCAGAATTTTTATCTCCCATAATTGAAAACTATACTTTATTACCTTGATTATACACTGGGTAAAATATATAGGTTTTACTTTTTGCTCCATATCTCTTAGAAGGAAATGCCTATAAGAATAAATTATAGAATTTTTACAAGATGTAATTTATTTTATTTTACATCAGATGGTATCCTTTTGACATATCTATAAAAGTCTCAGTGTTTATAGTAGATGTGTATGTAATATTACATTACACCTCATAAGAAAGAAACTGGCAGGAACCCTGAAGCTGAATGAGAATGAGATTGTCTTTATCTCTTAAACCTGTCATTTTAATTTGCACTCTAGACAGTGCTGTGTAAGTAGCCTGACTCAAGTTCCTAGTGCCTGTTAGACCACATTCTTGTAGCATTTTGGATTTAGTATCTAATCAAATTGCTTTGCTTTCAGTATTCTTATCTTGATTTATACGAATGAGTATATGGTATCTTTCTAAGTGTACCCAAAGGAATACAGTATTTTACAGCATTCTAAATGCAAATCCTGTTTTCTTATTTATGCTGTGGCCAGTGTAACCACATCATTAAAAAGAATTTAAAATTAAATGCAGAAAAATTGAAATTACAATTTTAGCATTCTCACTTCTTGAACAACCAACTTGAAGCTCCACAAGTTGTGACAGCGTGAAAGCACTGAGTGAATCAGACTCCACATGCCAAACCTGGTGTTTGTGAAGTTGAAATTAAATGCTCACCTATAAAAAAAGAAAATGTGTTTTGTGCCTACCTTAGAATTTGTTTTTAACTATCAGAGTTGTAATTATGTAATACTGTAGTTCAGAACAGTTATAAGACTAATTTATAAAAAAATGGTTGATCTCACTTTCACTGTGTATTTCAGCCAAATCTGAAACGTACATTTAAGTGTGTAGCTTTGCTGCTTATTGTATCTTTGATCTTGTTGCACAGTATGGACCAAATTTTTGGATGACCACAGGCATATGTGTACTCAAGATACAGAAGGAATAAAAAGTACCTTTGGTGTAGGAGTTAAATAGTCCAGCTGGTTGAGCTAGACATTGCAAGTAGTGGTAGGTGGAGAGGTGAGGGGAAAAATTTTTATTGATACCCTAGCAAGAAAACATTTCATTAGTCTCATTCTTCCCATCGTACACTAACAAGTTCCCATGCAAGGACATGAATATTGACAGGGCATCTGTGGTGACACATAAGTCTACACAAAAGCATCATCTAACACAACTGTAAGGTTGATGTCATCCTGGGATCTGGGACATGGTAGTGTTCATTTAATCAGATGTATTCTAAGACAGACTATTTTTCAGAGGTAGTAATCTTGACAGTGCTAATCATTTTGCTGTCTTTAGACTTCTGACCTAACCTACTGACCTAACCTAATCTGTACTGAGTACAGATGCAGTTTCTGGTAAAAAGGTTCAGTAAAGCACTGTTAAACACAGTTATATATATTGACCAAGAAAAACACATTTAAAAATTATCAAAATAGAATAAAATTCACATGTGTATTATGAATCAATATATAGCTCTTCATTTTTATCCAGAGAACCTTAGGAATTCCCTAGCTACAGCTAATTTTGATTTTGTAAGTTTAATGCATGGAAAATTATGTCAGAAAAAATTAAAAAAGTATTAAAAAAGATATCTTTGCAAATCACTGAGTTAACATCAAGCATGGAAACAACTACTAGTCAGGGTTCATACTGAGGAAGGTTAAATAAATATCCTGTAATAGAAAAAGGAATCTATGGACAAAAGAATTCATAATTCAGGAAAAAAAAGAAATGAGGAATTGCGTGTAAAAGAAGAAATTCAAGAGACAAATAGACCAAAAAAGTTCCCCTCAAGTTTGGTGGCTACTTGGTGAGACAGTTCAGAGCTACCCGTCCAAGGTAACAGTGTTGGAGTATAATAAGGTAAGAAATCATATACCAAGTCAGAATAATATAAAAAATTCCCATGTCTAGACAGAGACAATTTTAGCAAGTTATTTTGCAAATCAAGAGGAATTACCACTAGGCAACAGGATGTCAGTCATGGTTTCAGTTTGTTTTGTTCTTCACAGGGCCCTGGAGATGAAAATTCAGTTACTGAAGACTAACTAGCTAATAGAACTGGTGAAGCTAGCAGAAAACAAACACTCAGACAAGAAACGTCCTTGCCTAATTTCCACAGCACACAAAAGAGGTCGCTAAGGAAGGTAGGCAAGGAAGAGTGTAATCTTTTGGATCAGGTGCTTAAGTGGTAAAAGCTGTATTTTTTCCATTTTCTACAAGGGCAATAGGCATAAGAATGTTTTCTTTCTCACAGCATTTCTTTTGTTCACATTTTAAGTTTTTTTCACAACTGTTTCTTACTGCATGGCTGTACAGCTCCTAATATTTATGGTGTAAAAATGATAAATTGATAAATGATAGATTTTGTCATAACCCATTGTAATCAGCCAAATAGGTATATTGTTTACACAGTACCACCTACATCACTATCTGAAAATGAGCACTTGTGCGGTCAAACACTCTACCTCCAATGCAACTTTTTCCCTTGGTGGCCAGAAGAATCAATATAGCGTTCAAAAGGAAATTATTCTAATAGCACAGCATAGATAACTTTTACGTGGTTATATTAGTCTAATGTTATTTTAATGGATTAGGTTCTTCTTACCTATCCATAAATGAAAGGAGTGATGAATAGCAAGTAATGAAAAAATGAGATATCTTATATGGTACTGCTATTTCAGCAGATGATAGTGTTAATATGAAAGTTTCATTCACAGAAAAAATAAAAGGAAAGGAATGTGGAGCCTCTCAGTTAAAACTGTTCAGGGTATCTCTGGTTTGAGGGATGGTTAAGACCACATAGATACAGGGGAAGAGTAGACCACTACCAGGAGCAGACCAATGCACCCTTAATAGTCAAGGTGACTACTTCTCAGAAGATTGTCTTAATCATCAGATTTTCTTGAACTACTTTATGAAAAATTTGGACATTTTTCCGTAACAAGTGCACTTTTGTCTATTAGGACAGGAATAAAAGCCCAAGATTTTAATGAAAGAAAACAAATAGTTACATTTCAAGCAAATTATTTAGTTGAAAAAGAAAGCAAAATTCCATGATAGCAATGCACACTAACCCTGAAGGGATAGAAATATATGTTAATTAGCTAAACCAGGTATAAAGTTTTAACTATTACAAAGGAAAATTGGAAACTGTATCTGCCTTGGGATGTTTTGCAAAACAGACATCAGATACAAACCTTTCAGTTACATTTGCCTGACTCCTTTTGTTCTCCACAAACTCACCCAAATAAAATAAACAGGAGTCTGTCTGAATTGATCAATTGATAAAAAGATATTGACGTTTCTTCAATAATGTCAGTAATGTCCATACTGAAGTTCTCTGGAAATTAACACTATGTATGTAGTGCTCTGATGAATAAAGATATGCATTCAACTTAATTTCCAATCATTTGGAGCGATAAAGCAAGGCAATTAAAAGTTGAGCCTGCTGCACAGCTGGGTCAGTTAAGATTTCTGTATTCACTCCTACTTACTGGGATTGTTTTTGTTCACCACTTCCTAAAGACCCTGTTTCAGCTTTACTAATTGAAAAGCAAGGTATATATCTCCCTATTATCAATGCTTCTCAGGAATAGGAGCCTTGTGAAGGTATTAAAGAATTTGTTCCACTACACAGAGTCTGCTATTCACCTTGGGCCTTGAAAAGAGTGCAAGTTCACAATCCTAAGTTAATACTTATGTATCAAGAGACAGATTTATATCCTTTACTGTGAAATAATGTATTTCTTCCCTTAAAAGACTTTTTCACTAGATATGCTGATGTAACTTAAATGCGGTCTGTCACCACTATTATATACCTGAGTATGCAGTTCTAAGAAACAAAACCACATCAGCAAATGCTCAATAAATAACAGGTCTGAAATATCAAAAACCTGCATTATAATCATAAGCAATTTCAACTGAATTTGCTTAGTTTTTCAGAATGCCTTGGTATAATACAATATACGAAAAAGTTAAGCCATAGGAAGCTTTAGAATATGAAACTTTTTCACTTCTGTCTGTTTTGCCCTTTTTGCCCTCTTTTATCTCTGAATTGTGAAATACAGATATAGCTGTATACATCTGTTCCAACTGACTGAGACCACCTTTATCAGTTCAAATTAAAACCTCTGATTGCTCAATTTTAAAATATTTTGCTGATGTCAGGTTACCCTTCAAATTTTTGTCCTGCCTGCAGGGTCAAGTTGCTGTTCTGATGTATGCAGATCTACAGGGTGACATTGATTGATACAGTCTTGATAATTCAGCCAAGACTTGTAGATTTACAGCATTATTACCATTATATTTATCACATTATATTGCCAGGTATCATTTGGTTGTTCAACTCTATGAAAACATCAGAATACAGTACAGTAATGAGAAGGCCAGAAAGACAAGCTCATTTTCTGAAGAAACAGCCATTCAGGTAACTTAATAATAACCTAGGTTTCATAACAGTGAAGTTTTTAGGAAAAGGGTGACAAAAAACCAAAACCAAAGCCAAACTCTTTGAAGGAACGTTTAACAGATCCTACAGGATCTCTTTTTTCATAGAAAGTTTTATTTAATCTGGTTCTAAGTTATCCAAATTATGAACAGGAAAGCAAAGTCAGAACTTAAGAATAAAAATGAGTTTGTTTATACCTGAAAAACAGAAGATAGACCAAGAGACCTAAGCCTTTTCAAAATGACTCTATTTCTCACAAAGTCTCATATGATCAGCTACAGAACTTTCACCTCACAAGCTTCATAAGGATAATTAAAGAATTAGTAACTTTTATCTCAACAATATAGAAGAATAGAAAGAACACGAACACCTGTTCATAGGAAGCAGCAATTTAAATATTGCCTAGCTACAACTGCAGTAAAAGTCTTCATTTTCAGCAAGAAGTAGGCTATAGAGTATACTATAAAAGAATAAACCCTTACATCCTCTAAAATTGTAAATATTTTCATAAGTAATACAAAGCAAAGAAACCAAAAAATCTTCTAAAAAAAAGGAATGAATTACAAAACAGCTGACAAAATCCCAATCATCCTATTTCTCCTAAGTGCCTTACACAAGATGGATTAGCTTCTTCTCCTCAGTACACACACCTCACAGCTGGCCTAAGCCTTTTTATTAGTCCCCCCTCAATTAGTCTCACCAGGATATTTTATAAAACTGGGCTCAGCAAGGCACTGTTCTTTTGGGCTAGAAGGGGTTATGAGGTAATTTAGGGTATTGTTCTTCCAGCTTTAATGCTGTTTTTTTTTAATCAGGAAGGAATATTTTAATGGCTTTCTCTATTAAAACTTTTAATTTTGGGGGTTATTTTCCTGAGATAATGGCACCTGATGCTTAACTAACAATTGTAGCTTAAATTCTAGAACATTATGTAGTTCGTATTACTACTCAGTATTCAACGACTGTCACTTCTAACTCAAGGCTTCTAATCTTGTTTTCTTTTAGATAAAGATTGAAATAGAAGGGTAAGTTTATAAATGTGTTATTTGGGATCTATTAGTCTTTTCTTTTTTCCTGTGTAGAAAAAAATTTTCTACAGTATGTACATGTTACTTAAGGCTATTCTTGCTGCTTGCTTCACCAAGTAATAAGATATACTCTTTATGTTTGCATAAATATATTTCTAATTGAAAATTCATTTTTAGTTTATAAATATTTTAAAAAGCTGTGTATTACTAGTGAGTATGTATAAAATATCTGAGAATGTCAGGTTGGAGCACATCAAGATATTAACTGTCTATCTATGGAATAGTAGCAATAGGTCACTTTTTCACTATGCATTCAAGGTCTTTAGAATGTAGAGCATCATTTCTCTTGCACAAGCTAAAAGTCAGGTCACAGAGCATGTAATGTCTTACACGTACTTCTTAAACCTTAAATACTTGAAAGACTGGTGAACGTTAATGGTATGACTTTCTGCAGTATCTCACACTCTCGTAGTCTAAGCTGTACCACTTTAAGTACTGGAGTTTTTCCTGCAAATGGTCTATGTTCATATTGCCCCTTTTCTAGAGTATTTGTATAAGAGCTGCCCTTGATAAAGGTGTATGGGGTCCCCTGGTTTAATGGAGGGGGGGATACATTGTGTATCTTATTTTTAACTCACAGTATGCAGAGGAGTTTTTGCTTCTAAAAGAGGGCCTTAGAGCTGTGACAGTTTTAATCTAATTTTAGAAGTAATAAAATTGTTTCCAATATTTTAAGGATTTAAGCTGCTCTAAATTCAGGTTTAGAACATATTGGTAGATGATCCTATCAATTTATTAAAATGCAGAAGTCGGATACAAAGGGACATAACTCAGTTCCTCTTAGCAGAAATATTCAAAGCGTGAAAGTAGCTAGATATGGAGAAAGTCTGTTCTGCCTTTGGGGGCTCTGCACAGTGACCCTTCTACCCAAAGAGATCTGATATTGTGAAGTCTGATTCCTGCCCTTATCAGGAGCAGTGGGGAAGCAAACCAATGTCTTAAGGGAGCGCTAGCTTGTGCTTGCTACCTCCCAGTGTGCTAAGTGACTGCAGCAGTCACAGCAGAGCTGGTATAATTAACATACTTCCCCTCTGAGGTGTGGTGCTGGAACAGGAACAGCAAAGCAAGTACAGTATGATTAATGAACAAAATGGGCTGCAGAATTAGTCAACCTGGGCTTTCATAATGTCATATTATTAAATCCACATATGTGGGTAAATATGTTTTATATGCATAATATTATTTCAATTTGTATAGTTTGTTATTCATATCATAGAATAGTTAGGGTTGGAAAGGACCTTAAGATCATCTAGTTCCAACCCCCCTGCCATATTTAACCCCCAAACTTTTTTTATTTTAGTTTGCTTCTTATGCAGGTGTCATTACTTTTTAACTAGTAAGAAACCAACCATCTGACATTTCAATTTAAATCAGGCCCGCTATTCATTTTTAATAGCATTTATGAATCTCTGAGGTAGAAGAAATCTACACACATTTTTAGAAAAATAAAATCAGCAGGAAATAGAAAATCCTTAGCAATGCTTTGAGGTTCTTTCTGAAAAGAAAAAAAAAAGTTCTGACAGTTTTTTTCTATTTACTTAAATGTTCATGAACATTTTGGATTTAGAAGAGTTTTTGATAAAGGAACACCTTTCTAAAACCCTTAGACCTTCAAAATGATTGGTGCTTGTGATCTTGACATTTCTCCATTTCACTATATCTGTCTGTCCATCTTTCAGCTCAACTGGAAAAATGACTTATGTAGGTGATATAAAAATAATTCAGTTCCCTACCCTTTCTGAGGTGACCCAGAAATAGGTAAATTGGAATTCATTATATACAGGCGATAAGATGAAATAAGTGAGCTGAAGATTTTGAAGTTCTATGCATTTCAGAGAATCATAGAATAGTTAGGGTTGGAAAGGACTTTAAAATCATCTAGCTCCAACCCCACTGCCATGGGCAGCGACACCTCACACTAAACCATGCCAGCCACGGCTATGTCCAACCTGGCCTTGAACACCGCCAGGGTTGGAGCATTCACAGCTTCCCTGGGCAACCCATTCCAGTGCCTCACCACCCTCACAGTAAAGAACTTCTTCCTTATATGAAATTTAAACTTCCCCTGTTTAAGTTTTAACCCATTACCCCTTGTCCTATCACTATAGTCCCTAGTGGAGTCCCTCTCCAGCATCATTGTCTCATATAGCTTTTACTCAGATGCTTTCAGCAGATTTCAAAGTATAATAGATCTAGCCAAGTACAACTTAATCAGATTTTCTGATACCTTCCAAAGAGAACAATAACCTTGTTTTCTTGTAACACAATCAGTAGTTTTCTTTTCATTAAAGTAGAGATATTTGAAATTTTTAATTTATTCTCAAAATTATTCTAATATCATTTTTCTTCTCTTCCCAAAAGTAACTTGCTCTCCACTTTTGCTTGAGGAGAATGTCTGCTTCACCTGGTAGTGGTTCTACTCTTTGACCTTTCAAGTGATTTACTCCTTTTATGATACATGGCTACTCTTTCTAATATCCATTACTAAGAATATTAACAAATTCACAGTATACCTATTTGCCAAACCACTATCATTTGCTAATTCAAGTCCTTCTTAAAAACTTGCTCAGTAGCATAGAAAAGTGGGTAAATATCAGTTTAGAGTGGATTAATACCCTGCTGAAGTAATTATATAATCCTTTCTGAGTAAGCCTTGACCCAACTTGAACTAACAATGTGGTAATGGAGTAAAAATGTTGGCTTTCAAGAAATTTTTACAGATCAGTGCTTTTACTTGTGCATGATCATCTTTTCTTTTTCCATGTGAAACTTTTATTTTTCCATGTCACTAAATACAGTAGAACATAGGCAGAATAAAGTTTGCCTATTCCCTCATGCTAAGAATGCAGAGATATATTTTATTAACCAGGGACAAAGTCATTTCTTCAAATATAGTGTGTTTAGAAAAATCTTGCATTCTTCATGCTACCTTCCTTCTGCAATATTTTCATTTAGCTAATCTTTAGTCTTTGGAGCTAAAATAATTCTTCTCAAAATATGCTTTCCTCACCTGAAATCACTAATGGGGCATTTAGGTACTATAAGCACTGTTAATGTAAAAGCGTGGTAAGCTGACTGCTGTCAAACCACAGCACAAATGGAAATCTTGGAAAACACAAAATTATTAAATATACCTTATGGATTTTAGCTATAATGACTATTTCTGATATGCACTCTGGTAACTAAATATTACAGTGCTGTGCATAAGCTCTTCAAAATTCAGCACTGGAGCTAATTTCAGAAAGAAATGGAAAGTTTGGGAGCTATTCACCTTCTGGTTTTGTACAGCCTTGAAATCCTCCTGACTGTTCTAGGAACACACATGCAAGATTCAGCCAGTTTTCTCCAGTCAAACAGCGTGCTTTTCCTTGGTGTCTTCTTGGCAGATAACATGAGAATTACTTGAATCATAGATCAAAATGTGTATAGCATTTCCAGTGATTTTCCTCTGAAGTATAGAAATAAACACTACAGAACTTCAAATCAAATTTGATGGATGAAAGCTTTTTTGGTTTTGGCACAACTTCTCAATAATTTCACCTTCAATTTTGTTAATGATCTGCAAATAAGCACTTCTGGGCTACCAGAAAACTATGGGAAATATCAGAACTTTCTGTGACTTGCTATTTTCATTATGGTATCATGTAAATCCAGTAGATATCTGGAGAAATATTAGGTAAATAAACTTAGCTTAAAAAGCCTTTCCCAGAGATCTTACAGTTTCATTGGATGAGACATATACAGAGCTAAAAGGAAAAAAAAAAGAATCTATATCTCAGGTTTACGTGACAAACAGGCAAACAATTAGAAAATGCTGACTGACTCCTGTAACTTCAATGCTGTGAATAGAAAGTAAAAAATAAATAATATATAAACAATCTTTTCTATTACATAGAAACAAGAATCTCTTTTGTGATTTACAAAATTGTGCGGACTGCTTTTCTGAACAAAGCTTTTTTGTTTGGAACTTTTTCTTGTTTGTTTTGTTTGGATATTTTCAATAAAACTTACTGAAAAGCCATGCAATTTCATAAAGTGTATTTGTGAAAAGGCGGGAAGATATCAGACTAGTATCTGATGTAAATCTGAGGTAAAATTGGGTCACGTGACCGCACTTTTTTCCCCTCACTAAATATTATGATGCTTATTTTTTTAATGCCAGGGACAGAATAAGAAAGTCTTAAATACTATTAACAGGTCTATGAGTCTTCAGCTAGGTGTTGTTTGTTTGTTTGTTTGTTGTGCTTTGAGGTAAAATTTCAGTAGATTGTTTTGACCTATTGATCCCTTTTTTTGCTTTTGTCTCCACAAACGTACGGCAGAAAAGTGCACTGCAAAGCATGTACTGGGTTATAAACATTGAGCCTGTGGGCCGTGTTTACCAGATAACATTTGCAGCGTTGAGTTACTTTCTGCTTCAGCACAATTTTCTACACCAAGGGCCTATCATTCTCCTTTAGCCTTTAAAATTTCAAAAGAGAAGCAGATACAGTGAACAATAAATCTAGACTACAAGATGCATTTAAGAAAAGCATTTGAATCTCTAGTGTGCTTCATTTGCCTGTTAGTGGAAATTTAGCAAAGACCACCAAAGCAATTTTGCAACAGCAGCAGTAATAGTGTCTCTAGTTGTGATTCTGATCTAGATGTTCAGTTATGGCTATTGTAATTAAAGAGAGGAAGAAATATGTTTATACCTGATGCCACATGTGATATTAACTGAAAAATCTTCAGAACAAAATTACATTACTTCCTTTGTTCAAAGAATCAAGAAGAGAAAACAATCATAAATGTACTTTTTAACAGCTCTTCAAAGAAACTCATTTCTACTTTCAGTAAAAAGAATAATCTAATGTCACAATCATTATTTTTCAAAGTTAACGGACTATGTGTGGAGGTGTATGTACTTTTAGTAAGTACATAAATTGCAGAGGGTTGCTTAGATGCTAGGAAAAATGCATAAACTGATTGAGAAGTTAAATGAGATTTATCTATCTAAACCTGTTAATGATATTTCTGTTTGGTAGACAGTGTGGGTCAAATGAAATGGTGGGTTTGTGTTCTTGTTACACAACTGGCTTGCTCTGTTTGGTAACTTATCTCTGATGTGCAGAGGATGCTCCCATTTATAGGCATAAAAATAGTCAGAAAACAAGTATGATCTGACCAATGATTTGTCTATTGAATAATGGGAAAGGATACAGTAGTTTGCTGTTCTACAGTACAAGAAAAGAAAATTCTTTTAGCACCTTCTCAATTGTGTCAGTTATTAGGGTTGGATTTTTGTGTGTCTCCAGTTTGTTTGTGGCCTGGATTGCTCTTTTCACTAACACTCAGAAACAGCTCATGAACAGCAGAGCCCAGTGTTTGCATACAGAGGAACAGAAGGAATTATAATACACCTCTGGAATCAACAATAAACAAAAATTATAAATTAATAGTAAATATCTGGAATTCTAGTTCTTAGGTCATCCTGGAATGCATGAGTGTGGTAATAATTAGGTACAAAAAATTAGGTTAAAATGAAAGGGAATTACTATGTCAGCATTGCAGCAGATTTCTAATATCTTTTAAAATCTGAGAAAAAATATTTTTAATGTCAAAATCTCTCTGTATTATGTGTAATGCAAGATTTACTAGGCATAACCATTACCTCAGTGAAACAGAAATCAGCGGCATCTCCCAGTATCTTAAAGTCTTGCAGTACAACATTACATTGTGTTTCAAGGAAGATGTAGGAAAAGAAGTAGAAAGCAGATCTGAAACAGTAAAATAAAACAAAAGAGACCATTCCATAGTTATTTCAAAGGTTTTCTTAACTAGACATGCAGACAAAAGTCTAACATCTGGGCTGAGCCAAAGCATTCAAGGAAACCGTATGTTCTCATCATTGAGACTGCATTAAATCAAGAGCAGAACCACTGTGTTGTCAGCAGAAATACATCTACATACATAAGAGTTCTGTGCTTGCTAATAAAACTGACAGCTTATTGCAGCAAACTTCATGTGATACAAGCATGTTTGTCCGTTGCAGTATTGCAGTGTCACTTCCTGGCTCACCAGTCACCTGCATGATGTGGCTCAATTACAAGCCTTTATAAATAAATAACAAGCCAATCTGACAACTCACAAACTGATTGAGATAAAAAATATGTTGAGCTTTGTGAATTTTTAATCTGAAATAGGACATATGACATGTTACAATGATAAATATGTATAAAGCATCTAAACTGCTTTTCATATGATCTAATTTATATTTAAAATATCTTTAAAATACATCTGATTTGAATGAATTATATTTACAGTATATTAAAAGAAAGTTGAATGAAGTCAGCAGATCCAACTGCAACTGAATTTTGTTGATTCTACCCATGGGCAGTACTTTCTGGGTTTCTGAGGCAGAAATCTACTCATCTTTCCTTAGGTAGAAAGACCCCAGCAAATATTTTGTGGCAAAAATCGTTTTACACAAGCCTGTTACAAGAATTTTGGTCTCTCATTGATCAGTGTTCGTCACAGACTCTACCAGGAATCAGAGAATGTGACAAGTTTCCTTCACCCCCAACAGCAGTACTAGAGGAACAAAAATAAATCTTTTGAAATGATGCTCCAGGAATTAAAGGGTTACATGACTCCAGATGATTCCAACTAAGCACACAAAATATTTTTTTGACTCTGTGATTGTTACGCATGTACTATATATACTTAACCGCGTTCCTTGGAATTTGATAGTTTCTTTGTATGGGAAGAATTAATTCACTTTGGCTCTAAGCTATCAAGGACTGAATATCACAAGAGAAAATACTTGAAATCTCCTAATCCCTAAGAGGAGTTATAGTAGAAAGTATTGGATCAACTTCATTTCTAAAGGGTCAATACAAGGACAAGTGGTACAGTCTAATGAATGTTTGAAACCCCTTATGTAATTAATGGTTTCAAGTGCTGCCTTCTGTGTCTTTTCCTGTTAGTTTCTACCAATTTTGCTAAAAATTCTTTCCCTCTTTTGCATTTAAATGATATTTTTAATCAACATTTTCCAAATTATAATTTCTATTTCACTGAATCTTTCCTCACAGCAACACCCCATCTGTATTTTATAAACAGAAATCTGACCATCCATTGCAAATGGAAAGTGCATTGCAGAACCCTTCCAAATCCAGGCTGAAAAAAAAATATATATATATATTGGAAATAAATAGAAAATAAAGGTGGAAGGGACCTTGAGAGGTCATGTCATCCATTCCCTCTGCCCCAAGGCAGAATGAGTTATACCTAAACCATTCCTGACAGATGTTTGTCTAACATGTTTTTTGAAACCTTCTATGACAGACATCCCATATCCTCCCCAAGCAATATACCCTGATGCTTAACTTTCCTTTTAGTTGGAAAAGATTATTTTTTTTCTCTTACTTTGTTGGATTTTGGTTTTTTTTTTTTGTTGTTGTTTTTGTTGTGTTTTAAATCTTTTCTGATTGAAATCTTCATTGCTATTCCTTAAGCTCATTATTTTCTGTCCTGTCCACCATGGATATGGGGAAGAGATTATTCCCTTTCTCTTTGCAGCAGAGTTTTACATACCTGAAAAGTATTAAATGAGAGGAGGAGTTAGGAATACTAAAAATAATCTCCAGCAGAGCAAGTGACCAGTAGGAAAAAAAAACATATACAAATGCAAAATGCATTGGAAGGGAGCCCAAACAGGCAAGCGAACGATAATGATCTGATAATTTGGCTAGACAGAAGGGAACTTGAATAGAAACTGCACATATGTGGCTCATATTAGGTACCCACAAAAGATATGCATGATTTCTGGCATACTGCATCACAAGCTATTTAGTTTAGCAGTAATTGGTTGTAAACACTGCTGCAAAATTCTGAAGGATGAGATTTTTTTTTTTTTTCTGGAGTTTCAGTGTTTCAGTGTTTAGGAGACTGGGAAGAAAAATGCCCCTCAATTTCTAAGAAATATAGAAACTAAGAACAAGTAAAGCCAAAAATGTATGAGCTTGAGGCAAAAGGTGGAAATTAAAGTGTCTAAATTCTAAAGAAAGGTAGGTCACAGGGTTGAAATTCACTCAAATAATAGCTTCAGAGAAACAGTATTAAAAATAAGATACTGTTCCACAGAGGTTGATTTGATTGCTTCCTAAGGACAAGAATAAATAAAAAAAAATATTCAGGAAAATACCCACAAACCAATAGCTTCTCCAATAACAGAAGAACAAATACATAATAAGAAAAAAAAATTATATATATATATACATACAAAAGAATTTCAGAAACTTTTCAAAGTTTCATCCCAAGTGTCAGATTCAAGATTACATTTAACACATTGCAAATAGCTAGAAGCAGGGCTTGTCTGGTTTTCAAGAAACTCAGTCTTTTGGGTAGAATCACAGCATGTAAAGCTTGAGAGATACTTTCAGAAAGTGGGAAAGACGGTAACTATCTATATGAAAAACAACCTACGTTATTTTGTGCTAATGCAGACAAATTAGCAGGAAACTGTGCAAATGCAAATTATCACAACTTTAAAGCTGATTCAGTTAAATATCTTGATAATATTTCAGAGATATCAGCTTTCAATGCTGAAGCTCCTATGACAAGGTTGTTTTATCATCTTCCAAAAATCACATCCCACATTAATTTTGTATATAACAGTAATTGTTCTGATTGGCAGAAAGCAAAAAATAACCCAAACCCATGAATTCTTTGTAACAAGACTTTCTTTACTGATAATTTTTCCACTTTTTTATTGTTGGCAATTAAAACCACATTCTGTCTTCTTGCAAGGTGAATAAAAATTAAATATTCATTTAAATAATCTCCATGCTTATGTTCAATAATCCAAATCTAAAATATTATCAATGTGTTAAATTATTAAACATAAATTACAAGCCTAAAGCTTTCAACTTGTAGAAGTCTCCAGTGTAAGTCATGGCACTGTCATCTGCTAATTAATTTTTACAAACACAGTCTAAAGCTGTTGTGGCTAAATATATACACATGCAAAGTATCTATAGGAGAGAAGACTTTGAACAGTCACCCATTTTGTAATTTTTTTTTTTCCCCTCTTCTTGGAACTAAATTTCATTAAGTAAAGAAGTTCCTAACAGCAACCTTCCCTTTCCTTAAGAGAGTGGTGTTTGATGTTTTTATTCTTCAGTGTGTTCTCTTTATTCTCCACTAGTTCCATAGGAGACATTTTAGAAGAAGAATTCAGACGAATCCAGCCTGCAGCATCCTGTGGTTCCTGTGTGCAGGATCCAGCTGAGTCTTCTGGAAAGGAAAAGAGAGCCTCGCTGCCTCCCCATGTGTCTCTAAAGAAGGCTATGCAGAGACCTTGATTATTCTGCCTTCCTGTAGGTACGATGAATTTTCTTTGAAAGTGTGTCACTTTTCTGGTACACATGGGGAAGTGCATGCTTCAGTGTACCATATTAGTATTTTCCCTCTGATAGAGCTGGCCAGATACTGGGAATATATCTGTATAATATATTTAAATTTGCAGTAAAAAGAGCTTTTAGACAGAGTCTTGAATACTTTTAAGCCAACTGATTTAACCAATAATAATGGTTAAAGACCAAATATGGAATCAGTCAGTAAGAGAAGCAAATATAACAAATAAAATATTAATTTAATTAATTCTGGTGTGTATTTTCCTCTTCAATCTGTATGGTAATAAGATTTACAAATACATATCAAGGCAAAAACAAACATTAAAAGTATTGATTTATCCAATGCTATTGAGTACAAAAGTACTACAGAGTATAGTGAGCATAAAATACACACAGAGATATAAGAGCTATTACAATAAGCAAACTGATAACAAACAACAAACAGGAAAAACACTGCTTTTTAATCATGCCTTAATGGGACGATTGCATTCACTAGCTTTTCTAAATACAGATTTTCACTTACTGTAAGTAAGCCTTAGGGATATTCATCAAAAAGTGTTTCCAGTAATTAGAACTTTGTGAAGAATTAAAAGACTGACAGTACTGAGCAGCACTGAAAACAAAATTCTAAGGTTCATTCATGAGTGCTCACAAGCTGAAATATGAACTCAAGCAAGCAGTCAGCTCCTTGGCAATGTCTCAACACAAGCTACTTCAATAAATCATTGCATTTGAAAATGTAAATGTATTTTTCTTCAGTAAATTATCATAAAAATTCCTGCTTAATTTATGATTTGAATATATTTCTCCGTCCAAATACCGTAACTTCAAGATGTTTTCCTGGTAAAATTCATGTATCCATATACACAAATACAGAGAGAAAAAAGAGAAATGTGAGAGTATTTTGATTATTAGCAAGCTTTACAGTATAAATTGAATTCTACTACCTGTATATAACACAAAAATTAATTTCAGTGCACACAATAATATCTTATTGTGAACAGCAGAGTACAGCCCTTACCTGTAACAGTCCTTACCTGTTACTGTATGACATGGGCTTCTTGAAAAGTGTGTTGACCACTGTTGAGTTTTTTTGGGATGAGAGCTATTGATTTTCTCTGACAGGAAGGTAAGCCCCTGAAAATAGCCTACATAAATGGATTTTCTGAATGCTAGATGTGCTGGGTAAAATGGTCTTTTGGGAGAGAACATTCGTTTACCTTTTGATAATCTGGTGGTTTGGTCTTTTCTAATTCCAGCTGTGGTTTCACCTGTAGTTGATAGAAAGGACTGAATTAAACATGAAAACAAAGGCTCTTGGTATTAAAATTAAAAAATAGGGGAAAATATCACTAAACCAAAACCACTGTGTTCTTAAAATTCAGAGATTTTACCAACACTAAGAAAAAAATATTCGTATATGGTGATTTGTGACTCTACCATATGAAATTAAAATAACTTCTTATCATCTACCCATGGTCCTTTATTTTCTGACACCATATGTCTAAAAGTGCTTGGAGAAGGGAAAGAAAAAAAAAAAAGCTGTTAAACCAGTCTGCCTGGTTACCTGGGTCAAGCTATTACAAATTTTATTGTGCGAGTTTTAGGATCAATGACTGTTTTCCATCTCCTTTTCCATTGATTCTCTTCTCTGATTTGTCTTGACCTGAAATGTTTTGTTTGCTTTCCTGAAAGCATCTGGAAGGTCACAGTCTCAGGTGTTTCATTCTGCAGAGCCCAGCACGGAGCAACATGTGGCACTCACGGCCCATAGCAACATGCAAACAAGCTCTGACAAGAATGAACTTACAAAGGAATACAGGGAAATGGCATGCAGCAGCATTTTCTAGGCATAGGAAGCTGTCTACCATATAAATTGTTCTTAGGTTTTGTGTGCAATAACTGTATCATAAGAAAACCTTTTCTGAGCATCCTGTTCTCAGCATCATTTTCAAAGTGTAGCTAACCTCCATAGGAATCTCAGAGCAGAGAAATGCTTGAAGTCCAAATACGGTGAGGTAAATACTTGAAAGTGGAGGGCTACTTGCACAGCAAGTTCAGACTTGCTCTTGCACAGCACAGAGGTCTTTGGGAGAAGTGATAGAGGAAGTATTAAATAGCCAGCCCTCTAAAGGCTATTTGGTCTTTTTTACCCCTTCTGTGCAAATCAGCAGTGTTCTTGTTTGGACCCAAGACCAATGAATTATTGGCTGTTCCGAGTTTCAGGTGAGACCCTGGTCAAACTGTCAGCTGGCCTCTGTCACCTTTGCTGTCCCATCTTGAGCTGTGCGTGGGGGTGTCTAGGGATGTCTTCAGCAGAAATTACTGATGCCTTAAGGGCAGGTAGTGAAGGGTAGAAATTAGTCTGGCAGGTGGGATGGGACAGCAAGTCCCCATCAGGGACCATTAGCAATGGCCAGGCTGGGAAACAGTACTCGCTTTTAAGCTAGTAGACATTTGCAAGACACTTGTGCCTCTGCATCAGATGCTTTCTGATCCACTATTTTTCTTCCACATGAGGTGTTTGGGACATAATGTCCAACACATTCAAGAGTGGAGTCCCAGGGTGCAGGGTAGCCTTGCAAAGGTTGCAGAGCTGCCCACACGCAGCTTCAGAGAAATCTTTAAAGAGCAACTTTTTAGAATTCTCCAAGCCTGCACATTGATAAAGTGGCCTTATTATTTGGTAGCGTATCTTACTTAAAGGGCAAACACGTTGTCTTTAACCTTTGTTGTATTACTTCATATGGCACTTTTACCTTTGCAGGTGAGTCGAGAAAAAATACACTGCATGTTGCTAAATCAATGATAGGGAAGAAAAAACGGGAGAGCAGCTAGAGATAGCAGCTACCAGAAGCAACAAACTGCTAAGGTTGTCCATGTTTCATTCACAAGCTTATTCTCTAGATCTAAATTGCATGAAGCAGTTTGTGTTTCATGCCAGCTAGATGACATGGATTGTAGATTTCTGGCTCTTCACAAGATTAATGGGCTTTAAACTTGAGGCAAAACGTGTTCTAACAGGGTGCTTATACCAAAAAGTACGCCGTAACTTTTCTTTTGAGCAGTATTAATCCTACAGGCTGTTACATGTTCACTCCTTCATCCCTGTAATGAAGATAACCTGCCTCTTGTGGCACTTGGATTAGATCTTCCTGGTGTTTATAAAAGATAACAGAGGTCTCTTTAGGACCCTCTGGAAAGCTCAGCTGCATTAACAATGGTCTCTCTTTATTTCAGTGCTTTCAGAAGCTTATGGTTTGGGGTCAGCTGAGGCAAACTGGCAAACCTTAACAAATTCTCTGTTGGCATCATTTCTACCTTGGCAACATTTGTTAAAACAAAAGGCTCAAACTAAAAAAAATCCTATATTTCCTTAAATTGCTTTCACTTCTCATTGTGACTGAAAATGACTGACAATCTGGAGGGACAAGCTGCCCTGACTTAAACATTCCCATTTAATACAGTGCTGCTAGAAACGTACTTGTTATGAATCTGTTCTCATAAATTGCACTAAATAATTTATGTGCTGATGTGTTTTGGAGTTTAGAAGTCATGACTGCTTCAGCACTATTGTGTGATGGACAGGAAATAAATGCTTTGTTTTATGCTGATGTATTCTGAGAGTTGGAGCCGAACAGATTTAAATCAATTTGTGATAAAGACATTGTATACCAACACATGATCTGGAGTATGTGTAGAGAAAAAAAACAATTAAGGACCAGCTGGGGATACAGACACAAAGAATTCTAAAGTAGTAGGCTTTTAAGCTATCAAAACTGCAGGATTAGTGGGATAGGGATGAATATGAATCCTAGTGGGCTATATACGAACTCTTGGGAACCATTTCTATTCCAAATAATTTACATCCTTTCTAAAAGTATATAAACTAACACTCTAAACTTCACACATGTGTTTACTGATGAGGGCACAAGGGAGCTTTTCTTCTTCAGGTAAAAGGTAGAGACAACCTGGGAAGGCTGTAAGCTGGCACTTTGTCCTGGGTTCAGCAGTAGCAGTCAGTTTTTCTCCTTCTTAGTAGCTGTTGCAGCGCTGTGTTTTTGACTTTCAGCCTCGGAACAGAGCTGATAACACTGATGTTTAGACTGACCAAGGACTTTGTGAGTCTCATGCTCTGCCAGGGAGGAGGAGGGGCC
Organism: Psittacula echo; assembly: GCF_963264785.1. Lineage (NCBI taxonomy): Eukaryota > Metazoa > Chordata > Aves > Psittaciformes > Psittacidae > Psittacula > Psittacula echo. Next base: position 14,853,255 of record NC_137740.1, read on the forward strand.
GGGAGGAAGCAGGGACAGGACGCCTGACCCAAACTAGCCAAAGAGGTATTCCATACCACAGCACGTCATGCCCGGGGATGTAACTGGGAGCTACCCGGAAGGGCACGTCCTCTTTTCGGTCGGGCTCTTTTCCGGCGAGCGGTATCATATTTTCTTCCCTTGTTATTTCTCTTATCATTATTATTATTGGTGGCAGCAGTAGTGGTTTGTGTTATACCTGAGTTACTGGACTGTTCTTATCTCAACCCGTGGGAGTTACATTCTTTCGATTCTCCTCCCCATCCCTCTGGGGAGTGTGTGGGGGGGAAGTAGACTGCGTGGTTCTGATTTACGGCCTGGGCTTAAACCACGACAGTTCTTTTTGGCGCCCAACGTGGGGCACGAAGGGTTGAGATAACGACAGATCCGACCGGAGTGTAGGCCACAGTTTGCTTTTACTTGGAGGGGCGTCCAGTACACTTGGAACCGACTGCCCCAGGGGTGGAAACACAGCCCTACCATTTGCCATGGACTGATCCAGAATGCACTGGAACAGGGGCAAGCTCCAGAACACCTGCAGTACATTGATGACATTATTGTGTGGGGTGATACAGCGGAAGAAATCTTTGAGAAAGGGAGGGAAATAATCCAAATCCTGCTGAAAGCTGGTTTTGCCATAAAACGGAGTAAGGTCAAGGGACCTGCACAGGAGATTCAGTTTTTGGGAATAAAATGGCAAGATGGACGTCGCCAGATCCCTACAGATGTGATCAACAAAATAACAGCAATGTCTCCACCAACTAATAAGAAAGAAACACAAGCTTTCTTGGGTGCTGTGGGGTTCTGGAGAATGCACATCCCAAATTACAGTTCGATTGTAAGCCCTCTCTATCATGTAACCCGGAAGAAGAATGATTTTAAATGGGGCCCTGAGCAACAACAAGCCTTTGAGCAAATTAAACGTGAGATAGTTCATGCAGTAGCCCTTGGACCAGTCCGGAACGGGCCAGATGTAAAAAATGTACTGTACACCGCAGCTGGGGAGAATGGTCCTACCTGGAGCCTCTGGCAGAAAGCTCCAGGGGAGACTCGAGGTCGACCCCTCGGCTTTTCGAGTCGGGGATACAAAGGATCTGAGGCCAGCTATACCCCAACTGAGAAAGAGATACTGGCAGCCTATGAAGGGGTTCGAGCTGCTTCGGAGGTGATTGGCACTGAAGCACAGCTCCTCCTGGCACCCCGGTTGCCCGTTCTGGGCTGGATGTTCAAAGGCAGGGTCTCCTCTACACATCATGCAACTGATGCGACATGGAGTAAATGGGCTGCACTAATTACACAACGAGCTCGAATAGGAAATCCCAGTCGTCCAGGCATTCTAGAAGTCATCATGGACTGGCCAGAGGGCAAAGATTTTGGAATGTCACCAGAGGAGGAGGTGATGCGTGCTGAAGAGGCCCCACCATATAATAAACTGTCAGAAAGTGAAAAGCAGTATGCCCTGTTTACTGATGGGTCCTGCCGTATTGTGGGAAAGCATCAGAGATGGAAGGCAGCTGTATGGAGTCCTCAACGACAAGTTGCAGAAACTGCTGAAGGGGAGGGTGAATCGAGTCAGTTTGCTGAGGTGAAAGCCATCCAGCTGGCCCTGGACATTGCTGAACGAGAAAAGTGGCCAGTACTTTATCTCTATACTGACTCATGGATGGTGGCAAATGCCCTGTGGGGGTGGTTGCAGCAATGGAAGCAGAGCAACTGGCAACGCAGAGGTAAACCCATCTGGGCTGCTGCACTGTGGCAAGATATCGCTGCCCGGGTGCAGAACCTGGTGGTGAAGGTACGCCATGTAGACGCCCATGTACCCAAGAGTCGGGCCACTGAGGAACACCAGAACAACCAATAGGTGGATAAAGCTGCTAAGATTGAAGTGGCTCAGATGGACTTAGATTGGCAATATAAAGGTGAATTATTTTTGGCCCAGTGGGCCCATGACACTTCAGGTCATCAGGGCAGAGATGCAACATACAGATGGGCCCGTGATCGAGGGGTGGACTTAACAATGGATACTATTGCCCAGGTTATTCATGAGTGTGAAACATGTGCTGCAATTAAACAAGCCAAACGGTTAAAGCCTCTTTGGTATGGAGGACGATGGCTGAATTACAAATATGGGGAGGCCTGGCAGATTGATTATATCACACTCCCACCAACCCGCCATGGCAAGCGCCATGTGCTTACCATGGTGGAAGCAACCACCGGATGGCTGGAAACATACGCTGTGCCCCATGCCACTGCCAGGAACACTATCCTGGGCCTTGAGAACCAGATTTTGTGGCGACATGGCACCCCAGAAAGAATTGAATCAGACAATGGGACTCATTTCCGGAATAACCTTATAGACACTTGGGCCAAAGAGCATGGCATTGAGTGGGTATATCACATCCCCTACCATGCACCAGCCTCTGGGAAAATCGAACGGTATAATGGGCTGTTAAAAACTACACTGAGAGTAATGGGTGGGGGAACTTTCAAGCATTTGGATACACACTTACCAAAGGCCACCTGGTTGGTCAACACCAGAGGATCTGCCAACAGGGCTGGCCCAGCACAGTCAGAACTTTTACATATTGTAGAGGGGGACAAAGTTCCTGTGGTGCACATGAAGAATTTGCTGGGGAAGACAGTCTGGGTTATTCCTGCTTCAGGTAAAGGCAAACCCACTCGTGGGATTGCTTTTGCTCAGGGACCTGGATATACTTGGTGGGTAATGCAGGAAGATGGGGAAGTCCGATGCGTACCTCAAGGGGATTTGATTTTAGGGGAAAACAGACAATGAACTCAATTGTACGCTGTTGCCTGCTATAGCCATCAACTAGAAGTCTGCAGGGCACCAGCGACTGGCCCTGACTTCCCTCCGACCATCATCCCAACAGAGAATGAACTTTGATAGAACCGGATGAGTTCTACAGTAAAGGAATGATCAGCATCAGCAGACAACGATCCAACACTGCACACAGCTTCTCCTGCTCTGAAAGACTGTTCCAAGAGATGGAGCCCAACATCATGAACCGAACGGACTCAGTAGCTTTATAGGAATTGGTCCGTGCACTAAGATAACAGTGCACTGAAATGAGAGTGAGGGTATATGGAAAATGCGGGATCTGAGCATGATGTGAATGGTATGGAATAAGGGGTGGATACTGTTCTGGGTTCAGCAGTAGCAGTCATTTTTTCTCCTTCTTAGTAGCTGTTGCAGCACTGTGTTTTTGACTTTCAGCCTCGGAACAGAGCTGATAACACTGATGTTTAGACTGACCAAGGACTTTGTGAGTCTCATGCTCTGCCAGGGAGGAGGAGGGGCCGGGAGGAAGCAGGGACAGGACGCCTGACCCAAACTAGCCAAAGAGGTATTCCATACCACAGCACGTCATGCCCGGGGATGTAACTGGGAGCTACCCGGAAGGGCACGTCCTCTTTTCGGTCGGGCTCTTTTCCGGCGAGCGGTATCATATTTTCTTCCCTTGTTATTTCTCTTATCATTATTATTATTGGTGGTAGCAGCAGTGATTTGTGTCATACCTTAGTTACTGGACTGTTCTTATCTCAACCCGTGGGAGTTACATTCTTTCGATTCTCCTCCCCATCCCTCTGGGGAGTGGGGGGGGGGAAGTAGACTGCGTGGTTCTGATTTACGGCCTGGGCTTAAACCACGACACACTTTCACACTGAACTTCAAAACAAAGCAGAAATAAGATTCAGAAAGGGACTAGCATCTAGCCCAGTCACTGCTAATCTACAAACCAGCTAAGCAAACAGTAAGAGAACTGCACCCAAGAGAACACGAGTTCCTTTTGCCTAGGTGTTTCAGTGACTTTCTTTGCTGTGAGGTTTCAGAAAGTTTTGCCAGCTTTATTACAGAAAAGAATTTTATACTATAAAATATTATATATCTATATTGCATATCTATCTATCTATCTATCTATCTATAATACTACTGGTCAATTCAAGGAACTTAGAAGTTCCAGTTTTGAGGTCCTACATATTGTCTGCCCTGCAACACCACGGCCACATGCAATAGACATTTGTTCAACAGATACTCAGGTTTGTTGGGAATTGTATCCTGTGGTGCCTCCAGATAATATTCTTGTCTGTAGCAGATTTTTCTCACCTGTATCATCTGCTTGCTCCTTCAGGGGGCCATAAAACTAGTTCAGGACAATCTAATTCTACTCACAGAGATACTCAGTGTGCTCTGTGGATGGCCAGCATCTCCTGTCAGTGCAGTGGTAGGAAGACATAAGTTACTAGGGCCTCACACGTGGCTGGACACATCAGATTCTGGGGGGTCTTGGCTGCAAGACAAACAACACTAGAACTAGACTGTGGGCTGCAGCACAATCTTTGCTTTTCACAGTCATTTCCTATTCCATAGGGGTTATGTGTGCACTTTTGCGGCATACTGAAACATACCTAAATAACCAAGGTGAATATACTCTCCTAGAAACAAGTTAAAACTGAATTTTGTTTTGTGATTTATGGAGCTAATGCTGATTCCTACAGGGAGGCTACGGACATGGAAACTGACACAAGTGTTTGGGTATAATCATGTCCTCTGTACAACTGCTGTGCAAGAGGGAAGGAGGAATCAGATCATCCCACTCAGAATAAGCTAATCCTTGGATCATGGAAAAAGAGTTGTCTGAAGCCCAAACTATGTGAATACCTGTCCTGGGAGCGTAGCTCTGCAAGCTGGGGAATAAGTGAATGTGAAAATGTGTGGGTTTTGCAAAACCAAATAAAATACACTGTAAAGAAAAATCTAAAGTCTGTCCTGGGATCTTTATGCAGTCATCCACAGACTAAAGGGCAACAGCTGCAGAAGGCTCAAGGGAGCACTGTGTCACCTGTGAAGGTCCACCAGTGTGAGTGGCCAAGGTCTGTGAAAACACTAGGAAATAGCCTCGGGGCTGCTGACGCTGTGACACTACTGCCCACAGTAATCGCTCCAGGCATAACATGAGGTTTACGCTCTATGAGGAAACTGTGGGGAACTGCAAGGGCTTTCTAGTAAAGGAGAGAGGTAAGACAGAAAAGCAAGGCATATGCAGAAGTCGGAAGCAGGGAAGAGATTTGAGTGCACTCACTTTTGTTGTTTTGGGCTGGTGTGTGCCATCCTCTCATGAGGACTGAGATATCTGGAGCACTTCCCTTCGTGCAAATGGAGAAACTGCTCTTTGTTTCTGGTCAGATGAAACCTGTCCCTCTGGAAGCTGCTTCCAGCCTGAATTAAGGTTGCCCCTTTAGCCCTCCTTTTTCCATGCTGAGCCCATTCCAGGCTTCCCATTTTAATCTTTGGCTGTGAAATCTAGCCATCCTTTTGTCACATTCCTGGTCATTATTGTGGGTGAAGGTTTATTACTAGTGTAGACTGTTCCATATTCCAAGATTTCCAGCAGGTTTTCAACACAGAATTGGAAAATCTACTTTTAACAACTTACACAGACTTGGCTGCTTTATAACTAGCAATTAAATTAGGCCAAATTTATCTGGGCAAGAATCTTATCACCAATATTCCTTTACAAACCTGGAGGAGGTTTTCAGATTATTCTGCGTTAGGTGAAACACAGAATCTGGCACTTTATCCTCTACCAAACAGATGCAATTGCACTACATATTTTCTACCTACTTACATATATTTACTTTTAAGGATATCAGTGGAAAATGCTGTCAGTGGATACATTCTGGCTGATTCCTAAAAGCATGCAGTAATATAAAATATTTATTTTAGAGAGTGAGATACTTAATTGTACTCAGACACCTCTGGAATCCACTCTCATTCATTTCTGTATGAAAAGCAAACAGACAAAAGTCTAGCTGACAGCTTGCCAACACACTAATTAACTTTCAGCTGCATTCTCAGTCAGACTTTGCTCTCAACCTAATACAACCTGCCAGGAAGCACAGCGATGAAATGCAACTTTAAAATATAGAACTATACAGAATATAGAGGGTTCATGGAAATTAAAATGTTCTGCACTTGAACATGGGTTATTCCTTTTTATTATTAATATAAGGAAGACCTGTGTGTAATTCGCTCATGGCTCAGTAACTCAAATTTATTATTACGCCTCTTTAATTCAGGAAATTCAAAGTTCCATTCATTATCCACGTACATAAGTCTCCTCTTTATTGTTCTGCTACTGCATATCTTTCCAAATGTGTACTTTGTGCAGTGGAGTACGGTACAGGTGGAAACTTTCAGTTTCCAGGTTTTTAGAGACAAAACCTCATGGCTAAGTAACTCTTACAGACCCCTCCATTTTCTAGTGCTTGCTTAAGTGACATTGATGTTATTTAACTTTACCTTTTACGTTTTGCAGGCTATTCAAACTTTCCTCTAGTGTAAGACACAAAAAGTGTATTTATGAGAAAAGGATTCTAAACGTAAATTACAAATTTAATTCATATTTGTCCTCCTTTGTCTTTAACCAAAATTAGCCCCCTCCCACCCCCACATCTGCTCTGCTTCTGGTCTCTTCCCCCCTCCCATCTGCTCCTGCTCTCTTTTCCCTCCTCCCCCATCTGCTTGAACATCACTACCCCTCCAGGGATCCCTTTTCCTCTGTTTGACTCCCTATCTCTCAGCTGCGCTTTCCTCTGCTGTCTGAATGCAAAACAATAAAAATGAATGTTTATGATGGAGAAAGAAACACACATACTATTGCTAGTGAACTTCTGAAAATTCCTTTTCCTGTTCTTTGCCGAGAAAATGGAAAACACATCTTTGACTTCTTAAGCACAATAATATCATACCACATCTGAGTCTTCTTAGAGGGTTTGGGCTCTTTTAATGGATTCAGTTGAGGCATTGATTAGACAAGTGCCCCAAATGTTTTGCGCACAGTAGGAAGCTTTATTCTTTTGTCTCATTACCATGTCCATTGTTAACAATGCCAAATATCAAAAGCATCTCCTCAGTACTGGGTCAGACACTGTTTTCTTCATCACTTCTGGGAACTGAAAACACGGCTGAACTGGCTTTGATGGCAGCAGGTTCAGGCAATGATGAAACTGCAATTGACATCAAGTTACAAAGGTCTTTGAAAATACCATTTTTCACACTATCCATTTTATGTGGGTCCTTTGACTATCCTGCAGTTACACTGGCATGAAAGCAGCACAACAGAGCACAGGGTAGTTCCCTCAATATCAGAGAACTTATTTTCAATTATTTCATTGTTGTAAAGTCTTTCCCTATACACAGTATAATCACTGTGACCCACACCTCAATTGTTTGGCACTCACTAAAGCAAACTTGTCAAAGCATTGTGGTATTTTTCATGTATTCATCCATGGAACACATTTCAGTAACAAAATTTCAGGAAACACTTTTTGGGTTTCATACAGCTTAAAGCAATAATTTATTTTGACCAATCTTTCTTTTGAATATACCTAAGTATATTCAAGTACTCATTAAGTAAGCCTTAGTAAACCTTGTTTAGAACTTACAGTACTGTATTGCAGAAATCAGCCTTGAACTGTTTTGCCTGGAGACCTGTCAGTCTTATTTAACACAAAACGAAAATAAATATATATATTGTTAGGGGTATCTAGCTCCACAGCCACTGCCTGACCTCCCAGGCCAAACTTAGGTCAGTGGAAATGTTTTTTCAAAATCATGCAGAATTGAATAAATTGGCGCTGAACACACATGGAACAAAAATTAAACAACTGAAAAAGTTTTCCATAACACTGTGGCCCATTTTAGGGTAAATTTGTAATTTGAATATTAAAAATATTATAAAACTTAATTCCATTACCTTTTGGTGTTACTTCATTAGTAGGCTAATTGTTTGGATGGTAGATTAATTATATGTGATAAAGTTCATGGTTGTCAAATACATTTCTGGCTAATTTGATTTTAAAAGCTGAATACTGAAGAAGAAATGTGGTTTTGTTGCATACAGTTTCCTACGTTTCACTGTCATTCTTTATCCAAGGAAAATATATGATGTATCTCGGGAGATAAACCAAATAAGAATCACTTATATCTCTACTAGGTCCATGATGACTTTGACAAAAGTAAATGTGCATCTTCAGAGACTCTATGCTAAATGTATAACAGGAGGAAAATAGGTTTTAGTAAAAAAAGATATAAATTTATTCTTTAAAACATATTTTTAATAAAATATTTTATTTTTAGATTTTTTTTTCTGAATTAAAAAAAAAATAATTTGAAACCATTCCATGAGTAATTAGTCTTCAGTTTGTTGTTTTTCTAGCAAATACAGGGAATATACAATCCCTGCAAACTTAAAAAGATTTATGTAATTTTCTTGTATTAGAGAACAGGGTTATAGAGAAGGCAGCACCAACGATGTTTCCAACTTTTAACACAAATTCAGCTACCTGTTTTGTCATGTGGATTTACAATGACTTCATGAATAGCTGAAGGGACTTCTTATCTGCAACGTGATTGGGAAAAAGGAATAAAAAAACCCCAAAACTATACTGCACATTAAATATTAAAATTACTCCTATAATATTTTGTACATTAAGTATCTTGTAACAATTTAAAATATTTAATGAATGTTTAAAACTTATCTGAAAAGTAGTGTTTATTTTTTCCATTTTATATGTGCCAGTATAATGATTTGATGATTAAGTCCCGTGGGAAGTGTTCCATAGCTCATTTCATTAGATTGGGCCTGACTGGATATAAGTGATTGCCCAGAAAATCTTTGACAGAACAAGAAATGGGTCCCAGATTACACAATTATTAGTCCTACACTTTTAAGTAAAACTAGTCTCCCAACAGAGGCCTCATTTATTCTGGATTTATTCTAAAGTTAAATAATACTGTGAAATTGAACTATCATAAAGTGAATTTTCAGAAAAGATATCAATCTGACCTGCAAAGAGAAATTAAAAACCTGATTTTAGGAGTTAATCTGCTTTTTTTGCCCAATAGTGCTAAAACAGATAATTTTTCTATAAAAGGCATATAAAAGCAAAAACAGGAAAAAGAAAATACTATATAAAGCCCTAATGAGGAAAATGTTCTGTATGGATCTTTTGTCTTTAACTATGCAATTATTATTGTATGTTTTATCTGAATAAACAAACCCACAGTATTTCCAAGGATGAAAAGCCTAAAGACAGTAATCTAAATACAATCCAGTGTGACTGTAAAGCTTTCTCTGACTAGTTTCTTCTCCAGATGGTTGGTAGTTTTTATTTCTACATCATTTAGAAAATCCCATTAGGATTCTAAAGCATTAGTGAGGACTATAGAAACCTTATCTTTTGGTTTTCTGTATTGAACAGAGCTCAATCTTTTGAACAGCTGAATGTTAGCATCCATTTTGTTATCACTAGGTAAATGTAACAGCATAGTAATTTGAAAATAATAGAATAACAGAATCATAAAATCATAGAATGGTTTGGGTTGGAAACTTCAAAAGTCATATAGTCCAAACCCCTGTCGTAGTTTAAGCTCAGCGGTAAATCATGCAGTCGCTCTCTCACTCCCCTTTCTTCCTCCCCCTGCTCCCAGAGGGATGGAGAGGAGAATCGAAAGAATGTAACTCCCATGGGCTGAAATAAGAACAGTCCAGTAACTCAGGTATAACACAAAAGCACTACTGCTACCATCAATAATAATAATGATAAAGGAAATAATAAGGGAAGAGAATACAACTGCTCACCACCCGATGACCGATATTTAGCCTGACCCAGCAGTGAATTAGCCCTTCCGGGTAACTGCCCACAGTTCTACATCCTGAGGTATGGAATACCTCTTTGTTTAGTTTGGGTCAGGTGTCCTGTCTCTGCTTCCTCCTGGCTTCCCCTCCTCCCTGGCACAGCATGAGACTCACAAAGTCCTTGGTCAGGCTAAACATTTGAGAAGTAACTAAAAACATCGGTGTTATCAGCGCTGTTCCCAGGCCGAAAGTCAAAACCACGGCACTGCACCAGCTACTAAGAAGGAGAAGAATGACTGCTACTGCTGAACCCAGGATACCCCCCTACAATGAGCAGGGACATCTTGAACTAGATCATGTTTTCTCTACTTTCCTGTGTTTAAGCATGTATATTGGTGCCACCTGATCTGCTGGTATTTTTGTTTCATACTTTTCTTGCAAAACCATTTCTATATAATTTAATAAAGGAGGGGGGAGGGAGAGGGGAAGGGCAGGAGAGGAGGAGAGTTGCCTTTAACCATTAGCGAATTTGGGCCTTATCTCTTCTCAGACAAGGAATGATAAATGTTGATTTATAGCTCAATGTCTTGTCACAGGATATCAGTTTGACATATACAGAAAAGATCCATCAATTTTAATAAGCGTTGCCTCTCTATAGAATTACACAACCCATAAAATTTTCTGTAGGAGAAAGATGTAATGATGCTCAATAATTACTATTTTAGAACAATATTTAAATGCTATAAGATTCAGTTTTGTACCTCTTGGTATAAGAAAGTCAAGATGTTAAACCTGCATATATTTGACTGTGCAGCACTTAAATGGAGTAGAAGTCCCATACTTCTGTAACTTGATATAGCTTTACTCTATTTACCAACAGCAATGTAATCACTGAGGCAGAGCTGAGTATAGAATCAAAATCCAACTAGGAATATGGGCAAATCTTTTTGCTCCACTAAGCTGAAGTTGGTTTGTAGATATTCATGCAATGTGAAGCATATAGCATGTCTAGATATATCTAAATGCAAGAAAACGTAAAGATAAATTTAACTACATTGAAGAAATGAGATAGACATTTGTCCTGTATAGCAACATAGCTGGATTTAGACCTTTTTTTTTAATCTTGGCCTTACTATAGATGCTACACAATCAAATAAGACACTGATCTTTACATACTGCACAATGAACTGTGCATCACAACAAAACTGCTAGTCAAAACTTCAGACCAGTGAAATTAATAAAGACCTGTAATATTATCTGCTTCATATATAAGAGGATGACTGTTCCCTGTTCTTCCTCACAACACTAGCACAAAGGTATTTAAATATAGTTGGACTAGATGATCTTTGTAGGTCCCTTCTAACTGAAATATTCTGTTCTATTGTAACTATTCTACTCTAAATAAATCAAGGTAAAACATAAATGCACTTTTTGAAGAAAGCAAATGGACACCTGCATAGTGTGAAGTGTGGCAGGAGAGCACCATATTAAAACCTTACACCAGTGAATCTTAATGTTTCATCATAGAATCATAGAATCATCTTCAAAGATGTTGTTCTTGACTAAGGGCATCATTGTCTGAAAAGGAGACAGCATAATTTTTTTTAAAGCTCCTTCTTTTACATCCTAGAAAAGAAGTTCAATATCCTGGATATGTATTTTTTTTTAATTCTGCTTTTCATGTCAGGTGCTTCACTATTTTCTTGATCTGGAGAAGCAGAAAAAATGTGTGCAATTAACTGTAGTTTAGCTCTATGACTTCAATTTTTTTAAATCAGATAGACTTCGTGAACTTTTGATGTATACAGCTAAAAATAATATATATTGAATATTTCTGAATAAATAAAATTCAAGGAATCAGTTAATTGACAATCTACAACTCAAAACAAGGTTTGAGTAAATTATTCAGTGTGAATTATTTGCTCAGCTCTCTTCATTATACCTTTGGTTTGCTTGATTACTACTAAACAGACTTACCCAGAATATGGTATTTTCCGGGACTGAATCAGGAGTAAAAAGGTGACCTTAGCTTACACCATCAAATTTAGGAGGCCTTGAATTATGAAATCTTAATCCTCTTTCCCTTTGAAAAGATCATAATCAACTTTTTTTTAACCAGAAAAACGGTTTCATTTCTTTTTTTTCTTAATATGTAACATATGCAAATCAATGGCAGCAGTCAGCAATCATAAGCAACCCTAAAATAACAAATCAATGAGAACAAGCAATAGCTGAGGAAAATATTTTTTAAAAACAAACTGAAGTTTTAACTTTCAGTTATTCACTTATAATCAGCAACAGGGAATTAAAACCCTCCTAATTTTATGAAACAAAACTCCTTTTTAATTCTTAATTTTCTGAATGTGAGACAAAGATTATTTTACTATTTCAAATACTAAAAATAATCAAGTTTTCATGTTTAGCTGAAAGTATGCATAAGATGGCTGTGGAAACAGAAGACTCAATGACTTGGAGATTATGGAATTCGACAGCACAATACTTCTATCTCTCATATTTTAAAGGATAGTTTCTTCTTATATAAAAACAAAGATCTTGTTGCTTCTAATTTAATTAACTTGTGAATTTTAAATGAGAATTGGAGGCTTGGGGAGGGCATAAATGGACTTAAAAGCCTGCAGCAGCTAGTGCCAACCTCTGTTAAGCAATTATCTTTTAAACCTCAGATAGTCCAGCTCTGCCTGATGGGCTCCTTGAAGCTGACAGGGTTTGAGCTGAAGGCAAACATGAAAACAAAAGGCAACTATTTTGTCTCCATCTTTAAAGATCCTTCCTGTGTGTATATAATACAACAGGAGAAGATGACATTCAGAAGGTGACTTTAAATAGGGATTAAAAATACTCTTTTTAATACCTTTGTTTTTGAAGATAGTTGCAGTTACATCAATTCATAAGTGCAGTTACATCAATTCCTCAGAGTCAGCCAGCAAAAATGGCACTGAAAACAAGAGCTGAAATGCTATTTTGCAGGTTGTCTACAATATTTTATGAAATAGTGAGAGAGACATAATCCTGAATCCTAGAATTACAGAATGATTTGCATTGGAAGGGACCTTAAAGATCATCCAGTTCCAACCCCGCTGCCATGGGCAGGGGCACCTTTTACTGTACCAGGTTGCTCAAAACCCCATCCAATCTGGCCTTGAGTAATTCCAGGGATGAGGAATCCACAACATCTCTGGGCAACCAGTGCCAGTACCTTACCACCCTCACAGTCAAGAACTTCTTCCTAATATCTAATCTAAACCTATACTCTTTCAGTTTAAAGCCAGTCCCCCTTTATTACCCCTACATGCCTTTGTAAAAAGTCCCTCTGCATCTTTCTTGTAGGCACACTTTAGGTACTGGAAGGCTGCTATAAGGTTGCTGGCTCCCCAGCCTTCTCTTCTCTAGGCTGAACAACCACAAATCTCTCAGCCTGTCTTCACATAAGACACGCTCCAGCTCTCTCATCATCTCCATGGCCTTCCTCTGGACTCACTCCAACAGGTCTATGTCCTTTTTATGTTGCGGGCCCCAGAACTGAACACAGGACTGCAGGTGGTGTCTCACAAGAGCAAAGGAGAGGGGAAGAATCACCTCCCTCAACCTGCGGATCACTCTTCTTTTGGTACAGCCTAGTGTTGGGTTGACTTTCTGGGCTGCAAGTGCACACTGACGGCTCATGGTGAGCTTCCCATAGACCAACAACCCCAGGTCTTTCTCCTCAGGGCTGGTCCCAATCCATTCCCTGCCCAGCCTGTTTTTGTGCTAGGGATTGCCCGGACCCAGGACTTGATGACGTTTGCACAGGCCCACATCTCCAGCCTGTCCAGGTCCGTCTGGATGGCATCCCTGCCCTCCAGAGTGTCAACTGCATCACACAGCTTGGTGTCACTAGCAGACTTGTTGAAGGTGGACTTAATCTCACTGTCTATGATGCTGACAAGAGATTTTGAGCAGTGTCAGTCCCAAAATTCTATATGCCCTCCTAATGACAAACACCTTATGATTGAGGAAGGCTTAGGTAAAGCAACTGAGCCAAGAAAGAACAATGGTGAAAAAAATGCATTTTGCTTTCTTCAAGGTTCTAAGTCTTTATGCGCATTACTTTATTTTTTTTTTCAAAGGAATATAATAGGATGTTGTCATCTGAGTTAGTAGTTTGACTTCTGCTTAAAGATGGTAATAGTTATACTTTTTAAAAGCAATAATAATAGTCTTATTTGGTTAAAAGTTGTATAGATATGCAGAGACTGTAGTCCCTGTTGTTCAGAATTTGCCTTTGGTCACTCTTGGTCCTATAACTGGTGATACAGCTGTATCAGACAAGACACTGCCCCAATTGGAAAGCACCAGAGAAGAAAATGGTCTCTTGAGCTGAGCCAGGTGCAGGATGAGACCTTCATTTCCCAGTTAATACAACTACCACCTGAGAAAGACAAGTTGAAGGATTAGTAAAATAAGAGTGTTTGCTTAACTGCTTTGGCAGGTTCTGGCAATCAGCCTTAACTTGCTTTAATGGCTGTTTCCGGAGGGTTGCTGAAGTTGTTCTGTTCTTTCTAAAGTCTGAACTTGGTAGGAATTGACTCAGTTACTGTGTGTGGGATGGCTGTGGTCATGCATTTTGCTATGGCCAATGTAGTCTGTAGTACTGCCCCTGTCACTAATCTAGTCACTCTTTTGTCACTTTGGTTCTTCATAATCAAGAAAAGACGTGCATGCATTTTGTGCATTAGGTATGTACAGTACAAGAAAGTGTGTTCATATTGTTTGCTGAGGCTGCTTGATTTATTTAAAAAATATCTACTACTTTTCTGCCTGTAATTTTAGGTTCTTTTTTTCCCAGTAAAAATCTTGCACAAACGTTAACAAAGCTGCTGTCAGCTACTGACTTATTCTGTGTTTTACATTCTGTTTCCAACTTGGCATAAATCCTAAAATTAATAAAATGATGTGGTTCTCTTGGTAATTAAAGCAAGATGATTATTCTACAATAATAATCCTCTTAAATATTGGGCATATAAACAATGGAAAGATAATTCTTTGCTTAACAATTTAATATATTGGCAAATAAAAAAAAAAACCCAAAAAACAAAACCAGATTACTTTTGAATTGATAAACAAGTAATCCTGTTTGTTTCAGTCAGAATAATGAATCTTCATTTGGGTAACAAATGAGCATTTGGCTTGTGACCCTGAAGATATAAGGTAAAATTTGGATAGTCCATGCATTCAGAAATAACTATTTTATCAATGTGCTGATTCTGAGCCTAAAGCATACATCATAGCTAAGGATAAAAATCTGTTTCATCCTCCTGACTTCATATATCCTGATAAATGCTAAACAAATAAAGGTATAAAGGATATTTTATCTGTAAAAGTTCTTTTTTTTCCTTTTCTTTTTTTTATCCTAAAACTTACAGCTAAGCTGTCTGTGCTATAAACATTACACAGATCACAGACATTTTTTTGTAAATATATGTTTGATTCTCGTTTTTTATCTTGGAAGAACAGAGCAGGTTCCTTAACACAAGCAAAATTACTTCTAGTGCAGAGGCAATCAGCCTTAGGCATGAATACTTCCCAGAGGTAAACAGCTATTTGCTGAGAAAGAAGAGGATGGGAGAAGGAGCTGGAGCAGCTGCTATGGTGCATGATGTGGCTAGGAGTATTTTGCTACCCATTGCTAACTGAAGTGGGAGAGCAATAGAGAGGGGACTAAAGGCCTTAGCACTCCCATTCACACAGATGCTTCGCAATGGAGCTCAGTAATTATAATGATGTGGCATACTGAGGCAAATTGTTGTAGGGGCATGGAGAAAATGCAAAGCTATATCTGAAGTGCAATGCAAATCAACTGCATGGTCTATACGCAGCATGTCCAACCCTTCCTAGGTAGCTGTGTAAGCAGAAAACCAAGCATACCCTATAAACCTATTTGTGGGCACAACCCAGTGCAGAGACGACAGGCCCTGTATTACTTGGCTGTGGTTGATGTTCAGATTTTGTTATTTAAATATTTATGGTAATAATCTATTTTATTGTACATTATGTCTATAACACTCTGACAAACTAAATAGAAATATAAGGGAATGTGGTTGCTAATAAATCATATAAAAGATTTATTCCTTCTTATCATGTCTCACACTGATATCAGAGAAGGTGTTTTGTTTGTTTGTTTTTTTCTCCAAAGTCTTTGCTTTTTGTGTAAATAGGATCACACAAGGTAAAAAGAAAAATAAAACTGATAGGTAATGGCCAAGTGTGCGTCAGCCAGGACAGTAGTGGTGCAGTTGCCAACAATACTGAGAAATGGCTGAAAAATTGATTCATACTGAAACTAATGCAGTGGTGAGGTCTACCATGAAGCCTAAAGAGAATAAGCTTAGGTAGTCCAGTGTTGTCTGTTTAGGCTTCAACATTTTTCCTTCTCAAGTAAATAAGTATAAATCACTGCTACATTGTTGCAATCCTTTTCTGAAAATAAAAGGCAGTACAGTGGGAGGGAGCTGACACAAGCTGTCACCTGGAAATCCCAAGTCACATATTTATCACTTCTGTGTAGAATTCTTTCTCCTTTGTTGCTTATACCACAGATTACTGTTTTTGGAGCAACTGAATATGTTTGTCCTATCCATTCTGGGTTGAAATCACAGTTAGGTTTTATTCATACCCTCTAGAATATGTTAGGGTTTTATGTTCACATTATTCAAAGAAACACTCAGGTTTACAGAAAGCGAGAGGAGTTCTGCTCTGGGGAAGCACCTTAAATGGGCTCCTGCATGCTGAAAAGCCTTATTATCCCTACTAGTCATCTGTTTCCCACTCTTGGAATGATTTTCTTTGATAATTCATGTGAGTTTTGAATGTAGAAATGGACATACTGTCTCTCAACAGGTCTTATTTAATCCAATTCCTGATGTTATCATCACTGACAGCTTTTAGGGAACCAGCTGTAGTTTTGATTTATGTCCTCAAAGAATTTGTTCTGTCAAGGAATATTTCCAAATATGTCGGGACACATGAGCCCTTATCAAAAGGGATCCCTTATGAAGTATAAAATGATAGGATCAAGGGATTGCATATGTTTGACACATTTCTGATTTAAAACATTGTATGTAACCCTTTGGGTTCTTAAATACATTTTTGTCTATTCCAATCAGTCTTAAACCAAAAGCCTTTGAAGACAATGCTAAGGGTGGTAAGTAAAGTCAATTTCTCAGGTGAACCTCTCAGGAAGCAATTAGATTGATTAATTTTATGTAATTAATTTCTATATCTAGATCCTGGCAGAACATATACAAGACTTACACATTTCCATTAAAGTTCATGCTATATGAATTAAAGATTTAGCTACCACTGCTTATATCTTTAACTATGAAAACTTAACAATGATATTCAGTATGCTAGTGCCTCAATAGCAGCTCTTAAATCATAAAAATAAAATTGTCTTTATAGGTTATATCACTCACAACTCCCTGTAACCACTTTTTACACATTTTTTACAACAGACCAATCGCAAACTTTGTGAGGTGGTGCAATTTCTGGGTCAATGATGAGAGCCTTTGAAAACATATTATTTTCCTTGCAAAAGTCCTTCTACAAGTTGTAACTACTATGGTGTAATAAATCAAAATGGAATTTTTGTGAAGATCTACTCTAGAAAATTTTATTGTATAGAGTTAATAGTGATGGTGCATGAAAAGTTACTATTTTAAGATCTTTAGGAATAGCAACTTCCAAATGGGTTACTTTATTCCAGTTATCTCTTCCCTGATAAAGAGACAATATATAAACAATATGAAGTGTCTTTGTTCAATTACAATTTACGAAATTATTGCATTACCTTTCAAGTAAAGGATTGTATAGAGACCTGTTGGTCACACATCTGATCTCACATTAGCTTACAGCTGCAATTGTTTATGTTATTCTGGATTTATGGTAGTATAACAGAGAGTATATCTTGTAGAAATAGGCATAGTTGCCTAGGCTCTAGAAACCAGAACCTAAGCTTTAATTATTCAGGCACCCTTGAAGAAAATATCTTCCCTTCCCAAGATTATTTTTTTTTCTGTTTGTTTGTTTTGGTTTTTTTTTTCCCTTAAAAATAAGGAAATAAGCATCTCTAAAGGGTGAGTATTAAAACCTAATTTAATCAAAATACAAGGCTAGTGGAAGTGAACTGCATGTATAGTTTCAATGATTTTTTGACCCGGTACCTTTTTTGGATATACTCACACTCCGATCTTATTCTGTGTCTGTATGTACAATCCAAGACAGTGGCTCACAGAGGTAGCTAGGAATGAATCTTGGATGTCCTTCATCATTGAACACCATCTTAACAGAGAGGCATTTGCTTCTAAATGAGAGAAAGTTTAACTTAAATCTTTCCCAAAGCAGAATGCATTTTTTTTTCCTTGCTCAAGTCTTAGTTTTTGTAATAAGTCTAAAAATTTAATAAGACAGTCTGTCTTCTGGATAATCAAGACTTCAGTTATCCAAGGATATGTGCAATGCAGTTAATAGACATGAGATAACAAGGCATTTCAGTATTGAGGAGATCATACTGTATTTGGTAAACTATCATAGGACCCTTAAGTCGAGGCAGCATTCCAAGGAGTAATTATGAGTGTTTTAATTAAAATAATCTTTCCCTTTCAAGGATTTTCTCCTGGGCCAGTATAAAGCAAATATCCAGTGCTCTCAAGAAACATGTTCTGACTTCCTGGAACTTGTTTATTTCTGACTGTTTTGATGGCGTAGAGGATTGCTGAATAGTGGTTTCATGTCCCCTCTCCTTTTGATTCCTTCCTAGTAAAAATCTGGTAAATTGTCCATAGATTTAGTTGCATTATCAGATCATGGGCTGGAATGACAACAAAATTCACATACTCAAAATAAAAAGAGATTTATTCTTTTTTTTTTTCCTGGAAGAAATCATTTATTTCTGGATGAATGCTTCAGCAGGCTTCCCAGTGGTGTCTCCTCATGCTGCTATTGCCTGCTAGCATTATTGAACCTACTAGGAGATACTGGAAGTATCATAGATTTCTTTCTTCACCTCATACAGATCATTAACATAAGACTCCCCTTCTAAGCTCAGATAATAATTTGATATGAAATGTGTCTTAATTTCAATACTAGCAAAATTAAATGATTGTGAATTGCTTAAAAACATGGCAGCTAATAAAGAGATACATGCTAAAAGGTATGGTATAATTGTACCTCATATTCCTATTTTCATGGGGATGGAAAGTCTGATCTGAGACATCACTGTTGAACTCCTGTTGCAGTACATTGTGAAGTATTCAAGTTCACTTTTAGTTGTTTTATTTCATATTGGGAGTTTGTTGGGGGGAGTATTGGGGAATAAGGAGTCTGTGCTGGTCCTAGGTATCTTTATTCACCAAATATTCATATGTAAAATAACTTGGTACTTTCCAATGTTGGCAACCTGATGTGTCTACCAAAATTATATAAAACTACTATATAATACAGGTGACTTTGTTGTGGGTTTATTGGGGGTTTTAGTTTGTTTGCTTGGTTTTTTTTGTTGTGCTGGTTTTGTTATGGGATTTTTTTTGTTCGGGTTTTTGTCTTCTTGTTTACATCACCAACAATTTTAAATATCAGAATGATAGAAGAGAAAAACTGGCATCTACTTCATGATGTTAATTTTCATTAAAAAAATAAATGTAATGAAGCTGTAGAAAAAGCGGTGTAGAAACTCAGGTTTTTATTCCAGAGGCTATTCTGTTTCTACGAAGTACTTATGCAGACTGTGCTTCCAGTGGATTAATATAGAAAAAATGAGGTGACTTTGACTGAATACACTAGCATCATTGCTATTATGACTGAAACCAAGGGGTTATAAAATCAGGGGATAATGAATTAGGAACAGTATCACTTGTCCCTTATATTTCCTGTAATAATTTACTCCACAGAAATTGGGGTGAATCCTTCATGTATTAGGTTCAACTCAGCTGTCACAAGTCTACTTAAGTGTTTTTCTGCTGGCACAAATGTAAATGAAACCAAAAGATGTCTACAGGAGCAAATACAAAAAATATTTCCATTGGAAAACAGCACGAACTAACATGAGAAGATCTGTAGAACAAAACTGCTTATGTGGGCATTCACACATGGGTATCTTTACAGTGGAGTATCTATATGCTCATTTGCAGCTAGAGTGCATTGGGGATGTTTCTGCAGCTTGTCTTATGGTGCAGGTTTTTTCAGGTCATGTCCTTTGAAATGCCTTCAGAAGAGAAAACCACACCACAGTTTGCAGGCAAATGTGGAAAGGCTGTGTTGGAAATTTACTGCTGATCTGGTTCAACATGAAAACAAGGATGCACCTTTTGTGTTCACAGAACAAATATCAGGATGGATACTGTGCTGCCCGCATTTTCTGGTGATTTGCATTACTGGTATCTGATATGCAGAATGTATAGCCCTCAGTGAAAGGTTCAGGGAAATGCTATTTTTTTTATTCAGTTCAGTGCTGTTTTATTCTATTAAAAATTATGTGAATAATATACTCAATTTGTTAAGTAATAATTCCATTTATCACAAGCATTTGTGTGGATAGAACATGATTATTCCAGGGTTGCAGAAACCAAGTCTGAAACAGAACAATGAATGCAGTCCCTGAAATTCACTCCTAGAGAAAATGAGCAAATTCTTGAGATGTTCAAGCAGCCTTGGTGTAGTTTATGGTACTATCTTTACTAAGCTGAGTTGCTCAAAGTAGTCACAAGACTTAAAGAGAAAAGACAGAATACCTTCTTAAATACGCCTAGCATAAAACTATAGATATGTTACCAAAATGTCTCAGAAGAGCAGCTGGGGAATGCTTGTGGGGAGCATATGTATGAGCTTGAAGAAGCATATGTATGAAGTGAATTTTATTACAGAACAGATGTCAGATATGTTGAACTGTGATACAATGTAGATCATTTTATTGGCTTCCTTGTAAAAGACAGTTTTTAAAGAATACTGACTAATCTCTTCGTCCTTCTTGTACATCATCAAGGGAGAGATAAGTCACCGACCAACTTCCTGAAGGTATGAGGAACCCCTTCAAGGTGAAGGAGGCCCAGAGAAAAAGGCCACTTTGCTTAAGGCAAGGTAACAAGAGGTTGAGGGTGGCATCCAATGGTGGGGTTGGGGGTCTTTTTTTTTTTTTTTAAGCACTTCACAAAGGGGCCCTTGACATTTCTGTCTTTCCTTTCTGTGGCCCTGGATCCTGAAGGGGGAAAAGAGGATGAAAAAGCTCATAGGAAATGTAAGTGATCTTTATTGACCTGTGACTTTTGTGTAACCATGGCCTCTGGCATGTGACTCAATGTGTATTTCTTGTCAAAACAGGTAAGGGAATTATGTGCTGCCCTGAAGGAATGTATAGTGTGTGTGTAGAGTGCTGAAAGGCAAGAGATTGATGTGAGGGCTGAAGTGAGAAGAGGAAGATACAGGAAAGCGTGAGAGGGAAGAAGCACTGTGAAATTAATTACTCCTTGTTTCCTCAGTGCTGGTGGAGGATTGCCAGAGTAATTGACTTTGTTATTAATTCAATGTTGTTCCTCTTTTTTCCCCTTAAAATTTCATATTTATTTTGATTCAGGAACCATATTGTATAATTTCATTCAATATTATAGAATAATTTTATTCAATATTTTTGTAATTGTATGCAATAATTACTGTATGCACACAACCTATCTGGAAAGATATGATAGGTTCTGTAGGAATAGGCTCTGTAGGATAGGCCTTCCCCATGATGGTTAAAACAGTTCATACCATTAAGGTAAATGTAGAAAGTATTGTCCAGCAAACTAGTACTGCTTAGAAGGGTAAGGAAGTTCTTGTATTCTTCCGAAAGATTAGGTCAGCAATTAAACCAAGGAGCTGAGGTCCCACTCAAACATTCCTGTGAAGAGGCAGATCCTGAAAAGGGACAAGAAGGCTCTTCTGAAAGCATTATAAACAGCTAACTTAGTATTGGCTGTATTTCCGACCTACCATCAGTGGCCCTGTGGTGTTGTGCCAGAAGCACAGGAATATGCAGGGAAAGAGCTGAAGATATGCAAGAGCATCTCTGAGTTCTGCCATCCTGCCCACAGTTAAAAAGGGGAGACAAAAATAAGGTGGTATTTAAGATGAGATACAAGAAATATGGTTTACATATGTTGCTCCTAAAGCCCTCTGGTAAGGGAAGAAAAAACAAGTAGGTAAAGTGAAACAGGCTTGTACAGAAAACCTACAGCAAAATCTGGCAAATCTGCAAGAGATGCAGGCACCTTCCTTCAGTTTTTTGGTGAATAGACATGTCAAGTGCTACATCTTTTTGCTTTTCTGCCTGCTGGAGGCCCAGTTCTCAAGATTTAATTTTTAGACAGCAAAACCAAAATACACCGAGACATTGGGCACTTGTGACAAGAAAATTTGGGCCCTCTGCTCCTTAAATTGCTAGAAAGCTTCTTTGAAACTGGAATGAATGAGCTGGGTCTTATCAGGTGGGAGATTTTGAGAAAAGATGGAGCTGCCAGCAGATTATTCATACACAGCTTCTATCGACTTGGAATAACTCAAAATGATTCTTGAAAATCTTGTCTTTGAGTCAAAAACTTGAGTAAGGTAGTTATGGTCAGCATTTGTAGGTAAAAATGACAGAATAGATTAAGGCTGATTTTGAGGATATGATCTCAAAACCCCTGAAATGAAGAATGATTTATTGGACAAGACTAGAGTGACGTGAGTTTAGAGGAAGCTCTCACAAGAAGATAACAGCATTCAATTGCTATAAAGTCTGTGGCACTATGTGAAAAATAGATTGGGCTCTCTGAGTACAGCAAGATTGAAAGGACTGATCAAGAATGCTTCATACAAAAATGATATTCTCTTTTATATTGGTTTTTGGTGTTAATTTTTCTTTTTGTAGGGTCAAAAATATATGAGAATTTGAGGATGACCTTGTGAGATTGGAATAGGTCACATGCACGGCTGAAGTTAAGGCTTCCTCAAACTGCTGGATTAAGATTCACTACAGGACATGTGTGCCTGTGAGCTAATTGATGGACAGACTTGAACTAAAGAAAAAGCATCAGTTAGTCTAAGTCTCACAATATAGGTCCTCTTGGGGCTGGTTTGTTTGTTTGTTCTCCCCCTCCCTCCCTTCCCACCCACTCACAGCAGTCACTGCATTATGAGTCTCTTCACAGGGCCAGTAGTATTCCCAAATTGTGTAAATGATACCATGAACCTTTTTCTTTTATTTTAAATATGTGAGTTATTATTGTTGGAGCAATCCCAGGCACAGCTACAGGTTGGGCAGAGAAGAGATTCAGAGCAGCCCTGTGGAGAAGGACTTGGGGGTGTTGGTAGATGAGAAAATGAACATGAGCCAGCTTCAGTGTGCACTCGCAGCCCAGAAAGCCAACCGCATCCTGGGCTGCATCAAAAGGAGCGTGACCAGCAGGTCGAAGGAGGTGATCCTGCCCCTCTGCTCTCATGAGACCTCACTTGGAGTATTGTGTGCAGTTCTGGTGTCCTCAACATAAAAAGGACATGGAAGTGTTGGAACAAGTGCAGAGGAGGGCCACGAGGATGATCAGAGGACTGGAGCACCTCCCGTATGAAGACAGGCTGAGAAAGCTGGGGCTGTTCAGCCTGGAGAAGAGAAGGCTGTGTGGAGACCTCATAGCAGCCTTCCAGTATCTGAAGGGGGCCTATATGCTGGGGATGGACTCTTCATTAGGGACTGTAGTGACAGGACAAGGGGTAATGGGTTAAAACTTAAACAGGGGAAGTTTAGATTGGATGTAAGGAAGAAATTCTTTACCATAAGGATGGTGAGGTACTGGAATGGGTTGCCCAGGGAAGTTGTGAATGCTCCATCCTTGGCGGTGTTCAAGGCCAGGTTGGACAGAGCCTTGGGTGACATGGCTTAGTGTGGGGTGTCCCTGCCCACGGCAGGGGGGTTGGAACTCGATCTTAAGGTCCTTTCCAACCCTAACTATTCTATGATTCTATGTACATTGTGGCTTGGGGAAAGAATGAGAAAAAATAACATTCAAAGGAGGATTTAGGGAAACAGCTTGAAGAAAATGAAACACATGAAGAACACTAACACAGAGAGTTGTATGGACCTTGTTTTTGACCTTTTTGAATGAGTCTTCTGTGCACTGCTTTCTGAGATTAGCTGTCATATTTACAGACCTTGTCAAAGAGGAAAAAGAAAGGATGAAAGTTGTAGGAGGGGGAAGACAGCTCACTGGTCCCTACTGTAAAAAATATCATCCAGTCCTTGTGTGGTTACTTTTTCTGTTCTCACTTTATAGAAATATTTCACAAAAAAAGACAATTTCTTCTTGTGCTTCAAGTTGACTCCTGATCCCTCACATCAGATTTACCTAACTGTTTCATCCTGGAAGCAGTGAGATCAGACCTGAGAGTTCATGTCAGAGGCAGCAGTCTTTCTTCCAGATGCGCCTAAGGGGCAAACAGCAAAGTGTTTCCAAGCTTGCAGGGATTTGTTTTTCGCATCTCAAAAACATCCACTCCCAAACAGCTGACAGTAGTAGTTCCACTAAAGTGTCCCACAGAACAATCAATCTGAATTGCAAAATATCTCATAAAACAGCTTTACTCCCACTGGTATTGCCCTCTGCCCCAGAATTCAAACTTAATTTGAGGAATGCTTAAAGGAATAAAAATTCAAAGGATTTTTCAGTG